>NC_068383.1:21768481-22406815 GCF_023724105.1 Carassius gibelio
TAGTACTAAATAAAAAACTATTTTAAGCGTTATCAAATGTCACAACAAAAGAAATTCAAGAAATGTGCACTGTTCTTCAGAAAAATCCTTCAGGTCCCACAAATTCTTTGGTTTTCAGCATCTTTTGCTTATTTGAACCTTTTCCAAAAATTAGAACTATGATGTTAATATTCAACTTTGCACAACTTTGCACACGCTCACTGATGCTCCAGAAGGAAAAACAGTGCATTAAGAGCCTGGAGGTGAAAACTTTGGAATGGAATGAAGATACATTTTTTCTTAAATTGCCTAAATATATTTTTTATTATTATTTAGTACTGCCATTCGGAAGCTACACATGATACTTACATGTTTCCCAGAAGACAAAATAAGTTCAGTTTACCCTGATCTTCAAATTCTAAAAGTTTTCTCTAGGATAGATCAGTGTGCCACGATGAGCGCGATTTCACCAATCAAACATCCTTAAAATCTATATTTTTAATAATAATGTTGATCCAGGATCAATAAAAGATGTAGATCCAGGAACATGCCGTACTTGGCAAAATCACGGTGACCCAGTGCGCCACACTCAAATGCTCCTTAATGTATTAATGTCGATTGATAGGATACATGAAGGAATGTTTTTGTGTGTGGGGAAATGGCACGTCATATTCTTAACATTCTTCGCGTTCAGGGATCGTTTATCAGGCCAGCAGACATTATTATTCATTTTGGATTGCAAAACTGTATTCTTTCTTTGCAAACGTGTTCATCGACTGCTGCAGTCCCCAGTACTATATAACATTGAGTGATGTGTGTGAGCATGCGCTTTAAAACATGTTCTTCCCTCTTTTGTCCTCCTCCTCCCCCTCCTTCATCAACTCTAAAAACTGACAACTTTGACCCATTCTTCATTTATAAAATTACAAACCTCAGTGCACAATTTGCAACACCACAAACTGTCAAACACACCAGCAAACATACACTGGTTTTCATCCTTCTCTCCACTCTCTGAGGCAGAAATCTCTAAATTGATCCTTTCCAATCATACTACTTGGCCACATGATCCTATTCCTGCTCATCTCCTTCAAGGCATTTCTCCCGCTGTCGTACCTGCACACACATCATTAACATCCCTTCACACTGGTGTTTTTCCCTCAACATTTAAACAGGCTTGTATAACCACACTTCTTAAGAAACCCACTCTTTACCCAAATGTTTTCAGGGCTGGGAAGGTTACTTTTAAAATGTATTTCACTACAGAAAAAAAAGTTACGGACCGCAGCTCTGATTGGTTGTTTCTTACCGGGAGCGGTAAGAGAAACAACCAATCAGAGCTGCGGTCCGTAACTTTTTTTGTGTTCAAAGTATACAAAATGTATATAATAAGCAAGTACACAATGAATCCATTTTCCAAACCGTGTTTTTAGCCTGTCCTGAATCTCTAGGGTACACCTATAATAAGTGTTTATATTCTGACTGCCTTGCTCTCAGTTGCTGAGCCCTAAGACTGGCAAGAGTGGCTGCCAAATCTTCTATACTTGTCTTGCTGGATCTGTCCGCTGCTTTTGATATGGTGAACCACCAGATTCTCCCATCAACCCTATTGGAAAATGGCATCTCAGGAGTTGCATGCCAGTGGTTTGAGTCTTACCTTTCAGATAGGTCCTTCAAGATATCTTGGAGAGGTGAGGTGTCCAAGTAGAAACATCCAGCTACTGGGGTGCCTCAGGGCTCAGTTCTTGGACCACTTCTCTTCTATGTCTACATGGCATAACTAGGTTCTGTCATTCAGAATCATGGCTTTTCATATCACTGCTATGCTGATGACACTCAACTATACCTCTCATTCCATCCTAATGATCCGATGATAGCTGCTCGCATCTCAGCATGTCTAAGAGACATTTATTGTTGGATGATGAACCATCACCTTCAACTCAACCTGTCCAAGACAGAACTGCTTGTGGCTTCAACAAACCCATCACTTTATCAAAATGTCACCATCCGGTTATGCTCATCAACCATAACTCCTTCAAAAACTAAAAAAAGCTAAAACTGCCAGGTTCTGCAGATTTAGCTTTATACAACATTAGGAAGATCAGGCCCTTTCTTTCGGAACATGCTTCACATCTCTTTGTTCAAGCTCTTGTTCTGCCCAGGCTGGACTACTGCAATACTCACTTGGCAGGTCTTCCAGCCAGTTCCATCAAACCTTTACAACTGATCCAAAGTTCCGCTGCAATATTAATCTTTAATGAGCCAAAAAGAAAGTATGTCACACCTCTGTTCATCAATCTGCACTGGCTACCAGTAGCTGCTCCCATAAAATTCAAGGCATTAATGTTTGCCTACAAAACCCCACTGACTCTGCACCCCTTTACCTAAATTCATTATTTCAGAGTTATGTGCCCTCTTGAAATTCTTTCATTAACTGTTCCTTCCTGGTGGAATGACCTGCTGAACTCACTCCGAGTCCTTAGTCATCTTCAAGAAACAACTAAACAGATTTGAAACTCTAACTCTAACACTTTCGTCTCTATTTTAATTCTACTTTATCTATTTATCTACATATATAAATACATATATATGTGTGTGTGTGTGTGTGTGTGTGTGTGTGTGTGTGTGTGTGTGTGTGTGTGTGTGTGTGTGTGTGTATAAATCCCTTGCTGCATGTACTGTGTTAGACTAACCGAGAATTGTCATTTGCACTTACATATTGTTACTCTTTTGTTAGTTTTGACTGCTTCTATTGTCCTCATTAGTAGGTTGCTTTGGATAAAAGCGTCTACTAAATGACCACATTTAAATTTAAATTTATAGAATGGAAAATTTGCCTTGTATCCCAAAATTTTAAGGGTGCTGAAAGCGATGGTGTCGGAGAAATGATAAGAGGTCTTATAACAATACTCGGAATTGCATTCTCTGTGCTGACTTTGAGAGGAAATCTGTGGAAATGGATTTAAATTGGTAAAATATATCAGATTGGTCATAGTACTACAATTATATGTGCTGAAATCAAATTAACCAAAATATTCAAGTCAACCCAACAAACAAAAGGCAAAAATTTAAAATAAAAAGGTTGTATGCAGTTAAGTTTCAATACCATTTAGTATCAATACTGAGAAACCAGAGCTCCAGAATACAGAATAACAGGTCTTCCCAATCAGAGCAGTCTGTCATTTGAAGAACTTTTTTTTTTTTTAAATAATGATGCTCTGAGGGGCTTTATAATTTCCACCTTTATACATTTAACATGCGAAAGCTGATTCAAAATCCATCACCTTCAGCCCACTTTCCAGATGATTTGTACAATGTTGGTATTCAGTGTTTAGAACGACCCATCTCCTAATGTCTGCACACTCTCATCATTCACAGCATAGAGTATTTTTCTTGGAACATGGATTGCGGACAACAGATGTTGTTCTTTGGACTGGGCTTCTTGGCTTGGTGCCTCCTGTTTCATGAGTGGCAAAGATGATGAATCAATCAGGTCTAGACTAGCAGAGTATGCTACAATGATCTCCTCTTCCTGTTCTTTCAATGCACTAGCCTCACTAAATCTCTAACAAATGTCTATAAACACTTGGGTAGTGGTGGGAATATTTTGGCATCTAACATTTCCGGAATCGGATTCCAAAGCTGATCCTCAATGCTTATCAATATTTCAGTGTTTGAATGGCTTGTTGTTTAATTCTGTGTGAAGATTCAAAGAAGCCACACAAACATGTCTGCTCTGATGTGCCAAAAGAAACAGAAAAAAAAAAATATATATATATATATAAATATTATCAGAAGAGGCAATGCCACTTTAGTTCAGAAGACACTGCACAATTGCATAAATGAGTGTGTCACAGAACAATGAATCATTTCTCTTTCCCGACCCCAGTATGGGGCCAATCTGGTTACAGACGACAGTCCCAAATGTGTCATTAAAATCTAGGAAGACTTATAAAAATCTACTAGACCAGTGGCCTCAAACTTAAGTATCTCTTAAGTGTAGTTTATCCTTTAATCTTGGTCCACAAAAACCTGGTGACTTTATTCATGCTGGTTTAGTCTGGAATGTTATCTAGTTTCCTTATTTAAAAAAAAGCAACAAAAAGTGAGTTAAATTATTAACTTAAGAGGGAAAACACAAATGCAAGAGCTTCAAACTGGAAATAACTGTTCTTATACAGAACACAGCTCATGAATGGAGGTAAAAGAGTGTCACTAATGATATGGAGAGACATAAACTGGGCAAATGATACGGTTCATAGTTTGTATCATATTCAGTAGTTAGTATTTCATGTCGTATTCTATTGCTATAAATATGGTGGTTTATTTGTGTTCTCTTTTGTCTGAAACTGAGCTGTAATTGAACACTGACTTGGAGTTATAAATAGACCATTCAGCTCAAATATTCCCCTCATCAGCACTACATGAACCTTTAAAATTTACTTATTAACTGAGATGTAGAATAAATCTAACATGATTTTTTTTATCTAAACTAAATATGACAATCAAACCAATAAACACAGCTATCAAAGCAGATTTTATTTAGCGATTCACAGGAAAATGGCTTTATTTTCTAGTACTTAATAATTTAAGGTACATTTTAAGCAATTAATTGCTGTTCCACCATAATGCATAAAATTTAAGTTTCTAGAAAATAATAGTAAATATTGATTATTATGGTAAAGTGTAATATTCAAGGAATTAGTCCATATGTGTTTATAGGTTCATAAGAGATTCAGTTTTCCTGTCACTGCCATTCAGAGAGCATCGAGTAAGGGAATAAACATAAAAAAATAACTTTACAGAGAGGCTTGACAATACTTCATTATTAACAAGCAACTGAGCTGAGCGTTCGGTTCTTCTGGCCCATGCTCACGTTTGTTAACGACTGGAGTTACACAGCAACACAACACAGCAAAGGTTCATGTATCGATTTTTCTGCAAAAAAACTAAAGTCATTTATTTTCCAGGTTAATCTAATACCTTGACTCAATATAGCATATGACACTTAGCTCAAGATTCATTCTCACACTCTTCATGGAGAATAATACACAATTATATATAGAAAATACAGAATAGTCAGCCTTTTGACAAAGTTCATAATTAATATTTGACCATGTATATTACTAGGGACCATATATATTAAATAAAAAGGAAAAATAAGTTAGAATTGTGTGTGTGTATACACACAGACACACATCATATTACATATAAATTGTTATATTATTATGTTTAAAAAAAGGAATTCTTTTTCTGCAGTATTGGTAGTAAAAGACTCAAATTTGAAACCTGCGCTGTCTGACTAAATGCAGGATCATTTCTAATGATTTGTGTGCTCACACTTTGCGAATATGTCATCAATATCTTTCTGTGAGGTATTAAGTTTATGTCTAAAGTGACTGGGGGTTATGGGATGCTTTTTTTAAAGATCATTATTTTGTGTATTTGGTTTAACAGAATATGTTGACATGCTTTAATGTTAAAAAAAAACACATTATTTTTCAAATACTGTACATAGGTCCTCTATGACCTGCCACCCTCAAACACGTTCCTTTCTACAATGTCCCTCCTTCCAACAAGCACAGTCTCCTCTGATTGGCCAGCTGACCCAGTGCATTGTGATTGTCCGAACACCACAAGCACTCGTAAATGTAATGCCCATTTCCAAATTGGGAACAGAGTTGAGTGACAGACACAGTGATGAAGCTCATATGTGTTTGCAGTACACAAGCCACGGACGGTTGAGACAGCTGACTCCGCTGTGTGACCCTCTCTCTCTCTCTCTCTCATAGAGATGCGCAAAACTCTGCATTTGAACATTCAATAGCAAATACTTAAACTAATAACAAAACATGCTTACAGTAGCTGATTCAGAAGCGCCAGATTGTTGTGGCAAAGTCAGAATGACCTCCTCTCCTATGTTCACGAAACTGTCATTCATAAAATGCATTGCTGTTCTGTCGTAAGTAATCTTAAAGATTCCTAAAAGCATCTACTTTTGGAAGGCCAAATAAAGTGCTTTTGCCTTGATACACACAGCATCTCCCGGACATGACTGCTTCAACATTAACTGTGTTACTGAAACCACGCCTTCTGGGGCGGCATTACGCAGATATTACCACATAGTGACATAGACATGTGGGGACATGTTTGAATGAGGTGTTTTAGGGGGTTATGGCAGAGTCTTAACTTTTAGAACGAAAGTCTCTTTGGATTTGAGACTTCAGTCTTTGCAACTTCACAGATCTTCATGCTTGTAACACTCCAAGGAGAAAGACATTTTTTTTTAAATCGCATCATGTGACCCCTTTAACATTTCATTGCTTTAATTCAATTTATTAACTTTCATTTTCAATATAGTTTGTTCAATAGGACATTAGTTCTTGCTGTAAAAATGTCACTGCCATTGGTATAAACTACTGAAAATTTTGTAAAATGACAACCCTAGTTTTCAATAGAGGCCGAAGAAAACCAGCCAACCACTAGAAACTGTTCAAGGCAAATTAGTAAAAAAAACAACAACAACACAATTATTACCATCAGAGCAAATGGCCGATTCATTATGCAAAAGACAGAATTGTAAAACATTTCAATGAAGAAATGAACTAAATTTCAATGAAGAAATGAGCTAATAAACTAAATTATATAAATGAATCCCAGCTCATAGAATGACCATTAGATGACCATTTATCAGTAAGAGCTCGAGATTAAGTGCAAACGATTTATTTCCAGAAAAATATCTGACTGAATTCCACCTGTTTGGCGATATCTGCCACAGGAAACGTATTCTCAATGACCATCACAAGAGACACAGAAAGTTACAGAATACAGCATCAAAATACTGCATGGTATCGCCCCTCACCTCAACTGTGCATGCTGCATTCTCCAGAGTCATCGCCCCAAATGGGTCCCTCCGGTCGCCAAGGAAACTCAATCTAGCTCACGTCTCGCTCCTCTTCCTCCCGCTCCTCCTCCACCATTCAGCATGTGAACCTCAAGGCTATCAATGACCTGAAACAAAAGCAGGTGGATGGAAAAACACCACCGTCATTGGCGCCGAAACAGCTCACTGCCAATCATTCAGACCTGGGATTAAGTGTCAGCGAAGACACGGCGGGACCCTTGGGACAACCAGAGCGTTTCTCAAATGAACGTCTGCCTGACTGCTTTGCATTCATACTCACTGATTCGCTCACTATAACGCCGACCCCTCGCGGTCCCCATGGGCCGGGGCAGAGACGCAGGCATAAAGCAGTTAGATGCTAATTAAGGTGTGTTCCATCCAAAAAAAAAAAAAGTGGCTTGATTAATGGATGTGAGGGACAGCTCTGCGGAAAGCTGGATATTCCCCTGACACTGCACACCAAACAAACTGCCTGGCACACAACGAGACTCCATGATGCTTGGGGGGGGGGACTGCAAGAATAAGAGTGAGAGCTTAAACGTATGTGATGGCGACTCAAGACCAATCTTAAAGTGTTTCTTTGCCAGCCAGTTCTTGTCTAAGCAGATCTATCCTAAAGTAAAGAGTTTGATTGATAAAAAGATTGAAAAGAAAAAAACAGATTATTGTCTGGTTCAGTTTTATTCTTAAAATTCTTCCAGCTTGTCATGTATGAACAATATATATAAAATAAAAGCCCCAGTCTTACTTTCTCCCACTCATGCCTTTACAAACTTGTAAGCCATTTGTTTTTTCAAGGAACACAAAAAGTACCCAAGTATAAAAATGACAGAATCTTCCATTTTTGGATAAAGTAATCCTTAGTTCAGCCAAAACAAAATACAAATTCTGTCATCAGTTACTCACTCCTGCATCATTTCAAATCATAAGACTTATTTATGGTTAAAGGGGAGCTCAAAAGTGCTTGCTTGATGCACTGATGAATGTTTTATATGTGAATGAAAGCATAAAGTAAATATGTTGATTAGATCAAAAAAATAGTTCATCCAAAATTGAAAATTATCCCATAATTTACTCAACCTCAAGCCACCCTAGGTGTGTATGCCTCTCTTATTTCACAATAAACACAATCAGAGTTATATTAAATAATACTCTGGCTCTTTCCAGCTTTGAACTAGCAGTGAACAATGCCTTCGTTTTTGAAGCTCAAAAAGAGCACATGATAAAGGTATCCATACTCCATTGGGTTAATGAATGCCTCCTGATGTGAAGCAATGGATTTTTGTAAGAAAAAATATCCAAACATAAAACTATAAACTATAACTCGCTTCCCGCAGCTGATGTACGAGAGCATTGAGTCCCAGCAGAAGGGTGACCTCTGACCCAATGTATGATGCAGGCTTAGAAGAAGCTAAGGTGATAAATGACGAATGCAGAAGCACACTTTAAGATGGATACTAATATAAAACCAACAGTATAGCCAAAACAACTCACTCTAAAGAGAGGCATCAATTTTTTACCTTAGCTTCTGCTACGCCTACGTCCAACATCAATACTCGAATCTCTGGAGAATGTGCGTACAGCAGCTGCCGAAGGCCAGCAAAGATAGTTTAGAAAGTTTTAAACATGGATATTTTTTCTTATAAAAACCCATCACTCCACTTCAGATGGCATTCATTCACCCCTGGAGTCTTCTAGATTACTTCTAGCATGGATACTTTTATCATGCACTTTTTGGAGCTTAAACTAGGGCAGCGAGTCAGGATATTATTTAATAGAACTGATTGTGATTATCTGAAAGAAGAAAAGCATATACTTCTCTCAATCAAGAAGCTGGACCAGAAACAAAAAAGACCGGAATCGGTCCATGAGCCGGAATCGAACTCTTGCCTCCTGCATGGCCACCAAAGCTTTACACAAAGCTCAGACTTAACATTAAAAAGTTTTAAAAGGTTAAATCTTTTAAATATGCATGAAATTACATTCACTGTTTGTTAATGTAATCTAATTCACTTACTCTACTTAAGAATGGAGAATCCGGCTGACCAGTGAGCACACTGAACAAAGTGCTGCAAGAGCAATAAAAGCCAAAGGAAATCAATTACATGGCTGTTTTAGCAAAGCAAGACTGCAGTTCTGTATTCCTGGATAGTTCCATCGGAAAACAAGATAAGGAGAAACAATAAGCAGATGCCGCAGCTAGTGAGTCTCAAAGACAGCAGCCGGTTTCCCAGGCCCATCAGCGTGATTGATGTCAATGAAGACACAATGATTGTAGAAGTGCAACGCTTTAATCAAGAATGTACAAAACAAAGAACAGGCCAATATTTAGCCCAGCCACAAATGATTTAGCACTGGCTGAAGAAATCTTAAGTTACTTAAGGGCTGTAATGCTCAAAGCTCAAAAGGCCTTTCAAGACTCTTCCCATTCGTCACTTAAAGACCAGACACCCATGCTGGGCAGGCTTGCACTTTGGCTAATGGTGTCTGGCTTTTGACTAGCATGAAAGCACTGGAATCAGATTAAGGCGTTAAACTTGCCATTATGTATTGAAGACCACTGCACAGCAGGTTGTAACACGATGGGAACTTCTCTAGCATTATTAGGGAATCATACTGACAAACTGATAGAAATATGTTTTCTAGGGCTGTCAGTTTAATGTGTTGATTCACTGTGACTACTCAGAGAAAGTAAGTAATTTATTCAATTAATCATGTCCCTTGATGCGTAAATAAATTCCATAATAAAGAATGCTCCAACTATCACACCAAATCAAGCTAGAAATGTGGAAACGGCAAAGCACAGCATCTGTACAAGGTGCTTTAGGCATCTGTGGATAAGACTCCCTTTGAAAGCCCTGCTAGAGTTGTGTTTGATTACGTGAAAAATGAACACCAAAGTTACAGCAAGATACTGGAGCGGCAGATGAAGGGGACATTTAATAACGCTGCATTGAGAGGTGGACGTCTTGTGATTGTGTCACGCCTCTGCATCATCAGCCGCCACGTCATTTTGCATCTAGAAAAACCCATATGGAAATTGAATAGATCAGTTGAGATTCAAGATTGTTTCTAACCCTTCAGAATATGGGCATGTAGCTTCATGCAAAAAGTGAACGCCCAGAACATTTAAGGCAAAGAGCAAATTCAGAATGCAATCATCATCCTGCATTATTCTGCCAAGGGTTAAAGCCTTTTATCTTTTTTTTTTCTTTCTGTCGACTGCCTTTAGCTAATGCAATCTCTGAAAAGGCTGAGTTTTCACGTCAGTAAGAAACATGCAAGCAAACTCACTTGCTGAAACCTGCAATCTCGCCGTAATGAAGTGGAGCCATAAGTGAACATTTGACAAATCAAATTTGCAGTAATAATATGATCTAAAGGGCAAATTCAGGGGATGTTATCAATTGAACATCTGAGGCACATTTCAGAGTGTTAAACATGACAAAATAAAGTTCATCTAAAAGTTGAAAGCAGAACTCTTTGGTGAAAAAGGTACAGTGGTGAGGTATGAAGGTTACTTTATACAGTATATTTTCATATAGGTACTTTTAACTTTTAGCATTAAAGCATGGTCCACATTATAGCTTATTCTGGTTAATCTTTAAAGTGATTAATTTTTTCGGTTTATATTTCCTTTAGAGTAGTTTTATCTGAAAAAGTTGAGACCAAGATAACAGACTGACTCAATAATAATAATAATGTATGTATATATATATATATATATATATATATATATATATATATATATATATATATATATATACACACACATATATACATACATATAATAACTGAACAGCAGTGTTGGTCCAGAACAACACAGAATTAGCAGAAATGTCTGTAGACCTTGTGATAAGAATCTAAGACCTTCCAAAAGTAATAGCTGGGTAAATGACAAATAAAAGTTTTCTGGTTTTCTGAAGCCCTGTATAAAGTGCATTAGTGCCCAGCCACTTTTTCAGCAGTGCTGGTTCTGGAAGTATTTGTCCATTCATTAATCAAATATATATATATATATATTTTGCAGAGCATCGCGGGAAATTTAGTTCAACCACGAATTCCAAAGTAGTAAACATGATTATTTTAAAAACAAGCTGAATTAACTCAAACGGATGGGTAAAGACTTAAACTCTGAAGATTTGCCAATAACCTTGGCACAACTTTGGCAACTCCAGAGATTAGATCTTCCTCAAGAGCGTTCATTGTTTTAACCCAGTACTCTTGTAAACACAACTTTTAGGTTACTAGGTTACTTGACGTTTTCATCCAAAAATGGGAAACTTTTTATGCGTTTTGCCTTTTCATTTACACAACAATGGCGTTTTGGGGACTCGAAATGCATATTTTACAAAACATTTTCAAAGATAATTTTTTTTTTTTAAACAGCATCGTTGCCTTTTCCATGTAAACACCCGATTTTATAGGCACGTGTGAACAAACATGCAAAACAATGATGGAGTACATTGTAACGTTACTGTTGTTGCGGTTTAAGAGTTTGCTAACGCTTCTTCAGTCAAGTGTGGATTTACTTCAATATTTCAACCAACGACAGAGATGCATCATATACAACATATAATCGTTACTTCCCTACAGGTACTGTTTACTAACAAGGGGACAGCGCCAACTACTGGCCTGGTATACGTAATACAGTGTTTTTGGCTGTTTTCAAGTATGTGTAAACACGAATTGTTTTGAAAAGATTGTCGTGTATGCGTGAAACTTTTTAAAAACGCAAGGGAAAAACTTCTCTGTTTTTGAATACATCAGCGTAACCTTAGAAAAGAGCTGGCCAATCAGTTTGGAAATTCTGAATTTTAGAAAGCCCTTCCCAGTTTTAGTGTGTAACACGCATCAGACAGTAAATAAATAAACCACAGCAGATTTCTGCTAAAAAAAGTAATCTAGAATCAACAGTGGTGCGGTCTTCTTTTGGTCTTCTGTGAGTCTGTGAAAATTGTCTACACAAAGACAGCTTCCCCCACAAAGGACTTAATCCTGCTCTGTTGATCACCATGTAATCCCATCAGCCCCTCTGCTCCTCGGATGCTGGCAAACACGGCACTGGTCACGTGGGCTCAGGGTCAGAGATGAACGGAGGGCACACACACACACACAGAGCAGAGGAAGGGATGGGCTGAGTCACAGACGTAGCTGTCGTTTGTGCGACAGATTGAGTCGAGTCAGGGGCTGGGTCTGGAAGCTGTCAGCTCAATGTGTAACAGACGTTTGATCCCCAGGTTGCTCTTGCTTGCCTGTCCATTGAGCATGTGGCAATGGGCAGCTGTCTCTGAACAGCATCTACCAAAACAACTTAGTCATTATGACGTTTCTATTGTAACCTCAGCTCACCAATTCTTACCTGTACACTCATGTAGCTTTCCTGAGGTTTCTTGACTGAATTACAAACCATCAGAATTTCATCAAATTCTTTGGCCAAATAGAGTATGAACTTCATATTTTCCTATTTTATACAATATGAACCCTAAAAGTATATGAGCCTGATGTATCAAATAATAATAAAACACACACACACAAAGTAAAAATATTAATGTCTAAAAATGTTCAATAAACTGTTCCATTTGAAGAGTAAAAATAACGTGTACGTGACATCTAACAACATTCAAATAAATAACCAAAAATTGGCAAAAAAAGTACCATAGTATTATCCTGTTTGTCGTGTACTACAGTTTGTTTGTTTATTAAGTTTTTTACGCCATGTTAGCATTATGGCTATTTACATGTCAAAAAGGTTCAGTATCATCCATAAGATTTACATTATATAAAACATTTCAACTTAACATAAGATAGAAAATCTAAAATACATTTAGGTGGTACATTTTCAAATTTTCCATGCAAGCATGTTTCTGAATAAAAGCGTTTCTAGCAGCATCATAAAAATTACAATTCAACAAAATATGCTTAATAGTCAAAGGAACTTTACATGGAAGACATAAAGGAGGAACTTCGCCTATTAATAAAAACCCATGGGTAAGTCTTGAATGCCCCAGTCTACACCTAGTAAAGACAACTTGATTGGTGTACTACAGTATTAGCAAGACTTGTTGTGCAAGTAATGCCACAGAACTGTGTAGTATCATGTAAATTACATTGTGCATGCTTAATATTTAAATCGTTCAGTGCAATGGTATATTAAATAAATACACACACATTTATAGAGTATATACACATGTATATCTGTGTGTAGTGTGTACCTCAACAGTAAATGTCCTACAGTGGGGAAACCACCAACTGTGTAGTATCAGCTGTGGCAGATCCACAGTATTTAATAGTTTGTTTTTCTGTGAATGGCAAAAGCCACCAAAGCGAAACCTAAATACAGAAACTGTTACTAATATTTTCACACGCATATCTAGTGTTTGTCATGTTGAACTGAAAAACCTAATCCAAAAAGGCACAAACATATAGTGTTGCAATGACTCAAAAACAGATCACCATGGAAACCATTACCACGGAGACAGCTTTATTTAATTAATTTGGTCTGATTAATTTTGTATAGAGGAAATTAAAATGAAATGAAACTTTAAAGCAGTTTGCAGTTCACAAATGGTTTTTTGATAAGTGTGTCATGCATTTACTTCCCAATGCAAATATTCTCTTTGAGTTGTTCATCTGATTGAGCTCCAGCCTCATATATCTGCACAAGATGATAACAGTTTATTTGTATAATGAATGATTTGGAGCAGCAAAATAACTCCAATAACAATGTGCAAGTTTTCACATTCTAAGACAAAACTGTCGATCCCTGGCAAGTGTCAAATGGCTTCCTATTGTGCTTTATTTTCACCTTACATTGAATATCCTCTCTTTGGACTCCCAAAAGTATCAGTAATTGTTTTCTTAAATATAGTAGCTGTAGGGCTGTGACGGTGGCAGATTTTTAACACCGAGATGGTAATGGACCAACTACCGCTGGTGGTGTGTATGTGTGTGTGTATATATATATATATATACACACATACATACATACATACACACACACATACATACATACATACATACATACACACACACACATAAATATTATATAAATATATAAACACCAATAATAACAAATGAGGCTCAAGCATCCATTAACAAATGTGCATGTTTATTGTAGCCCTTCCATCAGTGAATAAGCACATTTTTCAAGTAAAAAATGTGCTGTAAAATAAGTACTGACGGAGCATTTGCATACCGACATGGTTGGCAACTGTTAATGCACAATTATCAACTGTACTATATAAGATTTCTATTCAATCAAAGTCGGAAGTTGTGGGCTACTGGTTAGAGAGTTTGACTCCTAACCCTAGGGTTGTAGGTTCGAATCTCAGACTGGCAATACCACGAATTAGGCCATACATGACCATACATGCACCGATAAACTAGTGCTGTTAGAGACTGGAACATAAGATTAAATAACACCAGACATAAGCAGGGCGATTGTTTACAGGATACACCTGAATATTTTTTTTGTTTTCGCTGTTTCACTGATTCCTTGGCAAGACCAAACCGTCTTCCATCTATTCACTACATCTAGAGATTTTAACATCAGCAGTGAGGAGCAGTGATAATTACGGCTGACTATATTAAAGCCTAATTAAAATGCATTCAGAGACATATTCCTTACCTTTATTCAAATCGTGTGTTATCCAGTATCTGTGGAGCACAGGACTCTCAAGAGTCGGCAGCACTTGACCTTATCATTTATTCTAATAATAAATCAAACACTGAATAAGGTATTTCTGCATAATTCACAATTTTTCTTTTAAAGGTCAATGAAAGTCTGACAACCAAACCCGTTGTCATCACCACCTAAATTTCAGAGATGTTTTTTCTGCAGTCTCTCTTTAATGAGCTAGGCTATATGCATGCAAATTTAAGTGAGCAGTCTGAAGTTTGAGTGAACAAAACCCAGAGATTCATTGTTGTGCTTCTTATTTTTTCACCTTTAAACAATTTGAAGTAAATTGTGTCATTACCATGAATTACCCTTCACTGTATGTCAAATGCTTCATTATGGATTAGCCCTGCATTTCCATCAAAACAGTATTGTGTGTGAATCTCACTTAGAATTTATTTTTTTTCCAGTAGTAAAATTATTTTCAATTTAGATTTTTGAAGATTCGTCCATTCACACGGAAAGGTATAAAAACATGGTTTTACCCTGGTACTTTTACTAACAAGTGTTAGTAAAACAAACACTGGCAAACCGTTATCCAACTTACCAAAACAGAAGTTATTTTCTCTGAATGTGCAAGACTTGAAGAAGCCACACACATTCAAATACAAATGTAAAAAATCAGTGGAGTCTCTGGTTTAAATCTGAGACACAGATTTGCTTGCATCAAAGTGTGTCTGTGTGTGATGGCTCTCAGGTCCCCGTCAGCTAATGAAACTGAAGGGGTCTAATTAAATGAGTAACACCCTCTATTAATTTTGATCTTGCTCTTCACACGCACCTGAACAATACAAAGCACTTCGAGCGCTCATCCCCTCTGCCAAGTGCTCTCACAAAGCTTCACCAGAGCAAAAAAGCCACACTTCACTAAAACAATACATTCAATGACACGTCCCCAAACAACCCAAAAGCACACATTACACGTTAGAAAAACCAAACACTATTTTGAGGGGAAAACAGCTAAATCACGGTTCAGAAAAAACAGAGAAAAAACAGTGAAATATTGTATTATACTACACTGATCAGGCACAACATTAAAGTGATAGTTCAGCGTTTCCTGTGGTATCTGGTGCCAAGACATTAGCAGCAGATCCTATGAGTCCTGCCAGTTTTCAAGGTGGAGCCTCCTTGGACTCAGTCTGTAGGTCCAGCACATCCTATAGATGCTCAATCAGAGCTCCTCAATGCTCCTCAAACCATTCCTGAACCATTTTTGCAGTATGACAGTGCATTATCCTGCTGAAAGAGGCCACTGCCATCAGGGAAAACCATTGCCATGAAGGGGGATATGTGGTCTAATACAATTTTTAGGAAGGTGGTACGTGTCAAAGTAACATCCACATGAATGCCAGGACCAAAGGTTTTCCAGCAGATCATAAAATTACTTTCACAGGCCCACCTTCTTCCAGTACTGCATCCTGCTGCTATCACTTCCCAAGAAAAACAATGCATACAGCCACCCACCTGATCTACAAGAAAACATGATTCATCAGACAAGGCAACCTTCTTCTATTGCTCCATGGTCCAGTTCTGGCACTTACGTGCCCATTGCGGGTGCTTTCCCAGGCCATGTTACTCACTTCACCTGTCAGTAGTTTTAATGTTGTGGCTGATCAGAGCATACAGTGGAGTCTAAAAGTCTATAAACACACTCGACCTCAATCACAGTCAGTCAACAGTTCCTGTCTTTAACCATACCTCTGCTTTCACGGACTCATATCAAAGGCTGTTTGCATTGCACCTCGGACAATTCTCTTCTATTTGTCCCAGCAGGGTGCATGAGTGGGTCGTGAAATTACACAGCAGGGGAAGACATTATAAATAGCTGAAAGACATAGAGCCAAAAAGAAAAGGGGGGAAAAAAATCCCAATTTAATTTCAGTTAGCTCGAGACCAAACTGCTTTCACATGTGCTGTCTTTATACATGCCTAAAGAAACAAAGTACACACTGGAAACCACCAGCAACAATGAGATGGATTCAGATCCAGGGAGTGGAAAAACGCACTGGACAGAGAAGAAACCAGCAAGGGAAAGTGAAAAATACTAAATCAGTGAGCTGACACAGGCTTGTCTCTGAAAGACATAAGAAAAACTGTCTGCGTATGTGTGTGACTTCTTAAATTTTGACGTTTTTCCACTGCATGGTACGGTGCGGTATGTTTAAATACGGTTCACTTCGGTGGGGGTTTTCCACTAAGTACCTGGTACTTTTTTAAGTATCACCTCGGTTGAGGTTCCTAGTGAACCGTACCATTACCAAAAAGTGAAGTGTAAACTCTGATCACGGATTGGCCAGAGAGAATCGTCACTACCTGAGTCACTGAACACTGACACAAACACAACTGTTTTAAAAGACACTTTTTTTAACAACCAAAAAATGGCTGTTTCAATTTTGGTTAAAAAGTAAACTATTTATTTATTATAGTTCAGATCGTTTAGAGCCCCTTTGAAGCTGCACTGAAACTGCAAAGTAGGACCTTCAGCCCATTGGCCAAAAGTGAAGTCTATTATACAGAGAAAAATCCTGGAATGTTTTCCTCAAAAGCCTTAATTTCTTTGCAAATGAAGACATTAACATTTTGGATGACATGGAGCAAATTATCAGGAATTTTTTTTATTCTGGAAGTGAACAAATCCTTTATCAATTTAGAGTTTAAAGCCCATTAGTTTGTGGTTCATAGTCTGTTTAAGCCAGATAGAGTGCTCATTACAGCACAAGTTTTTTCAGGGCAATTCGAGGGAGTTCAGAGCATGGGAAATGTGTGGCGAGAACCCACCGGGGAGAAGACAGGAGAGGATAAACTGTTCTGCCTTGCTAGAATAGAATAGTGAAGCTGATATATCGGTGTAAAGTATAGAGACAAGACAGATGGAGACTCCCATGCAAGTGTGAAGTCACACTTATATTAGCTTGCATAACTTACAAACAAACTTCAGCGCTTTCCCTATTCATCTGCCTCTCTGCACCACTGGGCTCTTCAGAGGAGAAACACTGAGGCAGAGACGATCAGTTTCAAGGAGCTATTTAACAGATGTTCCCACAGTCTGCATCTCAAAGACACTGCAAGCAATGAGAGGAAACATTAGCATTAGCCTACTCGTTTAATTAGAAAAGAGCTCTCAGTGAGCTCAAAGCAAGACACAAACATACTGAGAATTATTACTGCGCTGAAAAAAACAGTAGAAAAGCAAGAGCAAGAAGAAAAAGGAGGGAGCAGGGAATTTAAGACATGGAATAAACAGAAAACAAACAAACTGTTTTCTGAGTTCACGCACCAGCAGTCAGGAACAAGACAGCTGCAGTGTGGTTTGTAAAGAGAGTTTCAGGAAAAATCCACCATGAGAGACCACAGAAGCTAGAGACACTGAGCTATGTGAAGCAAAGCTCTCTTAGCTTTTCAACTGCTTTTTCTGCTCTCCTCGAGCTAGAAGCCCACTATCAGATTTTTCCACCCATTTTTACCCATTAGCTTCATCTACTTAATCCAAAGAACGGTGACATTGGGGATCATAAAAAACAAAAACTGAACATTAACAGTTGAATCTTCAGTTCAATCATTACATGAGAAATCTTTTATCTTTTGACATATAAGGGTCTGTTTACACTTCGATTACAACGAACTCTGGTGTGAATGCTCTGTTAGTGAGGTTTGTTTGATTAAGTCTGAATAACCATTGGTATTTCACTGAAAAGAAAACCATGTTCTTGTTTCTGTATGAGAAGCGGTTTTATTTAATTTTAAGATATAAGGCATGTTATGCGTCACAGTCTCTCTGGGAGGAAAGGAGGAACGAGAAATCGCTGGAGTTAGCACAAACAATTGTCTTTAATAATCCAATGGGGAGACAGAGCACAAGGAAGACATTCAGCAAACAAGACCCAACAAAACCAAACTGAACAGACTAGGGCTTTAAACAAAGGATAATCAGGGGAACACAGGTCCATGGAATGAGTCAATCAAACAAAACAAGAACAGGAAAGACCATATATGGAAAACCAGGAACAACGTCAAGGGTAAAACAAGAGAAAACAAGTCCAAAACACTGACACAAAGCAGTTAAAGGTCAGTATATTGAATGTTCAAACCTTAATATGATTCATATTGAGAGGTTAATAATAGATGTTTTATTCATGAGTGTATAAAGAATGAGAGAAACTCTTAATAAATGCATTACATTAGATTTTAGTTGACTAATCCTACTGTAGATTTAGTCTACTAAATTCTTAGGATATTTAGTCCAAATCAAAACAATTCAGATGACTAAAATAGGGCTAAATATAAATGCCAAAATTAACACTGACATTTACAAATGAATGAAGTCACTGCATCTGAATGTCGCACCCTAGGCCCCGCCCACTAGTATTTACTCTCTTAATAACAGACATCTGCACTGCATTGCGTCAAAAGCAAATAGAACCCATTATAATCATTGCCGCTGTCTGAATACAGTATACAGATACACATTCAATTTCTGACGTACTCCTCGTGCTTGCCTCTGCTGACAACAAAACAAATGGGAGAGTTAAAAGAATATTGACGCATCAGTTTAAACAGAGCACACAAATATTGGATAATAGTCTATTTTAATTATATGTTCCATCTTGGATTGAGCATGTCAAATTGCATTCTGGGACAACTTTCTCAGCCAATTACCAATTTGATGTTGAGAATTTGTTAGCTTAGAAGTGAGCTTCCTCAGTGAATTGCAACATGTCTGCATTTCCCAGAAGGTATATTGATTTATATACAGGTCTATTTACAAAAAGCCTTTCAGCGCAATGTGATCGCTACAGAAGACATGCTTTAATGTTGATGGAAAGTGGTTTGCAATGAAAAATGTTTCATGACAGACATGGATCTCTCCGCTAGATAAGATAGGTTGAACTCGGTTGGACTTTATTATGAACTTCCTGACTGTGGGAGTAGTCAGAGCTGAGGGCAGGCATCCCGAATCACCGCTGCTTCCTTGTGGCAGCAAGCCCCTCCTGCAAATGCCTTAGTCCCAGCAGTGACAAATGAACGCCCATTCTGCTATATCCAAACATGTTCTCATGGAAGGAAGCAGATGAAGTGTGTAATTTATGTGCCATTCACAAAAACAAGCGGAAATGCAATCTGTTTGTTTGAGTGGACCAACTGTGCTGGACGTAATAACATTAGCAGTTAACATTAGCAGACCACATTAACAGTTACCGCTTAACATTACTGTAAAAAGTTGATTTTGGAAAGGTAGTTTTTCACACACCAACTCCTGAAAATCAATTCTAACATACTTTCTCTTCCTACAGTCTTGTGCATGATGTTTCTTCCATCAATCACTGTCAAAGCTGTGATTCTTCATGATGGAAAACAACAGAGGAAGAGGGACACCGGCAAATCTGGACATTTTCAGTCTATGTCATGTCAGAGATGAAGTCCCAGAAGAGCTCCATGTATGAATGCAGACAGAGGTTGGGGGGAAAGTGTGAGTGGTTTCCTGTGTCTAAATCAAGCTTCTTCTGGAGTGGGAGGGAGATTCAGTCTTAAAGCAACTCTCTCACACTCTGGGAGGCTCGTGGGGCTTCTGTGCTAAGGCATGTAAATACAAATCCCATGACGGTAGCTGCAGACCTGACTACACTGACCCTCTTTCATCAGCAGAACAATATCGCCAGCCAACCCCAGGAGCCATGGGGGAAATGTACCATCGCCTCATATAGGAATCACCTCTGAAAATACCTGAGAGACTACAGAGAATATTGGACATGGAAACTTCTAATCCAGAATGGGGCTCTTTCATTTTTTGCTTTTAGATGGTTTCGTTTATCCCCATACCTGCAGACCGAATTAGCACATAACCCACAGTAAAACTTTCTCCAAGGTCATTCAGTGTTCTCATTATTATACCCGATTTGTAGAAAAATGTGTATGATTTGGCATAAAAGGACTTTATCTTGTTGGAGTTTGTTGTTTCTAAATCATTGACTTGCTACACGGGTGTCTGTTACAGCAAAATACGGGAGTATTGTGGGAAGTCGTGGCCTAATGATTAGAGAGTCGGACTCCCAATCGAATGGTTGTGAGTTCGAGTCTCGGTCCGGCAGGAATTGTGGGATTGCATGTACAGTTCTCTCTCCCCCTTCAATACCACGACTTAGGTGCCCTTGAGCAAGGCATCGAACCCCCAACTGCTCCCATAAATGGCTGCCCACTGCTCCGGGTGTGTGTTCACAGTGTGTGTGTGTTCACTGCTCCGGGTGTGTGCACTTCAGATGGGTTAAATGCAGACCACAAATTCTGAGTATGGGTCACCATACTTGGCCGAATGTCACGTCACTTTCACTAGAAAAGACTATAAATAGTTTTTAACACAAACAGTAACTGAAATTTTAAACTGTTAAACGAAAAGGCTCAATAAATTGTTGCACAGATACAATACACTACATATCATCAATATTTCTTCCCTTTGTGCTTTGAACTTTTTAATGCAAATATTAATGTATTGTTTTCATGAATGCATTTTACAACAATACAAATAGCAAAGTGTAACATTTTACCAGATTTAGTGCTACACTTATTTGTTCCCAACTGAACGTTTTTCTTTTCACAAAATGTTTGAAATTATAAAATTATTGTGCATTGATTTTTCTAGAAGAACTTTTGCTGTTGGATTATCCATTAACCTAGTTTATAATATATATATATATATATATATATATATATATATATATATATATATATATATATATATATATATATATATATATAAAATTGGGAATATCGCAATTCAGAAGATTTATTTTGGGAAGATCAGTGACTCCTAGTCTAAAAATGAAATTGTCTATCATATACTACATCTCCTCTGTCTAAAATCTGCAGGCTGCTTAACAATTAAATATTCTCCAACATCAAAAATATATATATCCTCCGATACAGTACCAATGTATTATGCATCCCAACAAAACCTGAAAGCTTAGTTATAAACACGCTTTTCCTTCACAAGTAGGATAATACCAAAAACTAGACAAGTTTCACACTGTTTAAATACACTGTTGGATTAGTTTTCTTAAAAGGGCAAAAGTAAATGTAGGTTGCTCATCTGAAAAACCACAAGTTTACATCATGTTGGTAGGAGGTCAGATTATAGCTGAGGTGGCTCTTTCAGTTGAGTGATTTCATTTTCTGCTGCTCCAGGATGGGGGTGTGTCCACACAAGAATAATATCCAATCAGCACAACCGCCAGGAACCACTCAAGCCTGAATCAACCTTGAAAATGCTTCTAATAATGAAACAACAGGCAAATCGAAAGAAAGGGTAAGTTTACTCAGAAATTATAGATTTTTTTCCTTTCATCAAATTTAATAGGATAAATTTGCAAGGAATGTTTTAGCTGATGTTATCCATTCAATGAAAATGGATGCAATTTATTTATTTTTTTGATGTCAAAGACCATTTCGTATGCAGAGCTTTCAGTGGACAAAAAATAGAGCTTGAACATTATTCAAAATATCATTTTTGGAGTCCACAAAAAGGAGGACAATCATGGTTTGGAAAGGAGTGAGTGTAAGCATAATGAAAATTTCCATATTCAAGTGTACTATTCCTTTAAACACTAATTTTGACACCGATTTAGATTATACTTGGTGCAGGTGTCAGCTTCACACGTTTCTTCATAGGGAGAGAAAATGGAAGACTGTCGTGCAAATGGAAATGCCAATACTCAACTGTGTCAAGTGGATAACTTAAGACGTCTGCTGCTCCTGTAACACAAGCTCCAGGGCAACACTGAAAGAAATAGGCCATTCTGTCCATATGAACTTAATACGATCTCATATAAAGGTATCCAAGCCACTATGACCTTTCAGTGAATGACAGAGCTTACAAAACCCAGCACCTAAAGGGTCATTTGTAATTATCAGAGATATTAACATATCGCCACGAAAATGTCCAATGGGGACAAAAATAGTAGAAGTGCTGACGTCAGGAGGAAAAACTGAGTGGGATACTGAGGAAGGGACAGGAAGGGCAAAGCAGAGATATGAGTCAATGAACAGCCTGCTGTGAGCTGGCAGCTTATAGAGGTGACGTCCCCAATAGCACAAAAGCAACTGGCACGTCACAGTTTGGGTCTTTTACATGCCAATAAGCTTTGTTACGTTTTATATGAAACCAACCAGACAGAATTTATTTTATTTGTATACACTCGCAATAAATTCGTCTCGGCCTCCTCGAACTTCTGAAATGCTTCCCAAAAATGAATGAAAACTCAACGATTACTTGACACACAGACGTGAAATATGTCTATAGAAGGTAAATAGTGTCTACTTTTAAATGAATGTCAGTTATGTCGAAAACAAATATTCTCTGATAAAGAAATCCATATGAAACCAACGCAAGGTCCAGTTTTTCCCGTCTAAGCTCATTATCTGTAATGTGATCAGCGTGCGCTATTCATACGGCAATCATCCACAGGAGACGCGCAAACCTGTTAATGTCCAAGGTTCATCAAGTTCAACTCGGATACTTTTCGTTACTGGAAGACACGCTGAGAGGAATCAACCTTGTAATTAACTCAGAAGAAGAACGCGATCCAATGCATGGCTTGATCCAGTGGAGGAGATCATTTGATTCCGGATTCAGAAGTCATTTATTCTTACTTATATTAGTGTTATTTACTAGTTGGACTTTTCCCAAAATATGAGAAATCAAGCATGTAACATCTTGAATTATGATGTGTGATTTCATTGCATCCAAATTTTGTACAACTCGTCTGCATTATAGCTCACATTCTGGGGAGATTTTTTAAAGTGCATACTGATGCGCAAAACATAAATTAAAATGCAATTACTTCATATTTGTTCTTAACACTGCATTTGTAACTCAAGTAACAATTCAATTGACTGTGTAATTAATGCATTATACCATCTCTGTTCACTACCCAGCCCTAGTAAATGATGAAAGATTTTTACTGATTATACTGGTGAACGGTCCCTTTAACAGTGCATAATCATCAAGCTGGAAGACATGTAATGCAGTACACAAGCACACACTGCTGAATTATGGAGCGTTATGAAATGTCCTTGATGACCAGCATCACTCTTCAGATGAAATGGTAGGATGTTCCAAAGGAAGTGCAGGAAAAGACAATTATAATAAGTAGATCAGCTTGGACCTGATGTTGTCTGAAGACCTGAAGTCTACGGGACACTTTATGGCCCTAGTGTGGAAGCAGTGGACTACAGCCACCTGCCATTGTGAGATCTAGAGCACTAAGCTCTTTCTAGCAGCTGGTGTGTGTGAAGTCAGGCCTCATGTGTGCTGAGGATTACCACTCCTGGCTTCTCTTGATACCGTGGGCAAAAACAAGTGCAGGTAAAAGAGGAAACAAGCGAGGAAGAAGAGGAACATGCTGGAGACTTGAGCTCCCTGGAAAGGCAGTTGTGCTCATAAAGAGCAGTCAAACGTCCATGTGGCTTCTGATAGCGGCAGGAATGAAAGATGATGTAGTTTGAAGACACAGAATGTGTTCTTCCTAAAATAAAAATGCACTTCTGTTTAGGACCAACAATGCTCCTAATGACTTAACATTACAATAGACAATAGAATATACAATAGAAACAGGGCTGTGAACGGTTGATTTATCAAGGATTTCATTATGATTCTTTAATAAATGACGCAATGCATCATGAAATGTCACATTTTATTAAATTAAGTTTGAATCATTACAAAATAAAAATGCTGATAAAATGTGCTTTTCAAAAGTGATCTTAAATATTATAATGTCTTATCTTTTTTTATTTTATTTTTTTATTTTTTTATTATAAAAAGAAAGTAATATTTAATATTACTGTTATAAAATTCTAATAAATTCTGTAATCAATGTTTTATTTTTTAATTGTCAGACAAATTTACACCACTAGAAATGAATGCTGGCTTTGACATCAAAATTATATTTAATATTGTACTGTGTAAGATATTAAGTTTAAAAAAAATAATAAAAAATATATTAAATTATAAAGTAACAATGAAAAGCCTTTTTATAACCATTTTTTTTTACATCCCTAGATATATTTGTTGGCTTTGACATCAAAAACAAAGATTAATATTATAATGTGAACAATATTATATTTTACAAAATCTATAAAAAATGTTTCTACATAAGGCGCAAGTGTTTATTAAAAAATTTAAATATAAGAATTATATTTTGTATCATAAATGCAAATAATACTTTGCATAGTATTACTGTAATTAATATCGATAAATCTCTGTAAATAGTGTCTTTTCACTGTCAGATGCTTTTCACACCCCTAGAAATGTACCACAACACCAACAGTGAAAAACAGCTCTTCTTTTAAGGTTTAGCAGGTACAGGAAAAGCTAAGTTAAGGCAGAGGACTATAATGTCAGTGTGAATTTCGGAAATGAATAAATGCACACATTCTCCCTTCTCTAAAGTGCTGACCTTTACGAGACATTTCAGCTGCTTATTTGGTGATTACGGGCAAATGGGTGATTTCATTACCTTTGAGCAAGAATCTCCAAGCACTGCTTGAAAACTGATGAAGGTAGAGAACAGAAAGTGCTATGAAAGAGACTGATGGAGGAAAGAATCAGTAACCTGTGTCTGTAGCGCTGAGAAAAGGTCCAGGCTATGTTGCGGGTCATGGATAATTGGATTCAAGCAACAAACATAAAAACAGACTTGACAGGCTGACAATGGGAGCAAGCAAGCGGTGGGTAAATTTGCACAAGAACTGAATGGTGGTTACTGAGGACAGTTTCACCAGAATGGGAGCTCAGCCTAGCAAAGGAATGTTTCCACACAATCCTCACTACTCTCGCTCCCTCCCGCTCAAAAAACAGATTTGAGCGAATTCCAGAGGAGCTTCCAAAACACCGCAACATGTAGGTCACACAAAAAGTCCTTGCAGTCTATTCACCTCTAGCAAAATGTAAGCTTAAAAATATTACAAATATTTCTAAGGAAAACTTGCATTCAAGGGCACTGGAGCTTCACAACCTGGTAACAAAAGTCTCCAAAGAAGACCTGGTACTACCATGACTTTTATCTTCAATGCTATTATTGTGAAAACCAAAACCTAAAAATTTGTGCAGTCTAAAAATGTTCAGTAGTAAAATGTTTCTGGTTCAGCTTTCCAATACCATCCCATACAGTCAAAACAACTGTTGAATTTATCTTCATAAAACCATTCAAATGGCTGCGAAGGCCATGTAATGTGTGGGCAAACTGATGAATACAGTGTATCTGAAATTTTATTCCAATTTCAACTGCCAAGGTCATTTTCAACAGCCCTTCTTTGTGCTGTATTTAAAGCAAAAAGAAAAGAAAAAGAAGCCTTGATTCCTGCACTGAGTTGAGTATGTGTGTTGAAGGTTACAATCCAACATTGGTGATTTGAACTGCAATATGAGAATAATTTTACATCTCATACTGCTGCTGCTTAGATATAAGGGCAAAAAGGCATAAAATCACACACTGAAAGAGATGTTTCATGGAACTCCAGTTAAATTTACAACTGTTTTTTAAACTGAAAGACTGAATATTAAAAATAAAAATATAATTTTTTATTATTATTACAATAATAGGGCTGGGATAAACGATTATTTTTTAAACAATTAATCTAGCGATTATTTTTCGATGCATCGATTAATCTAACGATTATTTTTTTCCCAGTCCGATTCGATTCGATTATCGATTATCTCCCCATCGATTGACTAATAGTAATTTATACATGTTGATTTACATATCTGAATGAAAAAAACATGAATTCCTTAACATTGCAAAATATGTTTATTGCTCTTAAAATTCCAAAATAAAACATTTTACAAGTGCAAAGTAATGCTTTTCTTAGTCAGAGGTAGCATTCAATAAAACCTTGAAGCCTTGAAAACACAAAGGCCTAGGTTACTGAAAAAGGTGAATCTTGTAATTCTTTCAGATGAAAATAACAACGTGATGTCTAGCATTCAGTAAACAAATTAAAACGTCACCCAGGCTTTCCAGACTTTCCACTGTTCGATCGCGCCTCTCACACACACACACACACACAAATATCATCAAACACTCTGTGACTTTTAGCTCGCGTCCGTGACTCTCTTTCTTTCTCTCTCTCTCTCTCACAAACACACACACACAGTTAATTAGTAATTAATTACACAGAAAACATACACTGTAGCCTAAAACCTTAGGTTTCGACAACGTATTATAGCCTACTCCAACATCGAGTGCAAAGTGGGCGGCGCCTCTTCGGGTGCTGGTGCATTGCCGTAGTGCTGGAATGGAAGGCCATCTCCATTTTGCAAAGACGACATATCACGGAATTGTTTCCTTTTAAATTAAAGAATTCCCATACTTTAGAGGAACGAGTGCGTGTCATCTTGCACGTCTGAAAGTCTGAGGAGCGAATCGAGTTGCTTCTACTCTCCGACGCCACCATTTTTGTATTGGGTCTGACGAATCGACGTGCATATTGCGTCGACGTATTTTATGTGCCGACGTCGTCCCAGCCCTATACAATAATAATATCCATTATATGATATATAATCATGTACTTTGGGCTTTTGTTATGCACTAACACATTTCTCAAAATATTGATATTTTTGAAGCATCTAAAAATTCTGATTTGAGGAAAAAAAAAATCCAGGCTTGCTTTGCTTGATTGGAGGCCTCCGGAATATGACCAAAATTGTGTGATTATATATCATATGGATATAAAATAACTGTCAAATCAAATTGCAATACTTAGTCATACAATTTATCTTAATTTCTGTGTCAAATATTAAATTCATCACTTTTATTTTGAATTGATATTTTGCCCTTAAAGTGCTTCTCAATTCCACATTAATGTGATCCAAAATCGGAGGAGACGTGAAAATGAAGTTCATATTGAGTAGTATTTACTGTGAAATGAGCCCGCTGATTAATATTTTATTAAAATCACCTAATTTGCTGTATTATTGTTTATTTTGGATTAATCATGCAGCCCTATCTGTAATCATCTGCAAATTATCTTCAGCATATTTGAGACAAAATTATGAATTGTACTACCACCAATCTAATTTATGACCAAATTTGATGCATTTGATGCATTTTAGTAAAGAACAGTAATCAAAGCTGAAAAACAAGAAATGACTGTTACTAATTCTACACTTCTTTCTCCTAACAGAACAAACAAAACCTGACTGAAACAGCAGAAAGTCTCAGATTATTAGACCTTACTTAATGGAAGAAGACTTAACAGCATCAATCGTCCAACAATTATCCGACTCTCAACCACCTTTTCCCAATTAAACCCTCCAGGCTGCACACAAGCCCCATCTCTTCAGCTAAGCCCAGCTACACACAGCGGCACTTGACAGAGTAATCTTTCAACAAATCCCTCCCCAAACATTTTCACACTGGCTGTTTCCTAATTGATAAACCTCCACGGGGGGGCTGCACTATCACATGACACCACCTAGCACAAATCCACCAGTCTCTCCAGCAACCTCAAAGAGTCACACACAGCAGCTCTATGTGTGTGAGGCGCTAACAGAGCCCCCAGTTCAGCATTCGGAGCCGGAAGAGAGAGAATGCAGAATGCTGCTTAGACCCAGAGGCTGTTTTTAAGTGAACCAACAACACATGAGCGAGTAGAGGTCACTGAACTTTCACCCCTGTATTTAAGGCATGAGCACAGTTGAGTTTATGGAATAGCCCATGACTGTCCAATTAGACATCAGCAAACACCTGCTATTCAACATCAGCTGCTGTAACCAGTAAAGCAAAAAAAATTAGAACCAGCAACCAAAATTTTCAGTTCCAGCCTAAACAGAAAGAACTTTACTACAATCAGTTTATCACCTGAGAACATCGCACAAATAGTAACATTGACAAATCTAATTACAGAGATGATATTTTTTCTAGGGATGCATGGTAAATATCGTCCGATATTTAAAATTGGACTTTAGCGGGTTGATCTACAGTAGATGATGATGATGTCTTAACGTGAATTTTTTTATGTGCATCTTGTCAGTAATGCCAGTTCTGTAATCAGCGGTAAGTCTCTAAGCGTGTGTGATTTCACTGACAAGCTGCGCAAAAGACGCACAATATATGATCGTGGTTTGGTGCAGCTTGTCAGTGAACAATGTGTAGTAAATACTGCTCCACATGAAATCATGCACGTATAGAGATTTACCACTGATTACAGTACTGGCATTACTGACAAGATGCACATTGAATATCGGGCGATATTTATTGAGCATCCCTAATTTATTCATTTTAATTTTTTTTGGCTAAATTAAAACTTTATTAATAACTATCAATACAGGCCAAGCCAATGCACAGGCCATTCACACCAACAATGATAACTATAAAGATAACTTTATAATCATCCACACAAACAAACCGTTTATATTCTAAGTGTGTGCAAAGTTTTGTTGTCTGCTGCTTTAATGCTTGAGCTCTTTTAAAGTTGAATTCTGATTGGCTGTCAGTGTTTTTAGCATTAAACATATTTTGAAAGTGATTCTAACAAAGCATCGTTATCATGACAGTTGTGGTGTGAACACATATGGATATATTCTCGTAGAGTTAGAAAGAGTTTTAAGCTTGTATCTTTATCATTATTGTTATAGTTATCATCCCTGGTGTAAACAGGCCTTAACTCAGGATTAACCAGCTAACATTTGCAATAAAAATAAACTCTTTGTATAAACTGAACTGTCGAAACAATATTTCGGTTTCAGATTTCATTTAAATGTAAACTTTAATTTAGGTTTTGATTTTAAAAAATAATAATGTATGTGCGTCACATGCTGTAACACCTATATTTCCTTCCTGAAATTAATATTTTGGAGTCCTAACTCCAATAATCAATAACTCTCTACAAACCAGCTGAAATTTGCCATAAAATGTATCTGTTTGCATAAATTGACTTATTTACATTGAATTATATACCAACAAAGACCAAATGCTTAGCCTAGGGCTGTGCAAAAAATCGAATGCAATTTTCATGCGCATCGCGTAAGTAAAGGCGCTCCTGTGATTAGAACAACATATCCAAACCCTTACCAACTTGCTTCTCAAAACTAGTCCCAATCACATTTCCAGGAGGTTCCCCGATAAAAATTCCGTCCAGGGGTTAAAATACATGTTTTTTGGCCGTATTGGCCTTGTAAAATTCACTTTTTAGGGGGTAAACATCACACTATTGGTATTGGGGTCGCTTCAAACTGCAGACATGAAAAACAACCGCAGACTTGGCAACACTGGTTCAGGTGGAGCGGCATTTACTACACAGAGCCATAGTCCACTGACAAGCTACACAAAATCGCTTTCAAAATCGACAAAGAATCGGCTGCGATTTTGAAATCAATTTTGTGTAGCTTGTCAGTGAACTACGGCTCTGTGTAGTAAAGGCCAACCAGTGTCGAAGTGACCCCAATAAAAATAACGTGATGTTTATCTCCTGAAATGCAAATTTTACCAAAAGAACCCCGCCAAAAAAATGTTTTATTTTATCGCCCAGAACGAAACGCAATTGAGCTAGTTTTGAGAAGAAATTGGGCAGGTTTTGTTTTGAAAACCTGGCAATCCTGATCTGAACGCACATGCTGGAGATATACTACTAATAACAGGAGTGCCTTTACTGACAAGATGCGCATGAAAATCACATTCGATTTTTTGCACAGCCCTAGCTTAGCCCCAATTAGCAACATGAGTAGTAGTTATTATAATGCAGCTTCTGTCATGATGATTTATGACTTTGACCTTTGACCTTTTGACAGGTTGAACTTCCGGTAACCTTATGATGGATGGGCGGAACTTTCCGACTTCAAGGGTTAACCTATGACCTTTGCAAGCATCGATCATGCGGTTTTGACAGAAAGTTTTACCCTATTGACCTAATTAGTTCTAAATCATGGTTTTGACGGCTAGTTTAAACGGAACATGAAAGACTCCCCACGCATCGATCATGTGCTTTTGACAGAAAGTTTTACCCTATTGACCTGTTAGTTCTAAATTAAAATGGTATATGAAAGACTCCTCACGCATCGATCATGTGGTTTTGACAGAAAGTTTTACCCTATTGACCGTTAGTTTGTTTGAAGTCTGTGCCAGATAACTTGTTTGAAGTTTGTGTCAGTTAGCTTGTTTGAAGTTTGTGTCAGTTAGCTTGTTTGAAGTTTGTGCCAGTTAGCTTGTTTGAAGTTTGTGTCAGTTAGCTTGTTTGAAGTTTGTGCCAGTTAGCTTGTTTGAAGTTTATCACAGTTATACGGTTATGTGTGTGTGTGTGTGTGTGGATATACGGCTTCTCCCCCCTCCCATTACGTTTATGAGCGGTGTATAAATGGGATCGGTGTGTTCTACATTTTATATATATATAAAACATTATATAATTTATATAATCTCAAACAATTAAAGATTGAAAACACATTTTAATTATTTCACATTTATATATATAAAACATTATATAATTTATATAATCTAAAACACATTTTAATTATTTCACATTTATATAATATACATAATCTAAAAACAATTTAACTAAGGTTGAAAAAACATTCCGTTCTTTTAAAAAAAAAAGGTTATAAATGAAACCGTATAAAAAATATATACTGAAACCGACTGTTTCAGATAAAACAAGATCTTTTTTTTTCTTTTTTTTTTTAGAGAGCAGAAAATAGACGTTTTCACACACCTTTGATCCTGACCCTCTGTGTCCCCACTGTCTGCGTTTGCACGCCACAGTGCACACTCGTCGGAATTTACTAACCAATCATAATATCTTCAAAGCCATTTTTTTATTAAAACCAAACGTATCTCACGCGGGAGTACCATGTTTTTGACAGTTTTCTTACGGTTCACCTATGAATTACGGTTGGTGCGTGGCTAGCATCTCTTGTACCCCTCTCTCTCTCTCCCTCTCTCTCCCTCTAATGCCTGTGTACACACATTCGTCTCCAAGTCTTATTTTCTTCTTTTAATGAATATAAACACATTATACATTCACAAACAATATAAAACAAAACATTTACATTAGTTTTGTTCATCACTAAAAATATACATTTTACCAGGATCGGGGAAAAAATATATAATTGAACAGAATGAAGAATATGGTCTATTGAGGAACCCGGACGTGTCATTGACACAATTCAGTTAAATTCATTTCACATTATTTGTTGCAAGACATTTTCTATATTATATTTAAAACCTTTTATATCCATCTTTATATCATATCATTTATTTTAACCGTACACCTACAGTACCACCATACAATAAAATGCTGCATGCACGTACACTTTTAAGCGATCTGAATTATGACTAGCCTATAAATTTCATCATAAGCCACACGTACCTTGTTATATCACTATAATATCCACGGCGCTATACAAATTTGTATTCTGATAAACCGGACATGCGCATGGACATATCAAGTTAAAAAAGAGACTTATCTCTATTTTAAACAATATTAAATTATATATGACGGCATGTTACTTAACCGGAACATACATTTTAAACGTTTATCAAACTTATAAAACACATCGCAGTAACAGACATGTTACTAAACCAAAACAAATAATTTTATCATACATTTTTTTTAATCATGTATTCAACCAATACTTATACAACATATACAAACACGTTTTAAACATATTTTAAACAAAAACTAATCATAAAATTACAGACGTGTACAATCATGCTGATCACATATTATGGATATTCCGACTTTTATCCACTAATACGTTTTAGGATATTGAAAAACACCAACGTCTGAGGGCTGCCAAAATATCTCCAGTCCCCAAAACCCACTCAGACTCCAGGGGTTAAAGAATATGAAAATAAATAATTATATAATGACATCGGGCTACTAAAGCAATTCATTAAACAAAAAAAGGTATTCAACATTTAAGTTAATCAAACTTATAAAACACACCATACTCCTCTTTTTTAAAAAGATAACTTATTTTAAATGTGATAGCATAGTATATACAATAAACATTTCTGATGATACATATAAAAAATTACCCCTTACATTTTTAGAACGGTGAGAGATGTCCCAACATGAATGAAATATCCCCAAAATAAAATAATACCACTTAAAAAATAAAATAAAAATGATTAAATCATAAACAGAATCTCACAGGTCCTCGTAGTGAAATGTATGTGAGACCCGAGGGGCTGCTTCACACACACCCCGCGCAGGCGAGGGTGGAGTTCCAGACCGCATGATCAAAGTGTACATTAGAATGGATAGAATGGTGTACATAGAATAGTGTACATTATTTCAAAGCTAACATTAATGTAATGTTTTTTAATAATCAGTACCCCCAGTACATCTGATGTCCGTTGATTCTTAATTCATGATATATATTACCTAAAATATTTTATATTTTTATATAATATTATATAATAAAAAATTATTTATATCATATTATATCATATCATATGTATGATCATATTATATCAGATGCGTCATGCATTAATCACTTTAGATTCTTTAAAGTTCTTATTTTTAGCACCATCTTCAAAGTTTTCATACCATCTCTCTCTCTCTCCCTCTCTCTCCCTCACACCCACACACACACACAAACACACTCACTCTCTCCCTCTCTCTCTCTCTCTCTCTCTCTCTCACACACACACACACACACACACACACACACACAATATGAAACATGATGCCAAAGTCTTTCTGTATGTTTTTTAAAAATAAAAAATAAAAAATATTGATTTAGCTTTAAATCTATGCTGAGGAGCTCGTTTGTTTGTTTGTCACAGTATAGACTGTGAAGTTTAGATGAAGTGGCTTTATCTTTTAGAAGAAAGACCCTCGATCGTATTCAACCATTAAAGATGGTTCAGGAAAGACCCACGCGTCCTAGAGATGTAATTTATGTGCGTTGCTACGGTCGTAAACCTTTCACATATCCACGGTACTTTCAGACACAGAGCAGGAAAGACATTTGCAGGCCCTCTGCTTAGCCGTCCCAAAATACCTCCATTTAAAAGCAAAAATATTAAAATGACCGCCTGTACATCTAACAGGCTGTAGTTCTATTTTATATGTTTTGTATTAAAAGTACTTACTTTTGTATTTAAATCCTTATTTAAAACAATATATTTAACCGACAGTATCCCCCCAACGTGTGTTTTCCATCAGTTGTTTGCCCTTCAGCCTTATTACGTAGTGCTTTTCATTTAGCCTACTGTGAGATCCCTTTACAATAGTGTAATGAAAGTTAACTTTTCTTAAAGTTTATAGTTGTATTTTACTGTATCCCCATCCTTCTATCCTGTAGATTGTATGCGTACTGTAAAATAACAAATATACATCTTGCTTAAAGTCACTAAAATAATTACACCTACAATTTGAAACGTGTTTAAACACATTGTGTGTCACTAAAGCAAGGCACACCGTCTATCGTCTTATTTTTTTTTTATAACGCGATGACCGGCATCGTCTCTTCATATAATTTATCCACCCGAGTGCTTTTCTCACACGAGTAGAAAACTCTTTCTCTTTGGATATGTTTGGCAGAAACATAATTTCTACATCAGAAATTTTTTTAAATGTACGACTGAACTTTTCTCATTCGACAGAAATACTATTTTCAAATTATTTACCCGGCCTATAACACTCGGTGTAAATGTTCTTACCTAGAACAGAAAACATAAACTTTGACTGTTTTGTAGATGCCAACAGATTATGTGAAGGGTGTTTCACATCTAAGAATCACAATGTTTTGTAAATCACATTTTTCTTACACCTCGAGATTTAGCCGTATCAAGATTTTGGACGGACGTTCGCAATTTGTTTGTCGGACCGTACGTTTTTATGCGATCTTTGTGCGGCGTCATCGTAATAGGAATAAATGAAAATTAAGAAATTAAGTTACAGTTTTTCTCTTCGAGATATTTATTTTAGCTCAACTTTGTGTCTGTCCAAAAGTGTGATCGCATGAAGCATCGAAGCAAAAATGAAGTCTAGCTGTTTTACCCTTAAAACTATTACAACCTAAACAAATCAAACGGTACACTCGTTTAAGTTTGAGCGCGTTAAAGTTTCCACACTCTTGTGATATACATTTTATCCATAACCTTTCGTGTATTCGAGCAACCAAATCACTAAGAAAGAGAGTATAGTGAGAAAACAATTCAGAATACAATTGTTAAAGTATTTTATTTTTTGTTAAATGTTGATTTGTAAATTATATTTTTATTATTCCGTTAGATTTAGTCATCGTGTTCGGATAGCCGATGACACAATTCACATTTTTATTTTTAAGACTCCTGTAAGTCCATGCTAACTCTGGCGTGGGAAAGAGAGCGGGGTGAGCGCATTCTATTCATTTAAGAAAAATTATTAAACATTTCCCCCGAACATTTCTATTATTTTGACAAAACACGACACAACGACATTAAACAATGTTATCAGTTCCTACGGCCATCTTCTTCGATTCAAATAAAGCAACATCTCTAGTGTATGTGCTAAACATCTTTGCTTCTCCACTTCTCCAGATTTGTTAGATGGGCTACCGTTGTAATACAAACACATTTGAGAACTACGACGTTCTCACTTTTGTAACGGTTATAGAAAAATGCCGTACACACTTTTGCATTTCATAATTCAGTGATTTTAGCTGTAATGGTCACATAAGACAAAAAATTGTCAATGTGTGACTCGTAAACATGTATAATTTTATTTATTTATTTATTTTTACCAGAGATAGTCGACCGATCTGTTGACACGTTGTTTTGCAGTTTTCTCTGACTGCGGTCAAACATACACTGCCTGTTCATAGGAATTTTACAGCATAACAATATAGCCCCTACATCTAGAGCTCTTGTTTATATAGCCGATGACCACGTTCACATTGTTTCAACATTTCCGCATTACATTAAAGAGTAGGCCTATGCGTACTCCCCTTCGGTCGTAAGCATTATCATCTACCGCGCGCTGAGATTTTTCTGCTTTGTCTACTGTTGACGGATTTGCTAGAGGGACTATGTCGCCCCGTTGTAACGTGATTACATTTAAGATCCATAAGATTGCGCTACATTCACCTGAAAAGGCTATAGATATAGTCTTTTATACAGGAAATGTGTATCAGAATAACAATGACCTAATAGTGAAATCCACTCTTCTAAACTAATGTGAAAGTTTTAATGCAACTCTGTAAATAGCTTTTGTTTTTTTCTAATACCGTATACTGCACATTATTGTTTGGTTGTCTTTGTACAGTATTTCAATAAATAAACCGGTGTTGATAAGTCGTTCATTTAAGTGGAGGGCGGGATGATTTTGACCTTCTTTAGTCATTCGTCGTGCTTAAGGTCTGATCCGGGAAACCGCACTACGACTGGAACTGCGCTTTGTCGCGTCTAAATAACCCGCTCTTCTTTAAGAAAACCGCGAGGCGAGCAGTTTCTGACATCCATTAATTCACCTCATTTTTTCACAACCGCAAATGTTTTGTTTAGCATACATATTAGTTACATAGGTGTCACGCATGAAGTTTATAGTTATTTTAAATAATTATGATAGAGTTACAGGTTTAGGTTAGTGGGGTGCCTGTAAGCAGTGAAAACTTCGAGCATCGGAGACGACGGTGTTACTCAAACACCCCATAGCGTTATCTTTTAACAAACTATTGTATTGTGCGTTTCTAAGACAAAATCTGTAACAGCGTTCATTAATATGTTGAGATGAAAATAAACATACAAAACTTTATAATGAGCGTGAGTTCAATATAGCCTAACCAACAAATGTTTGTTCTAACGCTTTCGCACTAAAATTGCGAGATTTCCTGACTTTGCCGTGTTTAATGGATGCTAGATCTCATCACGCCGCAGCGAATTGTAAACCACACACTTCCTCATCGCATTACGCTAAGAAACTGCACATGGTTAAAGCTATTACACCATAAACTGTCTAAAGTTGTTAATGTACAAGCACAGTAAACTATTTCTACAAAAAATATCATTGCACTAATGTTTTTGCATATAATACATCATTCAACAATACTTTTGCACACTCATTCAACTATTTATTACCAGCCGTTCTCGCGTTCCTGCTGTTCATAATGTATATATAATCCTTCATTGCTCCGTTCATAATGTACATACGATCCCTACATTGCATTCATATTTATATTCTGTACTCTGATCAATATCGTATATAGCAACTACGCTGTATAGTCTGTACATCATAGCTTTACTTACTCTGCACTTTTATGTATACAAAACACTATATTCTTGCACTTCTGGTTAGATGCTAACTGCATTTCATTAGCTCTGTACTTGTACTCTGCATAATGACAATAAAGTTGAATCTAATCTAAACAAGTACAATCGTACGCTTCCAGGACTTTGCTCATTCTTTCTGTTTCAATTTGTTTAAACGACTTTCGCATTCTTATCTTATTTTCACCAACTAAGTGTTATTCCTAGGCCTCGCGGATTGTTTTCTAGTTTTGGCCCTCAACCTCCTTGTTCATACGCAGTGATATCTCTGCTCGATTTCATAAAATATCTTTTACGTTATTTCATCATACTATCCTAGTTTATATCAGATACAAGTTTGTTTCTTCATATTTCTCTTACATCTACTCCCGTCCATTCTACCCCCGTCAGAGTATCCGCGACTGTACACTCATTTTTAAGTCTCTTCGGACGTATGCTAAATCATTAAAATCCAAAAATTAACTCTGAGAAAGAATATCCGGTGAAAGGATTCAAACTTTTATTTCAACAAAACAGTGTTGAATTTACAATGAAGTAATGAAGAAAGTGATCAAATTGTTTTTACAAACAATAGGGATGACATGATATCACAAGTTATCTAGCCAGAAAAGAAAATCTCGGCAGGCCCTCAAGTTTTGTTCTACTATGAAATTGACGACGGTTTCAATAATTTCATGTATGGCGAAACCATAATGTTTAGCGACTAACATCACACACAAATCCGTTATGCACGTACACAGACAGAGAGTCTCGTTAATGTACATCTCGCCGCTACATTCGGCCGTCACATACAGAATTTTTCTGGTCGTTACACAAATCGGCGCCTTGCTGGTCGTATACATGCTCGTCAAATCGGGCCACGGGTTATTTTTCAGACTTCTTACAACGTCCATTTCTTTCTTGAGATTTGTTACGCGCTTGGAATCCGCCGTACAATCATGATTCGGATCAGACGCATCGTCTATGATTTTACGCATCAGATCAATCATTTGCTCTCTGTAACATTGTTTAAACATAGAGTCTGTGTTGGCTTTTACAGGACACATCTTTCCTTCGTCACAGCCGCACTCCACTCGATCATCTGCAGCAGCGCTGGTAGTGGCAGACATCCTTTTCAGATTTTGTTCCAAGAAGTAAACCAAGCGTTTTAAAATCCACTACGATCCAGTGTTTTTTTTTTAAATCCACAACGATCCAGTGTTTTTTCAAATGGTTCAGATCCGTCGAAGCCTTATTATTTGAAAATTTGAGAGTGCGTCAGTTTCAGACAAATTTGATCGTTGAAGACGATTCTGTCAGTCCACGTAGATACTGACAGATACTCCATCGACCGCGCTGTAAAACCCTTGTTCGCGGATCATAAGAAAACCTGCGATAACTGCAGAGTTTATGAGGTCAGCCGCTCACAGGGGATAAAGACTAGCCGTAGTCACAAGGAAGTAGCGGTGGATCTTCTGTACAATCTACCCAAAAATAGGTTGTGGGTGTTGCGCTCAAAAAGCGGAGGAGGGTGAAGGGCCGTGGTTAGGGGTTTGACTTACGAGAAATTATTGAAACCGTCGTCAATTTCATAGTAGAACAAAACTTGAGGGCCTGCCGAGATTTTCTTTTCTGGCTAGATAACTTGTGATATCATGTCATCCCTATTGTTTGTAAAAACAATTTGATCACTTTCTTCATTACTTCATTGTAAATTCAACACTGTTTTGTTGAAATAAAAGTTTGAATCCTTTCACCGGATATTCTTTCTCAGAGTTAATTTTTGGATTTTAATGATTTAGCATACGTCCGAAGAGACTTAAAAATGAGTGTACAGTCGCGGATACTCTGACGGGGGTAGAATGGACGGGAGTAGATGTAAGAGAAATATGAAGAAACAAACTTGTATCTGATATAAACTAGGATAGTATGATGAAATAACGTAAAAGATATTTTATGAAATCGAGCAGAGATATCACTGCGTATGAACAAGGAGGTTGAGGGCCAAAACTAGAAAACAATCCGCGAGGCCTAGGAATAACACTTAGTTGGTGAAAATAAGATAAGAATGCGAAAGTCGTTTAAACAAATTGAAACAGAAAGAATGAGCAAAGTCCTGGAAGCGTACGATTGTACTTGTTTAGATTAGATTCAACTTTATTGTCATTATGCAGAGTACAAGTACAGAGCTAATGAAATGCAGTTAGCATCTAACCAGAAGTGCAAGAATATAGTGTTTTGTATACATAAAAGTGCAGAGTAAGTAAAGCTATGATGTACAGACTATACAGCGTAGTTGCTATATACGATATTGATCAGAGTACAGAATATAAATATGAATGCAATGTAGGGATCGTATGTACATTATGAACGGAGCAATGAAGGATTATATATACATTATGAACAGCAGGAACGCGAGAACGGCTGGTAATAAATAGTTGAATGAGTGTGCAAAAGTATTGTTGAATGATGTATTATATGCAAAAACATTAGTGCAATGATATTTTTTGTAGAAATAGTTTACTGTGCTTGTACATTAACAACTTTAGACAGTTTATGGTGTAATAGCTTTAACCATGTGCAGTTTCTTAGCGTAATGCGATGAGGAAGTGTGTGGTTTACAATTCGCTGCGGCGTGATGAGATCTAGCATCCATTAAACACGGCAAAGTCAGGAAATCTCGCAATTTTAGTGCGAAAGCGTTAGAACAAACATTTGTTGGTTAGGCTATATTGAACTCACGCTCATTATAAAGTTTTGTATGTTTATTTTCATCTCAACATATTAATGAACGCTGTTACAGATTTTGTCTTAGAAACGCACAATACAATAGTTTGTTAAAAGATAACGCTATGGGGTGTTTGAGTAACACCGTCGTCTCCGATGCTCGAAGTTTTCACTGCTTACAGGCACCCCACTAACCTAAACCTGTAACTCTATCATAATTATTTAAAATAACTATAAACTTCATGCGTGACACCTATGTAACTAATATGTATGCTAAACAAAACATTTGCGGTTGTGAAAAAATGAGGTGAATTAATGGATGTCAGAAACTGCTCGCCTCGCGGTTTTCTTAAAGAAGAGCGGGTTATTTAGACGCGACAAAGCGCAGTTCCAGTCGTAGTGCGGTTTCCCGGATCAGACCTTAAGCACGACGAATGACTAAAGAAGGTCAAAATCATCCCGCCCTCCACTTAAATGAACGACTTATCAACACCGGTTTATTTATTGAAATACTGTACAAAGACAACCAAACAATAATGTGCAGTATACGGTATTAGAAAAAAACAAAAGCTATTTACAGAGTTGCATTAAAACTTTCACATTAGTTTAGAAGAGTGGATTTCACTATTAGGTCATTGTTATTCTGATACACATTTCCTGTATAAAAGACTATATCTATAGCCTTTTCAGGTGAATGTAGCGCAATCTTATGGATCTTAAATGTAATCACGTTACAACGGGGCGACATAGTCCCTCTAGCAAATCCGTCAACAGTAGACAAAGCAGAAAAATCTCAGCGCGCGGTAGATGATAATGCTTACGACCGAAGGGGAGTACGCATAGGCCTACTCTTTAATGTAATGCGGAAATGTTGAAACAATGTGAACGTGGTCATCGGCTATATAAACAAGAGCTCTAGATGTAGGGGCTATATTGTTATGCTGTAAAATTCCTATGAACAGGCAGTGTATGTTTGACCGCAGTCAGAGAAAACTGCAAAACAACGTGTCAACAGATCGGTCGACTATCTCTGGTAAAAATAAATAAATAAATAAAATTATACATGTTTACGAGTCACACATTGACAATTTTTTGTCTTATGTGACCATTACAGCTAAAATCACTGAATTATGAAATGCAAAAGTGTGTACGGCATTTTTCTATAACCGTTACAAAAGTGAGAACGTCGTAGTTCTCAAATGTGTTTGTATTACAACGGTAGCCCATCTAACAAATCTGGAGAAGTGGAGAAGCAAAGATGTTTAGCACATACACTAGAGATGTTGCTTTATTTGAATCGAAGAAGATGGCCGTAGGAACTGATAACATTGTTTAATGTCGTTGTGTCGTGTTTTGTCAAAATAATAGAAATGTTCGGGGGAAATGTTTAATAATTTTTCTTAAATGAATAGAATGCGCTCACCCCGCTCTCTTTCCCACGCCAGAGTTAGCATGGACTTACAGGAGTCTTAAAAATAAAAATGTGAATTGTGTCATCGGCTATCCGAACACGATGACTAAATCTAACGGAATAATAAAAATATAATTTACAAATCAACATTTAACAAAAAATAAAATACTTTAACAATTGTATTCTGAATTGTTTTCTCACTATACTCTCTTTCTTAGTGATTTGGTTGCTCGAATACACGAAAGGTTATGGATAAAATGTATATCACAAGAGTGTGGAAACTTTAACGCGCTCAAACTTAAACGAGTGTACCGTTTGATTTGTTTAGGTTGTAATAGTTTTAAGGGTAAAACAGCTAGACTTCATTTTTGCTTCGATGCTTCATGCGATCACACTTTTGGACAGACACAAAGTTGAGCTAAAATAAATATCTCGAAGAGAAAAACTGTAACTTAATTTCTTAATTTTCATTTATTCCTATTACGATGACGCCGCACAAAGATCGCATAAAAACGTACGGTCCGACAAACAAATTGCGAACGTCCGTCCAAAATCTTGATACGGCTAAATCTCGAGGTGTAAGAAAAATGTGATTTACAAAACATTGTGATTCTTAGATGTGAAACACCCTTCACATAATCTGTTGGCATCTACAAAACAGTCAAAGTTTATGTTTTCTGTTCTAGGTAAGAACATTTACACCGAGTGTTATAGGCCGGGTAAATAATTTGAAAATAGTATTTCTGTCGAATGAGAAAAGTTCAGTCGTACATTTAAAAAAATTTCTGATGTAGAAATTATGTTTCTGCCAAACATATCCAAAGAGAAAGAGTTTTCTACTCGTGTGAGAAAAGCACTCGGGTGGATAAATTATATGAAGAGACGATGCCGGTCATCGCGTTATAAAAAAAAAATAAGACGATAGACGGTGTGCCTTGCTTTAGTGACACACAATGTGTTTAAACACGTTTCAAATTGTAGGTGTAATTATTTTAGTGACTTTAAGCAAGATGTATATTTGTTATTTTACAGTACGCATACAATCTACAGGATAGAAGGATGGGGATACAGTAAAATACAACTATAAACTTTAAGAAAAGTTAACTTTCATTACACTATTGTAAAGGGATCTCACAGTAGGCTAAATGAAAAGCACTACGTAATAAGGCTGAAGGGCAAACAACTGATGGAAAACACACGTTGGGGGGATACTGTCGGTTAAATATATTGTTTTAAATAAGGATTTAAATACAAAAGTAAGTACTTTTAATACAAAACATATAAAATAGAACTACAGCCTGTTAGATGTACAGGCGGTCATTTTAATATTTTTGCTTTTAAATGGAGGTATTTTGGGACGGCTAAGCAGAGGGCCTGCAAATGTCTTTCCTGCTCTGTGTCTGAAAGTACCGTGGATATGTGAAAGGTTTACGACCGTAGCAACGCACATAAATTACATCTCTAGGACGCGTGGGTCTTTCCTGAACCATCTTTAATGGTTGAATACGATCGAGGGTCTTTCTTCTAAAAGATAAAGCCACTTCATCTAAACTTCACAGTCTATACTGTGACAAACAAACAAACGAGCTCCTCAGCATAGATTTAAAGCTAAATCAATATTTTTTATTTTTTATTTTTAAAAAACATACAGAAAGACTTTGGCATCATGTTTCATATTGTGTGTGTGTGTGTGTGTGTGTGTGTGTGTGTGAGAGAGAGAGAGAGAGAGAGAGAGAGGGAGAGAGTGAGTGTGTTTGTGTGTGTGTGTGGGTGTGAGGGAGAGAGAGGGAGAGAGAGAGAGATGGTATGAAAACTTTGAAGATGGTGCTAAAAATAAGAACTTTAAAGAATCTAAAGTGATTAATGCATGACGCATCTGATATAATATGATCATACATATGATATGATATAATATGATATAAATAATTTTTTATTATATAATATTATATAAAAATATAAAATATTTTAGGTAATATATATCATGAATTAAGAATCAACGGACATCAGATGTACTGGGGGTACTGATTATTAAAAAACATTACATTAATGTTAGCTTTGAAATAATGTACACTATTCTATGTACACCATTCTATCCATTCTAATGTACACTTTGATCATGCGGTCTGGAACTCCACCCTCGCCTGCGCGGGGTGTGTGTGAAGCAGCCCCTCGGGTCTCACATACATTTCACTACGAGGACCTGTGAGATTCTGTTTATGATTTAATCATTTTTATTTTATTTTTTAAGTGGTATTATTTTATTTTGGGGATATTTCATTCATGTTGGGACATCTCTCACCGTTCTAAAAATGTAAGGGGTAATTTTTTATATGTATCATCAGAAATGTTTATTGTATATACTATGCTATCACATTTAAAATAAGTTATCTTTTTAAAAAAGAGGAGTATGGTGTGTTTTATAAGTTTGATTAACTTAAATGTTGAATACCTTTTTTTGTTTAATGAATTGCTTTAGTAGCCCGATGTCATTATATAATTATTTATTTTCATATTCTTTAACCCCTGGAGTCTGAGTGGGTTTTGGGGACTGGAGATATTTTGGCAGCCCTCAGACGTTGGTGTTTTTCAATATCCTAAAACGTATTAGTGGATAAAAGTCGGAATATCCATAATATGTGATCAGCATGATTGTACACGTCTGTAATTTTATGATTAGTTTTTGTTTAAAATATGTTTAAAACGTGTTTGTATATGTTGTATAAGTATTGGTTGAATACATGATTAAAAAAAATGTATGATAAAATTATTTGTTTTGGTTTAGTAACATGTCTGTTACTGCGATGTGTTTTATAAGTTTGATAAACGTTTAAAATGTATGTTCCGGTTAAGTAACATGCCGTCATATATAATTTAATATTGTTTAAAATAGAGATAAGTCTCTTTTTTAACTTGATATGTCCATGCGCATGTCCGGTTTATCAGAATACAAATTTGTATAGCGCCGTGGATATTATAGTGATATAACAAGGTACGTGTGGCTTATGATGAAATTTATAGGCTAGTCATAATTCAGATCGCTTAAAAGTGTACGTGCATGCAGCATTTTATTGTATGGTGGTACTGTAGGTGTACGGTTAAAATAAATGATATGATATAAAGATGGATATAAAAGGTTTTAAATATAATATAGAAAATGTCTTGCAACAAATAATGTGAAATGAATTTAACTGAATTGTGTCAATGACACGTCCGGGTTCCTCAATAGACCATATTCTTCATTCTGTTCAATTATATATTTTTTCCCCGATCCTGGTAAAATGTATATTTTTAGTGATGAACAAAACTAATGTAAATGTTTTGTTTTATATTGTTTGTGAATGTATAATGTGTTTATATTCATTAAAAGAAGAAAATAAGACTTGGAGACGAATGTGTGTACACAGGCATTAGAGGGAGAGAGAGGGAGAGAGAGAGAGGGGTACAAGAGATGCTAGCCACGCACCAACCGTAATTCATAGGTGAACCGTAAGAAAACTGTCAAAAACATGGTACTCCCGCGTGAGATACGTTTGGTTTTAATAAAAAAATGGCTTTGAAGATATTATGATTGGTTAGTAAATTCCGACGAGTGTGCACTGTGGCGTGCAAACGCAGACAGTGGGGACACAGAGGGTCAGGATCAAAGGTGTGTGAAAACGTCTATTTTCTGCTCTCTAAAAAAAAAAAGAAAAAAAAAGATCTTGTTTTATCTGAAACAGTCGGTTTCAGTATATTTTTTTATACGGTTTCATTTATAACCTTTTTTTTTTAAAAGAACGGAATGTTTTTTCAACCTTAGTTAAATTGTTTTTAGATTATGTATATTATATAAATGTGAAATAATTAAAATGTGTTTTAGATTATATAAATTATATAATGTTTTATATATATAAATGTGAAATAATTAAAATGTGTTTTCAATCTTTAATTGTTTGAGATTATATAAATTATATAATGTTTTATATATATATAAAATGTAGAACACACCGATCCCATTTATACACCGCTCATAAACGTAATGGGAGGGGGGAGAAGCCGTATATCCACACACACACACACACACATAACCGTATAACTGTGATAAACTTCAAACAAGCTAACTGGCACAAACTTCAAACAAGCTAACTGACACAAACTTCAAACAAGCTAACTGACACAAACTTCAAACAAGCTAACTGACACAAACTTCAAACAAGTTATCTGGCACAGACTTCAAACAAACTAACGGTCAATAGGGTAAAACTTTCTGTCAAAACCACATGATCGATGCGTGAGGAGTCTTTCATATACCATTTTAATTTAGAACTAACAGGTCAATAGGGTAAAACTTTCTGTCAAAAGCACATGATCGATGCGTGGGGAGTCTTTCATGTTCCGTTTAAACTAGCCATCAAAACCATGATTTAGAACTAATTAGGTCAATAGGGTAAAACTTTCTGTCAAAACCGCATGATCGATGCTTGCAAAGGTCATAGGTTAACCCTTGAAGTCGGAAAGTTCCGCCCATCCATCATAAGGTTACCGGAAGTTCAACCTGTCAAAAGGTCAAAGGTCAAAGTCATAAATCATCATGACAGAAGCTGCATTATAATAACTACTAACATGTTCAGCTCTTGACAAACTGCACTTTAAATCTGTTTATCAGCATTAATGGCTGAGACATGCATGACTTATCAACTCACTTTAAGTGCATTCAATAAAAAGGGAGGAGGTATAGAAGCAGCTAGACTGTCATATCAAGCAAGCACTGTACCCTGAAACACTGCGGTTTATTACACCTCCACTGAGAGACGTTTAACACAGAGTCTTCGTCTCAAACTAGTGAGCTGCCTACACTAACAATAGAGGACCAAAGGGTACCATGTTCTCTGAAGTATGAGTACTATGCAAAAAGACATGTCCTGCACATTTACTTCTGAGCTTGGGGAATTTCCAAGATACAACCCTATAATGACCCAAAAATGCTGTCTGGGTAGGTAGCTCACAAAGGTTTTAAAACACAGCCATAGAAGTCAAAGACTGATATAGTTTACACAGAGCTGGATTAGGGATGCTACACTGTAGATACTGAAATAGGGTCGTGCATTTTGTTGCAAGCTCCAAGTGACTTAAAGTAGAAACTGAACATTATAATTGCATACAAGGAACATCTAAAAACTATTCCTTTATTGGAGATCCACTAGTTAACTGCACATAAATTGGTTTCATTTCACATTCAAATCAGAAAGGACGCTCCATACAACTTGACCATTTGATTTTTGGTGGGTTTAATACTTTTTAATAAATTAAAACAAACTTCAATTTGATTGTTAAAATGACACAGATTTTTAAACCTACTTTTTGGAGTAATAATATGTAAAGATATCTTATTAAAAAATAACAGTTTGACATAACATCGCCATTGGTTTGATTAGGGTTTTGTGATAAAGGTTTTAGATTTTTCGGGCTAATTCTACACTACAAATTGTATTCACACACTCTCATTTTTCTGAATAGTGTTCCCGTGTAAAAAAGCTATCCATTTCAGTTTCGCTCCCTTTTTTTTAGTTTCTTAAGAAGGTTATAATGTGCCATGTGTAAATCAAATAAATAAAAGCAGCTACTTTTGCTGCGGTTCGCGTCACATTCAAACGCAGTGTGAACGCACAGCGATCCGGTTTCACTCTGAAAATAGTTTATAGTTCGGACTTGGTGACACGTCAAAGTGAGAAAAAGAGAAATATTATTAACCTTTACCTGTGTTAGAAGTAAAAAAAAAATACATTATTATTTATAGCATTCACCTGAGCAATAGTATTTGTTGACAAAAACCTTAAATTAAATCATAGAATGTATAGCCTTACGCTGCAAGTTCACAAAAACAAACACGTAATTCTGAATCGTAATTATCTGTATGATAATTAACTATTCGCTGCAGATCGTGACCGTCGGAGATCCGACACAAGACCGCAGTCAGGTTTCTCAAGCGTTAGTTACCAGCTGACTGAGAGCATGATTGACCATTAGAGGACAGTTTCCGTCCAAATATCGCATCGCTTTCTCTTCACAGATGCATTCCACGACGTTATACTATTTCACGTTAAGACACGTGAATTAAAATGTTAATCCCCATCGCTTTAGGACATCATCATCATCTACTGTAGATCAATCCGCTAAACAGCCAAAGAAGTCCGTGTTACAGGATCGGTTGCACAACCGGATCTTGGTAATAAGCATTAACGTGAGCATATCTCTGATCAGGAGCACAAAAAAGATTAAAGAATTACATGTATGCATTTTAAATCACAAACAGTGAATACACACTTTCCACTGCCGAAGGTATCGTATTTTATTTTTTATTTGTATGGCCATGATGACTGACTCCAGCGAATAAATGCGCCTAAAACACCTGACATCGACACTTTTAAGATTAGTAACCTTCTCTAATCTGCTTTCTAATCAGTGCCTCTGGGATCTGATGATAATAGAGAAACATTTCACAGGTCTGATTACATGTTTAGGTTTCATACAACACCGCAGGGTGTGTTTATCGGTTCATCTGAACGGTGGCTGCCCGCGTTAATATCAACAATATGTGAACATGGATTTGATAGTACACTTCTAAAAGGGACTAACGCTAGTGTGCATTTATGAACTTCTTACCTGCCTCTAGTGATTTTTCCGCAGTTAAACCCAGAGCCTGGTGTAGATCAGTCTTGACTCTTGCTCAAACTGAATAAACTTTGCCCGCTTCTCCTCCTCCTACTCCCCTTCTTCTTCTTCTCCTCCTCCTCTTCTTCTTCTTCTTCTCCTCCTCGCTGGCGGCGCTGAAGTCTCTCCGCTCGCGCCTTCAGGAGCGACGGCGGATCCCGCGTCCTCGCGCCGCTATCTCTCCGCGAGGAGCTAACGGCGTCACCACGGATCACAGGTGTAGATAACCGCTGCTCCTGATTTCAGATAAAGTTTATCTCCCGTCCAACGCCATCTTTCCCGCGGGGCACGCCGGGTAATCCTCAGGAATCCCGACGTGACGCGACGCGTTCGCTGCTGTAATGATGCGATGAGACGGACAGCGCGGGAGGAGCGCGATGAAACTCGCCTCTAGCGTCAGAGAACATGCGCTCACCTCGCGTCTAGATGATGGTCTCGTTTTCAGAAATTGATCAGAAAAAGCATAAGTAAAAATATGTGTACCATATAGGCTACTTTCTTAATATAAACTATATGGAGTAATCCAGTAGCCTATCATAACACAAAAGTGTTTAGAATTAGCCTGGCTATAATGAATATCAATGTTACCATATTCATAATATTATATACGTAAAATATTCTTGAAAACCGTGATAGGCTACCATTCAAAAGTCTGGGATAAATGCAAATGCAAAAGAAAGAGGAAATAAACTAATACTTATATTAATGCATTCAAGTGAGTGAAGTGACAGTACAGATATTTATAATGGTACAAAAGATATGAAATATTGAATATTGAAAAATGCATCATGGTTGACACAAAATTAAACCGCAAAAACATCACTGATAATGAGAAATGTTTCTTGAGCAGCAAATCAGCATATCAAACTGATTTCTGAAGGACACTGAAGACTGAAGAAAATACATCTATGCATCACATGAATAAATTACTTTGTATAGTATATTAAAATAGAAAATAGGTGTCTTAAATTGTAATAATATTTTGCAATATTACTGTATTTAATAAATACAGCTTTGCCCGTGTATGGGAAAACATTCAAGCAGGGGCCTCAATGCAATATGTCCTGGAGAGAAAACTCAGCACCAGATGGCAGTCAAGGGTGCAAGTATATGCCTTCTGCATGCCGAATGTTTGTGTTGTTAATTGTGTCATATTTGTGTTTAATGAACAGAAAATTAACCGTTTAATTTTCCCTCCTCCTTTTTATTCCCCATCCTCCCCATGTAAGACTCATATCTGCAATCAGACCTTGTCTTCTTCCTCTCACCTTAGAGGAGTGGTGAACGGAGCAGATAAATAAAACAACGTTTTCCCACACTGTCTGGGTCTAACAGAGCATTTAGAGGAAGAGTCGTTTCACTGAAGAAACAGATCCATACGCGAGGTGCTGTTGTCTTAGCTGTCTTCATCTGACAGGTATAGCGTCAGGTGAATGCTAATGCTGAACCGGTCTGTCACCAAAGCAGACAGCTGACCTCAGAACAGCCGGCACAAAGCATGTGCTTTAAAAGAGGTTATGGTCTGCTTGCCCCAGACCTCCTGCTGGCTTGTATCGAAGAGCTGGGGAAGCAAACATTTGCATTTGTATGACTTCAAACCACCAGCCCTGGATGATTCATTTCTAGAACACCTGCGGACTTGTGTGGTCATGAAGCGGTCAGAGAGAGCCTACACAAATACAAGCATATCCCTCCAAATCCACACAAACAGAACTAGCATGCATGCATCCCTGTGTGTAGACAAAGAAAGGTGACTCTAATCTCGCTGATGTCTCCAGCAGGATTTTATATAAAAGCAGGCAGAATCTGAGAAGGCAAATTATTCTAAGTAGATTGCAATGTTTTCAAATAGGAAATAAATTTCCCTGGTGGAGAGCGTGTCGTGATGAAGTCATATAAAGATCTCAGGTTTCATGCCATGAAGTGCAGAGTTACTCAGGGCATTATCAGCTCAGAGCACTTGAACACTTAACCCCCGTGCAGAGCATGCAGTGTCATAAGGGGCTTTGGGTGACACTAATAGGAAAAAGGAATTTTTCTGCTCTTTACTGTAAGTTGTTGTGGTATGCACATCTATTCCTTATGTAAGCAGTAAGGCTGTACTGTATTGTAAATATTTTCACTGTTGTTATACAGCCTTGAGCATTTAAAAAAATCCAAAAATTAAAAGAAAGACATAAATATGCACATTCACAGTCAACACAAATTTTCATTAATAATATATATATTTCATTGATGTCGAATAAAATTATATTTGCACTCTTTTTAAAAAACCTGCAAAAATATGGAACAATGTACTATTAATATTAAGAAATTGGATGTATTGTTTTTGTTCCATAATTTTTTTATCAGTATATTAGAATGATTTCTGAAGGATCATGTGACACTGAAGACTGGAAAAATAATCATAGGAATAAATTACATTTTAAAAATGGAAAACAGTCATTTCAAACTGTAATACTTCACAATGCTATTGTTTTTGGTTTTTGTTGTTGTTTTAATCAAATAAACACACTTTTAATGTATACATTTTTGGTAAGATGCCAAGTGAAAGATATTAAATGTGACTGCAGCATCAACAAACTGTTTAACCAGGAGCAGTCGAAAGGATACTTTGAGAGTCTGGTTTGTTTAGGGTAAAAAGTGCATAATAGCGGTTGAACCTCTGTTTGTTTCTAGTGTAACCAGATGCGTTTGGCGAAACACAAAACAATGGTGGTGATTATACATGATGTCAACAGTTATTCTGACAGTACAGAGTAAAAGTGGCAGATGACACTGAAGAAAGTAATTATATATTCAGATTGTCTGACGTTTTGTTATAAGAGAAGCCAATGAGGTTTCACAGAGGGCCTTTGGCTGTTTGTTTTCCACAGCTGGATTGGGTTCTGGGCTGTTGGAAAACCCATTTGTGGCACAACTGGAAAACCTGCCTCTCTCACTAATGCATGCAGAAGCACAGTCGAGCTCTCAGCAAGTGTGAATCAGGAAGGATGATGCAGTCCGGCCGTTTGTCTTCAAGCCTGCAAAAGACTGTCAAAAACCTCTCTTGCAAAAAATGTCCTCTGTTATTGGTGAGCTCTCTTACACAGAGCAGATGTTTTACTACACACTTATATCTCTTCTACTCACAGGACTGTGAAAGATCTGGGGTTTCTGGGGTTTAAACAATGCTTTCAGCTGGGCTAAGTGGCTAGCAGCAAGGAGACAGTCTCTGTAGAACAGTGTTTCCCAACTGGATTTGCTTCAGGATGCAGAATGCTCAAAGCACGATACCGAAATTGCTTAGTATACACAAAAATGCCCTTATTAAACTTAGATAAATAAATTAAATGTATTAGTATTACAATGAAATGCATAGGTCCAAAAAGTTAACTACAACGGTTTACATTCCTGTCTTTCAATCCATCTTTTTCTGTTTGGATCCACCAGTTGAGAATCCCTGTTGAGAAAACAGTATGGTTTAAAAAATAATAATAATAATAATAAAAAAATAAATTTTAACCAAAGTGTTTGGCATTCTCTTTAAAAAAAGAACTATTTGTTATTATTGTTTGACAGTACCGAGAGCAGCCACAAGGGGAGGACAGCGCCTCAATCATGCAGTATTGATCCACTCTCATTATTTATGGGGAAGAGTGCTTGTATTAAATATGGCACACGCATGGTTTAAATGGGCCATGGGCAGTGATTGAGGAAAAGAAAACTGTCATTGGAAGAGCCTCTATATATGCATGGAAGAGCCAATATAAAGGAACACTGTGGAACTAGAAGTGAACCTGGTTTAACAAAATGACCCTGTCCAATCTAATAACTCTCATTATATACTGTACAGAAGCTGCCCACACTGTGATGGATCCCTGCAGTTGGCACCAGTTACTGTGGGCTGCAGGCATCAGTGCAAGCACTGCTTGAAAAAAGTTGTTGTCATGCTTTAGCCTTCAGTTTCCAAATGGCAGTAGTACCATAAATTCCAGCTTGGTGCAGCTCATAACTTACTGTCTTTGGGGAAACGGGGCAGAGATGTGCTGATTGTGTCCCTGAGGTATCCCTGTCAGTGATCTTCAACTAACAACCACTGTTTCTATTTAGAGGCAGTTTGTTTTTCTGCATAAAATCTGCTGAGGAAAAGATCATCTGACTGATATTAGGTTTATCGAAAATAGTTGTAGAATGTAGACTGTGGCTGTTTTTGAAATCACCCCCTTTACCCTCATTCACTATTCCCTTCTGAAAGAGTGAATGAAGACAAGTGAGTATTCGGACACTGAGTGCACTGCAAGTTCTGTGAATGGCATCTTCTAACAAGAAGCGGATTGGCGTGATGCTCACAGTGCATGTGTATTTTCTAGTGGTTCAGGGTTAATATCAGTTATACATTTGGCGTTGAAATGTATTCTGGCTTATACCACACAAACACTTCCCTGCAGACTTTAGCTCCATCCCTAACCAAACACACCTGAACAAGCTAATCAAGGGCTTCACGAATGATCAAGGTTTGAGCTAAAGCTCTCCAAGAAATTCTGTCTTTTCAAAAATGAAAAATACGATTTTAAAAAAGACTTTTCCTAATGGTTTGGCCATACAGCTTGATAATACCTGGAGTACTATAAGTAGTTCACTTCAAATATTCTTGTCTGCTGTGGAAGATCAACACTTGCTCACAGATACCAGCTCTAAAATATATTGGAATCGGAAGTAAGTTTTACTCATGTGTGTTTCTGGTACACATCACATAGTTCGACATTAATCAAATCTGATCAGATGGCTATACCAAATTGATATCCCCAAAGTCTGAGATCAATAGTGATCTTTCAATTTTCATTTAAATGTATATAGTTGCTTATACAAATTGTATTACTAGCATGACAATTAAAGGTCAGATTAGAAATGTTTTGTAAATTTTGTGGATAGTGAAAGCCTGAAAGGTAATCAAAATACTCAGGGGAGTCACTATAGTCATTTATTAGGGCACGGTACACAAGCCAGAGTGAAATACAGCTGTGGTTCAGAAAAATAATATTGATCATGTGTCTGACAATTGAGGTTACCATATAGCAAACGGATAATAATTTTCCATGATAATATTTTAGCAGTCATGTCATGTGTGTGTTTTCCGTTTTCTAGCGATGCTACTATATTCATGAATGAATTACACCTCTGAACCATTTAGTCAAAGGGGTTTACAAAAAGGTTTCCCAATTGATTATTATTCATCAATAAAATTCAGAGTTTAAAGTACCCAACAGTTTAATGTTTAACAGTTTGCAAATGACTCATAATTGTATCCTAATTTAGTAACTTGGTGTTTGGTAATGAAGGGCCTATCAGTAGCACGATGACTTAATGACAAACAAGTCTTTCATACGAAGACAACTGATGTCATGTGTATTTATAGCAACTAATTCTAATGAACTAATTAATCATTTGATTGTTAATCATAATTATAATATATTATGTGTCAACTCTATTTTTCAGTCACTGGAAGTTGAAAACATTTCAGCATTACAACAATTATTAAATTATCCATTTTGGGGGGGGGGGGGGGGGGATTTCAATATTTCAATTTAGCCAGACACATTATCAGAAAGTAGAACAGAATTTGTCTAGGAGTATTAACCACCAACTCCAACCACTGAATCTATTGAGAGTCATAGAAGTAGAGAGGACACATACACATATACATTTATAATAAGTGCAATTTGCACCAAGAACATTCTACTCATTCATCCATGCTTCCTTTTCCACTCCAACATTCCAATCATTTCTGCGCACTAAAATCTGCTCGGATATATTTTATCCTATCTCAACATCTACAACTGACCTTGACACCCACCTTATCTTATTCCAGGAAAGTCGCTCACCCAATGCTGAATAATTGAGACTTTTATATAGTGATTGATTGTGTATTGTTTTACACCCAAGGCGCTTTACAATCATCATGAGGGGGTCTCTCCTCTACCACCACCAGTGTGCAGCAGCCACAGGACAACAGCGCCAGTGTGCTCACCACACACCAGCTACAGGTGGAGAGGAGAGAGAGAGAGAGAGAGAGAGAGATGGATGGGGATAAATAGGAGGCAATGATTGACAAAGGCCGGGGGCAATTTGGCCAGGACACCAGGGTTACACCCCTACTCATTACGAGAAGGACCATGGGATTTTTAATGACCAAAGAGTGTCAGGATCTTGGTTTAATGTCTCATCTGAAGGACTGATTTTTACAGTCAGTATACTGGGGCATTAGGACCCACACAGACCACAGGGTGAGCACCCCCAGCTGATTTCACTAACACCTTTATCCAGGAGGTCTCCCATCCAGGTACTGACCAGGCTCAGCCCTGTTTAGCTTCACTGAGGAACCAGTCTTGGGCTGCAGGGTGATATGGCTCAATGGAGCTGTACAGCTGCAACTCGCGTGATGAATGTTGGAGTCGGAGGGAGAGTGTGTGTCTGAACTAAATCTGCACTCTGATATAGAGGTTGACAGGCACAAAGTATTTTATGTATTTTGAAAATTCAAAAATACTAATCTTGAATGTATTTAAATACAAATTACATTTGATTTTTGCCAAAGGCTTTAAAATAGAAAAAAAGTATTTTGTATTTCAAAAACGTTGTCACGGGAGGAGCGCAAGACAGACACAGTGGGCGTGGCGTCAGGCCTCGGAGAGGCTTTTATTAACAGAAATCATAAAGTAACAGGGAATAAAAGTGGCCAAAGGGGGAAAGTGTCCAAAATAACAGGGAATCTGGTGTCCTCGTCGTGCTGCGGGGTTTGTGTAGGTCGGGCAGTGTTCATCGAGGAAGGGTCCAGGCAAGGGGCGGAGTCCGGCGGCCCCACGCGCTCCCCTCCTTGGTCCGGGGCGCGAGGGGCGGCGGCTTCTCCTAGCGGCCGCGTCTCTCTCGTTGGCCGCGGCGCTGGTAGGGGATGGACGGCCCGGCATCCTGGCCCGTCGGCCGTGTATACGGATGAGGTTCCCATCCGGATCGCGGATCCGGCAGCTCACGTCTTGGTGGCGCGGGAGTCCCTCAACGCACCCTTCCTGGACCCACGAGGCCACCAGTGTGCATGCACGGGGAAGAGACCGGTCTCCTGAGGAGAGGCGCATTGGGCTTTTAAACAGCGGCGGTGATGAGGCTCCATTCACATCAGGTGTGCCCCATCACACGCCGCAAGCCCTGACTCGTCCAGCGCCCCTCCTCTCACACACCCACTCCAGTCGGGAGCCTGGTGAAGGGCGGCGATTTAGGACGGGGTGCCGGTGATAATCAGGGAGGAGGCAGCTGACTCGTCACAACGTATTTTAAATACATTTATCTGAAATACTCCCCATCCCTAGTAACGATATACTTTATAAAACAGAGAACAAAAAGAGCACTTCATTAGCTGGAAATGTGCCCACAATTCATTGTAGGAAACAAAACTTCCAAATGTTTTCTATGTTTTGTCAGCAATGAAGCGGCTCTTTATAGTGTCTACAGCTTGTGAGCTCTGTACTGTCTGCAAGTACAGACAATGCATATCCATTTATCTATAACAGTATAATATTTCCCCTTATAAATTAGATGCTTAATTTCTCTCAACTCATTTCTCATTAGTAGCTTATTACCTCTGTTTCTTCTTATAACTCTTCATTTTGCCATACAAATAATCTGTGCAGTGGCTCTTTGTAGTACTTGCAGGGGTTATTGTTTAGGCTAAAAGATCCATCAGTAATCAGGGAGCTGCTCCATTTTGTTACTCCTTGTCTTGGTTGATTGTTGCCCTGCAGTGGTGTAGGCAGCTGCTTTCTGAAGAATGATGTGGTTATTTTTGCAAGCAACAATGACAGACAAGTCGATCTCGACAGGGACCTTAGAGAGGTTGTAGCACAAGTGCAGCTTAACTCTTTATAGGGAAAGACAATACCCACATGATCCATTTTGTATGGAACAATGCATTGCAAAACGTCAATGTTGAGCATGCCCATCACTTTCAGGGGACTCCAGACCTTTGCAGCTGCCATTCTAGGTCTGACCCCGGTCCCTCTGTTATGGCCATCAGTGAACCGTTGAAAAAAAACAGCAAATGCTGGTTTGAACTGGTTTGAGCTGGTCCTTTGCTGGTTTAAGCTGGTCATGTACTGGTCCTAAACTGGTCTGACCACCACATGACCAGTTTAGGACCAGCTTAAACCAGCAAAGGACCAGCTTACACCAGCAAAGGACCATCTTAAACCAGCAAAGGACCAGCTTAAACCAGCAAAGGACCAGCTTACACCAGCAAAGGACCATCTTAAACCAGCAAAGGACCAGCTTAAACCAGCAAAGGACCAGCTTACAACAGCAAAGGACCATCTTAAACCAGCAAAGGACCATCTTAAACCAGCAAAGGACCATCTTAAACCAGCAAAGGACCAGCTTAAACCAGCAAAGGACCAGCTTACAACAGCAAAGGACCATCTTACACCAGCAAAGGACCAGCTTAAACCAGCAAAGGACCAGTTTACACCAGCAAAGGACCAGCTTACACCAGCAAAGGACCATCTTACACCAGCAAAGGACCAGCTTAAACCAGCAAAGGACCAGCTTACACCAGCAAAGGACCAGCTTACACCAGCAAAGGACCATCTCAAACCAGCAAAGGACCAGCTTAAACCAGCAAAGGACCATCTTAAACCAGCAAAGGACCATCTTAAACCAGCAAAGGACCAGCTTAAACCAGCAAAGGACCATCTTAAACCAGCAAAGGACCAGCTTAAACTATCAAAGGACCATCTTAAACCAGCAAAGGACCAGCTTAAACCAGCAAAGGACCATCTTAAACCAGCAAAGGACCATCTTAAACCAGCAAAGGACCAGCTTAAACCAGCAAAGGACCATCTTAAACCAGCAAAGGACCAGCTTAAACTATCAAAGGACCAGCTTAAACCAGCTCAAACCAGCATCCCAGCTTCTAAACATGCCTAACCAGCATGTGCTGCTTTTTTTTCAAGGCCTGAGATATTGGTCTGTACAAAGGTCTTATCACTATTGGAAAACTCTGTGAGATTGTGCAGGTCAGCAGGACTGTGAGATACACTGCTCATCTTTCAATATATGGTTGTTGACAGATGACAGCATCGGTATAAAAGTAACCTTCTTGTACTTTAGACTTCAAAGGCCAAGAGCCTCATGTTAAACTTGAAATAGCACATCATTTCACCACCTTCACCACCACTGAGCTGCACACAAAGACCAGTTTGCATTAGAGAGGCATAACATGTGCTCAGATACAGCTTGAAGAAGAAATAACGTTTCTTATAATGTATAGTGTGAATGCTGAATATTACAGAAATGTGTGGCTAGATATTAACATAGAATAGCATAAATGTTGAAATACTTTTCACATGCTCCCTCATTGTATGTAGTGAAATCGTGAACATGTTTGTGACTTTGTAGGTGAAGATTTTAGCTTTGAGTTGGAATTCAACATACTGTATAGAGTCCTACATTTGAAATATAGAAAAAAACCTATTCACTTCGATTCCTGGAGAGGACCAGCAGAGGTTAGCTCTATCCTTAGTCAGACACACTTGCATGAATTAATCAAGTAATCATAAATACATTGATAAACTGGATAAAATTAGGGTTAGAACTGAACTCTGCGGGTCTTGCTAGAGAAACAGGTTGAAATAAATAGATTCTGGTCCTCCATTGAACCCAAACTGAATCCATTCACCCAAAACTTTGATGTTTCTAGTTCAAGACATCTAAAAGTAGCTCAAATGTTCTGGCGAGACAAATAAGAACCAATGAGGTTTGTTCTTGCATGTCACAGAAGCGTATTTGAGTCTCCTTAACTAATCAATTTAACTTCCATTTAACATATCTGATGTGCTCAACCTGTTGTGCTCTATGTTTGTGCACTGACCAATGTTTATTATACATTAATAAAATCCTACATAAAATGTTCATCATTTCTCTCCAGAAGACTTGATTCATATGGATTACTTTTGCGATGTCTTTCTGAACTTTTGAAAGCATTGAGTTTCAAGCCTTTTGAAGAACACTCAGGTTTCCTTAAAAATATATTCATTAGTGTTTTGAAGATAAAATAAAATTGTACAGGTTTAGAATGACATGAGGGTGAGTAAGCCAAAGGGGGCCCTACACTATAAACAGTACCAGGGCCCCAAAACCCTTACAACAGCCCTGGTAAATGATTCAATATTTCTTATATATCTATATATATATAGATATATAACCCTAATAACTAAGGAAAAACCAGGGAGGGTCCAAAAAAAACCAAAATAAACCCTAACCCTGCATGGAACTACATCCTTACACCACAGGATCTACCACTGCTACTTTAAATGAGTGTCACTAATTTGAAAAAGTCACATTAACTAGCTATGACTGTTTGGGCTGTTTCCGGGAAGTTATTGGCGTAACATGTAGGCAGCATGATTGTGTGATATTACTCTTATACAAAAGTTGAATAAAATAAATGTTAATATTATGTCATTTTCATGTTTCTAACATTTTCTCAGCAGCATTTGTCTTCACGTGACAATATCCCTTTTTTCGCCCTGCTCTTGCTTGTCACCTTTCTTGTCTGTCTGATTGATTCACAATGTCTTACGAGGCATCTTCACCCCCATCAGCAGTCAGGGATCAGGTGTTCAGCTATTATAAGCATCTAATGGTGACGCAGGCCCCTTTGGGTGTCACGGGGAGAAACTCACACGTGAGACTTTCCTCCAAATCTTGCACTTTTCCAAAATAGCGGGTGACGGGGTACATCAGAGGTTTGGACGTGTGAACTGGCTGACAACTGCATCTCTGTGAATTAAGGTCTGAGTCAGAGGTGTGAGGTAATGGTCAGGGCTTGTAAATGATGGTGGTGCTGGGTGTCTAGTCCCCTACATGCTGAAGACTCCTTCTCAGAATCAGACTATAAATGATTTAAAGCAGACAGATGGTGTGTGCGTATATTATCTGAACAGTTTCATTTAACACTTTAACACTAAATCAATTTAAGCTGTTCACTGCCAAACATGGAAAATAACTGTGGGGAACTATCAGTGGGGAGTCAAAAAATGGCTCAAACGGATCTAATAGAAAAATGAAAGAAAAGGGAATGACAAATAACTTAATGAAAAATATAGATGGACAAGTAGTATATATATATATATATATATATATATATATATATATATATATATATACATATATATATTTGTGTGTGTGTGTGTGTGTGTGTGTTTAATTTAATGTAACAATACTTAAATATATATATATGAAATAATGTCATGCAAACTAATTCCCTTCGGTGTAAACTGACTTATTTGAAATAGGTATTAGAACAAAAATGTAAAAAAATAGTCATATTAAAGCTGTGTAACGACTGGGTGAAGGAGTGGCAGGAATCAAGTGCGAGTTAAACACAGTTTAATGATGACGATACAAGACGACAAAAAGACACAAAGATGAAGCTGAGAGGAATACACTGTCCAGGATGGTGCAGGTGGGTGAAGTATCCGGATGGCGGAGATGAGTTGGCAGCAGGAGAGGGTGACACAGGAACTGTGCGGAAGCGAGCCAAAGGTAAGTGATGTTGCTTGCTGGTGATGTGCGTAGAGTGGATGAGAAAGCAAACATAGGTTACAAACATGAAACAACGCTCTCACGAACACAAGACGTTAGACACGCCAATAAATAGGGATGAGTAATGAGTGACAGCTGTTGCTGATGACAATTAACGGAGATGCCCACAAACTAATCAGTGCTGACGCTTATCAAACAGACTTCACCCACAACGTGCAAAAGCCTGAGATCACGGTTTACCAAAAAACACGGGTTCAATTTTGGACACATGAAAGGCGGGATGAATTCTCCTGTACGCTGGAGGTAGTTTGAGGCGGACTATCACTGGACTAATGATCTTGGTGACAGGAAACGGCCAATAAATTTGGCAACTAATCTATTAGAAACGGAGCGGAGAAGAATATTGTTAGTAGAAAGCCACACTTTTTGACCCACGACGTAAACGGGAGGCTTTGACCGGTGTTGATCAGCCTTGGCCTTGGTGCGCTCCCTCATCCGGAGCAGAGTATCGCGGGCTCTGGACAAATGCGTGAGCGGAGGGGGCCGCGACTTCAGACTCCAGACTAGGAAAAACCGGTGGCTGGTAACCTAAGCTGCACTGAAACAGAGAGACACTATGGCTGACACTGGCAACGAATTGTGAATTCCTGTTGGCTACAGGAAGGAGGATTCTTGGAGACTAAACATCTCGAAGATAGACTAATCGTTGCTCCTAACAATTTACAAAACTCCTTCCAAAATTTGGATATGAATTGGGATCCCCTGTCAGAAACCACGTCTACCGGGAGGCCATGTAACCGAAAGACGTGATCATGGACAGTGACCGCTGTCTCCTTGGCTGTAGTTAATTTGGGCAAGGGAATGACATGTGCCACCTTCGAGAACCAGTCCACTACGGTCAAAACGACCGCCATTAGAGGGCGGGAGGGCGGTAAAAAATCTAGAGCGATATGTGACCAGGGTCTCGAAGGGACAGACAGCGGTTGAAGAGGCCCATCTGGAGGCCGGTTAGATGACTTACCACTGGCGCAAACTGAGCAAGCCAAAACAAAATCGTGGACGTCACGAGCCATAAGTGGCCACCAGAATCGTTGCTTAACTAAACCCTTAGTTCGGCTTATCCCTGGATGACAAGCAACATTAGAGCAGTGATCCCACTGAATAACCTCGGATCTTAACTCCTCCGGCACAAATAAACGGTTCGGTGGGCATCCGGGCGGAGGTGTTATCCCTTTTAAGGCCGTCTTGACCTTCAATTCGACCTCCCATACGAGTGCTGAGATGACTATTTTCTCAGGTAAAATACACTCTGGAGTCACCGGACGTGCGGAAGGATCAAAAAGACGTGACAAAGAATCGGGTTTGACACTTTTGGATCCCGGGCGGTACAACAGAGTAAATTCAAAACAACCGATAAAAGTGCCCACCGAGCCTCACTGGAATTGAGTCTTTTGGCAGTTCTAATGTACTCTAAATCCTTGTGATCGGCCCAAACAATGAAAGGTACCCCTGACCCTTCCAACCAGTGACGCCACTCCTCTAAAGCTAATTTGACAGCCAACAATTATCTGTTACCAATGTCATAATTGTGTTCAGCAGGAGATAAACGATGTGAGAAAAACACACAGGGATGCATCTTATCGTCCGAGGCAGCACGTTGGGAAAGAACTGCTCCTACTCCCACCTCTGATGCGTCAACCTTCACCACGAACTGCCATGGGGGATCAGGGGCTACAAGGAACGAAGCGACTCTTGAGGTTGGTTAATGCAGTTTCGGCTGCATCCGACCACCTGAACGGAGTACTGGGGGAGGTCAAGGCGGTCAGAGGTGAGGCTAGTTGGCTGAAATTACGAATAAAACGTCGATAAAAAATTGGCGAACCCCAGAAACCACTGTAGGGCTGCAGAGTCCAGAAGGGCGTGACAGTCATGAGTGTGGTTCTCCCTCCTCAGTTTTACCGGAAGGAGAGTCGAAGATGTGGTTGAGGACTTCCCGGCGGAGATCCCACCCGATAGTTGCCGCAAACTTACTACCGGGCTGGCTCTTTTACTGGGCATGAATGAATGGAATACTCCGAGTTAGTGCTGCAACGACGCGTCGATGTCAACTATTACGTCGACTACAAAAATACGTAGATGTGCGTGAAATACATCGACGCGTCACACTGTTAACATCTCTCTAAATGGCATACTGGGAATGGAGAAAGTTGCATTCTTTCACAAAAACAGACACCACTGTTATCAGAAGTATGGGAATACTTTAAACAGATGCCAAATAAAATGGCCCTTTTTTCCCTTTGAAAAACCGATATGGTGTACCACTGCAGCACAACTGCGATGCACGAGCACCTTAGAAGAAAACATCCTGGCACTCTCCGGTGTTACGGTTTAACTGGTCACCGTGTGATCTGGTGACCAACTTCCTGGTTCAGGTCTCTGATGCAGATGTGATGAACGACCACAGCAGATTTGGCGATTCTAAAAATACAAACTGATGTGATATTATTAAGTGTCTAATAAACGCAGACTTGCTCATTGCATGATTCTGATATTCTTGTAAAGATTACAAGTTATTGGTATGATCACCCGTAGCGGCTGAAGTAAGGATAAAATAAAAATTAATAAAGTCTGTGTTGGCCTGGATTTCGAACACGCGTTAGGGGCGTTCACATATCACACCTAAAAACACGTGGAAAACGCTAGTCACGCCACTTTCTCCTTCTTTCCAAAGCACTCAGGCAGTTGCGCCCCTGGGGCGTCTGCCGTTGCTAAGCAACCATGACGCACTCTCTCCATGAAGATGTGGAAATTTCAGCAAAGGATAAATGGATTTGTAGCTCAAAAAATCGCTTGCAGTAGCTCTGCTACTAAATTTATTTCAAATATATACATATACAGCTATGATCAGCTGTTCCTTCATCTTAGCTGAGCTTTCAACATTGTTATAGGAAAGGATGAAGCTGATTGGTTAGTTCTTGTCACATGACCCGTGGTGCACTTGCAGCATTCTGAAAAGTTGAGATGTCACATCGCGACCACGTCGCTTGCATTATGAACACTACCACGCACCTACATTGGAAATAATGAACTTGAGCATGCAAAAGATGCGATATGGGAACGGCCCCTTAAAAGACAGCGCGCCGCGAGACAAGTATAGGTCTCTGCAGGAAAGTAATGGGAGTTACTAGATGAAGGTGTTTTTACACCAAGATACCTGATTGGTTGATGTAATAGTGACGTTAGGTTTAGGGGTGGGGTTGGGTAAGGGGGATCATTTAGATTGCATGATTTAGAAACACCCAGCAGTTTGAAAACACCCACATGGTGATAAACGCCCACTTTTGCTCTGCAGACACAACATTCTCCCGCGACACAACAGTCACAAACCACCGAGCTACTCCGAATTAGCTCCAGATCAGAAACCATGCTAAACCATAGCACAGTGGTAGGCAAGTTCGGTCCTAGAGAGCCACAGACCTGCAGAGTTCAGCTTCAAGCTTAATCAAACACACCTGAACAAGCTCATCAATCCACTCAGGATTAATAAGATACAGGCAGGTGAGGTTTTTTTTCCAGAGTTGGAGCTGAACGGTGCAGGACTGCGGCTCTCTTGGACCGAACTTGCCTACCCCTGCCATAGCAGAACCCTGACTACATTTTATGGTTTGTGATGCTAAAGAACATTTCATGACGTCTCAGACAACTGTAAATTTGTGACTGTGGTTTAATTATAAACACTATGGTAAACTCATGTTTACCATAGTAAAATAATTTTCTTTGCCTCTTTATTATTTTATACTGTAAAAACTTCAACCACATTGGTTAAAAATGAATAAAGGTTGAAATATTATATTAGAAGTTGTACTTATATATTTTTTGTAAAGTTATCCAAAGGATTCATTAGCTAATCAAAAAAATAACATTAGATTAATTATTTATTGTAATAAAAATAATCGTTAGAGTAGTCAACTAATCGAAAAAATAATAATAGATTAGTTGAAAGAAAAATAATCGTTAGTTGCAGCTCTACTCCGAGTCACCGCAATACAAGCATAGTCTCTCTCCCTCCTGGAAAGCCGAGCTTTACCCACCTGCATGGGTTCATGATTGTAGATGGGACCGACCATGTTCTCTCAACTCGAGCGGCCCTGTTCCGTAGTGAAAATGGCGTGATGGACTGGCTTGTTTACCCAGGCGTTTAATCCGAGTGTCCACCCGGAGTGCCAGGCCGATGAAACCGTTGAGTGTTGGGGGCAGCTCGAGGAGGTAGATCTCCTTCTGAACACGGTCGGCCAGCCCATGCAGGAATCGATCCCACTGCGCCGCCTCGTTCCACTGGCATGCGGCCACCAGGGTGTGGAACTAGATGGAGTAATCCGCCACCGACGATTTCCTTGTCGGAGGTCCGAGAGTTGGCCGCGGCTCGATCGAACACTCTTTTCATTTCTTCGGACAGGGCGTGGAATGAGGTGCAACACGGATGTTGATTCTCCCACACCGCCGTCCCCCATAAGGCGGCCTTGCCATAGAGTAGGGAAAGAGCAAACGCAACCTTGGACTCTTCTGTCGCGAAGGTGCGGGGCTGCAATGCAAAATGCATGGAGCATTTGTTAAGGAAAGTCTTGCAAAAGTTAGGCTCACAGGAGTAACTCTCTGGCGCCGGAAGTCACGGCTCTGGCCAGAAGTGGTCCTGGGAGGTCTCCTGGGGGCGGGCGGCGCAGGCAGTGCGGTGGGGGCAGTGGGAGAGGTGAATTGATGGATCTGCTGGGTGAGCTCGGACACCTGTGTCACCAGCGCTTGGATCGCACGTCCGGTGTTCACGATGCTCTCCTGCTGCTGATCCATACGGTTGACGCTGTGATGGATGAATTCCGAAAGTGAAGTGGTGCTTGCTGCTTCCATGTGCGGTGAGAGCGTTCTGTAATGACAGGGTGAAGGAGTGGCAGGAAGCAAGTGCGAGTTAAACACAGTTTAATGAAGACAATGATACAAGATAACAAAAAGACACAAAGATGAAGCTGAGAGGAATACACTGTCCAGGATGGTGTAGGTGGGTGAAGTCTCCGGATGGCGGAGATGAGTTGGCAGCAGGAGAGGGTGACAGAGGAACTGCAGGGAAGTGAGCCGAAGGTAAGTGATGTTGCTTGCTGGTGATGTGCGTAGAGTGGACGGGGTTCCGGGGAGACACAGACATCCAAAACAGAACACACGAGAAAGCGTTCACGAACACAAACATGAAACAACACTCTCACGAACACAAGACGTTAGACAAGCCAATATAAAGGGATGAGTAATGAGTGACAGGTGTTGCTGATGACAATTAACGGAGATGCCCACAAACTAATCAGTGCTGACGCATAACACACAGACTTGACCCACAACGTGCAACCAACCGTGACAAGCTGTCACATTAACCATATTAAGGTGAATTGACAGTGACTTTTGTGAGCTGTGCATTACTGATTATAGATAATGTACTTTTTTTTTGCTCATTTTTTACAGAAATTTTGCCGAATTTGCAATGCGATTGCAATTTTGCATGAAAAGAAATGGCTTGAATTGAACAAGACCACTAGAGAGGGAGTTTTTAATGACTTTTTGTGGTTTCACACAAACTAACAAAACAACAGAAATCAAAACCGCTTAAAACTAAAACAATGGCTAAAAACAACTGCGTATTGCTGTAAGCTGCTATCCATCCCAAATTTGTCTAAAGAACAAAAGCTATGATTTCAAATATGGCATTTCAGTTCATTATAAATCACTAGATGAATTACTAAAATTACTATTTAAAAAAAATAATATTATAATTTTTTTATTTCATTTATGACAACTTAAGGTTTTACATTGTAATGGTAACTTAATTAAAGCAATGTCAGAAAATAATAGTTTTAGATGTAAAACTGTAGCTGTATCTGAACTGTGACAAGTTGTTTGACAGACGTCATCTTTCAGATGGGGAAACGGGATTCAAACAGCTTAGGTCATGTCACCATTTACATCAGCCCTCTATGTACAACACTGTAGATCAACATCCACATTTGACTGGTGGGATTATTAACTCTAGCCTGGTTTCATCACTTCCTGATTTCATTCACAGATGTATATCAGATCTAGAGCTCATCCTTCATTTACGGTTGCTGTAACTTAATAGTGTGTGAAATCAGAGATCGCATAACCTATTTCTCATTACACTTTCCCTTATACGATGATAAACTGCCTTGATTGCAACTGCATTCAGTGTGTGTCTGTGTCTATGACTAATATTGTTCAGTTCTAAACACTCTGAGATCTATTAATGTTTAGTTGGCCTTTCCGTGTCTCACACGCTGGCAATTTCACATCTGCATTATCATTTAATATCAGTGTGACGTTTGGAAGAGGATCGCCCAACAGACAGGTGGTTGCAGTCGAGGGCTGGTGAATAAGCTGATATATTGCAGTGGGCAATAAACACTCTCAGAGAGCTTGTTTAGAAGAGTGTGATGGTGATCTGGAGGAAAAAGAAGAAAAATTATTTGGGACTGTCGGTTTAAGGTTTACCTCATTTTACACCTGAGCGCAGGTAAATGTTTTTGATTTTTTTGAGCTTGTGGCATTTAAACCTAATTGAACAGTTTAAAGCAAGAGCAGACACGTGTGCTAGAGGGAAAGAGTTGTTTGGCATATGATGAGAAGAAACCAAAGGCTTTCTTTATCATGCAATTTCAAGAATGGTTTCGCCAGATATTTTCATCATGATCAGATTATATGAAATGTTACTAATTGTTTGATTCATTAACGGAAAAAAAATGTAGTAGGCAAGAGAACCAGGCAATGAGACCCAGGTAAATAATATGAGGTGCTAAGCATTACATCTCCTTTAACTAGCTTTGCATAGACAAACCGTTGATGGTCAGTAAAGTCTGGTCCAGTTTGAGAAACGAACCTATGTGACATCATAAGAAAACCAATAAGAGTTCATTTTGTTTTGATTTGCTGTTTAAAGGCGGGTTTATCTGGAGTAGTTGATACAAGGATGCAGAATTTGGCTGGTTAGGTTGTTTAGTTATTTAACCCTGCTGGTTTACAGTAATTACACCATTATTGGGGCAAAAAGCATCTTTTATTTTTGTTTACTGTATGTCAGCAGTAGCTGCCATTGAGATAAATGAGAATGCAATGGCAATGTGACTTCAGGCTGACACAACCCTTTAACAAACCAGGTTTGCTGAAATCACCTCAAGCTTTTTGTCGATTTACAGACATTGCTTGGCTAAATATAGCGTATTTGCATTTTATTCATAAGCCCACATTTTCTTGCATTACCAGTGGTGTCACAATATTTTAATATAAGCTAGAATTGGAGCCCCTGTGTGGCTGGAAGAGGTGTTTGGAGATATCACATGCAAAAAATTTTTTTTTAGTTTGCAGAATTGATTAAGATCTTTCTGATCTGGAATGCAGAAACTCCATACTGCACAAGAATGAGTTCTGTAGTTCACACCTCTCAGCACTGTGGTGGTAAAGATCAGATGTCAAATAGATGTAGGCTGTCTTACTGTATATGCAGTACTTAGTCAACATGCTACGTTCCTTCCAGACATACAACATTCATTCATATTTGATGGTGACTCAAGACAGCCTTTCTTATTCACTCTTCAGTATCGTTTAGCCTGAAATGGAAGAGGACATCTGTCAATATTCTTACATGTTTACATGGCCAGGGAGGACTTGTCAATGTCTCCTCATTGAATTTCTTTTAAAGAGCACTCTTGATGATTACATTAAAATTGAGTAAATAAGAAAATGAGTTTTAAGAGTACTCATACAAGACTGACAACCCCCTAAAATATATAAAGCTGTGACTTTTTCTTTATACTGTTTTATTTCATAAATATTCTACTGAGCCTCTACAGTTAGATATGGTGAAATTGCATTAAACTGTTATGAACTGTCTAAGATCAGTGCAGGCAGTCTGAGACAAAGTGGTTGAATTGTAGCACTGCCTGATGTCAACATTATCATACTCATGTTAGTTCAACTGTCGAAGTTCATGCACTGCATCATGCAACCGTTTGTCCTCGGAGACTCCAAGAGCTGGTTGGGGAGGAAAGGTCAAGTACATCATAAATCACAAACACTGAGTTTCCAAGGAAAGAGAGCTCAGATTACAGAGTAGGCTGCTTTGCTTGTCACTCAACTCTATCCAAGTGCACATTATCACACAAGCCAGGAAATCAATATTAAGGAAAATTAACTATATATTTTGAATTCCAGTCAAATTGTTTTGTTTTCATAAATTTATGGGAAAAAAGTAAATAAAAGCTAGGATATTTGTAAAGTTTGTGTGACGTGCATTTCTGCATACTCGATGCGCATAGCACGATGTTTTCTAAAGCCTACATCGGATTTTATGTGTACACTAAGGTGGGTGTGTACATAATCAACATTGTATACGCATACAGTACTGTAAGCATTTTTCTATGAAAACTTTGTACACTCAGCTCATAACCTGAAGCAACTAAGCGACGTTTGAATGATTATGCAAATATATACTGTGCCCTTTCCTTTTAGTAACAAAATAAACATCAAAAACTGAGAGCAGTGAGGAAGCAGCAGTTAAGAAACGCATCTGATTACATCAATGTGGATGTTTGCATGAGTTCTGCAGTTCAGTACTACAGTAAAGTCCAGTCACGCAAAGTTTATTTATAAAGTACTCTCATAACCAGTCATAAGGTTAATTTTTTTAAATAAAAATGTATACATCACCTGAAAGCTGAATAAATAAGCTTTACAATGATGTATGGTTTGTAGGACATAGGAAATAGTAATTACAGTAGGAAATATAGGACAATATTTGGCAGAGATATACCTATTTAAAAATCTTTAATCTGTGGGTGCGAAAAAAAAATCTAAATATTGAGAAAGTTGTCCAAATAACGTTTTTAGCAATGCACATTACTAAGGAAAGAGTTTTAATATATTTACAGAAGGAAATTTGCACGATATCTTATCACAATATCTAGATTTAAGACTGGTTTTGTGTTCCAGGGTAACATATAGCTAATTAAATGGTGAATGAGAGAGTTTCTCTGTCGTGTCATTTTGTACCAAATATATTTATTTGTATAAAGTAATTGTATAATAATTTAATGACATAATATGACTTTCAAAAGCTGAAGTGATTACCTTTATTTATTTGTTAGAATATGTATAACTCAATATTTGATTAATCAGTGGAATAATCGATGATTAGTCGATTAATCGATGTATGGACTATGGAGATACTCAGAAATAATCACGTGACCACATCATGTGTAGTTTAAATACTCATCCGTCTTGATTACATCTTGAATATGCCACCTACATGCTGCCCAGTCACCTAAAACATGTGACCATTCTGGTATGCATTGTTAGAAAGCCCACCAAAATAATCAGAATTTGTTACGTTGCACCAAAACACAAGATTATGAAAGAAATCACAGCTGCCTCCCTCTATTCTTCACTTCTTTTGCTACTTGCTTGTAAGCCGAGCATGAGTTAATTCAATAGTATTTACATGCTCCTGCAAAAGTTATGTACTAACCGTGTGATGAAATAAGTGGGGAGTGTCTCAACGAAATCTGAATGCAAATAGTCACGGCAGATGCATTTATCAGGTGGAAACTCTATAATGCTTCTTGGCTGACCACTTGAGATACGATTACTAAAATAGTATCTGGTAAACAGGCTCTGTTTGTCCTGCTTTTCATTTATCAATAGTTAAATATAAAAGACACATTTAAAGAGAGCATCACATACTAGACTACAGTGCTTAGCATGTTTGGAAGTCATCTGATTTCAGGATAAGCAGCATGAAGTGGCTGGACTCATACATAACAGGCCACAAAAAAAGAGTGTGTGTAATCTTGTCGTCTATTGACTTCAAGGTTGCAAATGCCCACTGGCCTTTGTTTTCTTCTCTAGCCTCAGCTGCTCCGGGGTCAAGGCTACCGCTGGTGCCGATTGTGTGTTGTTCTTTGAGCTGGCTGTTCTTCTCCATTCTCATCCCAGCATAAACAGGCATTCATTTTGTGCAAGGTGGCTTTATAAGCACCTCAGTACCATTTCTGAGAGTCATTCAATACTTGGGTTGGAGAGTTGGATGACTCTCAGCTGTGCATTGTGTACACATTACCAGCAGTTAGAAAAGAAGGCATCCCACAGCTGCACTACACATCTAAATGTGCAACCTCTCAACCCCCACCCATCCTGGTCAAAATTAGCCCAAGCCAGACTACACAATTTCCCAACTTGCCTCTCAGCTACCAGTTAATGTACTGTAACAATGATCTGTAAGATTAGCTTACAACAATGGGGCCATGTCCCTTGGGCCATGCTTCTATCACGATGCAGACATGAGAAGAAGAAGTCTGACAGTAAGTGCACCAATCCTTATCCAGAAATTATTAACAGGAGTGGAGCATCCAGAGATGTATAAAGTACTAGAGAACCATACTTGAGTAAAAGTACAAGTGCTCTATCAAAAAAGTGACTTGAGTAGAAGTTGAAGTGCTCTTTAAGCACCACACTTAAGTAGAAGTACTAAAGTATTCAAAAATTTTTGTACTTAAGTATTGCAAGTAGTCTATTTTAAAATTTACTACTCAAGTACTGAAAGTAAAAGTAGAAGTATTGTGTTATGTAGTTATTAAAGAAAGTAGTCAAAAGTTTGAACATATTGTTTTTACTATTTCAAATGATTAACCTAAAGGACAATCACAATTCCTTTGACTAACTTCTTGTAAACAAAAAAACGGTTACTAGGGTTAGTTAGCCCAATTTGCAAAATGATGTCATTAATAACTTACCCTCATGTTGTTTCAAACCCGTAAGACATCAGAGGGTCATTTAGAATTTTTTGAAGCATCGAAAATACATTTTGCTCCAAAAATAGCAAAAACTACGACTTTATTCAGCATTGTCTTCTTTTCCGTGTCTGTTGCAAGACAGTTAAAAACAAAGCAGTTTGTGATATCTGGTTCGCGAACGAATCATTCGATTTAACCGGATCTTTTTGAAACAGTCCACCAAATCGAACTGAATCGTTTTAAACAGTTCGCGTCTCCAATACGCATTAATCCACAGATGAATTAAGATGTTAACTTGTTTAATGTGTCTGACACTCCCTCTGAGTTAAAACAAACCAATATCCCGCAGTAATTCATTGACTCAAAAGTACACTGACTGAACTGATGAAGAGAGAACTGAAGATGAACAACGAGCCGAGCCAGATAATGACTCGTTCGTGAGTCAAGAACCGTTTCTGTCAGACGCGTCCGGTTCGTGAACCGAGGAGCTGATGATACTGCGCATGTGTGATTTAGCGTGAAGCAAACCGACACACAGAGCGTCTGGAACCGAACTGATTCTTTTGGTGATTGATTCTGAACTGATTCTGTGTTAATGTTATGAGCCCAGGTGCAGTCAACGCCAATGACGCCATTGCATCGAGCGCAAAATAATCGGTGAACTGTTTTCTTCAACTGGTTTATTGAATCGAACTGTCAGAAAGAACTAACGTTACTGGTCATCCGAAAACCGATGCAACCGGTTCTTGACTCGTGAACGAGTCATTATCTGGCTCGGCTCGGTGTTCATCTCTCTCTTCACAGCAGTTCAGTCAGCACGCGCAGTCTCGCTTGATTCGCTCAATGATGTGCCAGCTTCATCAAACCTGCCATCTACAGTTCTGGCAGTGGTTTGTAATGGAATGATTCGTAACATTATTATAATTGTAACGAGTAACGATGCAGCACATAAAAAAAATATCGGAGTAAAAGTATTAAACTCAGCGAAAATATGTACCGAAGTAAAAGTGGAAGTAGGAGAAAAAAATAATACTCTAGTAAAGTACAGATATCGCCTTTTAGTACTTAAGTACAGTAGTGAAGTAGTTCTACTTCGTTACTATACATCTCTGGGAGCATCCCAACTATGGAATGATAATTCTCACCACAATAATGTTGAAAAGTGGAAGAAGGGTGCTAATGATCTGTGCAGGATCTTCTTACATAACAAATATCTTTAAAGTGTGAAGGAAAACTTTAAACCTTTTGTTACTTACCACAGGGGTATATTATCCTGCTCTCGGAGCGCTACTTTCTTACTTTTCCAGCAACTGCCTGGAAGTTTCTAGTCATCCGGATGGCCTTGATTAAACTGGTTCAGGTGTGTCGGAATAGGGCTAGGGCTAAGTTGTGCTGGATAGTGGCCTTCCAGAAGAAGAATTGGATCACCCCTGTTTTTAACAGCTCTTACTTCCAAGATCCAGGCCACTTTATTTAAGAGGTCTTCAACCCTACTTCTGGAAGCCACTTTCCTGCAGAATTTGGTTCCAACCCTAATCAAACACACCTGAACCAGCATGACATCTTCTACAACTCTGTCTTTCCCATGTAATGGTGGTATAATGTACCTCAATCAAAGTCACATTGTATTTGTTCACTTAGGTCATGAGAGAACTGGTTTATCCCAGCTGTGCCTAGTTTATCCCAAGGTTCTCCATTTCTGTCACCTGATGGAGTTTGGGTTCTTTGTCACGGTCGCCTTCTGCCTTGCTTAGCCGGGGTCTGAAAGATGCTTAACTTTCAGAAATTGTCTTATAGAACAGCTTTGCAACTGATTCTGAATTTTCTCAATAGGTGAGTTTCCATAACTGATTCTGCTCTTTCCCTTTTTATCCCTGTGAAGCTGCTTTGACGCAATCTTTAGGTTGAAGGTTGAAGACCTTTACGTTACTTTAAGTCTTTTAGTTGCACTTTATTTTACAGCTTATGCATTGACAGTGTACTTCAAGAAAGTAAAATCAGTTAATGGACTTAACGTAGATTATGATTAGGTTTAGGGTTAGTACCTTTACACAGTTATTTTTATTACTTTAGGAAAATTCATATGTAAATGCAAAACAAGACTGTACAATTAAGTGCTACTTCTTTTTACGACTACTTCTGTTCCACTTCAGCTGGGTGTGGGTCCAGCTGCTTTATCAATCTGTGTTAGGTTTCACCCAATCTAGCTTTAGGGCTTCCACCTATCAATGACAGCTTACCAAAGGACTGAGGCTCAGCACACAGTCAGATGTCAAGTGGATTTGGAGGGCTTTGAAACCTTGGGTCTTCAAAATAAAAAATTATCCAGGATGCAAAGAGCAGAGAAGGTCTCACTATGAATTGCCCTTGCCCCACAAAGAAGCCGTAGAGATTGAAATTAAGTGCTAGCTCGCTTCCATTTCATAAATTGAGTATTTAAAAATACAGTGCTGGAAATACAGTACCTTGCAGCACCAAGGGACTAAAAAAGATTAAGCAGGACTCTGGATGGTATAAGACAACTACTGCACCCCTAGATCGGAAAATTAATTCCTCAATTTATGGACTTCAGGAATAACGTTAAGTTGCTCAGGAAACAGTCAAGATTGAATTTGACCTGTGCAGAATGACAAGTAAGGATTCGCTCAATGTCCCAGGAGGGAAAAAGGGTTCACCACATCTACAATAGGAATTAGAGTCCTTATCTTTCAAATTCTCATGTAACTCTCTCAGAGTAAAAATAACCCTCTAGGTTGCCTAAGTAATCTTATCAAGGGGTTCATTTAACATTGCTTCGATCCAATGATGGGGCAACGTGCTTGATGACAGAGCAGGAACGTGTGTCTGTCGCTCTGCCTTAAGTAAAGTCCTCAGGGGTATGAGCAGCTCCATGAGTCAGAGCTCCAGGGCAGGGTGAGAGGCTGTGAAGTGCATGGACGTGTGCACCTCCTTGTTCTCTATCCGAGAGGGAGGTTTGGGGTGAAGGAAAGGTCAAGCAGCCCATTCTTCATGCTGTCTGCAACTTCGACACATGCCGAAATAACTTCAAAGAAAGACACCCAGCATACACTAGCTGAGGACAGGGGGACACATCTCATATGCAGAAAACAACACCACAGTAAGATCAACACAGGGAGCCGCTCAGTGGATCTTAATTCACACAGGAAGGAGCACCCGGCTCAGGCTATCAGAACAGGGTAGGTGAAAAACATTCATGTGGGAATGTGTTCCAAAAATTTTTTTTTTAAATACACTTAAGCCCTGAACATAATACGTTTATTTAAAGTCTTAAAAGTGCTCTTCTTCCTAATGCTTCATTGAAATTCTTATTTTGTTTGCATAATGATGTCACTTATTCCCTCTCAATTTCTCAATTAATGAATTACTGAGCAGAATAATCCCCCAATGCCTGTCCCAATACAAGTTTCCGGTTTGTTGCCTTGAATGTACTTTTCACATGTAGCCTTATATAGCATCTCAGGCGGAAATATTACTGGTCTGTATGGTGTGGGAAAAATCACTGGGTTGTAAATGGAGTTCATAAATACCATCACTTACTAATAAAACTCTGACTGCATAATCTACTTTATCTAGCACTTAGATAGATAGATAGATAGATAGATAGATAGATAGATAGATAGATAGATAGATAGATAGATAGATAGATAGATAGATAGATAGATAGATAGATAGATAGATTTGCATTACTTGTCACAACACATTCTTGCTTCATGGAGTGAAACTGCCATCTGAATCATGTCATATGCGGAGCACTAAACCCCATATGCTGGAAATGGAAAGGCAATATATTACACTAGTTAATCTCACTCTAGTGTCTAGATACAGAAGGCATCTTCTCTCAGTTGCTATAGTAACAGTGACCACCATGGACACACAAACCAGGATTATACTGTAATATTCACCCACAATGCTGATATAAGTGCTAGAATTTAGTAAGTTGTGTATTCTCACTCTTCTTTTTGCAAAACAAAAACCGTGACTATTAAAAGTTGACATCTAACTCGTGCTGGGATTACTCTGAAAAACTAGGAAAAAGAACGGCTTGGATTTCTGAAGTCTTTTATGTTGGAGGAGGGAGGAGGCATGTCCGTTGCTTGCAAATGGAAGTTTTTATAGTAAGATGATAACATGACATATGATCTGGAAAATTCAGATCAAGAAAGAGCGCACAAATCAGGAGGGGCAGAAGGGCAAATATTTGGGAAATAATAGTGACGAAGAGTCCTTAAACCACGAACTGTGATTCTATTCTGAATGTTTTTATTGTGTAAATACATATTTTAATACATATTTAGAAAATAACATGATGAAATCTAAATAAAAAGAAAAAAAAGAGAAGAATCTACCCAAATAATATTTTATATAATAGTTTATTACCAGAAACTTAGCTTTCTCCAGCAAAAGCATTGTGTTTCCCCAATAAACTTTGTGTTCACTTGTAAAACACTTTTGTTCTCTCGCAAAAAAAATAAAATAATGTGTTCCACTAGAAACTTTACATTCATTCACAAAATCACCTAAATATAATTTCCCCTCATAAATGTTTTGTGAAGAAATGCAAAGTTTCTCAGCGAAATACATACTTTAGTAAGTCAATGCAAACTAACACAAAATATTTGGGGGGAATTTAAAAGCATTGAATTTTTATGTTCTCCTGTCCTATTTTTTAAAACCATCACCATGTCTCTTTAGGGGCTCCATAAATGTGTTCATTTCAACTGAGTGAGCTTTTTTTTCTTTTTTCTTTTTTCATTGTGAAGAAAATTATAATAATTAAAATAACTATTTTCCACTATAAAAGACCTTTTGTGCAATGGAAAGTTTCCATGTAGTTTAAAGGTTCTTCATTGAACCATCGATGTCAGAAACTAACTATTATACAAAACTACAATACACTAGGACAAACAGTGTTGTTGTTTAAACACTGGCCTTCTTCAGTGGTATCACAAAACCCCCCTTTGGGCACCTTTATTTTTTAGTGCGTAAGATGAACATGACAAAACAGACACTGCATGTGATATTCACATGAAAGTCAATTTTCACAATTGCAGTAATTGTTGGGTCTGCAGTGGATAATGATGTAAAGCTAGAGAAGAAAGCACTTGCCATAAAGCAGCAGATTTGAACACCCTAATTACTGTACTGTCAATTTCAGCACAAACACCGTAATCAGACCACAGCGGGACAGACACATACAAATGTGTGCTTAAAATCCAGAGGCTGAATAGCTGGAATAATGGGCATGCCATTATCTCAGTATAAACACGAGGCAAGCAACCAAAAACAAATGAGCTTTGAGTGCTTCCCTAATTCATCTGTTCTTCGCAGACTATCAGGATAAGCCCTTAGGAGCCCGATATCCTCCTCTACCCATTCTGCTTACGATTGTAGTAGTGATTCAGCTTTCTAAAGAGAAAACGGCAGCTGAGAGATGGTTGCTACATGTCTGTCTTTACATACGCCCTCATTTATAGTAATATATTTGTATGCGAGCGAGTTTGTGCATACTGTATATGTGCGAGCGCAGTCTCCCATCACCATGGTGTGGACATGTAGATGCCTGTTTTCAAATGCTCCACAGGCCTGATGTTGTTGAGATAATCTGCTGAAAACTGATCCTCTCTCCACACTATCGCCTGCAGAGGAACGTGTGGGCACATCAGCCCCCAACATCAGGAGCCTTGTCTGTCGCTACAGCAACAGCAAAAAGCCTTCCATTACTGCTACAGCTTCCACAAAGGTTTCTGGCAGATGGCGCTTCTGATAACAAGACGACAAAATGCGTCCAATGCACTCTCAATCAGACGCGTCCATCTGTGCAAAAGAATGTTTACACGGACGGTCTTGAACAACAAGACTTGGCATGCATCAGTGAAATACCAAAAAGTGGCTGAGGGTTTGAGAATAAAGAAGAAAACAAACAAGCATGTGATGTTTATACTGTGTCTTGTACTCACTCTGCCGTGATAGATTGTGTGGGATGGTGGTCTCGAGCGAAGCCTGTCTCTTTAAGAGCCAGTCCTTGGGCAGGTTGGCTTGTTGAGTGGGGAGGTGGAACCGTGTCTGCTTCTACAAACAAGCATTTCTATCAACAAAACGTGCCTCACTAGCAGACTGATCTTGAGGGTGTGCATATATACGAGACTGGATAGTGAAGTCGTGCTCGATTTTATTTTACATTGCTTCCTAATGGTGTGTGTGTGTGTGATATGTGAGTCCTGTTTCATCAGCACCTGAGGTTTGCAACACTCTGCTGGAGGGGCGGCCAACAGCTCAGGTGTGTTTTTTCAGTAAGTGTGTTCGTCTTTTTGCATTTTTGTTAAAATAGAGTTCAGTTGTTTCTGTAGCCTTTAATATAAAGCCGTTTCAAAGAGCCTGGTTGTGCAGCACCTTCTGAAGTCTGTAACTTAAAAGAAAAAAAAGTATATTATCTTGTGTTGTTATTTAAGGAGGCATTCCTGTAAAAGGCTACAGTATACACTCTGGTCAAACTCAGGCTCTTAAACTTGTGAATTATAATCAGTCTATTTACCCAACAGCAGAAAGGTGTTTGTGCAGTATTTGAGATGGAAATGGTGTGGGAATAGATGCTGGTTAAAGGAACCACGGGCAAATTAAGTTTCCATGGAAGCTTCCTGGTAAATAGTGGGCTTTTAAGTACGTTTGCTCAGATTTTTGATGAAGGTTTCTTTGAGATTTTAGTTTGAATTTTTGTATGAAAGTGTATCTTGTGCTCCAGTGTCAATCCAAGTTCTGAAGTGTGTACATTCAACTTTTTTAAAATGTGCTTTGTTAATGTATATGTTTTCCTAGGAAGAAAAGACTGGTAAAAGGAATTGTTGTTATTTTAATTTCTGATTTGTTGAGCCACAATATAAAAAGCTGTTAAACACCCATGAGTGCACTTTTTAGATAAAATAAGTTGCTATGTAATTATTTCCATTAAAAACACTGTAGAAGAAATTCTGAAGAATCTTTATGCTGCTTCTTCCATCTCGGTGACCATGAATAGCGTCCAGCTCCAGAATGATACCATAAAACATTAGATCATTAGCTCTCAAGTCTCATTCTCCATGTGTTCCCAATAGTATCCCATTAATATAATCTGATCTGTTGTGTCAGTTGCAAAACACACAAGAACATTCGTTTTTTGGGGGGTCAGTGATGTTGAATGTTAACGTGCTATTCCCAGCTTTGCATACAAAGTTTTTCCCAAATGTAAGAGTTTTGTTGGAGTGGAAGTGAATACTGACTTGGACATTAGTCAGTTCCTCACAAATCTGCCTTTTTGACTGTAATATTGCATTCAACATTGCATAAAAGCTTTTGAGATCATTTTTTATAATCAAGATTATTATTATTATTATTTTTTTTTTTGTAATGCTTGGAGATTGACAGAGCTTCTAAGCTGCTTCTTCTTAATTCCTTTTTCTATATTCCATGGAAGAAGGAAAAGTCAAAAGTGTGAGTAAATCTTCACTAAATCTTCATTTTTGGGTTGTTGAATTAATTTAAATTTAGTTAAATGTCACGTTTCATTTTTATTTCTATTGCTGAAATTTTAATGTTGAACATGCTTCTCCAAAATGTCCTTTTTGTGAGAAGATAATAATTCCTATCTGAATCATCTTTCTTTTTAGCTTCATGGTAAGAGTGAAAGAGTCTTCAGTCATAGGACTGTCGGCCATCTATTTTAATGAACCGTTGGATGATTCATTGAATTTTGATGTTTTGTGAGAGATGGACCATAAAACAAATGGAGATCATTTTCCTGGATCATTGCCAATGTGTCAAAGTGCATGACACATATTAATTTAACACGGCTGGAAATAGCACCTTTGAAAATCACAGAGTGATCTGCTCGAGAAGTAATGTAATGTTCAAATATAGCTCACTTGCTTGCTTTCACTGCCTGGTGTCTGCGCATGAGAGCGGCCAGGATGCAAAAGTGATAATTGGCATGGCATCCCCACAAGGACTGTAGATGGAGGCTTCCTATTGTGAAATGCTAGAGAGCTTCCTATCATGGAAATGGACCTCTTCTCAGCTTGCCTGCTTTTCATCATATTCATTTCCATTAGTGGTTGAAAGAGCGCGCCATGAATCTATGGGAAACAACAAAAAAGATGCATCTTGCTATTTTGTCATCTAGATGTGTGAGATCGACTTCACTGAGGTCATTTGCAATGCAGATATTACAAAATATCTCTATAATTCATTATTTAAATCCTCCTTTTAGTGTAATGTATTGGTGATTGTGCATGTAAACGATATAAAAATGTATTTCCATGGCAAAGGAAGTTCATTTCTCTAGTTGAAAACACGTGCCTTGACTTCTTTCTGGTTCGGGCTAAAGTAGTCTCAGCCTCAGATGTCATGCCGACCAACTGCTGGTTGAATGTCTGATGTATATGGGACACAAAAGTGGAAACACTTCAGGAGTGTCAAAGTCCTACATATTTTACAAGGTGGCTAATTCGTATGAATTCATATGACCTCTACAAATTTGCAACCTCTTAAAAATAAAAAACATATATTATGAGGTGATCCCACCCCTAAACGTACCCCTAACAGAAATTATACAAAGGCCCTGTCCCAAATTACACCCTAAACCCTTGCGGTCTTTGCACAAATAAGCCACCTCATAAAATAGGTATGAATTGGTTGGGAGATAGCATTGTTATTTCCATGCCTTAATGCCTGTCTATTGGCTGCTTTGGTCCGCCTTCTAATGACAGCTTGGTAAATGATTTTGTAATGAAATGACAAGGAGACATAAATTTATACAACATGTAGAACAGAAGCAGCTCATCTAGCTTTAGGAGCTGAAACCTGATTATATGGTAAGAGTTGCACCATTTCCAACAAACATTTTAAGTGGTTGACCAGTTACAACAGTCTAGGCAAACTGACCAATCAGAGCAGACTAGGCTTTTCAGAATGACAGGCTTTAAAGAGTAGGGATGAATCAGTTACCAGTTTGACGATAAACCTCAATAAAAATTCACTACAGTTAGTATTACTGTTTCATATTTCGTATATTTCATATTTTTGTGTGCAAGCATGATGGAAGGCACGGTGCAGAGAGAAAATATGAAATAATGTATGTATGAATGGATGAATACAATGAATGCATAAGGAAGAAACCGACTGTCTTCAGAAAAGTTTCCATGGTATTTGCATTTCATCTTCTCTCAGTGTATGTCTCCTAATAAGTGTTTATATATGCAGCAAAGCTTTGTTTATGGTGGTTACTGTGGAAACATCTATATTTCTGCTGTTCCATAACTGCCACCTGCTGGGAGACAGTGAAATTAGATTCTCATTTATCCTGTCTGCCGTTTCTGTTCTGGAAGATGAAAGACAAGTTAATGCATTCTAAAAATCTCAACACTTTGGACAATAAGGTTGTTTTTGTAGAATTGTTTATTAACAGTTAGAATGCCTGTAACAGATATAAAGACTGAAATGTAAGGTTTATCATTATCAGCCTCTTCTCTCCATTAAGGCTGCATTTATTTGGCCAAAATACAGCTGAAAAAAGTCTTCTATTGTAATATTCTCATGTTTAATTAGTATTATTATTATTAATACTAATCATCACAATTAAAATAACCAAAGACTTAAACTACTTCAGTCTGTGGCACTGAATTTATTTAATACACGACTATATTATATATATATATATATATATATATATATATATATATATATATATATATATATATATATAAAATCTGGCCATTATTTTAATGTAACTATTTTAATGTTTATGCAAAAAGTGCGAAGTGCTGCTAATGTTATTTTTTGTTTATCGGTTCTCAACATGGTGTTTTTTCTGTCAATGCTCACCTCAGCAACGTTGTGGTCTGTGTAAATAGACTAATGGTGGTGAAGGAGTGGTGTGGTTTTCTAAATGTCCACCATGAAAGATTCACATAGTGCTTTTAATTATTAAGTATTAAGCTAAATTATTAAACATGTCTGTCGGCTGGTCCATGGTCAGGTGTTGCTCTGTTTGATGTTTGGGTAGAGTGAAAGTGCTCAGAGATCTTCATCCTGGGCTGTTGTGACTCATGTTGGAGGTTATGGGATGGCCATCACCCAAGCATCCCTTGTTTTTAGTGCCTTATTTTTTACTTGTATTCTGTAAATATATATTCATAATATATGTCATCAGCAGCTGTCCAAAGGCTTGTGATTTAATTAATGATCATTTCATGAATGTTAATGTGTTAATGTCTCGTTGTTTCAGATTGTCAACACCATGAAACTCACTGTAGTTCTGCTGCTCTGTGGCTGTGGGGTGCTATTTAAACACAACTGTGAAGCCCAAGGTAAATACATATTTGTTTTACGCCACCAAATTACATTACATACACTTAATGTTTTACTGTGTATTGCAGTAATTCAATATAAATATAAAGCAAATAGTTGAAAAATAATAAGATAAGTAATAAGTAATATTTTATTAATTCTGAATACATTTTCTACACATCCCACATGCACTGCCTGAGCATACATTATTATTTAATTGCTCAAGGGCACCTCAGTCGTGGTATTGAAGGTGGGAAAGAGCATTGCACATTCACTGCCCCCACCTACAATCCCTGTCGGTATAAGACTCGAATCCCACAAAACTTTGGGTTAGGAGTCTGACTCTGTAACAGTTAGGCCACAACTTCCCCATAAATAAAAAAACAGAGCATGCTGGGAAAATTACTGAAGACTTGGCCCGAGTTCGTTCAGTGTCGAGTCGGTCCTGCAGGCAGGGGCAAGCTCGGACAGTGTCCCAGCGGCTGCAGAGATCCATATCAGTAAACCACTAGAGTAGGAAGCAACAATGAGGTGCTTTATTTGTATAGTGCTTTCATAAAACACACCATTTTAAAGACGTTTTACAAAAAAATCATGCATTTAGCAGATTACAGCTGGAAGATAATATAGTTTACATTTTGGGATAATCTAAACAATCACAGAGTCAAGATTTGCTATATAGGCCTATATTGCTTAACATGACTGTATTATATGTATGTGAAGCTGAATGTATATATCCATCTTTAGAAAATATAATTGGGTGATTATTGAAGGAATCCATTAAGGAATCCATGAACATAATTACCATGGGAGAAACTGGTTAATGGAAGGCATGTGTAGAAGGAAAACACAAGATATGGAACACAGGACTGACATTACTACCTCTTCCAGAAGGCACATCCATGTGCGACAAAAATCCAACGGGGAAGGCACTCTGGAGTCCCCTCAGGAAAGGCTTACACGGGATGGCAGGCCTCCATAGCAGAACTTGTTCCGGGACCCATGGATCAGGCCAATCCTTGGGGAGAATATTGGCTTCTAAGGCCCTCCATGGGCAGGATGTGGGAACAGCAGCCATCACTAGGCTGGATGTGGGGACTGGTGTGCTCCTTTGGCTGGACGTGGGAACTGGAGCCCTCACTTGGCTGGACGTGGGGACTGGTGCGCTGCTTTGGCTGGACGTGGGAACAGCGGTCCTCACTAGGCTGGACATAGGGACTGGTGTGCTCCTTTGGCTGGACATGGGAACTGGAGCCCTCACTTGGCTGGACGTGGGGACTGGTGCGCTGCTTTGGCTGGACGTGGGAACAGCGGTCCTCACTAGGCTGGACGTAGGGACTGGTGTGCTCCTTTGGCTGGACATGGGAACTGGAGCCTTCACTTGGCTGGACGTAGGTACTGGTGCGCTCCTTTGGCTGGATGTGGGAACTGGAGCCTTCACTAGGCTGGACGTAGGGACTGGTGCGCTCCTTTGGCTGGACGTGGGGACTGGAGCCTTCACTTGGCTGGACGTAGGGACTGGTGCGCTGCTTTGGCTGGACGTGGGAACAGCGGTCCTCACTAGGCTGGACGTAGGGACTGGTGTGCTCCTTTGGATGGACGTGGGAACTGGAGCCCTCACTTGGCTGGACGTGGGGACTGGTGCGCTGCTTTGGCTGGACGTGGGAACAGCGGTCCTCACTAGGCTGGACGTAGGGACTGGTGTGCTCCTTTGGCTGGACATGGGAACTGGAGCCTTCACTTGGCTGGACGTAGGTACTGGTGCGCTCCTTTGGCTGGATGTGGGAACTGGAGCCTTCACTAGGCTGGACGTAGGGACTGGTGCGCTCCTTTGGCTGGACGTGGGGACTGGAGCCTTCACTTGGCTGGACGTAGGGACTGGTGCGCTGCTTTGGCTGGACGTGGGAACAGCGGTCCTCACTAGGGCTGGACGTAGGGACTGGTGCGCTCCTTTGGCTGGACGTGGGAACTGGAGCCTTCACTTGGCTGGACGTGTGGACTGGTGCGCTCCTTTGGCTGGATGTGGGGACTGGTGTGCTCCTTTGGCTGGACGTGGGAACTGGAGCCCTCACTTGGCTGGACGTGTGGACTGGTGTGCTCCTTTGGCTGGACGTGGGAACTGGAGCCTTCACTTGGCTGGACGTAGGGACTGGTGCGCTCCTTTGGCTGGACGTGGGAACAGCGGTCCTCACTAGGCTGGACGTAGGGACTGGTGCGCTCCTTTGGCTGGACGTGGGAAAAACGAGCCTTCACTTGGCTGGACGTGTGGACTGGTGCGCTCCTTTGGCTGGACGTGGGGACTGGTGTGCTCCTTTGGCTGGACGTGGGAACTGGAGCCCTAACTGGGCTGGTCAGGGAAACAGGGGCTGGTGCCAACACTGGAGCAGAATCAGGGGCTTAAGCTAACAGTCTTTTCCTCCTTAAATTCCTCCCCTGGTTTGGGGTTAATGAGCAGGCTGTTATCAGCTGAAGGCCAGGGAGTGACCTGTCTGGCAGGCCTGACTTCTGAGCTGCAGGCAGATTTGACGGCGGGCTGGTTCTGGATCGGGGTTGGACGCTCTCCAGACACTAAAGGATCCCTTTTACAATGTACTTCCCTATGAATGTAATTGGTAATATAAGGTGACTACATGAGTAAAGGTTAGGTTTAAGGGAAGGATCAGGGTTAGTACCTAGTAAATAAGTTGTTACTGTAATCACAATAAGAAGTACACAGTATGTCATGCAGAAAAGGACTGTAAAATATAGTGCTACCAGACTACCTTTTCCTGGATTGATTTCACTGGAAATCACTGGAAAATTATTGTGAAGTCATGTCAGTAGTTTATAGTGAACAGTAATAATACTGATATAATTGTATAAAATATATGTTTAGCATGTGGAGCAGTGAAACTAGATATATGGCAAGTTAAGAGCAGATCACACATCCAACATAGAGCATTTACAAAAGATAATATTGGCACAAGCTACTCAAAAGAATTGGCCATATGTGCTGTTAATTTCCTCAAACAGTTTCTACCAGCTGTGCTGCAGCAGGATCCTGCTGAGTAGATTACAAGAAAACTCTGCGTCAGAGGTCTTTGATGGTTCCGCTGTGGCTGATCTGTCTCTTGAGCATTCCGCTGGGAAATTCGTTTAGAGAATGTAACAAATCTGCGTCTCAGTTGTTGGGCGCAAGAGTTTGTGTCTTACACGTGTGCTGGGGGCAATGTGTCAGTGTGTCACTCTGTGCATCTAAGCAATGCAGAAGAACTATCAGTTGTGTCTATTGGTCTGCTGTGGAAGATGGGGAAAACATGATCTGTGCATGTCTGCAAAGATTGATTCTAGAGCAGGTCAGTGGGGCCAGTACATCCTGGAAGGGGCTTCCAGCTGAAACAAGCCACTGCACTGAAAAACTGATACAGATAAACGGACAGCACTTGAGTCTGTGCCAGGCACTATTGCCACAACAAATAAGAAATCAGAAATCATATCCCTTCCTGGCTCTTCCTCAACACTATCAGCGCCTGTAAACACTAAAAAACAGTTCTTTGATGTTTTATACTTGGTATCTTGGTAGATTGAATAGTTATATAAATAAAAAATAAGTAAAAATATGTTTATAAAATATAAATATTAGATGAAAAAATAAATAAAAATTAAAAATGTTGTTTTAGCAACTTAGTGAAACGAAGTTAAAGCTCTTTTCAACAGAAAACTTACTGGAAATAAAAACTGAAACTGAAATATGAATAATGAAACAAAAACTAATAAAAATGACTAAATCTTAAAAAAATTAAAAATTAAACAAGAGCTAAATATAAACTAAACTAAGTATAAAAAGAAAAGCTAATTCAAAATATTAATAAAAATGAAAAAAGTATATATACAGTAAATCATACTAAAATATCAATGCCCCAAAAATGAAAGTTCTGTCATCATTTAATCACCCTCGTTTAACTTCCAAACCTGTATGAATGACTTTCTTCTGTTAAAAAAACGCTGAGAGATTCGTCAAAATGTCTTCTGTTGCCTTCCATAAAACAAAAGAGAGAAAACCATACAAAGTTGGAAGGACACGAGTGTGTATAAATAATGACAATATTTTGATTGTGGGAAAAACTGTGAGAATGAATTACAAAAGTGTCATAAAAACTTGCCTGTGGCAGCAATTCTGCAAAATGACGTTGCTTTGTGCACGTTTTATGACACTTTTCACAGTGACATGTCCAGTGAATGGCATTAAAAGTGTTTAGCCTGGTCAGAAACAGGTGAGCATCAATCTGCCAATGTTTGACTCCTTCGGTTCACACGGTTCTAGTTACCTCTTCCTCAGCTCCTTCAGACACTGTCTTCTATTTCACTCCACCTGCTCCCCAGTGAGATCTTAGACACACATGCATACACTTGGGAAGTGTGTGTGGTCCGAAGGGAGACCCATACCTGCATGTTTCACTGGCACCAAGGCTCTGAGCATGGCCACAGGGGATCTGGAGAGGGAATATAGGGTTTCATGGTAGGAATACATTTAGATCTCTCTGGTTTACACATTCAAGTAGCCCACGCACTGTGGTGTCTGTTTGAGCACCTCCATGAGATGAAGCACAAAGACTGGAGGATGGAGATAGTCACAACACCTGTCGCACTGCCATCATAAACTCAACCCTAGGATACGCAGCCATTGTTATGATTGAAATGATCACTTTCATGAGCATAAATCAATGGCCACTGACTCAGAACATGACAGATCAGATCAGCAGGTGTCCGAGTCAATCCCAGTCCAGGTTTCACTCCAACATCATTGCTGTAATAAAACAATTGTATTACATTGTTGTAAGTCACTTTGGATAAAAGCCTCTGCTAAATGACTAAATGTAAATTTGTAAACATTACTGTCAGTATTGAGAATCTATTGAGAATCAATTAAAAAAATAATATTAAAACAATTACTGTTATTGTTATTCATTTAGCAGATGCTTTCATCCAATGTGACATACAAATGAAAGACATCACAACTACTATTCATAGTATAGAGCACAAAACCAGGTTTATTAGAAAGCGGGAAACATGCTATAGAGATGTCCAAAATATTGAATTATATTATATATTCTTTAAACTTATGTCAACAGTAATTTTCATGTACATCTTTTAATGTAAACTGTGAAAAATACAAAATCTTACTCATCCATACTCATCTACCTTCTTCCGAATTATTTATTTTATTTTTTATTTTTTTTTAAATGAAATAATAGTTTAGTATTAGAGAAATTTGTCCCAGTTTTTTGTTATATTACACTTAAAATTGGATGTGAATTTAGCATATATTTAACAATAGTGAATCATACAAAAACAAGTTGAACTGAATCATGACCCATGTCCAGATTTCTTGCGATATCATATCATATTCAAAACCATTGCGATTGCAAATATTCACACATGCTTCTGAATTAGGCCTGGAGGATTTTCTAGAATAGACTCCTACAGTTTGTACAGCATGTACAGGACGATTTGCACCACATCCGTCTATCAGCACTCTGAGATCAACAGACTTCTGTTGACTTCTGTCACACCCAGACTCATTCTCTCTTTAAAACTCTCTCGTGTTTACTGCGTATGAAGTACTCACTGTCTCCAACCTGGATTCAAACAACTCCCAGTCTTTGTCAATCATAGCATGCTTTGAACTTGCAGTTAATGCAGCGAGCAAACAGACAATATACAGGAAGGAAAGCTTTAAGCATGAATATTGATCATAGTGATATTATAGATAATGGTATGGGGCTGTTTTTTAGGGCTAAGCCCCTTACTTACAGTGAAGGGAAATCAGCATACCATAAGATCTCCACTGGCCCACACAGTTTTAAATGTTAAACGAATCCTTCAGCTGTCTATGTTTAAGAGTTTACGCTTCATATTGTTGTTTGGGCAGCTCTCCGTTATCAGTTTGTAGTTTTCATCTGTTGCACTGATAGCGCGGGAAAGCCAAGCCTGCTCTGTGTTTCCAGCAATACAGGTCTTACTCTTGGCCGGATTACATGGGAAGTGCTTCCCATTCCAGCGACCGCTGAATGAATATGAGCTTACACATGTATTGTGTCTCACATACCAGCCTTTATCTGAAATGGTCACCAGATGAAGTGAGCACGTCAGATAGGGGGTAAATAAACTTCTTGTAAGTGTACATTTGATTCACATATTGATAATCATAACTTCCTGGCTACAGAGTTAATAATTTAGCGGTGTGTTTAGTGGAGACACGCACAGGACCTGTGATGTAAGAGGCTGGTTTGAAGGCATGTAGGGGTTAGGAGCGCTGGGCCATGGTGAATTCTTGTGATGTTCGGGCAAAGCTCATACGGGCGGAGACATGAGCACATTCCTCTCCTCCCACCGCACACGCTCCCCTCGTGCCCATCACCACAGACACACGCGCTTCCTGGCCGTCCCCCAACACACACACACACACACACCCTGCGCTAACCTCCACTGTAGCGCAAAACCCAATACTGGATAAGCACAGCCAAGACTGCTAAATCACTCAGTCGGGATGGTGATGATGGAGATCAGGGGAATCATTTCACTGTAACACTTCATAAAACGTTTCATAGAAAAGTACATTAAGAATGGAAAAAGAGCTTGCATCAACTTTCCAGTTTCCCAGGTAGAGGTCAGACTTTTATGAAAACGTGTCACAATTCCCCCCTAAAATCTTAGACACTAGCTGTTGTGTACCACGCTCAACAGGCTACATAAGCTGTTGAAAAGTGACACTGAACGCACATGCCTTCTTCGAGTGACAAACTCTCACAGACATGCTCGAGCGTGTTGTGTGATCTGAAGGACTTGTTTACTCCATCTGAAGAGGATTCACCAGTGACGATTGCTGTTATGCAGTCATTTCTGAACTCTATCGTTTACACAATTGCCAAAGAAAGAAAACATGATACCTGACAAGAGCTTCAAATACATATAAAACATTATATTAAATGTATTCTTGTCTTTCATTTTCCTCAGCAGAAACATCTCCAACACCCTCGGTCAGTAACTGCACGTGTGAACTGGGTCATGGAAAATGTGCCGAAAACGGTGATTGCAGGTGAGTGTGTCTGAAACATTGACTTGAGACTTTCAGCTGTTTTGGTGATGTATATCTGACCTGTGCAAGCCTGTTCCCGCTCACTACTATTGTAGAAGATGAAAACTGTAAACAGATTAACAGTACAATGGACATGCAGGGTTGACTGTTGCCTCTGTGGGGTAGGTGTGATCCGGGATGGGGTGGACCGCGTTGTGATGACTGCGTGCGAATGCCTGGATGTGTCCATGGCTCCTGCCATCAGCCCTGGCAGTGCACCTGCGTGGACGGGTGGGCGGGCCGATTCTGTGACAAAGGTGAGTAATTATTCATGGGAGTTGCTTTTATCGATTAACTTTCTGATTAAAGAAATCCAATTTTTAAAGACATAAATGACAGGGGCATGAAACAGTTTTAGTTGCAACCCATGCTTATTGAAAATACACGACTCTGCGAAACCTGAAATACATTGTTCTGGGTACATGGTTGCACTTTACAGTCCACAAGAGGCCCTAAAAGCTATATAATTGCAGATGGAGTTTATTAAACAGCACAGCATCATAAAAAAAGTTAAATGTCCAGTGTGTTGCACTAAATAATGTTTTCTTTCCAAAACAGTTAAGTGTGACTTCGGCAACATTGTTTGTTGTATGTATCATGGCAGTTTAGAAACTAAATGTCCTAGATTGGCGCTAAAAAGTTAATGATTTACATTTGAAATTAATGTACACCTTGACTAATCCGACTAAACCAAATAAAAATACATTTGCTGAAGCAACCATGCATTAAAGATTCCTTACACAAGGCTTGGGGATTAGTTTTGATTTTTATTTTGGAGCGCCTGTTCCTGAGTGCTCTGCATCACAAGCGTAATGCTGTACCAGGTGCGCTATTGAGCAAGTTTACTATGTCAGAAGGGCCTTAAATGTGGAGCTGGATATGTGATGCAAACATTGAAATGTATTATTTTACACATAATGCACTTTGGTAAAAGCGTTTTGAGGTCATAACATAATATTGTCCAAGGAACCGTGCAAAAACAGGCTTTTATTTAAAGATGATCTGCCTCTGTAATAATACAGTATGGTGTGGGGGAAACAAAGTTGGTGTTTTACTGCCCCTAGTGTTCATTTAATCTGGAAACTGCTGTGAAATGTATTTATTTCCAGAAATGTAGCGGGATTCACATATTTACAATGAGCATGGGTTGGTTATTTTAGTATTGAGCTACTTATATACTAATTATAAAAATTTATATAGTATTTATTAATTTATTCTAAATGTGTATTTATTATTTTAATTTAAGTTTAAGTTAAGTTAATTTTCGGTTAGGTAATTAATCATTCATGGCTTTCAGTGGCAGACACTAGATCAACATAACAGCACTGACTTGTTTTCGCAGATATTTTGGTGTGCTCCCGAGAGCAGCCGTGTCAGAATGGGGCTACTTGTGTCTTGAATGGCTCTGGGGATTACAGCTGCTTATGTCCCGAAGGCTTTCATGGACGGGACTGTGAACTGAAAACAGGGCCTTGCCAAAAGACTAAGTGGGTTGATTTCTTTTCATTTGTAATGTAAATGCATGTTTGTGTGTTCAAATGTATGGAAGCATATGGGTAGCAATATTCAATTTGGGATGTAATTTGAAAAATGACAATGCAATATGCAAAATTAAAATTAAAATTAAATAACATAATTTTAATTTGCCATTTCATACACCAGTTTTAATATGTAAAATGAATATTAATTTTAATGCTTTATAAGTTGCAAAATTAAAATGAAAATGTATTACAGAATTGATTAGATATGTTAGACATGTTCAAGCAAAAACTGTGGCAAAATTATAATTTAAATACTATTTTTCTTAAATACATTAACACTCACAGTCAAGACACTTACGATTGCATTTTCATTCAATGTCCTGCAATGAATGTAGCAAAATTCAATGTGCACACTGAAAATGCATTTCGAGCCGATCACATCTCCGCACCCTCCCGCCCTGTCAATCACTGCATGGAGTTTGTAATTTAATTTTGTAATTTATGTAATATGTAATTAAATTTTCATTTTCATTTTGCGCCAAACGTTGCACAAATGTATTGGAAAATGTAAATGTAAATACAGAAATGCATTATCATATTGCATATTACTGTACATGAATATTGCTACCCATATGCTTCCATACAAATGTACTCACCTGCCTAACATCACAAAGCTGCAGAAGAACAAAACGAGCCGTTCAGTCTAGCCTGTGAATATGAATGATGTAATATCGATGTTTTTACATATCAAACGTTTAACATGCAGAAATAACTAAGTAAATAATCTATCCAGAGGGTGAAGAACTTTCTGTTTGTCCATCCAATGGCAGTAGCAAAGGACATCATAAGGATTTTTTGCACTATATATTGAAATAATTCGAGAAAATAAATTGCATTTACATCACTCAGCAACATATTGCCAAATGATGATGTTGTTCAGATTTCAAATGAAAATGTAAAAAATGAGCAAATACAAGAAATCCAGTTCTTTCAGATGATATTTACACAGGCATATTTAGCAATAATTTGTTGCTCATTGAGTCTTTTTTAAGTCTCTTTAATTTAGGAACCACTCCATTTGTTCATTAATTGGACTACGCTTGCTACAAGTACATTATGCTTCAGTTATGATTCAAATGTTAAATGAATCGTACAGCCGAAAACAGATTGGATTTTTATATTTTAAATGGATCTGGTTGTGAATAAAAATCAGTTCTCAGAAAGCTTTCTTTTGCAATTTGGTGACAATAGTGATCTAGAGAACACACACTTCACCTTTAAAACCCAGTCCATTCACTACACCACTTTCAAAGTCGTCTGAAGCGTCTGTCGTCACTGAAGTCAGTTACAGTCCATTCACATTTCCCGCTACAGGTCTAGATATTTAACCTGCTAAACATCTCTCTCTCAAATTCTCAAACGCCTCTTTGATAATTCACACATAGCTTTTGTCGTAATCTGTGTTAACCGTCGATGAGTTGAGTTGTGTGGGAATCATAAACAACAGATATCTTCAGTTCTCATGTCTATTGCTGCAGGTCCCCCTGCAAGAACGGCGGCCTCTGTGAGGATCTGGGTGGTTACGCTCCAGAACTGTCTTGTCGATGCCTGGCTGGCTTCACAGGGCCCCGCTGCGAGACCAACATGGACGACTGCCTGATGCGCCCCTGTGCCAACGGCGCCACCTGTTTGGATGGCGTGAACCGTTTTTCCTGCCTGTGCCCTGCGGGTTTCACCGGCCGTTTCTGCACCATCAACCTGGACGACTGCGCCAGCCAGCCCTGCCTCAACGGAGGACGCTGTATAGACCGAGTCTCCACCTTCCAGTGCTTCTGCTCTCCAGGGTTCACTGGAAGAACTTGTGAGACCCCCGTCTGGGAGTCAGGACCTCAAGCCGTGTCTCCGTTCAGGGGCGAAGGAGACCGAGTTACTCAAGTCTATCGCTCCCACTGGACCACTCCACACTCGTTCAAAATCTCAGTGGTGACTCAGCATGGGGCTGAAGGGCTGTCAGAGCTGCAGCTCATCATCCTGCTGGTGTTGGGGGGCTTGACTTTAGCCGTGGTGGCGCTAACGGCTGGTCTGGTGCTGCGCGGACATTGCCAGGATCGATCGGCTCGCTGTCGGTGCAGGCCGGCTCCCGCTCACCATCGCCCCTTCCACCGATGCCGGACGAACTCTGTGCCTGCACAACAGGAATGCAAGATCAGCTTCCTCCAGCCTTCGACTCCAGCTGAGCTCGAGAAGAAGAGGCTGAACACCCACATCATTTAGCCCCAGAGATCACGCAGATGCTCTTGTTGAAGTAAAAGGCCACTTCTGACCTCTCAAAACATAAGACAGTACTCATGAATCTGAGAGTTGGTCGCTGAAAACAGGTGGTCATTATTCAGAGTGATTATTTTAATCAGAGATGCCACAAGTGAGGCATGTACTGCTGAGGGAACATTAGGCCAGTTAGAGTCGACATGAAATCAATAGTGTTCATATACCTGGTCTTGGAATATGATTCCAAAGATAAGAAAGACTTGTGTAATATTTCATCAAAAATGGAAAAACTTGCTCTGCCACTGAAAAACATTTTGGCTGATCTCACCAAGCAATATTTTTCACAAAAACCCCTGAAACGCAGAGATTCTATTTCCTTTCCCCACTTTTTTACGTTTTATTCGAAAAAGGCAACACTTGTTAGCATGCTAGCTAAAAGTTATCATGTAAAACACCATCCTCAGCCACCAGATGGCGAGAAAATGTTTACACAGAAAAAAAATATCTACTTTAAATAAGGTTATTTAACATAAACAATGAACAATTATTTTAAAGCATTTATTAATCTTACTGTTAATTTCAACATTAAAGTGAATGAATTCAAAAGTATCTGATAACATGATCTAATAGGCCTAAGCTGACCTTAACTAACAATAAACTGTTGTATTTTTATAAACATTAACAAAGATTAATCAGTATTGTAAGAAATGTATCGCTCATTAACTAATGCTGACTTTCTGTAAAGTAAAAAAAAAAAAAAAAAGTACAGTTAAAAAATTTAATTTTAGAGGAAATAGAGTTTTTTCACCTTGGTTTTAAGGGCTTTCTTAATTTTCATATAGAGAGCACTTTTTTATATCCAGTCAGTTATGACACCTCACCTCTTCCTTGTTTTAATATACTGTATATCCTGTAAATACAGTATTGTCACATTCTGAAGGTAAGGTGGGATGCAGACGCTGTTGATGTTGAGGTGCACACAGTCTGGGAACTACTGTATTTGTTGATATGATGTCTGTACTCAAAGAGTAAACCGTAGCACTGATCCGCTGCATGTAACATAAAGGGAAGCACTAAACCCCACAAATACATCAAAACTTCAGTCGTGTTTTACATTAGTACTGTATGTGTATAATCAAGCCTCGTTGCTAAAGTGCTTTTCATTTCAGGTGTTTGTGTAAGTGTTCAAAATGTAAAATATTTCATTGTTAGTGAGTATAAGCCATGTATGTTTGATTCCTTGAATATTTGTTTTATAAACGTTTTTTAAATGATAATGTAACATTACATTGTAGAGATGCTCTTTTAAGCAGGTTAGTAATATAAATTCTTAGCAGCAGTATTCTCAAGTGTAAATATTATTTATGTAATTTATTGGTGAAATGTACATTTGTTTTGTATTGTTGTGTATTTTTATACAGATCTGTATGTATTAAAGTTTCGAACTGTGTAACCGTAGAACTACTGTGTGCATAAATCACTCATAATCATAAACTACAAAAATGTATTTGTATAACAGTTGCCATGACTAAATTAACTTAATATTATAACTGTACAGTTCTCCGGGTCGTGCTACATGTGTCTCTTTATTTTTATAAAGTGCATGTAAAATATCATTTAGATATACTATAATTTATATTGTTATTAGCTCCATACAATGTTTATTTATTTTTTATTTATAAAAATCATATTAAAAATTGAATATCAGATACAATCATCAGGCGTTTGAGGAACATTCATTTGTTCATTTCTCAATCATGATTGTATTTCAGCAGAGTCATTCCAGATGATGGCAGTAATGCAACTTCTACGATGCAAGCTGCCGTTAAAAACCACAGAAGAAGAACAGCTCCCCTGAACAAAAACACTTGGATCAAGCGCTCGACACAAGATACAGGTAGGAGAAACCGTCTGAGCTCGTGCACGCCAGGGTGCTCGGTGTGTTAAACAGTCGTCTCCTGGGATTATAAGTGTATGTGTGTAAGCAGTGTTTTAGCAGCTCTGCCGAGATGAAAGCGTCTCGTGCGCTGTGTCTGTCAGCAGCTGTTGAATGGAAGTGGCGAGGCCCCGAGGGATGGGTCCAGAGAGAATCTCCCCGAGCTCCGAGGAGGATGAGGCGGAAGACCGGCCTCTAGACACCGCTGTGCCGGGGGAGTGGAGCGGAGAGGACATGGAGGAGGACGAGGACGAGGACGGAGGCGCTGGATATTACTATCAGCCTCTGAATCAAGAGCCAGAGGGGACGAGCGGCTCACACACAGAGCCCGTGGATGAAGGCTCCCCCGCAGAGCAGCTGCAGGAGGTCCAGGGGCGAATAGAGGTACAGCACCGGGGGTGCAGGCTCCCTCCTCCTCTCTGGGTAGCTGGTGTACACTTCCCACTGATTGTTGTCATCTTTCTGATCATTTTGCAGGCCATGGGTCTGTTCCTGCCCCAGCCTCCTCCTCCTGACAGTGATGAAGAGGAGGATCCTGAAGGAGCCGCTGCTTGGAGAAGTTACGCGTCCATTCCCATGGATGAAGGTGATGAAGACAACAGACTTCACGTTTGTTTCAATTAGTTCCTTGTCAGTTTGACAAAAAAAAAAAAAAAAAAACCTACGTGTCATTGCATAATGTACACCATATTATCATCCGACTTTAATCTGCTTAATGTGACTAATGCATGAAGAGTTTAAGATATTGTAAACATGAAATGGATAGTTCACCCGAAAATGAAAATGTAATGTTTATGTGCTTAACCCCAGGGCATCCAAGATTGTGGTGACTTTGTTTCTTCAGTAGAACACAAACAAAGATTTTTAACTCAAACTGTTGCAGTCTGTCAGTCATATAATGGATGTGAATGGGAAACACTGCTAATACATTACACACACAAAAACAAACGCCACACAAAACTAAATTAAACCCTGCAGCTCGTGGACCATTGACTCTTTATCTACAATCTCAATTAGGAGTGTCAGTGGTCCACTTGAGAGATAGGTGGAGGTGATGCACTTATAAGTCTGCGATTCACTGTAATGCAAGAAGAAGAAGGCTGTGTTTTGAGGAGGCGCTCCTACACTTCAGGCATCAGAGGTAAATATATGTATATATAAATACTGCTTTTCGTGCACAGACCAATCGTTTTGTGTCTTTACAGATCAATATATCATCACGAGCCACAAGGTTTAATTTGTTTTTGTTTGTTTTTCTAAGTATTATTTAGCCATGATTTCCGTCCTCTTAAATTATAAGTGATAGACTGCAACGATTTGTGTAAAAAAAATCTTGGTTTGTGTCATACTGAAGAAACAAAGTCACCTATATCTTGGATGCCCTGGGGGTCAACAGATGAACATCAAATTTTCATTTTTGGGTGAACTATCCCTTTAATAAGATTATCTCTAAAGCTGCTCTGAATCAATGTGTTGTAGAAAATGATTTGTAGAAAATTTGACTTGAGCTCTTTTTAAATGCCCGTTATAACGAATACAACGTAATAAAAGCAAACTAATAAAACAAACTAACAAAATTGAATTTAACTTAATAGTAATACTACTACTATTTAAAACATTTAGCACAATTGGGATTAACAGGTGGAACACACAAAATTGTTGAACTTAACAGTAATATTAGTTTGTAATATTGTATTTTTATTGCACAATTTGAATTTTAGAATTTATAGGTGAAATTATTGTACAAAAATGTTTTGTGACATTAGTGATATTTCAGACAGAAAATTTACATTTGGAATTAAGTCAAAATGTAGTTTTTAACTTTAAAAACGTTAAATACAGATTCTTTTCAAGTTATGGCCTTTTAATGTCCAGTAAATAAAACACTAAAATCAATCCTTTTAAAAGCTTAAATTAGGCTTCACATTATACTGTATTTCTTTCCTCTACCATAGATTATATATAGTGTTTTTAAAATATTAGTGTTTTTAAAGACTTAAAAGAATCGGTCGATGACAAACCAAATACAAGGAGTATGCACAATAAAATATCCATGATCTCATACCAATTTAAAATAAAAGCACTAATATATTGATTGATATTAGCATTATAAAATGTTAGCAATATATATATATTTTAGGTGTCAGTATATCTTGTTTTCTCTCTTGTCATCACAGATCAAGTTGAGCTGGTGAAACGGACCATGGCGGCTGTAAATCTGCCGACTCTAGTAATCCCTGCGTGGGCCCAGGAGATCTCAGATGACCAGTGGAAGGACATGGTCCAGCAGACGCTTCAGTCCACACACAGCTCTGCACGCCTGAGACTGGAACGCAAGTGAAACAGATGTGCTCCTCTCAAACTAATCAAAAAGCATAATTATCACCTTCGCTGTGGTTTATACAAACTGTGGACTGAAAAGCCTTTTAATTGCTTTAAGCTGATACACTGCAAGTGTCCAGTTGATGCCGTTAAACAGAAGGTGAAAACTGTCCTGAAAACACCCCAGATGTTTCTCAACCCATCTGTATAAATTATGCAGGGTTTTCTTGAGGTTTGTAAAGTGGAGAATTTTGCAAGACTTGTATGTCAGCATATATAGTGCATCTCTGTGATAATCACATCTAAATGAATCTGACTGTTGATAACCTGTGCAATGAGTGACTGATCCTTTATGTGTCTCACACGGCTCGAGCAACACAAATGGCCGTCGCGTCTTTTGTTTCTTTATTTTTCGTTCTGTACATACATGAACATCTGTACAAAATATGACTTTCATACTATGTAATGCGCAACCTAATTAAAGTACAACGTATGTACATATGACCTGGAAAGCAGCTTAAGATTAGTGTCAGACTTGGGAAGGGAGGGCTGGGAGAGTGTGGAGAGACCCATACGTTCTTCATTTCCCTCGGTTTGCTGCCAGACAAGCAGAACACGGCCCCATCCGCCTGTCGAGCTGCGCTGAGAAAGGAAGCATGCTGTGTTCAAGAGTGAAGTTGCCTTGGATTGTTTCTGGAATGTTTTGGTTCATGTAGAGGCAGCTAGGTTGGCAAATCATGCTCTTGATTGCACGGACAAGTCATTCCTGTATGCTGACAGGCCGAGGTGACGTCAACACTTCAAACACATCACCTCTGCACTGCTGTAAATCGCACGAGGCGAAACATATGCACATGACTGAAGCGATGGAAGCGGTGTAGCAGCAAGTGGATGTCGGGGCGAACTACAGCGGGACCTTAGAGCTGCGCATCGGATAGCAGTAAGACGTTGGGTTGTCCAGCAGGCTTTACGAGGAGTAAATGTTCCCTCACTGTTGAAATGATCAAAGTGACACTTCACGAGACTGACCTTTACAACAGAGAGGGGACATTATGCATCAGAATGGAGTCATACAAGCAAAAAAAAAGAAAGAAAAGATGAACTCGGAGCATAAAAAGGGAATACTGAAGGGCATGAGGTGGGCAAGGGCACAATCATAAGCAATATACATGACAATATACAGTACAACAGTATTTGCAACAGCAACATCAGGCTGTCAGTTATCCATATATTAAGCCTGGACAAGCGAGTATCTTTTCTCTTTAAGTATATATAGTCCTATCAGGAGGATTGTATAGCGCTTGATCGTACACTAGTCCAGTGCATGGTTTCCACACTGTTCTAATTCCTGAAAAAAATATTGCTTCGGCGCTTTAAAGTGAAAAAGAAAGAAAAAACAGCAACAAAAAAAGACATACAATCATGGACAGGACAGTAATAACTGATCTTTTTTTTAAAGGCTCAAAGGGAGTTTGTTTTTTGTTCTTTTCTAGTTTTTAAACCTACGGAGCACAAACGAGACACCTTGCAAAAGCTAGGCAGTGAAAAAAGGACGTTTCGATTTGATGGGTATCAGTCTTAAAACGAAAATAAAACACGGATGCATACAAAATAAGTGCAGTGTGGACCAATAGGCCATTGGTGCATGCGTTTAGAGCACATTCTTGTCTTCTCCGCTACTGTAAACGGACTGTATACTAACTTTTACAGCATTGTCATCAAGCGCTCTGCTGGTGGTGTTTAGAGATGATTGCTTCCACAAACCTCCCTTACATTTGTTTTTCTTTCCTTTGTCGATCATGAACACAATCACTGGGAAAACAGCAAACTTATAAGGTCGAACTCTTCAGCCTCTGCCTCTTAACATGTGGCCTTGACCTCAAAAATGACGACTTCTTCTGATGACTAACTGAAGCATTTATAGCGCCGGGCCACTATGGAGAAAGAATTGTTTTATACCCTCTCAGGTGTACATCTAGAGAAGCATCTGACATAGATTTGCAATCCCTTGTGGGTTCAAATCTCCGATTTGCATGTCTAATTCATAAAGCTGCTTTCTCCATATAGTGTATTGAATGAAAATCCAACATGGGGTCACCATCCCCACCGAGGTCTTCATTAATCTCGAGTAACATGATTCATTTAGTTAAGTGTGGCCCCTTCATTGCAAACAGATTTACAGAGGCAGTGACTGGAGTACAGGAAGGGCTCTCAAGCAGTGGTGAAAACAGGATAGGGAACATGCGGACAAATGAAGACAGCACAAAGTGGACAAAATAAAGCGGTGTGGAGAGAAAAACAAGCATACTTTCATTATTTGTAACCCACACTGCTTTCTAACAGCTTCTGTAGCAGCTATGGATTTGTGAAGACTTTGGAAAGTGTTTGTGCACGCTTAGGACGAGGGACAGAGTTCATGGGAGCGCTCCACTGCTCTGCGGGGCTAGATCGTACACAGACGGGGCTCTCCAACAGCCAGGGAGGAAGAGTGTATGGACAGAGGCGGGGGAACAGAGAGGTGGGTTACAGCACGCCACAATTTTGGACCAAGACGAGAGGGACAGTTTAGGCGCGGTGGAGGGTGGCGTTGTTCCCCGGTCAGAGGGCTTCCTGGTTGGCCGTCAGGTACTCTTCCGCTCGCTTGTGAGATTCCAGGGCTTTAATAGTATACACGTCCTGTGGCAGCTCAGACTTTCGCCTCGTCAAAACCTTTTCCTTCTTGATATCTTTTAACCCCTGTAAAGAAAACGGTTATATTACTGAGACAGTGCTCCTTACAGCTTCACTAAAGGCAAAGTATATATCAGTTTTTACACAAAAAGACACATACATACATACATACATACATATTATATAATGTAATTTCATAAACTGTAGTTTCTTTCATTTCGGCCAAACATTAACACAGATTTTTGGTTTCAACTTCAGAAGTTATCCAGCCCAAAGGATATTGTTGACTAGGTTCTGTTTTTACTCTGTGTTAGTTGTTAAAGCAGCAAGTTACACTTTTACCTTCTTAGATCCAGAAAATCATGTAAAAAAGCACTACATAGACAACTCTTAATTTTAAGAAATGAGCTTGGCACCCATGCTCTAAAATGAACTTGCATGCTGATGGACATCTTTTGTGTCTGTGAAGATCCTGTGAAGTGTCTGTACCTGTGAGGCTTCTGATTCCACAGTCTTCTTCAGCAGCTGGATGTCCTCGGCTGTAGGGGTCTCTGTCTCCATTGAGTACAGGGGCATCCCTCCTTCATTAAACATCATATACTGCACACACACACACACAGTTTTTTTGTTCATGCCATGTTTCACTTTTTGAATGGAATTAGTGAAATAAATCAACTTTTTGATGATATTCTAATTATATGACCAGCACCTGTTCATCTGTCACAATGTTTTGTTTACACAGCAACTTGCAATATTAATACATAATCTAAATCATGTGCAGTCAAACAGCGTCGTGTGTATAATAGCTATTTTATCAAGGCCTTGAATGTGCACATCCAAGATCAGATTTCAAAGCATTTCATTTACTGGATTATGCAAAAAAACAATAGGCATAACTGTATGGTTATTCAAATATTCAAATTTCCAGCAAAAACTGTGCTATTGAATTACTCAAAGTTTTGGTCATACCAAACATGAAAGTAGCCCAAAGAGTAAGATGAATGCATGACAACTGTTACATTTACAGAAATGAATGACTCACCTCCTCTTGAGCCAGACCAGGCCGCAGCTCAATCTTTGTACTCTGTGAAAACCCAAAACGCACCAGTTGACAAACCCATTCACAGGATCCCTCATCATTAGATTAAACTTTTTGTGTTTGCCCTCAGAGCACACTGGTGACTCTAGAGACAGGAGCAGTGGTAATTACACTCGTCAGGAGTAGTTTGAGAGGCAGAAAACAAGCTTCCCCTTATACTTATCAGTAATTAAGGGACTCAGGCTGTTACAGTTACACACAAAGCTTTGGGAATAGAGGTAAACTATTCCTATTACTATACAACTAGAAATACCCAAGCACCTGATAAAATTACTCTTAAAATGATTAATTCTCATTTAAAATACATAAAATACATACAAGACTCCACTGACAGTATGTCCTATTTGATCGTCTTTACATGTACACACCTGTTATTCAAAAAATCTCTTATGCTCACTAAGGCTGCATTTGTTTGCGCTGTATTAAATGAATTAAAAAAAAGAAAAAAAATTATAAATTGAACTTTTGATTGCTAGTGTTTACCTGTGGATTTTGTTTTGCTAGCGCCTCTATTTTATGCCACATTTCGTCCCGCTCCTTAAGTTTGTACTTCTCTCTAATGAAGAACAGGAAAACAGAGTTTAAGATATGCCATGTCTTCAAATCGCCCCCATATTTTCGCTTTCTCCCATCATTCACTTACTTCTGCTTCTCAGCCTTGTACTGCTGAGTGCAGTCATCAAACAGCTTCTGGTTCATCTCCATAAAGAGCTTCAGAGCGTTGTAGATGAGCCCATGGATTGTCCTGCAGGAGGAAACACAGCTCTATTAGTCCAGACATTTGAACAGAATGGAAAACCAGGATGTGACAAGTTACTTTATGTAACAATTAACTGATTAACAAGTGTGGCTGTACTTGTTCCAGTGGCTCTTGGAGTTCTTGTAGAGCGCGGGAAACATGATGGGGAGGATCTTGGCAGCGTTATCACTGATCAGGCTCATGATGTACTCATTGTTCCAGTAATACAATGCTCTTTCAGCAACCTAGAACACACATGGTCATTACAGACCGCCGTTACCTTGGTAAGATGACAAGTCTCTCAATGTTCAAGGAGTCTGAAAAGTACTATACTGCTGTAGTACCTGGAAGTGTGGACTTGATACACACTTGGCCAGCTGTCTAAACAGGGGCTCCATGACTTTAACAAATTCTGAGGGCTCAATGACATCCAAGATTTCCTCCAGCTCATTCAGAAACATCACCTCCTTGGGACTGTGAGTCTTGGGCCAGAACTTTAGCAGGCCCATAATCACCTGATGCAGATGAACACAGGAGGAGGCAAACAGCTGTGAGAAAGCTGTGCACTAGCCATGCTCAAGTTCAACATGAAAAGAGAATTCAAACAGAAAAACTAGAAAGAAAAAGTTATTATTATTGAAGGAAACGGCAAAAGTGCAGCTGTGCCAAGGCTGTAAATCTTACGGGTTCGGTGAGGCTGCTGTCCTTTTCCAAAAACTGCACCACACAGTAAGCCAGCTGAAAGCACAGGAAAATACTTTTTTATTTTTCAAATAGACATTACAAAAAACACAATAGGATGATTAACACGGAGTCACCGCTGTTCTTCATTCTATTAATACATTGTGTAAAACATCATAACCTATAAAACTTAATTATGAAGTATAGACTATGGATACAGAGGAAGGGGTTTTTCTCATCTAAAACTGACCCATGACCAAATCCCCATTACTAATCACCTTGCTAATGCTGTACAACTTTACTTGCACTTACCCTGACACTTAAAAAAAAAAAAGAGAGAAATGACTGAACATATTACCTCAAATCAAATCTGGAAAAATTATTCCTGATGAGCCAAAATTATCTCTAATATGCTGCAGAGTAACAGTAATAATGTTCATCTTAATAGAAGCTTAATAATTTGGTTCCGATATATATTTTTTTCAAATGCAAGCAAATAAACTTTTTTACTTTTAATCACATAAGCAAAAGTGCTCCTCAGCTGCAGATAATCAGAGCCATACTAATATTCTCACAATTGTGAATTTTTATATTTTTCGTCAGCAAAAACAGCCCCAAAAGAGGCTGTACAGACAAGCTGAGGTTTAATAAGAACAGCGAAACATCCCAGTGGCGTTGAACTAAATGATCAGCTCTCTTGAACATCACTCAGCCAATCAGTTTTAGCGCTAACTGTGGTTTAATGCAGTTATTGAACGTTTTGAGAATACGGAGACTTTCACAGCAAAGCATTTAGCTCATAATCATCCACCCCTATATAAAAAAAACAAACAATTCTTCATAAAAGTCCTCAAAAAAAAAAAAAGAGTGTTCTCCTTAAGCGTACCTGTGGGTGATAGACGCTGAGAGACTTGACTTTGTGTAAAGGCAGTAGCACTCTGATGAGGAACATTTTGTGCTCCTCTTTCAGTGGCAGGGCAAAGCCATTGATTATGCTGTGGGAAGAACATGAGACCGGTCATGTGACAGACAGCTTCTTTCAGTTCAGAAATAAGAAAGACCTCCTCTCAGGCTTGTCATGGTAGCACTGATAGTGGTCACACTCACCTTCCTAAGATTTCCAAGAGCTCCGCAATCCCATTGTGATGCTCCGTCTCGTATATAAACCTACAGTGCGAGATCAAGCATACTGACTCAGTGGATGAATTCTGGAAGAGTTTGGCCTCACCTTTTTTCACGAACGCCAAACTCGGCTGATTCAAAGACAGACTTGCTTCTAAGAGCTCACAGTTTCTGTCTACCATTACAAAGTTTATGAATGAGAACATTTTAGCACAATCTGAACCGAATGCGGAGATGGATTAGTTTGACAGACAGCTTGCCTGTAAAAAATATTGTTGATCTGCCGACGGATATAGGCTCTCAGTCCCAGGAACTTTCCATAGATCCTGTGCAGGATGGTTTTCAGGAAGTCCCGCTCTCGAGGGTCTTCACTGTCGAAAAGCTCCAGAAGCTGAAAAGAAATAAGATGACCATAAGTCATTAGCATAATCATGAAATGTGCTCTGAGACCCAATTCCAGTAGCTATGTTTACATGCATTCAAATAATTTAATTTTAAAATTTAATAATTTGTTACTAATCAGATTGACGCTCAATTTGACTGAAAGCCTTGTGTTAAACATCTCAATCGATCTGACTGAGCTCGAGCTAAATAAAATTTAGTTTGGACTAAAAGGGGTGGTGTTGATCTGAAATAATCAGAAAACATTAAGCACTTTGGATTCGGTTTGAAAAATACCTCTCACATAATAGGGATGGGCGATATCTTATCGTTTGCGATATACCGTTGAAAATTCTCCTCACGATAAAAATTTGTCTCCTCACGATAATAACGATAAGTCTAGTTGATGACAGTTTTGTGCACGCAGCGCACGCGTGCCTTATTTTTTTGCATAAGTCAGACGTGCGGACGGAGTGAAAACAAAAATGGTGGAAGGCGGACGCAATGCTGAAGAGGAGCTTGTTGTTAAGCGAGGAGCTACCTCCACAATTTGGAACTGGTTTGGTTACATCAGATGAGGAGCAAACTACCGTAATATACAAAAAAGGAAAACAGATCGTAAACTAAACGATTGAAAGAACTGACGGAAGCGTTTTGTTTGACAAAAGATATGTTGTCATTCCAAACGGTCGAAAAAGAAGGATTTAAGCGAAGGATGCATAAACGACCCAAGATACAACATACCCTTCAAGGAAGTACTTTTCCAAAACAGCTCTGCCAGCGATGTATGAAGAGTCCAGCGTTAGGGTACAAACATCACTGTCAACGGCGGATTTTTATGTTTCAACTGCAGACATGTGGAGTAGCAGAATGACTGAGCTAACATTAGCATTACGGTCCACTACATAACGAGTGACTGGAGTTTGAACAGCTGTTGCATCCATACAAGTTTTTTCTCAGGTGACCACATGGGTGAAAACATCGCAAGCGAGTGGCTTGAAGCAGTTTCTTCAAGAATGGAATTTACATGAGGAGAAACAAGTGTGCCTGACAACGGACAGCGGGGCCAATATAGTAAAAGCAGCCACTCTAAACATGTGGACAAGACTGTCCTGCTTTGGCAATTGTCTACACATTGCTATTGGTAAGTTTACTCTTTCTTGTGTCAGTGTCAGTAAATTTAATGCATGCACACTGAGTAAACATGAGCTTAATATTGACTGTATATATGAATTTGTTTCTGCATTAATAATGTGACTATGCAGTATTTTGAACAGTAATTCATTACATTAGCTAATGTTTATATTATGCGCATTTAATATTGGCTGTGGAATAGTTTACCTCATTATATCAGGGAAGGTTCCTCTCATAGAGTATAAACAACATTTGAAAGCTTACTTTTTCACTCTGGCTTTTGCTCATTTAGTGCTGTGTTAATGGTATGATAGGACATTAATAGTGTCGCTTAGGAGTATGACGTTGTCTGAATCAAGACATTTAAAATCAGGACCTTGCCAGTGTTATTTTATCTTTTGTGAAGCACTGTGGTCAACTTTTGTTGTATTAGTATGTGCTTCATAAATAAATTGAACATTAAAATGTTTTTTTTTTGTTTAATCTATTTTAATTTTAAGTGAACTTTAATTTTTTTCTTTTAACTTTTTTAGTTTTTTATTGTATTTATTTTATTCAAAAGAAACAAATAGTTTTGTTGTTGTTTTGCAGAGAAGCATGAGGGATACCAGGATTGACAGAGCTGTGGGAGTCTGTAAGAAGATTGTGAGTGTGTTTTCGCACAGCTGGAGAAAAAAATAATTTATCGTCTTTTGTATCGTTATCGCACAAAATTATCGTGATTATTTTTTTCATATCGCCCATCCCTATCACATAAGCAATGCCTTGATTGTTATTTTTACACAAAGTTTTACGTCATAAGAATGTGTGCATGTTTATTGGCGTCTCATGAACTGATCAGTGGATGAGACTAAATATTTACTAAGAAGCTCTTCTGAATGTCTGGGCCTGCTTACACTTGGTCACGTCACACTATTTTATCCGATCATGAAAAGACCAGAAATAAATACCCTCCAAAATGTTTTCTTTTTCAGAGGACACTGTATTTGCTCTCTCCTATTGTGGTCTTTGATCCTGATCTTAGCTGATGATCAAATCAAATACAATTACTTTTGCCTTCATTGATGTGAATGATAAATTTGCATTTAGTGCACAAATTAAAGATCAGATTTATATTCGTTTTGCATGCACATGTCATTGGAACCATTATAGCACATCAGATAGCTATCCAATCAGTGAAATCACATTAACTATCCAGGTTTAAACAGGCACTTAGATAACTGAACTCATGATGGCTCCGGTGACATTATCAAAGCAGCCAAACAAAGTAAGCAAACAAATTTGTGAATCACACATCAAATATTTAGGGTTCATATAAACAGAACTTTCAGAATCTGAAACTGGATTGGATTCATTCCAAAACTAATTGCATGCAATCTAACCTAGTGAGTTGGACTCCATGTAACACTCATGGAATGATTCTAGGCCAATAAAACTCTAGTCCCAGAATCCTGGGCCTGTACCATGATGGTAGCTGAACAAATTCAGAGTTACAGGATTAGTTGACAAAACCAAACCTCTTTAATCCAGCTTTCTTGGTACCATGATGCTGTTCATCAACTTTTTGTCAACTCAAGCTTTGATCCTGAGTTTGTGGAGCGTGTGCACATAAATGTGTGACATCACTGGTGAACAGCCAATCATGAGCCTTGCAACACAAAGCAAGTTTGATTTACTTCTCGCGAGAGACCCAGCGAGATTCAAAACTAAAAGGTTAAAGGTTTTGCTTAAGGTTAAGAGATTGAAGAATAACAAATTTAAACGTCATATGAAACATGAAGGAGGACAAATAAAACAAATAATCTTGCTCTATCAGTTAGGGGTGCTCCGATCGTTAATGCGCATCTCGTCAGTAAAGCCGGTTCTCTAATCAGCGGTTAATTCCATCAGATGCGTGATTTCACATAGAGCAGCTGCAACTACACAGAGCCGTTGTTAACTGAGAAGATGCGCAAATAAACTTTGTTAACTTAGGTTTATACATTTGAAAATATATAGTGATAGAGACATGTAAGGTCCGATTATTATTATTTTTTTTAAATAGTGCAATCTTGTGATAATACAGCTTATTTATATTACATGATCTGTATACATTAATAATTTATTTAAAATAAACAATTTATAATAACTGTTAAACTAAAATTGCTTGTGTAAAAGATAATAATAATAATAATATGAATAACAATACAATAATTATATAAATCATAAAATGACTGATTTTTTTTTGCATTAGTGACCTTTACTTTGGAGCAAGATAAACTGGAGTGACTGTGTGTCAGACATGTGTAACCCTTCTCACCTCTAATTGGTCCAACTTCAGTTTGAGATCTTTAACCCAGAACATAAGCAGGTTAGCCGTGAAGTGTAAATTACTATGACAATGAATGCTGCTAAAAGCTAAGCCACTTACATGGTACCTAAAACCCAGGATTGGTGCAAACTAACCTGAAACTTACCTGGCTAGCCAGCTAATCTAGCTTCATGGTACAGGCCCCTGGTCTCTAGATATCAGTCAAAACAAAAGTGATGCTGGCATGGTGATTATACCCTTTCCTTACACTTGACTTAGTATTCTACACAAGCCAGTGCTGATCGCTGCACTGCAACACGCTTGTAACAGTTTCCTCTCTGATACTCACATCAGAGGGAGCGTGTAGCTGTAAAACTATGTTTCATCTATTCGTCAGAAGAAAGTACACTCACCGACATTACAAACTTTTGGTCGATGTATTTTTTGGCAATGTTGGGCTGAAAGTCAGGTGACTCCAGGAATCTTAAGAAGAATTCATACACCAGCTGAGGAAAGGAGAAAGAGGGGGTGAGGAGGAGAGACAGTTATAAAGCTCAATGCTAATACATGATTAATGCATCTGTCTGGTCTTTGCCACCAAAACAATAAATGCTGCCAGTTCCTGAACAAATAGGCTTTTTAATCATTTGAGACAGACGTTTTGTTCCAAAACCTAGTGAATGCTTCGCTGCAACCTCACTGGCAGGGAACCTGAACTGACTGCAATGCTCTATAAAGGCAGAAACTCTGTGACCTACACAAATAGCACTCTTTTAAACTATGACTTTAGCATAGTGCTAAAGGTAACAACAAATACAGAAAAGTCTCTTTGAATTTGATCTTTTTATCTCCACAATACATATTTCAGTATTGACTGATATTCAATATTTAATATAAATATCCCCCTCAGACTGAACCAAAGGACAAATGTGATGCTGCCATTGGATTTGGCCAAATTCAAAGTTTTAAACTTCCGCAAATGGAGGCAGTAAAACTGAGCAATATAGTTTTGCATTCTCATAACCCAAAATCCTCTTAATATAACAACATAAACAGGCATATGAAAAGGACAACGCCAAAGACATCCAGCAACATTCACTGAAGAGTTGGATAGATGACATTTAAAAAGGAAAGAAAACGAGTGTTGCACACACCTGCAGGTGAGGCCAAGCTGCTTCTAGAGTGGGTTCGTCCTCTTCGGGGTCAAACTCTGCTCCCGTGGGGTTGGAGGAGGGCGGCAGAGCCCTGAACAAGTTCACAGAAAACTGGAAAGAAATACACATCATCTGTAATTATGAGAAAAGATAAACTATCCATTTTTAGGAATATACTAGAAGTACTGTATTAAACCAATATCATATTTATATTTGGTATATCATTAAACAATAGGCATTAGAGACCTTAGAGAAAATGTAAAAACTAACACATAGAGGAGTTCTCATAATACCTCTCTTTATCATTATATATATTAGGACTAGTAGTATTATTGTGTGAATTTGTCTTTATTACAAAGGCTTTTCTTTTCTATTAATTATTTAAAAGTTGACTCAAAATTATTATTATTGCTACACTGTAACAAAAAATTTGGAAAACACTGGAAAACTATTTAATTGCTTCAATTTCACACTGAAAAATGTTTGCTTTGAAAACTTTGTCTTTAATAAGCATTACAAATCCCGAACCTCTCTGAAGCCCACCAAACTCATCATAAGAGATACTTGTGCAGTTGCTTTTGCTTTTATATTCCACGTGGACAATTTCTAATGGCTGTCTAATGTAAAGATGTGTCAGATGTACTTCTTTGGCCATCAAATGTCTCTTTTGCTTTATAGGATGGTGATATATATATATATATAGGGCAGATGCATTTCTTTGATGAGCTCTGTATTACAATCTGTATGAACAGCACCAGAAATAAAACCGACCAATGCTGAATCTGAGCCATGAGCAGTAGAACACTACACTAAAATTCAGCTCTAAAAACCTCACAGTTATAAAAAACAAACTCCACAGAAAAAACATCCCCGAAATGTCATCCTTCTTTAACTCTCATCATGAATCCAAGACATAAAATCTGTGCGACCTCAAATATCAACTCCCTCTGAAGTGACGAGTGGTAAGACACTGCTTATAACTCGTGTACCAAAATGGCTGAGAGGAAGGACAGGAGTGTTACTACTGCAGAGGGGCGGCACTGCTCTCTCTGTCAAGATGACGCAATGTTTCGAACACATCCTCAGACTAGAGTCGCTCAGACCTCCAGACAGGAGAGGGAGGGGCACCTCACACCGAACATCTGAGTCTAATGGGGACCTAACAGTATGGGGGACGTGAGGGGTAAATGTGTTTTTAAACACATTTTTAAATGTTTTTTTAGCCGTTAAGTGTCTTAAATGCTGTGTTAATAGCATTTCCCTACATTTCAATGTATGTAAATATTGCTCTGTATTAATGCATTTTTGTATTGGTGAATATAAAAGAAAATAGTTAAATATAATGCTTTATTTGCATTTAGTAAAAAATAAATAAACTTTTCGTATAGTGTAAACAAATATTTATATATATTTTTTGTTATATTGCGGAGCCTTATTTGGGACGAAGCGGAGCGCTTCTCTGATTATGAATGGCTGAAAGGAAACGCAGGTGTCTAGGTCTTGATTTATAATGGCTAATTACCCATAATTCCCTGGTGTACATTTACACAGATTTTATCCTGGGTCTGGTAAGTAATCGCCTGTGTGTCGGTCAGGCAAAAGCCATTACTGTCAATTGGCCACAGAAGATGTGTCCTGATAGGAAGGGCAGTGTACTTGCCACATGTATCGTCACATTAACTTCTGACTAGCTGAGAATCAGCTAACCAATGTGTATGTGTGTCGAAAAGAGAGAAATACAAAGAAAACAGCAGTGGAAGCTAATGTTTGATATGCACGTGTACTGTATACAGTCCTAGAACTGCACAAAAGATGTGTGTGCAGTACAGAAACCAAATGGACCTTGTCAAGTACTCAGCTAGACCAAATTACTTGTGATTCTCCGCAGGTGTCAAATGAAGAATCACAATGTTCAGAATAATTATTTTTAGATGATTGGTTTTTAAACACAGTTTTAATGTACAATAACTCTGAATCCTCCATGCCTCGTCACTCCGAATGAGTTCTTGGGTATTTATGTGAAAGGTGACTCACACGATGCAGTGCAGCTGATGCATCACCTACTCCGTTCACAACCGAACGATCTCGAGATGGTAGGAGAGGATTAACGTTGCCATGGAAACTAAATTAAAGGGGCAATTTTCCTTTTTTTTTTTTATTACGATTATTACATTTGAGAAAACTGCCAAGTGATTTTTGAAATGCGGTACTTTATTCAGAAATGCACCATGTATGAAAAGCAATGGGGATGAGTTGATGTGTGTGTGCCCCCTCACCATGATGACGGCTTCAGGGTAGATGGACTCTGTGACTACATCACGGTTGTGTGTGATGTACTCCACCATTTCATTGAGGCCAGCTCGCTTCACCTCCTTGAACTTGAGATCACTTAGTGGATCAGTCACAAAGTCGAAAAGCACGCAGCACTGCCGCAGTTTCTGGACAAACAGTTCTTCTCGATCCAGGGGTGGGGCATCTGGAATGAGAGACACAAACAGAACAGCCTGAGTGACACCTGTCCGACAGGAGACGGGCGGCAGGCAAATCAGTCAATCAAACCAACCCCAGGAAAGATTTCCAGACCTCCTACTGTGCTATTTCACACCAACACACAGTTTAAACAGAGCTCCTATTTTGGGCTCTCTGGTCCACCACGGTTTCATTAACACCTTCCTCTCACCTTGATTGTGAACCTCATTTGTCTGTCTGCATGTTGTGATCGGTGTGTCCCTGCATGAGCTTTTGGAAAATAACACCGTTCTGCCAAGCCAACACACTGCTTCAATTCTGAGCAGGCCATAATAGCTGGACTGGAATCAGGTGACCAAGCACTGGGGACGAGCAATATACTGAACATTCACAATATAAATCACAATGCTCTTGCTTGAATGGCAAGTTATTTAATTGGATGAAATATTTAGTAAAAAGCATAATTTTGTGAAATATTACAACCTAAAATAACTTTTATATTTTAATGTAATTTGTAACAGCAAAGCTAAATTTTCAACATCATTAATTCAGTCTTCAGTGTCGCATGATCCTTCAGAAACAATTATTATATACAGATTTTTTTGGGGATAATGTAAAAGTCTTTAATGTTAATGGATGCATTAAATGTGCCTGAAAAGAAAACATTTCTTCAAAACCCTTTTAAATGGCAGTTTTATAAATAAGGAACTGTGAATATAAAATCTCAGACAATTAAAAAAAAGAGAGCATCAACAGACTTTATGCAATAATAATTTTAACTGATGAGGATTCAATTTTTAATTTGCATCCTAGTCCTCACGTGGCATTTTTGACATTTTAAAATGTTTTAGCAAAATAATATGCTGGTATATTTGGAAATTTGCTTGTATTTTATTATTATGTATTGTTATTTTGGTCCACATCAATAAAGATGCGTACATTTAACCGTTCATATTCAACTATTCACCAAGCAAAAATACAGCATTTTGTGTCTTGCTTAATTTAAATGTATTTAGCTTTTTGCTAACAGCTATTGTGCTTTTATCTCCCATCAAGCCATTACAGAGAAAATATACAAAGAGAAGATAGGCTAAAAAAATAGATATATGATTGCCTGGCCTCTTTTGCCAAGCCATACGAAGTTCTAATTTTATGTTTCACTAGCATCAAGGAAAAAACACATTTAGTCAGCAAATGTTATGCAACTCACGCATGCATCAGGCTAACTCAAACTCCAACAAGTGGTCCTGAAATATTTGAATCAGTGAAATAGCTGTGATTTCCCTTTTTAAATATCACTCAGAAATCGCCTTGGGCGTGACAGTGGCATCGAGATGGACTGAACAGAGTAACGAGGAAAGGACGGGGGATTGATCCACTTTTGAGCACCACTGGGGACAGAATGAAAACGAAGGACATGGAAAGGAGGATTACTGCACTGCAGCTCCATCACAACTTTCTAACTTTCCTTTTACATGTCACCAAACACAAAGAGCACAATGAATGAAATGACAAACACAAAATAACCTCTATTGTCAGATGATTTCATTATCAATTTCTTTGAGATATGATGTCCTTTGTGCAAGTACGAAACATTTTGTTTACCCTGCTGACTCAAGTGAATTCTTTCCACAATGCTTTTAGCTGGCAGAAGACAGCAGGATTTCCAGAATAGTTGCAGGCCATGAACCTCAACATCCTGCACCAGGCCTGCAATCTGAAGTAGGAGTGTTTGATTGAGAGATCTTATGCAATGCCATAGGAGAAGCTCTGAGAGTGATGAGAGGAGAAGGACAGTAATGGAGGTAAAGGATGGCCTGCAGCCAGCAGGTTTTCTGCTGATGAATGCACAGGGTGACTTTCATATGGATCTAATCAAATCAAATATGCACTAGTATATACACATAAAAGTCAAAAAGATTCAGAAGACAATCATGAAAAGTGATGATGCACCCATAAGGAAATTTGAGACGGATACTGAACTTTTACAAAATTTGGGGTTGGCAATATAGCGGCCCAAACTATAGAGGTGTGTTTCTAATTTAAACAGTACAGTGGTTTAAATGGGTCACAACAAATACATTCAAATGTGTATTATATTAGATGAGGAAGTTCGTTACTTAAATTAAAAAAAGAGATCTCTTCTCTGTAAACATCCACATCAGTAGTTCCCTTTTGAAAATAATTAATGAAAACAGACCACAAAAGTATTTAGTGTTTTCAGTTTGTACATTCTTTACATTTTTTGGGAAACTGAGGCAGAGAACTGAAAACAAATCTTGTTTGTTTTTTGACTTTTATCTTGATAGTACTGTAAAAGGTATGATGAATATCAATGTTAATTTTTAATGTATTTTAATATAAGACAATTAACTTTATTTACCCCACAGGGGAAACTCTTAATATTGAGGGGAATCAGCAGAACTATTATTGTAATCAACTGTCCTCCATACGTATTCATTTTAATAATCGTTATAATAATTCATATGATTTTACATGTGGCCTGAGAAAATCATGTTTATTATTTTGGTTTGCGAGATCAGAGATCGCGTTGCACACACATACAAACATCCAGGGGGACACAAACTTGTGAACCCTGCCCCTTGACTTTTATTAATAAAATAGCTTTTGATACTGAATGGTTACATTATATTCATCAGCAGTGCGGGGGTGAAAATAAATCAAGCTTCAGCTCAATATTGTCAATAGTGTGCAGCACAGTATGGGTATCGTTACCCTGCTGAAAAAAACAATAGAATCAGAAATTAATCACAGAAATTCTTATGGTTTCTAGGGCTGGGCGAAATCTTTATAAAAAACAATAATAATAATAATAATAATAATAATAATAAAAAATCTCGATATTGTCAATTTTTACAATATTGAATATATATTTCGATATGTCTGCATTTGCATTTAAATAATAAATAAACATGATTTTCTTTTACCTATTCAAAAAATCTAGACCAAGTGATCACTTACTGCTTTTTATTAAATTAACACATGTAGGCCTATATGTAAATGAAGCAGTGTAAAACAAGTACAGAAAGTGCATTCTGTCCACTTTTTATTGCATGCAATTCACAATTTAAACTATGCAATTGGGATAAGTATTTTAAAAAGAGAAGTTTTAAGAGAAGCTCTGTGGCATGAAACTATGTTCCTACTGACACTTAAAACCCTCTCTGATGGGGAGCTAGTTGCTGAAACACATAGCTATTTCTTATACATAAATGTATATAAATGAATACCAAAAGACTTTTGCACTCTATCTGTCTATATTATGAAAACTGGTAAATATAACAGTGAAATTCACTAATTTCACAGTTAGAACAACAGAAATTTCCATCGTCATCAACATTTTTCAGATACAATCGCTAATATTTGATAAATCACCCAGCCCTAATGGTTTCCATTAAAACAATTACAAAATTACTTTTTGTAGTGTGTTTTGGGCATTATTCCAATAGGAATTACTGTTGTTCTATTGTTTCCCACCTGACAGAATAGAATCCCACCAATAGAATCCATCAAATACCAGCAGACACCATTATAGTTTACATTAAAGCCTAAAATAATTCCCATTATAACCCTTAAATCCATTAAATTTTCTATTGTGTTTTGGGAGGGGTTTTATTGTTTTTTTATGTTTTTGTTTTTTAGCAGGGAATATTATAATTGTATTACTACTTTTAAAGAATTTACCTAATTATTGAATTTCACAGGCAAGATTAGTTTATTTTGTATAAATAATGAACTACTACTTTAGTCAATTATTAAAGTATTACATAGGTTACATAGGCTGATTTATTCATTAAGTATTTGGGATTTTAAGAACATTTGGAAAAGGTGCTGAATGTTTAATTTCATCCAAGTGAAATTAGCAAAGCAGTTTGACTGAATTTACACTTTCTAAAAGCAGAGCCAGGCAGGTTGTGCGCGATTTTGATTGATCGCACAGCCCTTATACATACAATATATATATATATATATATATATATATATATATATATATATATATATATATATATATATATATATATACACACACACACACTAATGGTTTGTTCATGACTAACAATTGTTTATTGAGACTAGGGATGTCAAATTTCGATTATTTCCATGATCGATCGTCGTTTAAATTAACAATCAATTAATCGATTAATCGTTAACCATAATACTGCAAAATGCGTCTATTGCAGGCACGCAGTCAGCGGTATGACAGGATGTGCAAAAGCCACACACACACACAAAACGCTTTCTCACTTGAATTAAAGAGGTTTTAGTCTGAATAAAATGCTAGTAGCAGGATTATAAAATGAATAGATGCAATTATGATCATTTGATAAAATGAAGAGAGCGCGCCATACTTTTGAGGTCATTTTACTTTGTTGACAGTTTCCAATCCCGCTCGGAGAACGCGCCTCTTTAAATGGTTTTGTGGTGCTCGTTGTTGTATTTTAAAGCACAATTGCAATGTTTTCAACTGACATTATTGTATAAAATTATCCGAAATGTGGAGCGCGTGTGACTGCGCTGCACATTAAGTGAACTACATCGGCGCTGCTGCACCAAAACACAGTTGCTCACATTAATTTGATCCTGCTGGATTCTGTCCTAGAAAATGTCAGATTTTTAAAAATCCGGCATACAGCGCATTAGATCGTGACAGTGCATGCGTGCAGACGAGGATGAGCGAGCGCGGCTTTGGCTAGATTTATTTGGAGGTTATTGCTCATGTCTCATTCGGCACAAATCGAAATGTTTCCATATTCGCAATGTATTTGAATGTTAAACTATTATTTATAATGTAAACTAGGCTTGTACTTAACATGCATTCGCATATAGACGGAAAAGATGATCCTCTTCATATGAGCAAAAACGTCCTTGGCATAACAGCAGAGTGGACCGGTATACTACGGTCTATTTAAACTGACCAGTGTAACCTTTTAATGTTTAGTTGACATTTTATTTTGATAATGAACAGACTGCGATGTAAGTTTGAATCGCTAGAATATACGTGTGCAGCAGGCTCCGGGGCGATCGAAACAGCTGAGACATTAAAAAATATATATATTTTCCGCAAAAGTGTTTACTTTCATTTGTGCACACTCACAATAAAAACAGAAGATTTGTGCTCTTGTAAAATAAAGCAAACAAACAGAATGCGTTGTCATCCTTTTTTTTTTTTTTTTGTGAACTTATGGAGCGCCCACACTTCTGTTTTAAATCCGTTAATCTTAATTAGCCTATTTAAGTCGGATATATTTCGCATAGCCTATTTAAAAAAAAAAAACATGAAAACAAATTGTTATTTTTATGTTGGGCCTATTACTTAGTAGGCTATAAATTTTCCTTAAAGCATCCCATTTTGTCCCAGGGCTTAGAACCTGTGCCCTAGTCAGGTCCATGCAGAAACTTGTGAACGATGCTCGGCGTCACCGTTTAGTGACAGCAGTGAATGCTCCAGGAATGTGTCGGTCACAGCGCCTATTAATCGCTGTTTTGAATCCAGCAATTATTTATTTAGAAATTATAAGATCTGATTATGACAAGTGTGGTATAAAAGCTTTGTTTATTAGAGTAATAATAGGTTAACTGGAAAATGTTAGATCGCGACTATGCTTTTGGACCCCATAGTCTTCATTTAGGCTTTGTTCTGGTTTGCCGGTTGGTCACGAATTTCCACAAATTCAGTATATTTAGGCATTGTTTCTTTTCCTAAATCTTCATAGTCTAACCCTCTAATTTCCCAGGTTTATTTTATTATCTTTCGCTTTTAATAACTGTTTTCGCATATCTTACTGTGGTAAACATGGGAAGGGAAATTAAAGATTTCATGAATTAAGAATTCGTTCGATTTATTAATTTGTTCCCTTATTTCACTTAAATCATGGGTTATTTAGGGAACAAAATTAATGAAACATGGACAATTGCCACATTAATAATTCGTAGGAATGAATTAACAAGTTGTAGGAATGAATAGACTACCTGTCCTGTGACTGTGTCCCGCAGCCCTGCAAAGCGCACGATATAAAACAGTTATCTGATGAAATGATTAGTAACTACATTTCTATTGCATTTAATGTTGAAGAACTTTTATGTTGTTTCTATTTTAATGTACTTTAAAGTTTAAATCACATTAAAAGCTTAATTTGTACATTGTGAATGAATGATGATGCTTTTATATATCGTCACCATCACTCACAGCCGCTCGCACGTGTTGAGTGCGCATGAGCCGCACGCAGCCCAACATTGAATCGGTTAACCGACCATCGATAGCCTTAATCGATTGCATCTCTTATCGACAATTAATCGATCATCGATTAATCGTTGACATCCCTAATTGAGACATATATACACACACACACACCTTAAAACTACCAAACAGTTATGTTAACATTGTAAATGTTGACCTAGTTAATTTATGTTAGCTAATGAACAAACAAAAATAACAACATAGTATGATTATAATGTGACTATTATGGGCCAATTCAAAGAAACAACCCAGTGCTTTTGAATAGCACATGCAATAACCTCAGGGCTCCCAGACAGATGAAAAAAGAGGGATGAAGGAGTTGTTCATGGTTCTTAGGGCAGGCAGATTAAAATAACTACTAACCCCAAACTCAGTGGAAAAAATCATCGCTTCATGATGTAGTTATCTTGCCCTTCAGCAACAGAGCACAAACAGACAGTCATAAGAATGAGAACTACCACAGGCAAATCACCAACTCCAGAGCAGGACGTCTCTATCTCAGTGTTCTTTTAGTCACACAATTGGACTACAACTTAAAGTTATACAGGTACGTCTCAATAAATTAGAATGGCATTGAAAAGTTATTTTGTTTCAGTCAACTCAAATTGTGAATCTCGTGTATTAGATTAATTGTAATGATTTTGGCTCACATTTAACAAACTGAGATACTTGATAAGACCAATACAAAAAATAATTGTGAATTGTTGGCCTTCTGGAAAGTATGTTAATTTACCGCACATGTACTCAATACTTGATAGGGGCTACCTTTGCTTTAATTACTGCCTCAATTCAGTGTGGCGTGGAGGTGATCAGTTTGTGGCACTGCTGAGGTGGTCTGGAAGCCCAGGTTTATTTGACAGTGGCCTTCGGCTTATCTGCATTGTTTGGTCTCTTGTTTCTCATTTTCCTCTTGACAATACTCCATAGATTCTCTCTGGGGTTCAGGTCTGGTGATTCTGCTGGCCCGTCAAGCACACCAACACCATGGTCATTTAACCAACTTTTGGTGTTTTTGGCAGTGTGGGACGGTGTCAAATCCTGCTGGAAAATGAAATCAGCATCTTCAAAAAGCTGGTCAGCAGAAGGAAGCATGAAGTGCTCCAATTTCTTGGTAAACGGGTGCAGTGACTTTGGTTTTCAAAAAACACAATGCACCAACACCAGCAGATGACATTGAACCACAAATGGGACCATTTTGATTTAAAAAGCGAACTAGTTAACTGCAAACATTGCGATGGGGTGTTTAAGTACAACTCGGCCACGACTCAAATGATGTACCTGTGCATCCCGGCAACGTCAGTTCCCTCAGAGTGGGTGTTTTCGGCGGCTGGACTGACGGTCACCATGGTTGCGGTCGCGTCTGAAACCAGATCATGTTAACATGCGGTATTTCTCAGCAAAAATTCGTAGACTCGTGCAGAAGTTGTATGCTAGTTATTAAAGTTAGTTATTTTTCATGAGGCTTTAAGTAGCATAATTTGTTACATTAGCGTAATTGTTGGGAAAGGCTAATATCTGGCCTTTTCTTCTGGCTTGGATAGTTTTGAGTTACATTTTAACAAAATCTGTCAGATCTAAGTATTATAATTTTTTTTTAATGTTATTGTTTAACATGATTCTTTTATCATTATTATTATTTTGGAACAAATGAGGTCTCTGTTTAAGAACGCCTGCTAGCAGCTGCAGGTTCCGCTGCTTTAGAGCACTGCATATGCACGCGCATATATGTTCGGTTTGCCTGAACGTAGTTTAACTGTCTGCCACAAGTTGATCTTGTAATAAAGGTCTCACCGAGGAAAAACACGCTGCATTTTTGTATTCATTGCATTTTTTTATTATAAAAAATAAATAATTATATTATAAAAAATATTAATGATTAATCGATAGTCGATCGTTAATTCTCCCGACGATCGACTAAGAAAATTTAATCGAATGCCCATCCCTAATCCCAGCCTCAGTCCATTCCTTGTGAAGTTCACTCAAATTCTTGAATCGATTTTGCTTGACAATCATCATAAGGCTGCAGTTCTCTCGGTTGGTTTTGTTCATCTTTTTCTTCCACACTTTTTCCTTCCACTCAACTTTCTGTTAACATGCTTGGATACAGCACTCTGTGAACAGCCAGCTTCTTTGGCAATTAATTTTTGTGGCTCCTTGTGAAGGGCGTCAATGATTGTCTTCTGGAAAACTGTCAGATCAGCAGTCTTCCCCATGAGTGTGTAGCCTAGGGAACCAAACTGAGAGACCATTTTGAATGCTCAGGAAACCTTGGCAGGTGTTTTGAGTTGATTAGGTGATTGGCATGTCACCATATTCTAATTTGTTGAGATCGTGAAACTGGTGGGATTTTGTTAAATGTGAGTCAAAATCATTGCAATTAAAAGAACCAAAAACTTAAACTACTTCAGTCTGTGTGCATAGAATTTATTTAATGCATGAGTTTCACAATTTGAGTTGAATTACTGAAATAAATTAACTTTTCCACTTTTCTAATTTACTGACATGCACCTGTATGTTTATTTAACACTAGTATATTTTCAAGTGAAGCCATTACATCAAAAAAGCAAAAAGCCACACAAGGCTGTATATTACAGTAATTTTACCAAGAAGCTTAAAAGGGGTTTTAAGCACTAAAGGAATAGTTCACCCAAAAATAAAAAGCCAAAAAGAGTCCACAATCCATAATAATGCTTTAGGGTAAAAGTGAATTATAAGCCTACTTCCCCAAAAAAACATATTGCTTTAACAAATACAATGTTAAATCACATTATACTAAATGAAAATTAAGAGTTATAAAATATTAGATCTCAAATATGCACAAAAAACATATTGGCCTGGTTTCATAGACAGGGCCAATGGCCCTGACTAGGGCTGTGCAAAAAAATCTAATGCGATTTTCATGCACATCTCATCAGTAAAGACGCTCCTGTAATTAGAAGTATATAAAAAAAGAAACGCTCTGCGGGGTTAAATTTTAAGTTTAATGGCATGGTTGCCTTGGTAAAATTCGCATTTTAGGGGCTAAATATCATGTTATTGGTATTGTCGCTTCGACCCGCGGACATGAAAAACAACCACAGACTTGGCAACATTGGTTGGCATTTACTACACAGAGCCGTAATTAACTGACAATCTACACAAAATCGATTTTAAAATCGGTGGCGATTCTTTGTCGATTTTGAAAGCGATTTTGTGTTAGTTGTCCGTAGACTATGGCTCTGTTTAGTAACTGCCGCTCCACCTGAACCAGTGTTGCCAAGTCTGCGGTTGTTTTCCATGTCCGCGGTTCGAAGCAGCCCCAATACCAATAACATGATATTTAGCCCCTAAAATGCGAATTTTACCAAAGACAACCATGCCAAAAAACAAAACGTATATTTTAACCCCGGGAAGCAATTTTTTTTATCTGGGAACCTCCTGGAACCCCCCATTAGTTTTAGACTAGTTTTGAGAAGCAAAAGGGCATGATTTGTTGTGAAAACATGGCAAGCCTGATCTGAACACACGTGGTGGAGATAATACTTCTAATTAAAGGAGCGTCTTTACTGATGAGATGTGCACGAAAATCGCATTCGATTTTTTGCACAGCCCTAGCCCTGACATATTTTAAGATACGTCAGTGCAAGTTTCTTTCAGGTAAAACAGCTCAAACATGATTTTTAGTCTGGGACTAGCCTTAGGCCTTGTCTGTGAAACTAGGGGATTGCATTTTAACCTAATAATCATTCATTTAAATATATATATATATATATAATAATTGTAATAATAATAATAGTAAATAATAGTAAAAGCTTAGTAAAACAAAACTAAATCTTGTTTTTATGCTTAAGTTATCCTAGGTTTAAATTTACTCAGCAAAAAATGTTCAGCAGTCATAGAGTGTTAGTTGGGTGGCAGTCTTGTATGCCTCACACAATGAGCAGGCTTTCCATCACACAAACATCTGTATGCTATACTGATATCATGCTGCGGCAGGCAACCACCACATGATACACAATGTTCTTCACAAAACTGTGAAAATATAAGAAAGCTCTCATTCGAAAGCCTCTTGAAATATGTTACCTCGGAACTTATGTAATCCACTTATGTTGCAAAACAGAGAACAGAGCTCACAGAAAATTGATCTACTTGTACACACACCCAAAATACATGCTTAAATAAATTGTGCATGATGTCATCCTGCATTTGGTCTCTACCTGTATCAACTTTTAGTCAACTGATGTATCTCTAATCATTAAGTCTTCATTCATCACGAATATTCTTCTCCCTGCTTGTCCTTTTAAAACACACTAGTAACATTAAAAGTACCATTACTTCAGGTTTAAACTTGATACTGAAAATAATAATAATAATAGCCAAATTTGTTAATATTGATATTAATATGCTTGTTTATAAATAAAAGCTAGTGTTTAATAGTATAAAAACTTTTTTGCAGAAGACAAAAACAAAAAAAAAGGCCTCACATCTGCCATTCAAACTGGCATCAAGCAGATACTGATGTAAAAGCACTTGCTTCAATTGAATTCCTAGACAAACTGAACTGGTTTGGCTTCATTCTCACACAAAGACAGGAAAAGGGAGATCTCCATGCTTCCTCTGTTTGCTTGCCATGTGGACATCCAGAGACAGTGCCAGACCACTAGAAACAGTGTTGCCTGGGCCAGAAACCAACACACAGAGACATTGTCCTGATGCATAAATCTGTCTGGCACCCTGCATAGAAAGGTGAATGTGTGTAATGGTCAAGGCTCCCAGAGTATTTTACAGTGTGGTTATTCGAGACCATTGTTGTGGCATGTAGATGGAAAACACCAAAACGAAAACACAGTGCAATAGTCACTGAGAATTTACTTCTACCACAATGGAAAACATTTCAAACCAAACTGGTGTTTCACATTATATTAATAATAGAAACAGTAAACTGAACTACTCTTTCAAGAGCAACTCTTCTCGAAAAGAGAGCATAATTCTTCCTGTTATGAAACCACGGGGACTGACAGTAAAGGCGGGCGTACACGGTGCGATTTTTGCTGTCGTACGAGTTTGCATGGAATTTTTTCCAATCCGTTCATTCTCATCATTCCAAGCATGTGCCATTTCATGAACAGCAGACAAACATGCAACTGACCACGTGAGCAGTTCCGGCGTTCCCACAAAAAAACGCTCCTCCACCGTGAATAAATCGCCAACCAAATGCATGAGTTTTATGAGGTGCCATGCAAATTAATTTTTTACCAACATCCACATACGATAAAAATCAGCGTCCGAATAGGGCTTGTGTGTCTGTTCAAGTACAAGGAGATGCAAAAGAATCAACTCTGTGTTTGCATGCTCTCTGAAACGCACTGCTGTGCGTGCAGAAAACAGCACACGAGTACTGAATCAAGTTTTCTTTCGCCTCTTCTTGTCCTGGAATGGTTTAAAATCATTTGAATGTGTAAACTGACCAGACAAAACACATACAAATGATAAACTTTGACTCTATGATGGTTCTATGATGGTTGACTCTAAATCAGGTATTAAATGCATGCCAAACTGTGGGGCCTGGTCCATATGGATCAACAGCGATATATTTTACCTCGGGAGACGATCTATCTGGATGTGTTGATCAAGTGTAGATAACCACTGATTTGCATAACAGATTCTACACTTGGTCCATGGGGGAAAAAACCTTTAAAAGGACTGAAAATACAACAACTTCATGTGACCACAACATTTGCAAACTAAAAATAGTTCACAAGTGGTCAAAGGAAGCATTTGAGAAGCATTTTAAATGCTCATACTCTGCTGACCACATGTGATCAGATGACTACCTGAGATGGATATTAATTTCAGGTGTAAACAGGACCTGATATAATAAAATCCACACAACAGTTGATGACTTTGCGCTGAATTAATTAATCAAACCATATGCTTTCTAGGATGAATCCACATCAGATTCTTAATAAAGGGACTGCAAGTAACAGGCTTGATTAGATTGGAGATTAGACTGTAACTCTCTAAATTGTGAGCTGTGGCAAGGTTTCACTGTCCTACTTAGTGCAGACACTTGCACTGCTGATCCAATTACTGTCATGTGCTCAAACTCCCTGCGTGGCCAGACAGAAAGGACTCTCCCTGACTGAGACTATGTCGGAACAACACGATCACGGGAACAAATGAGAGAAAGATTAAAAAAAAGGAACATCCAATGATCTTCAATGGTGAAAACTCTCAATATCTATTCCATTGAAGCAAAGACATATTTAAATCAATAGTGCACTATTCCTAGTGTATTGATTCCAAATGTATAACCCAATTTGCTAAAAAAAAACAACAACAATACTTGATATGTCTAACTTCAAACACCAAACTCCATCTGATACAGTAAAGGAGTAAAAATAATTCCAGGGTCATGTGAGGCTGCCCTCCGACAGTCAACACAATTAGCACCATTCACTGTGATATGTACACAACAACAGATCATTTGATCACTTCCAAGAAATCATCAACAAAGAAAGAAAAACTGTGAGCGGTGACTGTTAGGGCTATGTTCTGTTTGGAGTCATTTCTACCTTTGAGAGCGGGAAGCTTCTGCAGTTCCCGGTTCTTGCTGAGGTTGAATCGTGACGAACTCTGTCGACGCTCCTTCTTTACAATCTGAGGCCCACCTGAGTACTTAATTTTGTTGAGCTGAGTGGGAGGTGGAGTGCTGTTGCTCGGACGCTTGCTGGCTGACTGCTGGGCCTAGAAAAAAAAAAAAAAAAAAAAAAAAAAAACAATGTTCTGAATCAAAATGGGCACATAATGCCATCCTATGCTATAGCACCACTTTTGGTCACAGAACGTCAGACTCCAGTGTCTTCCTGGTGGCAAACAACATAAGAGACAAAAACACTGCAAAAAAAAAAAGAGGAAAAGGGGGACAAACTCATTATGGAGAGCATTTCATTGGAGAAATATTTGGATACACTCATCAGTGCTAGAGTCAGTTTTCTCAGAAGTGAAAGACTACATTTAAAATGTCTGCATCTACTAAAAGCGAATGGCCAACTTGAAGAGTACACCAACATATAAACGGCCTTAAAGACAATACAGTAAAAACTAGACATTTATTTTATTGGGTCTTTAAAAAAGCTGACTTCATTGTGTATAAAGTACATCCGTTAAGTTTCTACATCTCTCTTGGTATTTTTCTAGATAAACATTTCTTCTTCTATACCTTGAATATCAGTCAATTACAGTTTTGGTTGCACCTCTATATACATTAAAACTGTTTTTACATATCTCTATTCATCATAACTTAATCACAATGCTGTTTGAAAGCATCTACCGAACTACAATATATATTTAAGTCCCTTAACTGCATTGTGCCTCACTTGGAAGCAGCTAGCTGTAATGCAATATTGAGCACCAGTTAAATATATGAATAATGAAAAACAGCTTTATGTGTGTACAAACACCACATTTATATAATTTAAAGAATAAAAATTATTCTATTCTATTAAACAAAAACTCTCAAAACATTAAATAGAAAAGGATCATAAAGATAGCATATTTGGGGAAACTGTGATTGATTGTGCAACTTTTTGTGCAGTCGAAGCAATACCTGATCTGTACTCCTGTCACAAAAATAAAGCATGGCTTGAAGACAGAGAAGGAAGGACAGAAAATATATATTGTAAGCTACTTCTATTTGATTTAATAACACAGAGACAAACCTACAGTCAAGGCTCATTTTGAGGGAGGATTGCTTTGCTTTATGTAGAAGAATAAAGGACAGCTTTAAGAGCCGCTTCAATCTTGGCTATTTAATAAAGCAGAAATAGAAATGAGGGTTTTCTGGAAGGAATGAAGATATCAAGAGTTTTAACCATCCTCGGTACGATACACTTCAGACCTGTGAGTTTGACAAGCTAAATGTGCAACTGTTAAAAAAAAAAATAACTATATAAAAATAATCTGAGCAGCCAAAAAGACAAGCAAATCAACCGGAGATTACTTTGTATATTACTATGCATAATAAACACTGCCTCGCAAAAAGGCTCTGATATTGAGTTTTAGCTTTCTTGTGCCCCGAGGAAAGAAAAAGCCCAGCTTTAACACAAGCAAGTACTTGTGCCAAGTCCACTAAGCAGCCCTGCGGTCAAACAAGAAATGTTTTTAAAACGGTCATCTTTACCTCTTCTGAATTTTCAGTCCCAGCATCCTTTCCACCGCTGGAATTGCTGTTCTTTGTGCTGCTTTTTGCAGATTTGTTTGGTTCCTGTAATGACCACAAAAGAACCAATACATTTAATTCAGAGTCATAAAATCAAATGAGGCTCCTATTATTCTGATCACATTTAAAATAGCCTTTTTTTGGGGGGTGGTCTGCAAACAAGTCAGATCAAAGGGCATGTCATGCTGCAGGACAGGTATGACGGGAGATGGCCACCAGCAGCCCAATTGTAAACTAGCTTTTGAATCAATCAAAACATTGACTGCTTTCTGGGAATGAGAAATGATTTGAGTTCACACCGTCCAGCATCATATGCACAGTGACAAACTTGTCCACTAATATATCGAGCGTTTATATAACGATGCCCACAGCTTGTCCACTGAATCATTGACTCATGCAGGGACAGGAGAACATGTTTGCGTGTTCAGCTTATGCTGCAATCTGTCAACTAATAACGTTACGCCTCTATTCACATATTAACGGCCGATCATAATCTCACTATATGTGTGAAACAGCTATCGGAGAGCATTCTCTCAAACATAAAAGACTGACATCTTGAATACAGGTCACGCTGAACTAAAGAAAACGCGTTGTCGTTATTTAAAAAATCTTGTGAACATGCAACTGTCAGTATTTTTACTTGAGACTTACAGGCGAAATTTGCGCCCTTAGCGGGCTAAGTTAGCGGCTAGCGCGGCCTTCTCTTATAAAAAACAACGCCAGCAAATGCGATAGTGTAATTGTTATACAAACTTAATTATCTGACACATTGATAAGACGTGTTATGATTGTAATCTGTACTTTACCTTCTCTTTCTTAGTTTTATTCGGCATTTTGCAAATGTTGTCTTTAGCCTTGCCTCCGTGATAAGGCTTCCCTCGCACTCGGGCTCTCGCGCACACTGTTACCTCCAGCTCCCCGCGCCCTCCCTTCACCATTCGTAATCTAATTGGTCAGCAAGGCTGGAAACTACCTGGCAACAGCATATCGGAATTTTTCTATTGGCCGATTTTTGTATCAGACAGTCTTTTGAGCTTTCTGAACGGGGTCCTGGCTGCGGAGAGAAAGGGGAATACAGCTGTTGTTGACGGCTTATCTATCTCAAGTGGAAGTGCAGATTGTCTCGAGAGGAATTGATTGTGGGAGGGAGACTGGTGTTGGTGACATTGAAAGTTAACAGAGTCAGAATAGGGTCATCCAGAGGCTATTTTGGTTGTATAAAGCAAAAGAGCTGGAACCCTTATATAATTTTATATGTGAATATTATATTATATTATTGAATATGTGCAGTGGAGTTCATTTGTGGTCCAGGTTCAGAGTTATTGTGTCATCAGATAGATTGTACTATATTCAATGTATAAAGGATATTATACATTATGATAGTGATAAAAAAAACCCTGCTGCATTGAGGAAGTTCCACTGCAATTAACTTTTTAATAAAGGGTTAAAAAATAATAATCAACAAATGTAGGTTTTCTTATTATATATATATATATATATATATATATTTATTTATATATATATATATATATATATATATATATATATATATATATATACAATCTTTACCTTTGAATTAGTTTTACACATCATCCTTTTGTACACATCTAAACCCATATTTATCGTTTTATATTTAGACATAAAACAGTATTATAATGCAATTATAAAATCTACATTTTAAATTAAAAATAATATTTTGTACATTTTCTTAAGATTCCCTCAAAAAAGACGTCCATACAGAAACATCTACTGCCATCTATTGGCATCTCAAAACCATTTCGAAACGAGACTATACAATCATATAATTTTGATTCAAACAGCCAAAAGAAAACAAACATGATTGCATTCATAACCTTTTATTTGAAAAAAAACATAAAAAAAAAATATTTTCATTTGCCTGTCAGTAACTTCGGATTTCATTGCAATTTTTAACAAATTCACTAGTTAATGAAGATGGTGAAAAAAGCATAGTTCACGTCCAAATTGAAAATTAAGTAATTTACTCGGTCGTCTTTCCAAACATGCATGACTGGACTGTGTCGAACACAATATAAGATAGTATAAAAGTTTGAGTCTTTAATTGAGATTTTAATTGTATGAGACGAGAAAGAGACGAGAAAAAAAGCGATTTTTTTTTTTTTCAAAGTATCTTCTTTTGTATTCTACAGTAAAGTTTCTGATTCATCATTGTGCACGAGGGTGAGTAAAATAATTTTCATGTCGGGGTGAACTATGCTTTTTACTATGCTATTTTTAAAACTTGCTCAGACTAAGTGCATCTATCTACATGAATTATAATGATTCATTCATGATAAAGTACCAAAACCAGTTAAGGCAAAAACACTTACCTTCATGGTAAGCTGCAGGCAAATTTTTAAAGATGTTCTTTCCTGGATGCAGATGTCAGCTGTAATATTGCCGTCATTAAAACACAATGTAAACCAACCAACCATAAATCCATCAAATGCCTAATGTCTAAACAGTGGAATTTCTAAATACATTAATTATCTTAAGGTTTGATTTCTATCAGGATTCATGCATATATGGAAAACTATTTGTATGTGAATAATGCACAGATAAAACCAATACAAGTTCAGTAATATCATGTTCAAGATGTTTACTAAAAGCAGTTACAGCATATTGGCTATAAATTTGTAATTTAAACGAGCAATTATATGTTTGATGTCCATGCAAATATGTACACAGCACAATGGGCCTCATTCAAGAAACACCAACATAATAGATTTGTAAATAAAACCGCTCATAAAACCATGTTAATGCAAACCGTTTCACTCAGTGTGGCAAAGTACCTGAAAGAAAGGTTTTATGAATGATTTACACAGAAATCCGCTCTGCTCATGTTTCACCAATGAGGCCTGATGTGTGCAAAAGGTAAAAAAATAAATAAATAATTAAAAGCCTTAATCTAATAACAGCAATAATAAGCATATCAGTAAGAAACAAAGACAGAAAGGGTTGCTGTGATTTATTTGAGCTAGCACAGAACGTGTGCAATTACACCAACTATCTGTAGATGCTAATGTTGCATGGTAGCAATGTTAACACAACATTGATTCCTTTAAAAAAAAAAATAACTGGAAGGAAAAGCCATCAAAACAGAGTACAGTGTCATAAAAAATATGAAGGCCAAGCCTGATATTTTCTGTTCAGAGTTGTGAACGCACATGTCCTTGAAGCATGAACTCCACACCATTTCTCTTCTGAGCCTGGATGTTTCTGGCTCCTGCATTAAAATATCTTAATTTATTTAAATGGAACGAACAGAGCAAATGGCTTTACAGACTTAAATGTTTGATTCACATCATATTCATTATATGTTTTACATTACCTTTGGGAAAAAGGAATGGTTTCTGCTGGAAAAAAATAAGGAAACAAGTAGCTCAATACCAGGTGCTTTTGACGAGATAGCAAAACTTTTACACATATTAAGGATTCATTACTAGATGCAAGTTCTCATTCTCTTAGAGGGATTCCTTCCCCAGCACCCACTTCAGAATGAATGCTTTTCAGTCCACGTTTTCACTGGCATTACCTGCCAAAAGGTTAAGAATACACATGAAACATTCTAACTGGATAAAGCAAAGAATACTTCAAAATCACTTATTTACATTCAGAGGTAACATGTACATTCCTAAACCTACTCTTGGAAGGTCCTTTACAAAGGTTCAAAATTGAATTCAAATGTGTCCAAGTTCAGTTGCTCAGTGAAAGAACCAGGAAGAGGGGAGAATGACATGGGTTCCTCAGGTTCCAGAGGGTTTTCCTCTTCATTATTTGTCTGCATTGTATCCTGACTATCTACTTCCATCACAGTTATATCCCCCACAGATATTTCAAAAGATTTAAGAACTTGTTGATCATCAAAATCTTCCTCTTTCGCATCATCTTCATTTTGAAGGTCAGGTTTTAAGATGTTATCCTCAAAGGCTTGTTCAAATTCGGAGTCCTCGTTCTTGGGAGATTCTTCACTCTGGGCAACAGTTGATTCCACGTTCTTCTGAGATTCTTCTTTTTGGGCAACTTCTGAGTCCTCGTACATGAGAGGTTCTTCTCTCTGGGCAACATCAGATTCCTCGTTCTTGGGAGATACTTCACTCTGGGCAACTTTTGAGTCCTCGTTCCTCGCAAAATATGATTCCTCATACTTGAGAAGTTCTTCTCTCTGGGCAACATCTGAATCCTCGTTCTTGGGAGATTCTTCTCTCTGGGCAACCTCTGAGTCCAAGTACATGAGAGGTTCTTCTCTCTGGGCAAAATATGATTCCTCATACTTGAGAGGTTCTTCTCTCTGGGCAACATCTGAATCCTCGTACTTGAGAGGTTCTTCTCTCTGGGCAACATCTGAATCCTCGTACTTGAGAGGTTCTTCTCTCTGGGCAACATCTGAATCCTCGTTCTTGGGAGATTCTTCTTTTTGGGCAACCTCTGAGTCCTCGTACATGAGAGGTTCTTCTGTCTGAGTGACATTTGATTCCTCGTTCTTTGGGGGTTCTTCACTCTGGGCAACATCTGATTCCTCATTCTTGGGAGATTCTTCACTCTGGGCAACATCTGAGTCCTCGTACTTGAGAGGTTCTTCTCTCTGGGCAACATCTGATTCCTCGTTTTTGGGAGATTCTTCACTCTGGGCAACATCTGATTCCTCGTACTTGAGAGGTTCTTCTCTCTGGGCAACATCAGAGTCCTCGTACTTGGGAGATTCTTCACTCTGGGCAACATCTGATTCCTCGTACTTGAGAGGTTCTTCTCTCTGGGCAACATCTGATTCCTCGTTTTTGGGAGATTCTTCACTCTGGGCAACATCTGATTCCTCGTACTTGAGAGGTTCTTCTCTCTGGGCAACATCTGATTCCTCGTTGTTGGGAGATTCTTCACTCTGGGAAACATCTGATTCCTCGTTGTTGGGAGATTCTTCACTCTGGGAAACATCAGATTCCTCGTTCTTGGGAGATTCTTCACTCTGGGCAACTTCTGAGTTCTTGTACTTGAGAGTTTCTTCTCTCTGGGCAACATCTGATTCCTCGTTGTTGGGAGATTCTTCACCCTGGGAAACATCTGATTCCTCGTTCTTGAGAGGTTCTTCTCTCTGGGCAACATTTGATTCCTCGTTCTTGGGGGTTTCTTCTGTCAGGGCAACTTCTGAGTCTTTGTTTTCGGGAAATTCTTCTCTCTGGGCAACAGTAGATTCCTCACTCTTGGGAGGTTCTTCACTCTGGGAAACATCAGATTCCTCGTTCTTGGGAGATACTTCACTCTGGGCAACTTCTGAGTCCTTGTACTTGAGAGTTTCTTCTCTCTGGGCAACATTTGATTCCTCATTCTTCGGGGTTTTTTCTTTTTGGGCAACTTTCAAGTCCTCACTCTTGAGAGTTTCCTCTTTTAGGGCAACTTCTGACTCCTCGTTCTTGAGAGGTTCTTTGCTCTGGCAAACATCACTAACACTTTTGTTTTTATTGTTGGACTCTTTGCCGGTTAAACCACTGTCTTGAGGAGCAAATCCATAGGTTTTTTTGTCACCAATACTGGCACTGACAGATGCTTTAACTGCGGCACTGTCACTGTAAAAAATGTCATACAAATCTTTTGCTTTTCCTGCTGCAAGGGTTGTCTTTGGCTTTACAGTTTTGGGAGATGGGTCTCTGGCATTAGAAGAAAGCTGAGGAGGAGGTCGAAGGATTACGGTGAGCTTCTGCTCCTCCTCAGGCACTCCAGGAGCAGCCACATCAGATTCTAAAGTAATAACACACTGACGGGGGGTAACAGGATTCATCTGGCTGGGATTTACCATTTTTGGTGCCACAGTGGGAGACTGAAGTGGTACAGGTATGTTGATATCTACAGGCTTTGCAGAGGTGTCCTTTGTTTGTTTTAATTGTACCTCTTCTCCACCAAATGCCTTAGAGATGAGGTCTGCTGACAATGCTGGGACCCCCTGAGTTCCTGTTACAGGTGCAGGAGATTTGTCAGCAGATGGTGTTGGTTTATTTTGCACACCTGTGTAAGACTTCCTAATAACCATGGGAGCTTGGGGAGGAGGTAAATTAGGATTAGCTTTATTTTCGTTGTATGCTAGCCATTCACCTGAAGGGGGAAGCACAGTCTTTCCTGACAATTTTATAGCAATGGATTTTGCAGCAGCTATAGACTTCGAAAAAGGATCTAGCTCAGCATCCGTGTTTTCTGCCATTTCTGTAGGCATACTCTCTTCCTCTTCCTTTAAGAATTGCGCTGCCATCCTCTCTGCCTCCTTCTCCAGTGCAGTCTTCTGTGGCTTTTTCAGACCGAACCTTCCAAAGCCAAACCGACCAGCTGCTTCCTCGTTCTTTTTGCGAAGTTTAGCAAGCAAGGCAGGACTTGGGCCACATAAGACTTTAGGAGGCTCGCTAGGTTTATCTGGTTCTGATTTACCATCTTTAGCATTGGACTTCCCTATGCTCTCCTTGTCATCTTTGGAATAACCAGCCTTGCCCTTCTGGTGCTGAGCTTTATCTTCCTTTTTTTCATATTTCCCATTACTCTCTTGGTCCTCATCCCACTTTGATTTCGGCCATTTCCCCCAGTCCTCATCTTTGTACTTTGACGACTTCTCTTCAACCTCCCGAGTGTACTTGTATTTCTTATCCTCTTCTCTGCCATACTTGGACTTTTCCTCTTCTCTACCATATCGGCCCCTATCATCATCCTTTCTAAATCTATATCGGTCATCCTCATCTCTATATCGATAGTGTTCATCATCTCTGTTTCTAAATCTGTCCTCTTCATACCTTGTTCTTTCCCCTTCCTCCTTCCTGTATCTATGCGTGTATTCCTCTTCTTTTCTGAAGCGGTTTCGCTCATCATCATCTTTTTTGTATCTAGCTCTCTCATCCTCTTCCTTTATTTTGACTCTCTCATCATCCTCCTTGTATTTTTGTTTATCAAAATCATCTTTCTTGTATTTCTCCTTGAGTTTATTCTCATTCTCTTTGATATTCTTATACTCCTCTTCCTTGCTGTACTGTGGTTTTGTCTCCACTTCATTACTTGACATTTTTCCTTTGTTGTGTTTGGATTTCTTTATATCTTCCTGTTCATTGTCTTCACGTTTTCGTTTGTGCTCTGAACTCTTTTGGCTCCCTAAGCCAGCCTGACGGTCAAGGTTCCTCCTTTGTTCATAGAGCGGATTTTCATACATTTTTGCCTGGTGACAAAAATCACAAGAATGCATATTAGACAATCTGGTGTAAAAAAAAAAAAGTTATTATAATTAGTAGTCACTTCCTAACTCAATTAAATATATAATGAACATCATGTGTGATATGCACCTTGTATCTCTCATTGTGAGCATGGCAGGTAACATGGGCCTCAGCGCAAATGGGATCACCAAAAAACTCCTCACATAACTGGCAGAAGAATCCCCTTACAGGGATCAAGAACTCAGAGCCTAAAGGAGGGAATACAGTACAAAATTAAATACTTTTTCCAGTAATGTGTAATCTTTTTGATGCCTGGTAGTTTACCCTTGCTCTGTTCCAATAATGAGACACACTGCAAGAAAACCACAGTTTCAGACACTGCAATTAACATGACACCGATTATCATAAAAATTTGAAGGATTTTGGTTTTCTGATCCTTAGATTCCATTTAATGATTCCTGTTCTTTAATGGTACATTGCCTTAAAACAAAAAATCACTTAAGCTTAAATAAAATTAATGCGTTTTCTGATTAACAATAACATTTTATCAATACCCTGTTACCTTTGGCTGGCTTTGAAGTCCTCTTTCCAGCTGGGTGTTTCTTTTCACCCTCTGACTTTGCCCAAGGTCTGTCATAAGGATCTAGGGTCTATAAGAGAACAAAACAATTGATGACTGAAGCAGAGTGGCAGAAATAAAAATGCACCACTCATTCACCACAAAAAAATAAAATAAAAAAATAATCTGATTACATAAATTAGCACACATACCTTCCTATGGGTTTTGCTGTGCAAATGCATGAAATAATCAAACATTGAACCACTGGTAACATTGCAGTTTTTACACCAGTGGTTTCCTGCATCATAGTACTCGAACTGCTCGGCAGCAGTGTCCAGGGAGTGGCTGCTCGATGGAGGTGGTGACTTGAGTTTTTCAGGAGACACTCTTGATTTTGAGGGTGTTACCTAGATTAATTTAGTAAGTACAAAAATTGCATAAGTAAAAGTGCCTAAGAAAATAAAATACTCTTGAAGTATCTATTTTGAAATTCATAAAGAAAAGGTTATAATAAACAAATATAAAGATCCTATCTTTAAAAAGTTTATCATAGGAGACTTACCTTCGGAAAATGGGCCATCTGTTTTCCAGTCGGGGAGAAGCTACCCATGGTTTTATTACTTGATTTTAATTGACTACTATAAAACTAATGGTTTTAAAAAACATTTCAAAATGAGATCTGAAATAGCTTTTATATCATATAACATGCATTAAATTCACCAATAAAATCATAAGGCACCAATACAATATAAAGTCATCCATAAGAAATCTCATGATAACAGTGAATATCTTTTGTTTTTGAGCTAGAGAAAAATAAATGATTTTAGTGTGTGTGTGTTTGTCATGATCTTAATCAAGAAAACAAGTAGTACATACCTTATGTGCAAGACTAAGAACACTTAATTAACGAACAGCCATAATGAGTAAACATTGCATTTTATGTATGTGCATTTTATTCTATGTGCCAAAAACGGCACAAAAGTTGATCGGATCAAGAAAAAAAACAGCATGTTATTCTGTTTAATCTCAAAGCAAACATTTAGGTGCCAGAACTGAACCCTTTCTAAATGTTACTACTGTAGTGTATGTGTGCTTTTAGATGTTATTCCTTGGGGTCCTTCCACAGATCTGCAAAGGCATGCAGCATGATTCAACTGAACTACAGGTACACTGATCTTAATAATCAGATTATGGCATTATTTTGCTCAGTTACTTTAATGGTCTGATTGATGAAAGCTGGTACTTAATTTCAGAACCACTGGACTAAAAAAAGCATTGGTAAAAATAATCAATGTTTCAAGAGTACCAAATACATTTTTGCCTAATGACACCCCATAAGACGTCCCTCTATGTAAAATAAAACAGGCTACTGAAATGACTGGAGTATTCATCTCACGTGAGAGAAGACTGTTTTAAGTATTTTTAATTAAAGGTAATTTCTTTACTGAGAAAAAAATATTAAATACAGTAAAAAAAAAAAAATTACTAAAAAGATATTTAAATATTTTGTAGAATCACGGTCAATAACTTAATGCCACTTGATAACATTGGTACAGTGGTAGTCTTCACTATGAAAAGCCAATCAAGTGCAAGTACCTCTCCTGTAACAGAATTAGCAACTCTACCTTATTGTATGCAGTGCTGGTTTTGGCCCCTGATTTCTCTGGGCTTCTGGTTGACTCCTTCTTACTCTGAAGGGGCTGCTGCCCATGGTCCCCAGGGATCTTCGAGTCTTTGTAGTCTATACCGAGAATAAGAGCCACTTTGACCAGCTCTTCATATTTTTTATCTGCCTCTCTCTGTTCAGCACGCAATTTGGAGATTTGGGCCATTGCATCCTCTTGGAGCTGACCAAGCTCGATGAGGACAGGGTCTTTGTGTCCATCCTTCTCTCTTCGCTTCTTTCGTAGAAGCTCCCCTAAAGGCACAGATCAAACACGTATAATAGAGTGGGCCCTTACGTAGAATTAAGGAAACGCTTCCATTTTACACTAAGAGGGAAATACCTTGCTGCTTTCTCAATGTTTCCACATCCTTTAAGAGATTTTCTTTCCTCTTGTGTCGCACTCCTTTCTCCTTTTTTAGCTTTTCAAGCTCTTCCATGACCTAAAACAGAATTTTTTTGGCCCTTAAATTTATTCATCAACCAAAACATAGGGGTTTGAATCCTGTTATGAATTTAATGATTCGGTTTCTGATTCCACTTCCTTAATACCTCCCAAAATATACACAACACAACAATATGTAAAAATGTAATGTTTTTTTGTGTGTTTTCCAAATTTTAAACACTTGGTCATATGAACAATCAGTCAGTCTCACTTCGATAACTCATAAGTTTAAGATTAATTTGGAAAAAAATCTGATTTATTTATCTTCAGAACACAGTTTAAGATATTTTAGATTTAGTCCGAGAGCTCTCAGTCCCTCCATTGAAGCTGTGTGTACGGTCTACTGTCCATGTCCAGAAAGGTAAGAAAAACATCATCAAAGTAGTCCATGTGACATCAGAGGGTCCGTTGGAATTTGTTAAAGCATCGAAAAATACATTTTGGTCCAAAAAAATAAAAATGATGTCTTTATTCAGCATTGTCTTCTCTTCAGTGTCTGTTGTGAGTGCGTTAACGAACGCACTCATGATGATGTTTTTCTTACCTTTCTGGACATGGACAGTATACGTACATACATTTTCAATGGAGGGACAGAAAGCTCTCTTAAACTGTGTTCTGAAGATGAACGGAGGTCTCACGGGTTTAGAATGACATGAGGGTGAGTCATTAATGACATAATTTAGATTTTTGGGTGAACTAACCCTTTAATATAACCACACTTTTATTGAAAGTAGCAATAACATTGGACAGAAAATGTATTATTATTTAATATCAATATATTATTTTTATTTAATTCCATTCAACAGAATCAGATGCAAGTTTTTTTGGGCTAATTATCCAAAAAATGTATACTCCTTCTAAAGCCATTATTATCTGAGCTTGTGAGCGAAGCATATCGAGATTATGAGAGCAGATCAGTGGACGAGAGGGTAGCCTCATTTCACCAGCGTTGCCATGTTAAAGCACATTAGTGCATGTTATTTACGCTGACTTTGCTTTACAGGTGAGCCATTAGCATTACATGAGCAGAGCACACATTCATAGAGCGGTTCATTGAGTGGAGCGGCACACTGCACATAACGACAGGGAGAATAAAACCTGCGCACTGATCACTACTTGCCATACATTTTCTCTTTTGCCCGAAAACTGAAAAATGCCATTTTCAGCCAACTTTTTTTTTCCAGTGCATCCCTAGGAATTTATTTTTCAACTGGGGGGCAAAAGAGGGACAATTAATACAGATGGGCCAATCTCATGTTGTGTATTTATATGTAGAACTGTAGATATCCAAATCATTTAAAAGTTCAGTAAGTTTTAAAATCAGCAATAAAATGTAATAACTTATTACTTTTTAATGTTGTCAGAACTTTGTGAGATCGCAAATAATTTGTGTGTGTGTGTCGGTGCATCCACACGATATGGGGGTCAGATAGTAGCCACTAAGCTATAATAATATAGGTCTATCGTATGTGACGTGGTTGTATGATTTGGTAATATGGGAGAGCCTATACACTGCTCAAAGTCTTGCCAACTCCCCAAATTTTGTAAGCATGTTTAAAAATTATTGGGACTTCAGGAGCGCTGGTAAATTCCTTTCACGCGATGCGAGCATCAATGATTTCTACACGACTTTGTGTGAAATTTTCAAGAAATGTTGGTACGAGCTCGTGGGACAGAAAAAAAAATGCATCATGTACATCCAGCCTAAAATAATTTAGAGTGCAGGAGAGGTCTCTTAACCTAGTTCGAATCAGCATGAACCCACACACACTCTCCAACATGGAAAAAGTGTTTTAGACTTGCATAAAAGAGACATTTGGATAAGTATTATTCAAAGTTGATCAGATTTCTGGCACTTACCTTCTGTTTTTGGCTAGCAGTATTCTTATCTTCCATTTCTTTCCTCTGAATGCCACTGGTGATCGCTTTAGTGGCCACAGGATCCGATTTAAGGGGTGCTGAAAGGATGAATCAAATCATGTTGGTAAACTGTGATTAGAATTACCCCCAAAAAATCTCTCATTTACTCAGTCTTGTCATTCTGAAACCATGACTTTCACAGAACACAAAAGGTGACATTTTTAAACGATCTTCACACAGCTTTTTTTTTTTCATTATTCATCATGACCACATGCTCCAAAAAACTTCAGTCTTGCTCAATCTTGTATCAATAAAAAATATGCCACCTTGACACATTGGCCCATGTTTTACATCACTTCATTGCTCCATAAACATGTCATAAGAATTATGCCAGTTTGAATATGCTGGATGAAAAGTGAGATTTGAGAAGCTGCAGCATATTAGAAGGTTTTCAATAGGGTTGGGAACAGAAAACTGGTTCTTATCCAGAACCAGTAGTGCCTTTCTAAAAAATACCAGAACCGTTCCAAACTCCTAAGTTTTGGGTTCGATATTGGTTCTTGTGTGATTTGTGGGTTTTTTGTTTTTTGGTTCTTTCAGAAGCTTTACAGACATGGTCACTATGAACCGCCATTGAATAGAATTGACCTGTGTGAAGATTCTTTAAAAATTCTCCTTTGATCCACTCAACCAACAATATACAGGTTTGTAATAGCATGAGGTTGAGTCCACATACACAATGACAATTTAATTTTCTGTAAACTATTTCTGCTTAGGAATCACATGTAAGGTGACTTACCTTTTGGATCATCCTCTTTACTTTCACCCTGCACAGTTTTGATCACTTTAAGAAAGGGCCGCTCAATGTTAGGGAGGCTGTAGGAATCCATTGGACTGTGAGGAGGTACTGGCATACCTGGAGGTGGATACATCGGCCATCCCGGAGGCATATATGGAACATAATTGCCATATGGATCATAACATCCTGGTGGGTACTCAGGTGGCATTACCCCACCTGGGGGTGGCCCTGGGTATGGGGGCATGGGATGTGCTGGGAGGCTGGGTCTGGAGGGATACGTCTGTGGCCCAGGACCCACAGTGGGTGCGGCAGGCCAGCCGCTTTCTGCAATCCCAGGTTTAGCCTCTTTCTTGTTCTGAATATTTGAGCATGGAGATCTTCGTTCTGGGGAAACAGGCTTCTTCTTGCTGCGACGTGAAGTGTGATCCAAACTGGCACTTCGGCTTCGACTTCTTTTGTTTCTACTTCGGCTGCTACTCTGACTGGAGCTCCTGCTGCTACTGCTGCTGGAGCTCCTACTACGGCTCCGGTGCTTTCTATCCGACTGCCTACGAGTCGGTGTCTTCACAGGGGTGTTACCGTGCAGACGCGCTTGTGTTCTAGCGGCCATCTTGCTTATCTCAGCCATGCCCAGGTCCAAGCCAATTGTTTTAAGCAAGTCTTGTATCTTCTCATATTCCTCTACCTCCTTCCTCACCTTTACATCCTGTGGCCCTATTCCAGGTGGGAAGTCACCAGGTTCTTCCTTGGCATGTATCTCAGGTGTGGCCGAGGAACGATGACTGTCTGCCTGCCTACTGTCTCTCTGCGAATGGCTCATCACAGGTTCTCCAGTATGGCCGAATGTGTAAGGTTCTCTTCTCTGAATATCACAAGACCTTGGGTAACTTGTGTCTGGAAAGCTGGAATTTGCTGATTTCACCTCATCGCCCTCCTCCTCTTCATCCCCATAGAGGAACTTCTCCTCATCTTCAATATCTGGCTGACTCTTTTTCACATGGTGTTGTTGGGCGACCTCTGCTATCATTCCAAGGAACTCTGTGAGGTCTGATTTCTCCTGCCTTCCCTTCTCTTGAGGGAGCAGCAAGTCACTTCCACCCTCTCTGGCTGTTTGGATCTTACCAATCAGCTCTTCGAGAAAACTACCATCAGAGCTTTTTCCCAGCATGGATGTGAACAAGTCTGGATCCATGGTTTTGGAAAGCGCACAGAGAAGCTGTTCTGCCTCATGTGAGAGACCACCATCTGGATTTCCTCGAGGGGAATCACTATTCTGAAATACATTGGTTAAATATGCTTTAGGCACACTAGCATCATCATTCTTTGCTTTTTAAAAATAAAACTAAATAAATATCACCCAAAGCATTGGTCACATTAGACTTTGAGGAGACAAAATAAGTATGTTGCATGGTATGAATGGAAGTCATTGTAATGAAAAGTGTAGTGTGGCCACCCATTAAAGGAATAGTTTTATCAAAAAATTCAAATTTCCCAATGATTTCCTCACCGTCAAGCTATTCAAGATTTAAATTACTTTTTTTTTTTTTTTTTTGTGAAGCGAAGCAATGCATTTGTGTAAGAAAAAAAAATATATATGTACAACTTTAAAAACAAGCTTCTGCTAACTGCTGTATGTGTGTACATGAGAGAGTGGTGTTCCAGGGGATGACGTAGTCAAACGCGGAAGTGACAAAGACGAAGTCACACAGGAGATTAGGGCTGGGTGCTGAACTTCGATGCCTTTATGGTATCAAACGAAAAACTTCGATACTATAAGTATCAAAAAATTATTTATCTTTCGGTGCCAAATATCGGTTCCAAAAGCAGACGTTTTTTTTTTTTTCTGCCAAGCGGCTGTGTCTGTGTGAGCTTGTAGCATACGTGCATGTAAGGACCTAAATTCGCCGATTTCTGAAGTCACACAACACAAGTGTAGTTGTTTTCTCTCAAAACGTTTACGTTTTACAATGCCAAAGTGGTCAAAAGTGTGGCTACACTTTATAAAAGTGGATGCCGAGTCAGCAAAGTGCAACCTATGCGAAGCCGGCAATACCACCAATTTAATGAAGCATTTGTTTGGATGAGTGTTTTGACCTCCCTCCCTGTTTAGTTTGGTCTACTCCATTGCGTTTCTTGAAACATGCCCCCTTTCACGTAGTCTAAAAAACAGAGAGAGAGATTTATCCGGTACATCGAATTTCTCTAAGCAGCAGGCCACTGTATACGTTCACTTAAAACATAACCGACTGTGTTTACGAGAATAGTTGCAAAGACAATTATTTTGATATAATTGTGTGCGTTTGTGTTCATTCAGAAATACGATACGCAAAAGATGAATTCATTCTCTGTACGCGCATTGTCTGAAATGCTGCTCGCAGCGCGTGCTTTGAATGAGTGAGCGCAAGTTCCGAACGCACAAATTGTTTAAAACACTTTAATCAGCAATATTTAGAAACAATGAATGGCGCACCCCTATCCAAAAAGCACAACCAGTTTTATTAATAATGTTATCCTGAGTGTGAAGTGTTACCAGAATTTGTTTTAATTAAGGTGAAAAATAAAAGTTTTGTGTTTAATGTATTTGTGCTGATGTTGAAATGGATTTTAAAACGTATGGTATCGAAAAAAGAATCGTTAGGAACCAGTATCGAAACTGAGGTATTGAAATTGGCACTGGATCGAAAGATTTTGAACAATACCCAGCCCTATAGGAGAGAGCATAACCAAACACTGGTCACAAATTAGAAGTACAAAACAAGGATTTGCAAAGAAATTTTGAGGATTTCTGACAAATAAAAGAAACTGGTTTTCCAAAACAAACCTTGATTCAAGACTAGTGTGACGAGTGGGGAAGGGCCGAGAGCCGTGGAATTGGAGCGAGGCCAATGGAGTGATTGGAAATGAGCGACACCTGCTAAACTCACCGGTCTCAAGTCCCACGGAGGAGATTGGAAGAATACAAAAGGCCTGGGCTTTATTTTGTGTTTGGTTTTGGTCTCTGCGCGACTGTCATCTGTGAGGGGCTGTTGAGCTGTTTTGTGTTTATTTTGTAATTAAAGATTCATTTTGATTGTCCACTGGTTCACACAATTCTGGCATTGAGATGTTTGCCGTATTCTCTCATCATAAACAACACAGCACAGATGCATTTAAAATATTTGCTTTTAGTTTTATTTATTTATCTGCAATAGCATGTAAATACTAAACATCATCAGAAATTTAAACATCAGTCCATCCCTAGTACTGAGGATTGCAAATCAAAAAATAAAAAGTACTAGGGATGGACTGATGTTTAAATTTCTGATGATGTTTAGTATTTACATGCTATTGCAGATAAATAAATAAAACTAAAAGCAAATATTTTAAGTGCATCTGTGCTGTGTTGTTTATGATGAGAGAATACCGCAAACATCTCAATGCCAGATTTGTGTGTGCTTGGTAAAAATGCGCAACACTGTAAAAACATCTAAATGAAATAAGGTGCAACATGAGCTTATCTTAATTTGATGCCACAATCTACAATGTCTGTTCATTTCACTTTGTTGGCAACAGACATAATCGATTTTATTTGTTTTTGCAGAAGTGGCACTATATATATATATATATTATGAACAGCTTTTGACTTGCATTTTGAATGTCAAAATAACCCAAGAAATAATGAGAGCTGCTTACCTGCACTAGCATGGGAGAATCGGTCTCAGAGGAATCCATTCTTTTCTTCAAAATTGACTTTGCAGGCTGTACAAGCGTATCCTGAATTTCTTTACGTCGCCTGGCCTTCTCCAGCTCGGTAAAGTCCTCCTCCTTAACCCTTAAATGACCTGATTTGACTCTCCGGTTGACGCTGCTTTGGCGACTCCTACTGGAGCCGCTGCTGCTACTGCTACCACTACGACTGGCGCTGCGGCTCCAGCTCCTAGCGCGACTCCGTCCTCGGCTTCTCCCCCTGCTACGGCTCCTTTCACGACTGCGGCTCCGTGGCCGGCTCTTGCTCCGTGCCCTGCTCCTGGCTCTACTCTGTCTGCGGCCACGGCTTCCGCTTCTGCTTCGACTTCGACTGTAGCTCCTCCCTCGGGTTCTGCTCTTGCTGCGCGCTCGGCTCTTCGCTCGTTCAGGACTCCTGCCGCGACTGTAGCTCCGACTCCTGCTGCGGCTGCGCGGGCGACTTTTGCTACGCCCGTAGCCAGGACTACGGCTCCGCCCCCTGCTCCTGCCGCGACTAACACTGCGCCTCCTCGAACCTCTATCGCTGTGTCCATCATAGCTTGACCTCCGTGGAGAGTAACAGGGCTTTTTATACTGTGATTCTCCAGCACCATAATCTCTGTCGACAGAAATCACCACATCATAAACTGCAATTAAAGGACAAGGCCAGATCTAGTGAGTCTATATGTGTCTATAATTACACATGACAGCTTCAAGTACTCATCCCTAAGGGTGTCTTAATCTCCATCAGAGAATACTGCCAATCTTCTGATTTTGAATAGGATGTAGAGGAAAAATGCAAGTTTGAGCAAGTGCCTCTCCATTACGAAATCAAAAGTTTATTGGTGACCCCACTACCTAGAGAGCAAGGTGAAAAATGAGATAAATTTAATAGCTACTGATAATTTAAGAAAAGAAAAATGTAAGACTCTTTATTAATGGTCACACTTATCAGCATCAGCCTAATTCTCGAAATGGGAAAATAACAGACAATGTTTTTACCTTCAGAAAATGATTCCACCCATTCGGAGGAATCAAACATATCTGACATTTTAAGACCATTTCCGAACACATAGTTTTTATTTATCATGCATCTCCTGGAAACAAGGCACATGTAACTCCATGTTTGGTGTGTTCAGAACAACTTGAGAGTCTGGTAGTGATCCTCAGTCATTTAATGTTTTGATGCTCAGTCTTTCTCAACCAGCTCAGCAAGCAAATCTGTTCAGATTTTACAACGTCACAGTGTATTTTTATCTTGCAGAGCCTCTATTATGCAATTCTTAAGGTTCCTAATGTTGTTTTGGGAGTCTCTTACAATAGGATTACATGTAAGCAAGGTGAAAAATTGCTTTCGTTTTCTCACAATATGCATCTAATATAAAATCAAACCAAAAATTGTCAAACAATTCGTTCAAAGCAGTTTTAAGATTGATTTTCAATAAACCCCTCCTTTCCGTGAGCCTACTCTGCTCTGATTGGTCAGAAGGCCCAGTCGGTTGTGACTGGTCTAGTGCGTACAGCGTGTGTTGGAAACATCCATTGCCATAGTTCCACATTTTGAAGGCTCAATAGAAAATATAAACATCTATTATTTATCATACATACAGGTTGCAGCTGGAGCCAGAGTCGATTTTTTATTTATTTTGGTAGACAATAACTTTATTGTGCACTTTTGGCTTTACAACTTTGCAGAACGTTAACATTAACATACAACTACAGTAGACACTGAATGAAAGGAAATATTCAAAATGGCATTACAGGGCCAACTTTAAGACTCAAGATATTGTTATAATACTAGGTTTCATCTCTTACCGGACATAGGGAGCTTCAGTCCCTGGATGGGTCAGCTCATTGCCCACAGTTATGACCAGACTGTGATCAATGGGGAGTCCACGAGGAGGCGATGGGGTGTATCTCTGGTAAAGAAAATGGGTACATAAAATAATTCATGCATGGAATCACACACACACACACACACACACATAGACACAAACAACTTACACTTAACTGCACATAATTATAAATAAATAAGTGGTACACTCGGCAAAACTTTTTTTTCACCATGGTTTAATACCATATAGATACACAATCGCGAACTCAACGTCCCGGGGCAATTGTGTTTCCCAATCGGGAGTCTTAGCATATATCATTGAATTACTGCAGAACACAAGCTTCTAGAGGCACATACGTCTGAATTAATACATTTAGGAAATGGGTGCAGAGCCAGTGGGGTTTTGTAGGCAAAAATGAATGCCTTGAATTTTATGCGAGCAGCTAGGAGTAGCCAGTGCAAATTGATGAACAGAGGTGTGACGTCTATTCTTTAAAAATTAATCTTGCTGCCGCGTTGATTAAATGTAAAGGTTAGATAGAAGTGGCTGTGAGATTTACACAGAGGGAATTGCAATAGTCCAGCCAATTATTATTATTAATACAATTACTTAATGTATAAAAATAAATAGTAAGAAAATTGTATTGTGTAATCTGTATCGCATCGTAAACTGAGTGAATCATTCATTACATCTCGATATGATACTAGTTTTTGCTGATTTGTCCGCAGTAAAGTTCCGCTGATGTATTATTATTTATTTATTTTATTCGGGCCAGTTGAATTCATTTTGGGTTACCAAAATCTGAAGTACGGTTGTCAGGGAAAATTTTGCGATCCCTAAATGAGTTTAAATGGCACTTTGAGATACGTTACTTCAAAGAACATCAGGGTAAAATGACACTAAAATCATGAAACCAATTTATTTATTATTTAAGTATGGAATGAGACAGTAATACCATTATAGCGCTTTAATACCATTTCCACATGCTAACTCATAGCATAACACAGTATTAGCGTAATATATGTCCGAAAACACTTCACCTAGCGTGTAGCGTTACCATGGCGGCTTACTGCAGCGCTGCGTGTAGCGTAGCGTGTAAACAGTGTGTTGTTTACTTCATACCCCGTAGCCTCGCTGAGGGCGTGCTCCTCTGTATTCACCGGGTGGTGAATACCTCCTCCGCGGTGACGGACGGCGGTACGGGTCCGGGGGTCCTCGGTGGCCCGGTTCAGGACGGGGCCCGAAACCACGCGACGGCGGAGGATGATAGCCGCCTCTGTGCGGCCTAGACCCGCGATACATTACGACGCTTAGCCGCTGTTTCTGCGTCGATGTAGAGTCCTTATTATCCTGGGTGCAGTATAGCGATTATTCCTGCAACAGGTAAATGCGAATACAAATAAATTAATATGAACGAGAGCGCATTCATCACACTCAACGACTCTGTCTGACGTCGCTTCCTGCAGCCGCATTCACGGGAACTGACGTCACGCCGAGAACAGCCAATCTAACGCAGCGAAATTACATCGTTTTGTTTATGTTAACCCATGGACACATTCAAGATTAAATTCAGTATAAATTAAAACGTTATATATATATATATATATATATATATATATATATATATATGCATGTCTATATATATATGTGTGTGTGTATATATGTATGTATATATGTATACAACAGTAAAGGTTCATAATGTATATTTACAACAGTAAAGGTTCATAATGTATATTGAAAAAAAATAATTGTAAAATACTTTTAAGCATGACATTAAAATTAGCAAGACTTTTGTGATGTTAAAAAGGTTTATTTATCAAATAAACAATGTTATTTTGAACTTCATATTCCCGAAAAAAAAAAAAAAAAAAAAAAAGGTTTCCACAAATTTAAGCAGCACAGCGGATTTCATGACAATAATAATAAAATGTTTCAAGAGCAGCCAGTCTAGGGATTAGAATGATTTGACTTCTAGATTCATAGAATGTGATATAATGCTTGTTCATATTTATATATTGTGTAATTCATGTAAAATAGCCTACTAAATCAAATGTTGTATTTACAATCGTGTTTTGACAACTAACAAAGTAGAATCCTAGAAAAAGACTTTTCTCTGGATGAAATGTATTGTATGACTTGATGATATATTTAATTTACAGATTTAATTGCCCATATTTTAATTAGATATGTCATTACATAGCATGAATGCAAATTTAAGGATTTCAATTAATTAGTCTATAGTTTTTAATGAAAAGCGAAGATGTCTGAAATATACATCTAATTCATGAAAATACTGAATAACCCCTTAAATGACTAAGTATTACATTTCATAATTTCACTAGTAACGACATGCTATTTTGGTCTTTATGTGCCAATTCTGGATTGGGGTCGGGCATCTAATCTTATTTTTTTACTTCAAAATAAAAATTTGAAAACACAAAAGAACTTTAAACATTTACATAATATAATCTTATAGATCACCATTTCCCATAGAAACAAAATATCATTTAACCTGCTAAAAAGGTTTCAACTGTCTAAATCTCACAAATGTTGACAATAAAAATAGAGGTAAAATTAAAGATTAGCTATTCATGAGAAGTGTTGAGATCAAAACGGAAGTGTTTTTTTTTTTTAAAACAAGGCACAAGGTACATGACATATTTAGGGATGCATTTATTTCATGTAACTTCTTACAGTTTCCAATAAAAGCATTTTTACTATTTTTTTCCCCCTAAATAAGTGAAACAAACATTTTGCGATCATTCTGGCACACAGATACAAATCCAGTCACCAAGCAAAGGTCACATAACTTAACTGATGAATCCAGGTGTGGTGTACTTTCCATCAGACGTTTCTGGCTGTTACTTACCTCCTCTAATCCTGAAATTACATGTGTGCTATAAGAAAACCATGGCAGTCTATGATGACTTGAGTGAATGAGAACCTCATCTGAGGTCCACAAGTCCAGAAGAACGTGCGTCTTTGGTCATCACCTCTGCAGTCCACGCTGAACTCAATTCCCTTCATCAGACCTTATTTTAGGATGTGTAGAGTTTGTTGGTGAACATATCAGCAAATCTGTTCAGATACCATCATTTTCCAAACACTCTTTTATGTTCTCTGCTTCAGTTTCAACTTGAGGTTCCCGGTTTACTCTTAAAATGATATTGTTCAAATATCCAAGAGATATTCAGGGTTCGCACACATTTTGACACACTCCACAGAAATTTGATTTTTTTGATGATGATGTCTAAAGGGCTGGAAATCACTCTTTATTTATTATTATTTATAAAGATTACTAATGTATATTCTTTACTTAATAGATGAACTCGTGTTTTACAACAAAGGCTCAAAAAATTAAAGTTTAAAATGTGATGTAATTTCTGAGTGCTCTGAAAATCTCAAAAATGTCCATATTATTATTATTACCTTTTCTAGTATTACTTCATGAAACAACAAATTCAAATGGCATAAAACGAGCAACAATAACCACTTACCTGGAGAATTTCACAGTGAGTGTTCGCTCTTACGGACTCTTGTTCATTGCATCCTCCAGGCCTACATAAAAGCAACCACTAGACATCAAGCTGATTACATTTGCATAGAAGCAAAACAGAGACGACATCAGAGACATGCAGAGGGACATTCAAATAAAGGTTAACATGCATGTAGATCACATCAAAACAGCACAGAGGAAGTTGTAATGAAATCGACAACTACAAGAACAAAGAGGATGTTTTCTATTTGTTCATCGTCTGTAAGGCTGGGCAAAAAATTGCAAGCCATCCCTCTGTCTAAATCTTCAGACATGGTTCATGAAGACTGTTTTATCTTCTGCTTGTATACAAGTCAAAGCAGCAGAATGCCGGCTCCTGCGTCAGCAGCATCACACACTTGCATGATACTCTCCTCAATGACTGATACGGAAGAAAAGACATAAATAGTATTGAATAGTATATATTGAATAGTCATTATTTTTTGTTTTCTTGGTGCACAAAAACTATTCTCACTACCTTTCTGTGCCTTAAACGTGTCAGAAAGCTCTCTGATTTCATCAAAAATATCTTAATTCATGTTCGGAAGTTGAACGAAGGTCTTATGGTTTTGGAACGAATTGAGGATGAGGAATTAATGGCAGAATCTTAATTTGTGATTGAACTCTCCCTTTAAGCAGTCTAGACTTTTGGAAAGTGATCAATAACGGGAAATGATAGAGCCAGTTGTTTAAAAAAAAAAAAAAAGTTGTTTTTTTGTTTAGGAAGTCACTTTGTTTCCATGACTGAGCAGACACCCGGCAATTTCTTCTAAAGAGTATTATTTATCTTTTATAAGCATTTACACTCTTTATGGTGGAATGTAAATACCATAGAAGCACAACAAGAATGACAGATCAACTACAAGCAGAAACATTGGTACAGATTTTAACAAGACAATACAACTAATAAAAAAAATAAAAAAAATCTTCAAGTACTCCCTTGGGTACACATATCCTGTTTGGATTTCACTGATCTAAAGAATTAGAAGTAATAGTATATTTTATGCAACATTTGGAACTGCTTTTTAATCACTTAAAGCTGCGGTAGGGAACTTTTGACGCTCTAGCGGTTAATAAACAGAACTGCTTGCGTCTTGCGGAAGAACATCGTAGCCGGAACTACTTCTCTCTGTTTATGTCTATGAAGAATCACAAGGGTAGTGGGTTACTCCGCCGCGGTACCCCCGAGGCAATCTAAAATAGTCTGAATATAAACACTTATTATAGGTGCACCCTAGTGATTCAGGACAAGCTAAAAACACCGTTTGGAAAATGGATTCATGGTGTACTCCCTTATTATATACATTTTTCTACATTTTGAACACAAACAAAGTCACGGACCGCATCTCTGATTGGTTGTTTCTTAACGGAGCGATGCAAATGGCAATAGGACACTGGGAGGAGCCAGAGGAGCTTGATTTTTTCACAGATTATCTGTCTCATATTCTACTGTCAGGACATAATGACAGGCTTAATAAATATGTAAAAAATATATTTTTACAAAAGTTACCTACTGCAGCTTTAATTTGAAGCACCACAAATTAAATTGTGTCATCTGTTATAAGTGCCTACTGAACAGCCGCAGTTGATTTTAAACTCAAAGTACTGAAAATAAAAAGAACTGTGACCACTTGCATTTTTACAATACTATAAGTGTGTCCCATCAGGTAATGAAAACTTCTACACACACTTGTGTTCTTCATACTTGAACACTTGGACCAAGGCAGTACGTCAGAAGTATTCAAGTGCAAAGACCACAAGTGTGGGTGTTTGGGCAAGGCATATGTTACTAACAGACCAACACGGACTCTGAAGACTTTTTGCCATTTCCTGTACTGATTTGTGGATCAGATTTAATGATAGAAAAAAAAAACGTATTCAATGTAGCTTATGCTAACACACTTAAAAACATTTGTTGTATCATACATGAGATCTCAAATGTAAAGAAACGTTTATTCCGTATTAAAATGGAATAATTTCAATTTTCTTGTTTTTGCTATTAAACTAAATGTTTAAAACAGAACAAGTAAAACCTAAAATCTAACACGTTCTTGCAAAATACTTGATACGCATGAATGGAAAACAAGTCTGCTTTAATTCTACACAGGTTGTGTAACAATCAATTCTGAAGTAACAAAACAACAACAGAGGATATACAAGAATGCAATGGCACTGTACAAGCTAACATCCGCGTCAGCTGAACAAAACAAATGACTGTTAAAGGAATTTCCTCTTCTCAAACTGATGGGTCAGATGTCTCTGTCTTGTTAGTCTTACGCTCCCATCTCTCCAGGAAAGCCTGCAGGTTCAGATTGAAGACATCGATACCCTTCCCCGAGAGGTGAATCCCATCTGGCCTGTAGACTCCTCCATCGAGCCTTATGTTTTTGTGTATTAAACTAAAGCCACCGAGTTCTTTCATCATTTTACATATGGTCTCATTAACGGCCATGCGGATAATGTTCATTCCTTTGCTGTCTTCTGTACCCCTCCAGGACTGCCGTGAAAGGATGCTGGACCACACAAACAGGCATTTGGGGAATATGGTCTTCAGTGAAGACAAGTCTTTCTTCACAGTCTCAACAAAGGCCTCTGGATCCGTCGTGCTTATGTCATTTCCACCCAAGTGGATTATAAGCACATCAGGTTCGGGCCACTTGTCTTTGCGCTGGAGCAGCGAAGGTATAAGCTGTTGCCACGTCATGCCCTGCACGCCCTTCCACCAGATGCGCACCGAGTCTGGATGCATGCCCAGCTGCACGCCATACTCAGGGGAAGTAGCCCTCTTCTCAGCCCAAAACACAAGAGAGTGGCCAAATATCCACACATTCTTTATCTCATTGGGGGTACTTTTACCTGTAAATGTGTTACAATATAGAGTGTACATTAACCTCAACAGGCTTGGCCACATGAAAAAGTCTTTGATGGTCCATAATCTAACATCATTTCAGGACCTTCCAAGTGATGCTTATAACAGAACACCGGATCCTAATCCTGACAAGCCTCATATAATTTGGACAAACGAGTTGACAAGGATTTACAAAAAATGGATTTAAAGTAGGATTTATCTCATCTACCGTCTGATCTCCATATATTATTTTGTGCGAGCGCATGTCTACACTGGAAGTGACAGGCGTTGAGCTGACTTGAGATTGTCAGGTGAAGCTGATGCCCCAAACTATATTCTAAATCAGAGGTAGTGGTGTAAAAATTGATTTAGCATGATAATGCTACTTTAGCTACAGCTGCATATGCCTAGGGTCCGAAATCACCAAGCCTCAAGCATGACAAAGGAAAAGATTTCTTTAAAAGGCTTCTTTTTTTTGGAAACAAAGGTTGTAAAATATTGGTAATAATCCTGTTTGCAAGGCAACTAAAAAGGTAATTACATTTGAAGTAGGGCTGCACGATTAATCATATTTTAATCTCGATAACGATATCCACATTTCTCGATTAATTAAAAACAATCGCCACGATATTGGTCGGTTTGTTATATATGCTGAAACGTGTTTTTAATTTGGCATTTGTGTTATCTTGCATTGCTAACCAGTCTTCACTAGCGTTTATGCTGGTAGTTGCCAGATAAGTTTTCTCTCCTTTTTTTCACAAGCCATTTGTGTTACCAAATGTGCCATGATCAAACTTTCACGGAGTTTCAATAATGGATCTATTGTGTTTGAGGAATAAAGGTACTTTTCCTACCTCTGACAATACAATGGGGAAAAATGTTGGAATTTATATGAAGGGTTTGAAAAGTTTTTACCAGTTTTGGTGTTGAAAATGGCATGGCAATGTTAGTTTTCAATGTGTATTAACGATCTTTGAGCAAATTTACCGTGCGATCGGAGTGGCTTTTTCCCATTTTTGAACAAATTTTCAGAAAATGTTATGGGAATACAGATGACAAAATACTAACCAGAACCATGAGTTTTGTATTATCATAGTTGGTCAAATAAAGTCAGTGTACAGTCAGTGGAGGATGGTTAAAGGACACATGAAATGTTATTGCATTAGCCTAAGCTGGTTGACTGATTTTAGTTGGTCATCAAGCCCCGTCTTTGCTGCTCAGAGGGGTTTTAACCACTTCCTTAGCTGGTCAGGCTGGGAGACAACCAGCTAAAACCAGCTTGACCAAGCTGGGAGACCAGCTTAAACCAGCTAAGTTTAGACTGGTTTTAAAGGTGTTTTTTTCAGCAGGATAGAATAATCGTTATTAATAATCGTGATTATAATTTTAATCGTGATAATAAGTTTAACCATTATCGTGCAGCCCTAACCTGAAGTCAATAAATGCCTGAACCTAAAGAAAGAAATAATACCTGGAGCTGAATTCGGATTCTGTCCACGTGAACGCTGGGCTTCCATTTGCTGCTCATTCTTCAGCTTCATTTTCTGGTTAAACCGTTCAAGCTGCCCAGAGCACAATTATATAAGAACAAAACTATGACAAAATGGTGCTTAAAAACAATCAATAGATTTATCACTGGTTCAGAATGCGGATGCACTCATAAGCTAAAGACAATTAGCTCATAGCAATTGTCCTTGGATAGCTTTTGATATTTGCTACATCACATAATTACAAAGTATTACATTTTAAGTATAACATAGATATTAAGAATCACTAAACAAAGAATTACACATTTGAGAAGTTTGAAGAAAGATGTCATACCCGTTCCTTCTGCCTTCTCTTGATTTGATCTTCTGTTATGATAACAGGCCCTGTTTGAACCATTTTAATTTTTGTTAGGCACCTAAGAGGCGTTGTTGTTGTTGCTGTTATAGATTCAGGTGGGTTTTCACTAGCCACTTGGTTAGTGTCAGCAGAGGGCATTGTAGAGTGGAGAGGGTTGGAGGTAGGCGGAGGAACATAGGGAGGTGGCATGGAGAGTGGAGGAAGTACACAATATGGATTGGCCATTTGTGCAGTGTACCAACTATAAGCAGGCATCATATGTGGTGCCATTGCTTGGTGACCAATAGCATAAGGAGATGAAGGTACGGTGCTATAAGGGTACAGACCAGGGACCATAGAACCCCAAACATGTTGACCACTACTTTGATATTGCGAATATTGTGAAGCTGAAAAGGCGGAAACGCTGTAATTTTGGGCATACTGGTAATAGTTAGGCTGAACTGTGGTTCCAGTGGTCACCGGTTGGTACGAAGCTTGAGAAACTGCGGTCAGCTCAGGTTCATCAGGATCTTTATCATCGGTTGCTGGTTTCAAATTAACTACCGTTCTCTTAATGCTAGTTAGGTCTACATCTTCCACTTTGTGCTGGTCTTTATATTTTACAGCGTCCTCGTAGCTCATGTAAACCTTACGGCTAGAGGACTGAGCTGGGGAAACAGAACGAAAGCTTTCGGAGTCTGAGGAATGTGCCCTACTACTACCTCTCTGCTCAGTTTGACTCCCTAATCGCTCCCTTTTTTTTTCAAAAGAGTGAGAAGACGCACTATGAGGTTTTCTCATCTTACCATACAATCGCTCTTGTGTCCGGTCTGCTAATTTGCTAACCTCTGCTGTGTCTAGCTGAAGTCCTATTGTTTGAAGAAGACTCTGAATTTTTTCAAAGTTCTCTGACTTTCTGACTTTATCCTCACTGCTTTCGCTCCAATTTTCTGAAACCATCGGACGGTCATTGTCTTCATCTTCCTTAAAAGGATCGTATAATTCGTCCCTGAAGGGTGTGTTTCTATCTAATTGTGGTTGAGTGGGTTTTTCAGTGTTCATTAGAGCCAGATCCTTTCTAGCTTCTTGAAACAATGAGTTAACAACACTGGTGTCTGCCTTGTTGAGAGCACTAAGGAAGCGCTCCATTTGAGTCGTAAGATTGCGCTTTGGATCTGATGGTGAAGTCTGACTTGTAGAAGGTTTACTGCTCGGGGAATGGTCATGAGGCAGGCAAGATGATGCCCCCTGTTGGTCTTCCTGAGAAATGTTGGAAGATTTCTGGTCATGTAAAGACCTTGAACTAGACGCCTGCATGAGTGACTGTGGGATAATCGGCTTGTTAAAAGGGGGTGTTTCAGTCTTCTGTGAGGCTGCTGAAGACTCATTCATAATCCGGTTGAATAATCCCAAAGTAACAGGATGAATGGGTTCTGGATTTGAGGACCTGTTAATAAATGGGAAAGCTGCTGTCTTAGAAGATGGTTTTGTAAAAGAGTCATCCTGATGTGGCTGACCATATTCATCAACTGAGGTTGTGTCGATCTGCAAAGCAAAAAATGCAATAAATATATATATTTTATTAATCAATTTTTTTTAATTGCTGTAGTGGTAGGTAGCTTGCCCTTGTACAACTGTACACACTCTGGCTTCAAAAGTGCTTTTCTAACATTGAGCTGAAAGGTTACATGGATCCAGTTTCCATTATGGTGTACATGACCAATAAAGAATGTCCATCAACACAGTTCTCCTGCAAAGAGTTCAATACACCAGCCATGCTGAGAAGTTTGGTAAATGTACCATATTGAACTTTGTTGGAAATGCTGCTGGTACTGTACTTCCCATGCTCCAAACCATTCAGTCAGATGGTGGCAAAGCACTTTTTAATAGTATTTTTATAGCCCTGCTGGGACATTCAGCTAGAACCAGCTTCAGGTGTTAGCAGGTTCGAAATGTTTTCTAGACTCTCCAAACTAGCCATTTTGTGATCAATCTGATCGACTGTAGATGAATGGGTAAACCTAGACCTCCAGACCTGGGAGAGATTCTGGGGTTCAGAATCTAGCCAACTACCAGCAATCATTCAGCCAACATGTTTAAAAAAAAAAAAAGAAAAAATAATTTCACCATCTCAAGCTGTTTTTCCACCAAAGAGAGCTAATCCATACAATACCTTTTTCCAATGAACAAACCTGAGAAGTTGGAATCTCTGAATGTCTCTTCAAAATTGACTTTTTGGGTTGAAAATCAGGTTTTATCTCGCTGCTCCATGAGTTCCCTTTAGACATTATAAATTGGTTTTCGGTGTGAGAGTCAAACTCGCATTCTGCCTCCATTTCCCGAACAGCTCTGACCTTCTGTTCCATGGCAAACATCGCTTTTTTGCGTACTATGAACTCACTGAGATCTTCTAATTGCTTCCTTTTTCTCACCAATTCTGGATCCTGAATCTCAGTTAAAGATGTCTTCTCAGACCCTGCAGTGGTCAAAGTCCTCTCAGCGGTACTTTCAAACGTTGAGTAGTCAGAGCCAAAATCACCAGTCTGTTGGGGGTATCCTTTTTGCATCTTTTGACTCTCAACAAAAAAAGCTGCATTTTCCCTGCTTGTAGACGCCTTAGAGATGATAAAACACACAGTGAGATATGCAGGAGAAAATGAAATATATATTAAATCCTAGGAGTCCAAGTATAAACAAACCTGAGATTGAGAATCAGTGTGAGGTTCAGACTGTTTCTTCAAGATGGACTTCACTGGTTTTAGGTCAGGCATCCAAATGTTCTCATGATGCACATGCTGATAATCAAATGTTGTAACACTTTTTCCATCCTCGGGTTCAATTTCTTTAGCATTTTGCTCCATAGCGACAATAGCTTTCTTGCGTGCAATCAACTCATTGAGTTCCATTAGCTCTCTCCTTTTTCTTAATAGTTCTTCTTCTACAGGGCTTCTGCTGTGGCTCTGGCTGTATCTCTCTTCATGCTCCTCGCTCCAACCGCAGCTGTATCTGTATTGGTCGTCACTCCTCTCATGGCTGGAACTTCTGTAGTAACTCCTACTTCTGTCTTGGCTCTGGCTTCTGTACCAATTATACCTACGTATTATTCAGCAAAATAAGATTTTCATATCATAGTGACACAATTTTGTGTTGCAAAAATGAGTACACCCTCCTTAAAGTTACTGAAAAAAGGGTATAGGTGAAAGGCTAACAGTTAACTTTATTGAACCAAAGCTTTTAATGCTAGTAATTTCCTGCCAATTAAAATTGTTATATAGCCAAGTGAATCATACTCAGACTTAATACCAGCAGTAGTGGAACCACTTGGGAGAGAACTGCCAGGTGACATATTTCTTAGCATAAAAGGACAATGGTACAAGAGGAAAATCAAATTATTGTTTTAAGTGTGAAAAAATACACCAAAAGTAGCACCGACATTCAAAAACAATGGACTTGTGTTAAGGCTCCTGAAATAATCAGGTCTTCACTTTAAGTTTTCATTTAGTGTTGAGTGGATTTTTGTTAGAAAAAGAGCAGGAGAAATAACACATAAGTGTCTCAGAGCCTGCAAAAGCTATGAAATGATTGACACTTATTATAGGACACAGCCTGCAGAAGGGACATGCATGGCTGTTTTCACCACTAGAATTGTGTACTGCTACAAAGCAAAATAAACTAATTTAACCTCTTTAACTAATTAACCATATTAAAAAAAATGGAGACTTCTGGGAATCCATGCTTTTGTCTCAAGAGACCAAGACAATAATTTTGGATCCAAAAGCATCCAAAATGTTCTGGCGGTGCTGGAGGAGGAGTACAGTGAGGAGTGCTTGGTACCCATAGTGAGGTTCAGTGGTGGTAAAGCTTTTCTATAGGGATGAATGAGCACTGAAGGTGTGAGGGAGGTGTGCTTTATCAATGCTGGCATGAACTCAAACACTAATGTGTGATATAATACAAAAACTTGAAACCGAAGATGCTGCCCTCCCCTTATTCCCTGCATTATTGGGCATTTTTTTTTCAGCAGGACAATGAAAATATTAAATAAAAAAATGTATGCATTTAGCATTCAGGCTATCAATTTTTACAATCATGTGTTCCCGGGGAATCGAACCCCCAACCTTACGCTTGATAGCACATCGCTCTACCAATTAATATTATAGTTCCCAAGGTGAAAGTATATTTTGTTGTTTTTATTAAATGTCTCTTTAATATGTTTAAATTTTGCCATCTTTCCATGAATTATAATAGTTAATAAGATTTGTTATTTAAAAAACACTATATATATTTTTATTCTTTTATTTATTTTACATAATTATTATTATATTGCAGAAGCCATACTAGATTTTGTATTTGTGAAACTTACTTAAAGACACTGTATGCAATTATTTGACTGTACTTCTGCATAAAAATACAATAATTTAATAAACAACTCAACATTCAGTTATTCTACTAAGAACTGTGGTTCCATGTCAGAATGTCTGTTTTGATCGGTGTGATTCCACCCACTGATACTTAGCCCAATAGTACTGACACCCTGGGTTGCCATTTGGCGGAAAACAAAATTTGCAGCCATGGAAGCTAGCAAATGTACTCGGTGAGAGATTGCAGATTCTGTCGGACCAAAAAATCCTCAGAATCCAACTAAAAAGCTATATGACCAGAGGAACATTAAAAGGCAAATGAATCAACTCATCATCTTACATTGTAAGGCTCGTAGCTTAACATTGTCAGTTGAGCTTACCCATTACATATAGCACCTTTAAGATTTCCTTCCATTTTTCACTTTTGCTTCAACTCTCAAAGCCAGAAAAAAGAACTGCTGTACTCCTTGTGAAAAGTTTTAGAGCACATTTTTGCAATGATTCAAAACGTCTTACTTCTACCAGTCTATGACAAAAAGAAGACTGTTTTACTCTTAGACTTACTGTCAATGTAATGATGTTCCAATTAAGAACATCTGCACAATTAACTAATGCACTGGCCTACTTACTCATGATTTACTTACTCTACATCCATTGATTCACTGCCATTGTCCTCCGTTTCGACCACATCCTTGATTTGGTCTTTCGGATGGTTCAGCAATTTGATAGTCATTTTCTTCTGCAGGCAGCCAAGCAAATATGGCAGAATACATATTTAGAGATCAACCAAGCCATGGGAAATGACTAATTTGAAAACAATTTATTATATAAACTAGGGGTTGCACTGACAATTTGTTTAGTTCTAGTTACTACTAGTCATTATTCTGCCATGCAGGCACTGGATCTTTGCCAACTACTGTAGTAGTGGATCTCATGATTTCAATTAGAGTCCAGCTGCTTCCCAGTGTTGTTGCATATCCTTCATTACCTTCCCCCAGACCCAGATAAATATATTCATAATTAATACAAAGATTAAAAAGAAAGAAAGAATCCTAAGTGTTAATAAAACCATTTTACAGGCACCCCTAAATAAACTAAGCAAGTGGCACATGTTTGATCACTGATTCTGCAGGGTGTTGTGTTTTAATAGATATTGATCCACCGACTAATTTTCGGACAACTAGTAAAAACAAGTATCTGTGCAAGCCCTAGTTTATACATTTTAGAAACAAAATAAAAGTTATGTACCGCACCTTCTCTTTTACTCCAAAGGCCTCTAATTTAGGTGCAGATGTGAAGACGCTTTCATTCAGCCTTCTTATCCTAACAGCCTGTTTTCCTCCTTCAGCGGCTTGACTCTTCAAATAGTATAACATTACGTCAACAAAGAGCTTGATTGACATAAGAGCGACCAAAATGTATCCTCTACTTTTCAAGCAAAAGCCAAAGGCTACAATAGTGAAATTAAGGGCAGGAGAAATCTAGCAGTTTAGAAATGTTCATGGACAATATTTGTTACAGTAGTGACACTGAAATAACGACGTTTCAGTGGCTGAAAACTTACCGGTACTAGCGTAAATTCAACCTTCTCAGACAATGTGAGTTTGGTGTCCTCCATAACCTCGCTTATGTCAAAAAATATCTGCGGGTCCTGTGGAGTCTTGATGTACCCAAAATTATCACCCAGCTTGACAACAAGCCCCTAACAGACAGAAGCATGTCATGAGCAAACATAAAAATGTGTTTGAAGTTATAAATTACCTTTAAGAACATGTTTCTGCCAATCTTGTTCCTGGGGATCTACTTCTCTGAAGTTCTTCTCCAAACCTTATCAAACTGAACCAACCAATTAAGATCTTCAGGAGAACAGGATAATAACAGAAAGGTGTGTTTGATCAGGGCTGGATCTGAACTCTGCACTCCAGGAACAGGATTGGGCATCTGTCTTAGGCCATGTCCACACGTTTTTAATTGTTTTTAATAAATGAGTTTACTGCCACCTGGGAGGTCAACCAGGTACTGGCATTGGAGTCGGCTATTTGTGTGTCTCACATTCTAAATTAATACAATGTCTATATTTGTTTTATATAACGGTCAAACTGATTTTTTGGACTATCACGGCCACACTGTGGAATTAAAAATTACCACATTTGTGTGGACGGGTGGAGGGCCTGGGATCAGATTCTTCTACCAATGCTAAAATGCACGGATGCACCAAAACTTCGACCACAGAAGTTTTTTCGTGGAAAACCTTTAACAAAAATATGAAAACTTATGAAAATCTAATATCAGAAGCTCTGGAGAAAAACGCATAAGACACTTATTCATAGTCTCAGCCTCAGACGTCATGCCCACGGACCGTTGACCAAACGTCTGATGCATATGGCACACAAAGGAGGAAACACTTTAGTTTCGAAGTCATCGGATTGGTTGAATTAAACAGGATTCATGGGAGACGTGTGTGTCACGTTCTTTAACGTTCAGCCTGGAAATAAAGATAACGTGACAGGTGACACTTAACTCCTTCACGAAAGAAGAAAGCCGTCATGTTTACAACTGACGTCGAACACTTATCAGTATAAACGGTGATTGGTTGTTCGACATGTCGGTCACATGGCCATGGGCTTTGGCCATTGAAGGTTGCCATGGATTCCAGCCCTTCAGTCGTCAGTCTGAAGGTCTGGCTATGCAAGAATACTTAATGGTGTAATAGTGAATAATAGTGTAAATGGAAAAATTAAATAAACCATGACTGTAAAATCAGCTGATATTTCCAAGTTCCTGGCCCACAGAACATTATGAAGGGATACACTTGATGTCCTTCAAAGAGTGCATTGGTGAATTTCAAATTAACATCTATCAGTGGGAATCAAAACGACTCTAGAACTACCAGTATTGTAGAAAGCTTATATTGGTACATTTTTTAAAGGCTCAGTTACTTGGTCCCAAAGTAACAGATTTTTAAACCACACTAGTCACATGCATTTGATGTTAAAAGCAAGCACAGATCACTCCGTGATCATTAAAATCCCAGGGTGTTTCTTGAAGTGGATAGGGATGTAACCCTGGCCAAATCTGCATGGACCTCCATCAAAGACATCCTATTTGTCCTCATTAGCTACATCTCATGTGTTCAAGTGCACTATGGCTGCCATCGTGTCATCCAGGTGGACGCAGTACAATCAATCATTTTATCATGATCTTCATTTCAGTGCATCTCCTGCAATCATGTTTTTTTATATCAATTGATGCCACCACTTCTTTTGTGTCCTATTATGCAATCTACTTGAAGACATCAGTGTTAAAGAGCTACTGCACAATACTCTTCCTACGGAAGCACAACGACCAACAGTGCAACTATGCAAAACCTGGGCTAATTTCATCGTTGAACGCTGTATCATGCCAATTTAGGATATGGTCCAACTGCTAATCAACTACTACTTTAAAACAACTACCTAAATGCACACTTAACATCTTGTAAGCAGTGTCCAAATAACCATGGATGGTCACATCTGCAAGACACTTACTAGCTTACGTTGCTCTTCAGAGTCTGTCTGGAAGGTTTCTGGCAGGATCTCTATGTTGTCAGCATACTCCTCCTTGGTCACGCTGTTGGTGAAAATGTTGAACTGGACCTTGTCACCAACCATCATGGTGGCTTTCGTGATCACGTTACCTGACCTAAAAGATAACTGCTTCTCTGTGCCCTCCACTGTGGTGACCAGAAAACCCAAACTGGGCTCTTGATTGTCCATCTGCTCAAAAAGGAGAAAATAAATGAATAACCGGAACATGACTGATTTGAAAAAGGGTTCTATGATCAAAGAAGTAAAGGACATTAAAACCTTCAAATTTGGTTCTGTAAATAATTACGAAACCATCCATTCATCCTTTAAATCCAGGCGTCGAGATTTCGAAGCAAAATAAAGTGCATCATAAAAGTGCTCCACACAGCTCCAGGGGTTTAATAAAGGCCTTCTGATGTGAATCGATGCGTTTTTTTCAAGAAAAAGTTAAGTGAATTGACGTGTGGCCAAGTGTGGTGACCCATACTGTGAATTTGTGCTTTGCATTAAACCCATTCAAGTGCACACACACACACAGTTGTGAACACACACCAGGGAGCAGTTGGGTGATTCGGGGTCTTGCTCAAGAACGAACTGATATGACGTCATTTCGAACTATATCAGGCCGAAATGAAATTTTGAGTTCAGCAGTTTGAAACAGCTCACCAAAGCAAACTTTCTGGGGGAGTTCATTTAGCTCCTAAGAACCTTTGAGCTTCTATTGGTCCGTATAGTGTCGACTATCCAGAGTTATGCAAAAAGCGACACAGAGAATCATCCAAGTCAAGTTTTCCAAAGCCATGAAAAGAATGAAAGAGTAAAGATAAAAGGTAGCAAGTATGTTACACCATACTGCTGCTGCTGTTCTTTCAATAAGCGAATTTCAAGAAAATAGGCCTACAACAAATTAAATGGCAAACGAATATACAATAATAAACCTTTGTTTTATCAAAAATAAATCATGATACCATACCACAACTATAAAAAAATGTGTAACAATTTATCCAGTTGAATAAAATAAATGAACTCTAATAAACAATCTTTTGTCTATAATATTCTGACGATTGGTTCCCGTCTCACAACTAGATTGCCTGCAGTTGTTCATTTCATCGTTGGTTTGTTTAGGGGATTGGCGCGAGCGTTGCAACACGTTTTTACATTAATCTACACTCCACTTCTGACAATCCTGAGACTCGAACCCGACAAGTCCGACTCTAACCATTAGGCCATGACCGCTCGTAAAATAAATAATACTGATAATCTCTGGTTAATAAACTGTAGCTTCGGCTAACTGTCGTACATGCATTCATGAGAGAGTGACGTTCCAGCGGATGATGGGGGACAGGGGTCTCCAACCTCCCACTTTTTTAGCAGGTTTTTAAATCAATGGGATACAACTCATTATTTACCTCACATAGAATATTCTTGCAACCCGGAAGCAACACGATTACGGGGTTATGAGTTGGTGGTTGGGGACCTCTGATGTAGGACGTACCGTAAACTCTGGTGAGATAATGCTAGCCTCACCAGAACCAACCAACAGTTAGTCGAAGCTTGAGACAGTGATTTATAAAGTTTTAAATATGGATGTTTTTCTACAAAAAATGTATCTACATTTCACTACAGAAGGCCTTTATTAACTCCCTGGAGCCATGTGAATGACTTTTTATGATGGACGGATGCACTTTATTTTGCTTCAAAATCTGGACCAGCATTCGCTGCCATTATAAAGCTTTGAAGACCCAGGACAAATTTAAATATAACTCTAATTGTGTTCATCTGAAAGAAGAAAGTCATATATATCTAGGATGGCTTGAGGGGGAGTAAATCATGGGGTCATTTTCATACATTTCATAAAAATGTGAAAAACCAGCATTAGAGTCTTACATTATTCTATACATGATTCAAACTCCAGGACTAGTTCAAATTTTCAATAAGTTTTATGTTATAAATGCACTGTACTGGTTTTAATGAGATGCTGTTTGTGTGATTGCAGGAAGGTGAAAGCCTACCACTTTTTCCTTGCTTGGGCTTTTCTTTGGGACAATTTTTATAATCATCCCTTCGTATTTCTCACTGCTTGTGTCGAAGGAGACTGAATCTTGAGAGCCAGCCTTCATAGTCACAGGCTTCCACTGCAGATGAAGATGTAAAATCAACGAACGTGAACATGTCCATGAGTAAAACAATTTCCTAACGTTTTCTCCAACAGGACAGCTGAGAATAAGCAATGCCTTTTAATAGCCTTAAGTACCTTGTCTTTGCCAGGGGTAGTGCCAGACGTACGGTCCTTTGCGCCAGAAATATTTTCATTGCCTTTCGCTTTTTGATTAAAGTTCACAGAGCCCTCAGGCAGCTTTTTGAGTCGGACAGCCTTCTTGGTGTCATTCACCTTCAATACACAGCATTTGTATATGAGGAAGCTTTGAATACAATCAAAAATTTGAATACAAATAAAAATGCAATGTGTTCTACTGGCGAAAAAACAACCTAAAGATTTTACTCACAGTCAAAACGGTGAGCTCCACTTTATCCATGACATTCAGCTCATCATCTGATAACTTGTCAGTAGCAGAAGCCACGAGGTTATCGTGTTTCTCTGTCATGATGGTAAGGGTTCCATCACTCTTTTTCATAACCACACCCTGCCAACAATATAATGAAAAATTCATTAATTTTCAGAGGATATGAATAGTGTTTGTGTGTGTAAAAACCAGAACCATGATGCTAGAGTGTTCTGACTGGCAACTAATTTAATGTAATCTCACACTTCTCCTCGACAAACCTCATGATTTTGACAATAATTAACGTTTAGCACAAAGGTGGATTAAACTCATGAGCACAATGATATACACATTCAAAAATAAAATCCTGTCACTTGTTGCATATTGGCTGGTTAGGACAAAAACAGATCAACATATGTGACCCTGGAGCACAAAACCAGTCTTAAAGCCTGCGGTAGGGAACTTTTGACGCTCTAGCGGTTAATAAACAGAACTGCTTGCGTCTTGCGGAAGAACATCGTAGCCGGAACTACTTCTCTCTGTTTATGTCTATGAAGAATCACAAAGGTACTGGGTTACTCCGCCGCGGTGCCCCCGAAGCAATCTAAAATAGTCCGAATATAAACACTTATTATAGGTGCACCCTAGTGATTCAGGACAAGCTAAAAACACGGTTTGGAAAATGGATTCATGGTGTACTCGCTTATTATATACATTTTTCTACATTTTGAACACAAACAAAGTTACGGACCGCAGCTCTGATTGGTTGATTCTTATTGGGAGCGGATGACTTTCTGCAAATGGCAATAGGAGCACTGGGAGGAGCCAGAGGAGCTTGATTTTTTCACAGATTATCTGTCTCATATTCTACTGTCAGGACATAATGACAGGTTTAATAAATATGTAAAAAATATTTTTTTACAAAAGTTCCCTACAGCACCTTTAAGTCACTGGAATATATTTTTAGCAATAGCCAAAAAAACATTGTATGGGTCAAAATTATAGATTTTTCTTTTATGCCAAAAATCATTAGGTATTAGGTAGTAAAGATCACATTTCATGAAGATATTTTGTAAATATCAAAACTTAATTTTTGTTTAGTAATATGCATTGCTTATAACTTCATTTGCACAAATTCAAAGGTGATTTTCTCAATATATGTATTTTTTTGCACCCTCGGATTCCAGATTTTCAAATAGTTGTATCTCGACAAATATTGTCTGATCCTAATAAACCATACATCAATGGAAAGCTTATTTATTCATTCATTTATTTATTTATTGAAACTTAAAGCTGCAGTAGGTAACTTTTGTAAATATATATTTTTTACATATTTGTTAAACCTGTCATTATGTCCTGACAGTAGAGTATGAGACAGATAATCTGTGAAAAAAATCAAGCTCCTCTGGCTCCTCCCAGTGGTCCTATTGCCATTTGTAGTTAAGGACCGCTCCCGTTAAGAAATCAACCAATCAGAGCTGCGGTCCGTAACTTTGTTTGTGTTCAAAATGTAGAAAAATGTATATAATAAGCGAGTACACCATGAATCCATTTTCCAAACCGTGTTTTTAGCTTGTCCTGAATCACTAGGGTGCACCTATAATAAGTGTTTATATTCGGACTATTTTAGATTGCTTCGGGGATACCGCGGCGGAGTAACCCAGTACCTTTGTGATTCTTCATAGACATAAACAGACAGAAGTAGTTCCGGCTACGATGTTCTTCCGCAAGACGCAAGCAGTTCTGTTTATTAACCACTAGAGCGTCAAAAGTTACCTACCGCAGCTTTAAGACTCGTTTTGTGGTCCAGGGTCACATACAAAAGACAACTTTTATTTGTCATGTCTGGTTAAGACAGTGATAGGCAAACAAAAATAAAGCACAAAATATCCACTTTATTTTTAATATAAGAGCGGATGTTGCCATTAATTGTAACACGAATGTGCACGGCTTTCATAAAAAAAAAAAAAAATGCAAACAAATATAAACATGTAGAAAAGTTATGACTTGAGAAACAGCTTAGAAGCCTTAAATTCTAATCTAAGCAAACTAAAACAATCTTTATATGATATAATATATACTCAAAACAACAGCAACATCAGCAACAATGCCATTTTGGTCGAGATGCATTCTTCTCTATGAAATAAAAAGAATGAACACTTACAAGCTCATGCCTTCTGGATAAGCATATAATTGATATCCTACACTTTCACAAGAAAAAGGTCAGTGGAATATGACGGGACACGTACCATCTTCCTGATCTCTTTAGTGAGGTCAAAAGTGTCTGGTGTTTTTGGTTTGATGTTTGTGGCTCTTTGTTCCTTGGTAATAACATTCGTCAGCAACTGGAACTCCACCAGATCATACAGCAGCAGAGTCACACTGGTGTCCGCCTTTCCAAAGGGCACTTCAATTTGATTCGTAGAGATAAAGGTCCTGATGCAGCCAGGATTAGCCTGCTTGACGTTGTCCTTATGAGATACACATTGAGAGAGATTTTTGGATACTTACAACTCTATATCAGTGGACATTTTTAAAGCTTGGTACTGCATAATCTCAACCAAAGACTTTCTATTCTCGGTACACACATGCTGAGTCTAGAGATCATTTTATTACATTTATCTAGGTATTTTCCCTGAAACGAAAGTGAATGGTGACCCTTGAGATATAATGAAAGGATATCTTGCACATAATTACTTAAGGGAGGGTTTTACTCACATCAGGAAGGGTCGAGATAACTACGCCTTCATACAACGTAGTGTCAATGTCTTCTGTTCCTCCTGGAGCCACCTTCATGTCAACCGCACAATCTTTTCCCTGACATCACAAGCAGTTATGGTACAAAAATGAGAACATTTTCTATTAACATGCAAAATGCTTCAACTGATGAATTCTTTTTGCACACATGATATAGAAACACTTACCAGGTTTTTCACTGCTGTGAAATGCACTTTGACCCCAGGCACCAGGTGAGCTCGGTTTCCAAAAAAAGCATCAAATGTAAAAGAAAATTTCTTCAAATCCTCCCGTTCAATGAAACCACAATTATTCTGAGGGGAAACCAAAAACAGTGCGATAAAATTTTTATTATATATTTTTTTTTCAAACAATGCAATACGTTTTAAAACAAAGTGTAGCAGAACAACATTTTTAAATAGTCAATCTTAAAAGGAGGACCTATTATGCCCCTTTTTACAATATGTAATACAACTCTCAAGTGTCCCTAGAATATATCTGAAAAGTTACAGCTCAAAATACCTAACAGATAATTTATTGTTCCATGCCAAAAATGATCATTTTTAAACAGAGGCAAAAACGTGCTGTTTCGTGCATGCATCTTTAAGCGCCCCTTGTCCAGAAGAGGTCTGACTGTGCTTTACAGCTTGTGCCTAGGGCAAAAATCATAATCACGATTATTTTGGTCAATATTGTAATCACGATTATTTAACATAATAATGAAGGGGGCCATATAGCCAAGACTTTATATGAGTGATTTATTTACAGATACATATCAAACATGGTTGCTATCATCATTATATCTGCACTGTTTACTTCACTGGTTTGCACTCGATCTACCATGTGCTGCTTTACTTGTCTTTCTTTTTACATGACATATTTGTATAGTTGTACTTTATATTTTATTATCTGTATTTAATGTTCTACTGTTGGTGTTATCTGTATGCACCAAGGGTCTGAGAGTAACACAATATCAATTCTCTGTGTGTATGTACTGTACATGTGGAACAATTGACAAAAAAGCAGACCTGACTTGCTTTGACATCTATATTGTAGAGAACAGCATAATTTCAAACAAACAAAAAGTCCTCATAAAAATAAAAAAGCAAAGGAACAAATACTATAGAATAAAAAGATACAAATTAAACAAACTGTGCATTAAAAGTTTATGCAAGTCTCAAGCAGTATGATTATTTCATTGATTCACTATACCATTTATTATTAATGTCTCATTTCAGTTTAAGTTTGGCTTTAGTTTTGTATTAATTGCAGTTTATATGAAAAGGTTCATGTAGCGTGGTACAACCTACTGCAGAAATTAATAATCAAATGTAAAATAAAATGATCTTTAAATGATTTTACTGATTTGCACGGGAAATTGGGCCTTTATGGAGGAACGAAAGCACAGCGCTGCAAAAGGGGGAGGAATGGAGCACGATAATAGTTTTATCTCGATTATTGGATTTTCATAATCTTTGGAGGCCAAAATCGAAATCGAATTGTTTTTTTCGATTAATTGCACAGCCCTACTTGTGCCTCACCTAATCTCTACCAAAAGAAAACCTCTGTTTGGTTTTGAATATCATGTCTACCCCAGTCCAATCACGTGACACTGCAGGACATCCTGCAAGTTTATTATTTGCATGCGTTTTACACCCATTTAAGTTTAAAGCTGTGAAAAGCACAGAAGCTGGCTGGCAGACAGTGAGTCATATGAGTAATAAACTATGTTCTCTTTCAAGTCTTATTGTGCTTAAACTGTCAAAAACACACAAGTTCACATAAACACAGTCAGATATATCTTTGAACATAAACAGTTGAGAAAGAAATCGCATGTGTAGCCTTTACGAGATCTGTTTGACAGCTGCGTAATATATTATATCTACTGCTATGATTTATGGGGATTAAAAAAAAAAGGAGTGAGGGGATTTTTACCATTATAGGGTGATTGTGTAAACACACATTTATGTTCATGGAAAAGTCAATTTTGCACAATAGGTCCCCAGTGTTAGTCTATCTTTAATAGCTCCAGGTTTATCAGATAAAGTGCAATATGGTGTCTAATCTAAGGTCTATTATTTATTATTAATATAATAAAAAATATATGATTAATACTTACCCCAATGAATGAAATTACTCCCAATGAGCGTCCACGAGGAGCACTGAAAACAAACAAACACGCATACAATCTTTACTTTCTCAAAACCACCACTGATTTCCAGCAAAGAGGCCACACAGGACAAACATGGAACATGGTTGCTAAATAATAAAAACTAAATATGACCATCAAATTACTTTGCAGAAATGTTCTTGAATGTTGACATCTTTGCTGCCATCGATTTATCGATCTGATCTTTTTTCTTCAGGGGCTGGGGTGGACAGTCTTTCACAGGAGGAGCCATGCTCTGAAACATGAAGCACACCAGACACACTGCATTGCAGATCTACAACACATGACAGACTTATACAATAGCAATCATTTAATATGAAATTAAATACACAGGTGAACTTACAGTGGCATTAAACGCTTGAGTTGGTGGCTGTACTTGACCTGGGCCCCGGAAATCAGGTGGCGGTGGTCGAGCAAACCCTCCTCTATCCCCAAACATACGATTGCCCTTATTTAAATAACACACACACAAAAAAAAACTGCTCAATACTATATTAAGCTATTTGAAAATGTTCATACTATGAGCTTTCAGAGCTGTTTGTCCTAACCAGCTCTACCAATCATAACAAGCCTACAATCAGGACATTTACACTTGGCAACATCAAGTGACTTCTCCATCTGGTAACCGATTGGATCTCTATTTTTTAAATGCTTTGCGTATTTGTTTGGTATAAATTGGTCTATTTGTTCTTTTTTTACTGACTGTTCACTTGTCTACTGTGGTATTGAAGTATTACAGTGTAGGCTACTTAGAATAATAAACAGAAACAAAACTTTAATAAACGGAAACAAAACTTCGATATAATATAAGTGGTATTAAATTTAGTTTGTTCAAAATGAGGGTAAAATGTCATTTTCTTAATTGTGACTAACTTTTTATGTAATGCTAAAACACTGCTGATCACTTTCAGAAGTTGTAGCGATGCTTTCTTTTCCAAGAAAGAATGTGAAACATATATTGGTTAAATCATTTTCAATTGATTTTACATACTTAAGGCAGTATCATATTTCATATTAAATATCACATTATTTCACAAGGTATTGTATATCACATTTTCATGCTGCAGTAAAAAAAATATATGTTTTATAGGTGAGCAACAACTTGTGTGTTTTTGACAGTTTAAGCGCAAGAAGACTTGAAAGAGAACATAGTTTATTACTCATATGACTCACTGTCTGCCAGCCAGCGAGCTTCTGTGCTTTTCACAGCTTTAAACTTAAATGGGTGTAAAATGCATGCAAATAATAAACTTGCACGATGTCCTTCAACTTTAATAATTATTATTATTAATGTCATTTAATCGCAATGTGGCTCTGCATTAGTGGCTCCGTTAAATATGCTAACAGTACTTTTGCAAGAATTGTAATTATCTAAGATTTATGTATGTTGATATTTGAGATAAGCATTTAGTCACTGCTGTTGAGTCAGGAATAATTACCGATTTAAATATTTCACAAAATGAGCCGTTATAGAACTGGCATCGTAACCAGAATTCCATTCCTGATTCAAACACTAGGCTTTGATTATTTGGAAGTAGTTGACCAAATGGCTCACTAGACTAAACATGCACTTACATCCATTTGTGGCTTGTCATCAAACTCTGGAGAATGGAAACGCGGTGCATATTCAGGCTCTGGACGGCGAAAGCGCGGTGCTGGGGGTCCGTTCCCAAACTCTTGATGATGATGGAAATGTGGATCAGGTGCATCAAAAAGCGACGGAATGTCATGTCGGTCGGGAATATCCTTCGAGTGATAAGGCTCATCGTCCATCATGGATCCCTGCGGTTCATGCATTAACCCTCTGTCCCCGTCCATGCTGTCCATGAACCTCATCAGTCGAGGGGGTCGAGGTCCGAAGGCGCGATGGGGCGCAGGAAACCTCTGTCCAGGGCCCATCGGGCGGATTGGAGCAGGACCGCGAAACCCGCCGAAAAGAGGAGGGGGTCTGGGTTGCGGAGGCGCTGTGGGCCGCATGCCCTGTTGTGGTCGTGGTCCTGGAGCTTGAGCTGCTCCCGGACCTTTCAAACGCTTGCGGTTTTTCCCCATTTTCCAAGAGGTTGCGCCTACTGGTCAGTAACGTGACGTACAGCACTTCAATGTGCGAACAACGATGAGCATATAGGAACCGTTTACGTCACACCAATGGAAATAACAAAATAATAAAACTGTTAGAATACATTTAATTTGAGTTGTGTGCCACTCACTTGACGCAAACTAACGCTTAACGCTAAGGTCCACTGCACGAACTTACTCCAGCAACAACACAAGCATCAAAGAGAGCCAAATCGGAAGCGGATATGACAAAATAGATTCAAAATAAGAGTGCAGAAAAAGTAGCACGGTGTTTGATTTTTATATAATGTTATCTGAAGTGTTCTTTCATTCACAAATAAATAAACAAGCAAAGAAAGAAATAGTTTCTTAAGTCTCTAAAGTAAAAATGTAGATAATTTACAAACAGATAATTCATAATAGATAATTCAGTGACATGACAATAAATAATTTGTCAAGTCAAGTCACCTTTATTTATATAGCGCTTTAAACAAAATACATTGCGTCAAAGCAACTGAACAACACTCATTAGGAAAACAGCGTGTCAATAATGCAAAATGATAGTTAAAGGCAGTTCATCATTGAATTCAGTGATGTCATCTCTGTTCAGTTTAAATGGTGTCTGTGCTTTGAATCAAGCCAATCGCTGTCGATGAAGTGACCAAAACTAAGCAAGCCAGAGGCCACAGCGGTAAGAAACTCCATTGGTGACAGAATGGAGAAAAAAACCTTAGGAGAAACCAGGCTCAGTTGGGGGGCCAGTTCTCCTCTGACCAGACGAAACCAGTAGTTCAATTCCAGGCTGCAGGCTGCAGCAAAGTCAGATTGTGCAGAAGAATCATCTGTTTCCTGTGGTCTTGTCCTGGTGGTCATCTGAAACAAGGTCTTTACAGGGGATCTGTATCTGGGGCTCTAGTTGTCCTGGTCTCCACTGTCTTTCAGGGATGTAGAGGTCCTTTATAGGTGCTGATCCACCATCTGGTCTGGACACGTACTGGATCCGGGTAACTGCAGTGACCCTCTGATCTGGATACAGACTGGATCTGGTGGCCACGGTGACCTCGGAATAAGAGAGAAACAGACAAATATTAGCATAGATGCCATTCTTCTAATGATGTAGCAAATACATAGAGTGTTATGGGAAGTGTTCCCGGTTCCGGTTTACCTAATTAATGCAGCCTAAAAACCCTTTACAGATTTGGATATTAAAAGCATATTAGTATGTTATGTGTAAGCCAGGTTAAAGAGATGGGTCTTTAATCTAGATTTAAACTGCAAGAGTGTGTCTGCCTCCCGAACAATGTTAGGTAGGTTATTCCAGAGTTTATTCCAGGTGCCAAATATGAAAAGTATCTGCAGCCCGCAGTTGATTTTGATATTCTAGGTATCATCAAATTGCCTGAATTTTGAGAACGTAGCGTAAAGGAGCTCATTCAAATACTGAGGTGCTAAACCATTCAGGGCTTTATAAGTAATAAGCAATATTTTAAAATCTATATGATGTTTGATAGGGAGCCAGTGCAGTGTTGACAGGACCGGGCTAATATGGTCATACTTCCTGGTTCTAGTAAGAACTGCTGCATTTTGGACTAGCTGTAGTTTGTTTACTAAGCGTGCAGTACAACAACCCAATAAAGCATTACAATAATTTAACCTTGAGGTCATAAATTCATGGATTAACATTTCTGCATTTGACATTGAGAGCATAGGCCATAATTTAGATCTATTTTTGAGATGGAAAAATGTAGTTTTACAAATGCTAGAATCGTGGCTTTCCAAGGAAAGATTGCAACACAAAATAGCACACCTAGGTTCCTAACTAATGACGAAGAATTGACAGAGAAGCCACCCAGTCTTAGACAGTGTTCTAGGTTATTACATGCAGAGTTTTTAGGTCCTATAATTAACACCTCTGTTTTTTTCAGAATTTAGCAGTAAGAAATTACTCGTCATACAGTTTTTTATATCGACTATGCATTCCATTAGTTTTTCAAATTGGTGTGTTTCACCGGGCCACGAAAAATATAGAGCTGAGTCTCATCAGCATAACAGTGAAAGGTAACACCATGTTTCCTGACGATATCTCCCAAGGGTAACATATAAAGCTTGAAGAGTAGGGGCCCTAGTACTGAGCCTTGAGGTACTCCATACTGCACTTGTGATCGATATGACACCCCTTCATTCACTGCTACGAACTGATGGTGGTCATATAAGTACGATTTAAACCATGATAATGCACGTCTGTTTATGGCAACAAAATGGTCAAGTCTTTGCAAAAGAATGTTGTGGTCAATTGGGTCAAACACAGCACTAAGATACAATAGAGCTAATAGAGGGATACAACCACGATCAGATGATAAGAGCAGATCATTTGTAACTCTAAGGAAAGCAGTCTCAGTACTATGATACGGTCTAAATTCTGACTTAAAATCCTCACTGATACCATTTTTTTCTAAGAAGGAATATAATTGTGAGGATACCACCTTTTCTAGTATCTTGGACAGAAAAGGGAGATTCAAGATTGGTCTATAATTAACTAGTTATTTGGGGTCAAGTTGTGGTTTTTTGATGAGAGGCTTAATAACAGCCAGTTTGAAGGTTTTGGGGGCATATCCTAATGAAAATGAGGAATTAATAATAGTCAGAAGAGGATCTATGACTTCTTGAAGCACCTCTTTTAGGAGCTTAGATGGTATAGGGTCTAACATACATGTTGTTGGTTTACAAATGAAGATGTCCCCAAATGGAGGTTTTTGGCAATTTTGTCAGTTTTTGCTTACTTTTAAATACACTACAAATGTGTATTTTTGTGTCATTGAGAGTTCGTAATCATATTTTAATATTGCAAAACACAGATACAAGTAGCCTAAATGTTAAATTAAGCAAGTCCTTTTTAAGATCTGCTTGTAGTAGGCCTACCACAAACTATTTAGATTATTTTTCAATTGAGCTTGTTCTGTTTTGAATCCGCAGGGCTTGTTTTCTCAGATAGTTCATTAAGAGCCACACCCTTCTAATCTGAGGCCAGTATAAATCAAGATCAGGTGCGTGGCTTGGTGTTGCTGTGGAGGTAAGCTGGTTTCTCTTACAATGTTTAATTACTTTAGGTAATAAGGTTGGTTTGAATAAATGTCTTCTTTTTCATAGGGTTTTTTAAGGCTCTGAATTAATTCCTGCTTGCTGTGGTATTTGAGTAAAATGGTGAGATTACTGATTATGATTTTCACTGGATTTTTGTTCTTATGTAAACCTTTTACTACAGTTGTGACTTGATGTGTGCTTGTGTTTTTTTTTTTACACAAACCAGAGGGAGTGTATTTCCATACATATTGGTCAAGCAGGTATCCAGATGGGTAACTCCTGCTGGGAGCTGTATTGTTTGGAGCACAACTTCCAACCAGATGGGACTGTTGTTGGTGATGGCAGCACTTTGGCCGACTCCTCTTTTGGCACTTTCTTCAGTGAAACTGGTGCTGGGAAATATGTTCCTCGTGCAGTTTTCATTGATCTAGAGCCAACAGTCGTTGGTAAGCCTGAACTCCCTTTTTTGTGTGTGTGCATTTCTGCTGAAACTGCGTAGTAGTTCCTTCTGTTTGACCTTCAGATGAGATCCGTAATGGACACTATCGACAGCTGTACCATCCCGAGCAACTCATCAGTGGCAAAGAGGATGCTGCCAATAATTATGCTCGAGGTCACTATACCATTGGCAAAGAGATTGTAGACTCCGTGCTAGACCGGATGCGCAAAATGGTGAGTTTACACTTGCAAAAAAAAGTCCATTAACATCTATGAAAAAGGTCCTCTAATTTTTAAGTATGCATCGGAGTTCTTTGGGGAACTGAAATGTGAAGAATTCCTGGCTGGATCTGAGTCCTCACTTTTCTCTCTGTAGGCGGATCAGTGCACTGGTCTTCAGGGGTTCCTGATCTTCCACAGTTTTGGTGGTGGAACAGGCTCTGGTTTCACTTCTCTACTGATGGAGCGACTGTCTGTTGACTATGGTAAAAAGTCAAAGCTGGAGTTCTCTGTATACCCAGCCCCGCAAGTCAGCACTGCTGTGGTGGAGCCCTACAACTCCATCCTTACAACCCACACTACTCTGGAGCACTCCGACTGCTCATTCATGGTGGATAACGAAGCCATATTTGACATCTGTAAGCGGAACCTCGATATTGAACGCCCCTCCTACACCAACCTAAACCGGCTCATCGCCCAGATCGTGTCCTCCATCACCGCATCACTGCGCTTCGATGGAGCCCTAAATGTGGACCTTACGGAATTCCAGACCAACCTGGTCCCATACCCACGCATCCACTTCCCGCTGGTCACCTACGCTCCTATCATTTCAGCCGAGAAGGCCTACCATGAGCAGCTCTCCGTACCAGAAATCACCAATGCCTGCTTTGAGCCAGCAAACCAGATGGTGAAGTGCGACCCTCGCCGTGGAAAGTACATGGCCTGTTGTTTGCTGTACCGTGGTGATGTGGTTCCTAAAGATGTGAATGCCGCCATAGCCAACATCAAGACACGTCGCTCCATCCAGTTTGTAGACTGGTGTCCCACAGGGTTCAAGGTTGGCATCAACTACCAGCCGCCCACCGTTGTCCCAGGAGGGGATCTGGCCAAGGTGCAGAGGGCTGTCTGCATGCTGAGCAACACCACTGCGATTGCAGAGGCCTGGAGCCGCCTGGACCACAAGTTTGACCTGATGTATGCGAAGAGGGCTTTTGTGCACTGGTACGTGGGTGAAGGGATGGAGGAAGGGGAGTTCTCTGAGGCCCGAGAGGACATGGCTGCCCTGGAGAAGGACTACGAGGAGGTTGGTGCTGATTCCACAGAGGACTGTGGGGAGGATGAAGAGGAGTATTGAGCATTTAAATCTAGGAGTAAATAAACTTAAAAGCATCTGAACTTGTTTGGTTATTTTGACTATTCCGTCATCTTGTTTGTGTTTGAGCTGCCAATGGTGAGGTATCTTCCTGAGATTTAAAAATAAATATGTAGTTCTGCTGTAAGGCTAAAATTTTAGGGTGCATCCTGAAACCCCTAATTCTGCAGCATAGTTTAGCAAAGGCAGCGGAAACGAAGCTTTCCAGTCTCCGGTTCAACTTTTACCAAGTATGTGAATCTGCTGAAGTAAATGCTGCAGACATCTAGATCTTGCAGGATGTTCTTTGCTAGAATCTGCTTTCCATCTGAAGTGCAAAATTCTTCAGGTTCTCAGGACTTAATACTGATCATGCGGATCCCTTGCAATAGAGGTTTTACTTGTCCTGCAAATAGTGAACGCAAGGTTTTTTTAAAAAAAAAAACCGGTATGAAGACTTGATTATGCCACACAATTCTGCTGTTAATCTACAGCTATTAAGGTTTCCTTTAAACTGCACCCATTCACTTTTAACCTCACAGCACTTTAAAACCCAAATTTAAATATTTACTTTTAGATGTTATTTGTCAATTTTAAAATTTATATATTGACGACAGAAGTGCAAAAAAACTGCAACCATTGAGTGCATTGTGGCCAACTGGCCATGCCATACTTTTTTCAATTTATACAAAAAACAAATTGTGCATTTAGTGTGTGGATTGGGACACCCATCCACAGTGATTGGTAACCTTAACAGTTTGGTGAAGTGCCTATGGCAATGATCCGAATCTTATACTTCTGGGGATCCTGTGGCAACTGGCATTGAAGAATTGAAACCCTAATGAATAATATAAAAAGGTTTTGAAAGTTGAACTACTAAAGGGACATTCACAAAGCATGCTACCTAACATTTAAATGGAGTGCAGTAGAACAGATGATTTCGGGGAGCTTTTCTTTGGCTACCGTTGCAAACAAATTCAAACCACAAAAAACACAGACTCTTCATTTGAAGAAAAGCATTTATTTTGTGAGCAGAAGTTGAGCAACTTTTAAGTTGAACAGAGAAAACATTTCAGGAGATGGACCGTCTATGAATATATAGATATCTTAATTCAAAACTGGACTTTTGAAGATATTTCATATCCCCATCTTTATACAAGTGAACATAAACGTCAAAAATTCTTAACTTTTTTTTGTTGTTGTTGAGGAAGAGACAAAGCGATTTAGGTATGTTTTGCTTAGCAAATAATGTAACGAGCTACAATACTTTTATATATTTATTGCCATAACATCTTAATGAGACAGGATAAAGTAAAATGTTTATGTTTGTAGAATCCCGGTGCCTGACACTGAAGCACCATTTCGTCATGGACTGATGTTTGACAGACAAGTCATTTTTCATGCAGCCCTTAAACACAGAAGCAAATGTTTGAATGTTTTTTTCTTTCTTCAAAATCTTTGCAAATACTTACAAACGCTTACAATCATTCAAATGGTGATCAACAAACCTAAATGTCATATATGAAGGCATTTAAAGGAATTGAATTTAAAATGGAATAAAGGCAAGTACTTTTGGTATTCAAACTAAATACACAATGCCGACATCTTTGACCAGAAAAAAAATAAAATAAAAAGGCTTTCTTAATGTTTACGCATCCCTTCCTTTTTAATTTTTGACCAAAAAAATGTAAGTTGTTAATAACAAAACTATAAACAGTTTCAAAAAGATAATACCTCTACAATGTAACAATTAAGATCCTTCACTGAACTTAAAGTACCCTCATCAGCCATGAACGAAGTTACAATTTCGTAAGTTAAAGAAACACTAGCATAAACCTAAATAAATGTGAAATTCCACTTTTGGTGTAACAACTAATTTACGCTTGGGCTCAAAGTAGGTGCTAAGTGCAAAGCAAAGAGCATGTAACAGAGAAACTTACTCCAAACTCTGGATTTATAGAAATGGATTCATTTCTTTCTTGTATGGGTGTGGTATTTGTAGTGTCTACTTTTACACTGGTAGACATCGCATAAGCATTGTGTATCAGTCTCAGGTAATTTAGTCGAAAGGGCTGAAGTCCCTCTCCAAGTTTTCAGATTCATCATCATCAGAAAAAAAGTCATCGTCATCTATGTCTTCCTCATCGTAATCCTCGTGCCATTCTGGAACGTATTCATCGTCATACTCGTCATCCTCCTCTGCTTCATCACCAGGGTCCTCGCCGGCGTAGTTGTTGTTGTCAGAGTCTCCAGACTCAGAGCCTCCATCAGATTTGGACCTAAAAATAAAAAAATAAAAAAAACGAAAACTTGTACATTTCAAGATTGGTCAGAAGTCAGTTGTGCTTCTCTGTAAACGTGTGGCCGCTCACTCTTTGTTGGCGTCTGTGTGGTTCGCCAGATTTGAAGCCTGTGCGGTGTCCTGGTCTGGCCCAGTCTTGGACTGATATCCCACACGGAAGTCCTGCCAAAGAACACGATTTGTCCCAGATGGTCAAATGTGGGCTTTGAACTTCTAATAAACTAATAAACAACCCCAAAGAGTACAGAAGTAGATTTACCTGAGTGGAGTGCTGGAGGATGGCCACAAGACGCTCCTGAATCCGGCGAATGAGCTCCAGGCCAGTGTTTAGGTGTTCAGGTTTTAGGAGTCGGACACAGGATGCAATATCAGTGCACTGCAGCAGTGTCTCCTCTGAAACCAAAATCACAACTCATTTTATCATCATATAGCCAGTGCATCAGAACTAAACATCACTGGGTTAGAGCATAAGAGTCAAAAACAGGTTTTGGAAGTAAACATCCCATTCGATATACAGGTGCTGGTCATATAATTAGAATATCATCAAAAAGTTGATTTCACTAATTCCATTCAAAAAGTGAAACTTATATATTATATTCATTCATTACATACAGACTAATATACATTTCAAATGTTTATTTCTTTTAATTTTGATATTTATAACTGACAACTAAGGAAAATCACAAATTCATCAGAAAATTAGAATATTGTGAAAAGGTTCAAAATTGAAGACACTCTAATCAGCTAATTAACTCAAAACACCTGCAAAGGCCTTTAAATGATCTCTCAGTCTAGTTTTGTGGGCTACACAATCATGGGGAAGACTGCTGACTTGACAGTTGTCCAAAAGACGACCATTGACACCTTGCACAAGGAGGGCAAGACACAAAAGGTCATTGCAAAAGATGCTGGATTTTCACAGAGCTCTGTGTACAAGCACATAAATATAGAGGCGAAGGGAAGGAAAAGATGTGGTAGGAAAAATAGGGATAACCTCACCCTGGAGAGGATTGTGAAACAAAACCCATTCAAAAATGTGGGGGAGATTCACAAAGAGTGGACTGCAGCTGGAGTCAGTGCTTCAAGAACCACCACGCACAGACATATACAAGAAATGGGTTTCAGCTTCGCAATCCTTGTGTCAAGCCACTCTTGAACAACAGACAACGTCAGTAGCATCTAGAGACAAAAAGCACTGGACTGCTGCTGAGTGGTCCAAAGTTATTTCTCTGATGAAAGTAAATTTTGCATTTCCTTTGAATATCAGGGTCCAAGAGTCTGGAGGAAGAGAGGAGAGGAACACAATCCACGTTGCTTGAGATCCAGTGTAAAGTTTCCAGTCAGTGATGGTTTGTGGTGTCATGTCATCTGTTGGTGTTGGTCCACTGTGTTTTCTGAGGTCCAAGATCAACACAGCCGTATACCAGGATGTTTTAGAGCACTTCATGCTTCCTGCTGCTGACCAACTTTATGGAGATGCAGATTTCATTTTCCAACAGGACTTGGGCCCTGCACACAGTGCCAAAGCTACCAGTACCTGGTTTAAGGACCATGGTATCCCTGTTCTTAATTGGCCAGCAAACTCGCCTGATCTTAACCCCATAGAAAATCTATGGGGTATTGGGAAGAGGAAGATGTGATATGCCAGACCCAACAATGCAGAAGAGCTGAAGGGCACTATCAGAGCAACCTGGGCTCTCATAACACCTGAGCAGTGCCACAGACTGATCGAATCCACGCCGCATTGTTGCAGTAATTCAAGCAAAAGGAGCCCCAACTAAGTATTGAGTGCTGTACATGCTCATACTTTTCATTGTTATACTTTTCATTTGGCCAAGATTTCTAAAAATCCTTTCTTTGTATTGGTCTTAAGTTATATTCAAAATTTCTGAGATACTGTATTTTCCAGACTGTAAGTCGCACTTTTTTTTTATCATAGTTTGGCTGATCCTGTGACTTATAGTCAGTTGCGACTTATTTATCAAAATTAATTTGACATGAACCAAGAGAAAACATTACCGTCTACAGCTGCGAGAGGGCGCTATATGCTGCTCAGTGCTCCTGTAGTCTACACTGAAAACACAGATATAACACAATACGCCCTCTCGCGGCTGTAGACGGTAATGTTTTCTCTTGGTTCTTAGTTCTAAATAAATGCGACTTGTAGCCCAGTGTGACCTCTATATGTTTTTTTCCTCGTCATGACGTATTTTTGGACTGATGCGACTTAGGTGGCTTAGGTGTGACTTAATAGTCAGAAAAATACGGCACTGAGTTTGGGATTTTCCTTAGTTGTCAGTTATAATCATCAAAATTAAAATAAATAAACTTTTGAAATATATCAGTCTGTGTATAATGAATGAATATAATATACACGTTTCACTCTTCACGTTTCTAGAGAAATAAATCAACTTTTTGATGATATTCTAATTATATGACCAGCACCTGTATAAACCTTTTAAGACCAAGAGCTCAGATGATATGTGCTTCTCCAGATAAACAAAACGAAACATACATACGTGGATAATTTGTAGAGATGTTCCAATACCCGGGCTCAGGGTATCGACCGATACCGAGTACTGATCCGATACCTGGGTGTGTATCTGTATATACAGCTGTATATACTACTAGCCCTGTGTAAATTGCTAGAATTATTTTATGGTGTTCTTCAGACTTATCCCTTAATAAAACATGAATAAATACATGGTGAACTACTGTATTACAGTATTTTTATTAACTGACATGAATTTGACAGTAATATTATTTATTTTCTTAAGCGAAAAAGAACTTCAAATGCAGCCAAAAATCTAACACCGCAAACTAAAAAAAGTATTTTAGTTTTACAATATAACTGTTTAAAAAAACTGCAACAAATAAGTCTAGGAATATAAAAAGTGATACATTAATCAGATAATCTCTTTACAACAAATCAAGTAAAAAACAAGCAACCGTCTAGGCATAATTATTATCATCAATAGAGATGTGTATTATTAATATATTGTCAATTTACTCACGTTAAATGAAACGGTAAATTCTCATGAAGTGACGGTTTATGCGTTCGTGTCCTCATATAGTGACACACGGCAGAGACTACAAAACAGCGAGCTCCCGCACATCTGCGCCCATCACCCACAGAGATGTAGAATTTGCAGGGGTAATATTTAAATAGTATTTTGCAGTTTAATATTCACAGACAATAGTATATTCGGCTACATTCTGGAGCCCCGCGCTTAGACTAACATGGAAGCGACTGAACGCAGCTGCGGGTACCGTATATACTCAAACTTACTACCGGTACTACAGAGACGCTGGTAACATCACATTTGTACATTTTCAGCACCGACTTGGTAGTGAAGTGGCAGTACTTGTGGCATCCCTAGTCACTGTTTTACTGTCTGGTTGGTCCAGTCTGAAATACTTTTAAACAGCGGACATACTGCGAACCACTGATCTATAATATAGAAGTGGCTTCACTGTCTGTTGGCAGTTTAGAACGCGATGAGCGATTCAATCATATATAGAACAGGGGATGCTTGTGGAAACACAGCACAACTTCCTGTGTTTGCAATGCATTCGGAGCAGCGGTTAGGCAAAGCTAGCGGTCATATCTAGGTCTTGTTTAAGAAAATGGTATCAGATCGGCATATGGGTTCATGTACTCGCCGATGTCAGAATTTGTTGTGGTATCGGTGATATTTCCGATACTAGTATCGGAATCGGAACAACTCTAATAATTTGTTAATAGTTTCTTATCAGAGCTTTTTGGTTTGGCTCAAAGTCTACAACTTTTCACTCCAAAGTGTTAAGAAATCCCTGTGAATGGGACAAATCCTTCCAAAAACAAGGCCACTGCAGTGGCTAAAGCTGCAGTCTATTGGTTTCTTTGAAAACATTCCCAAAAGCAATGTCGAGTGGCTGATTGGCAGATTTCCTGATCACCAACCAAGCAGGATCTGCAGGGCATTAGTATGAAGGTCCAGAGCTTCTGTCTGTTGCTCCATCACATCCATCTTCTCTGTGTCCTGGTTGTAATAGCTGTAAACACAGGAGTACGCCAGCACCTACATGACAAATGACACAAACACAGCATTAAGAATAAAAAAAAACAAAACAACTGGAAATATTAAACAAATCATTGAAGCCATTGAAGATTCCCACCTTTCGAGCTTGGGCAAGAATCTTGCACGCGTCGATCACAAATGTCAAAGACTTCATCTGTAAAGCTTCATTTATAGAAAACACCTTGTTTTCCAGATTGATTGCAAAGTCCTAGGGGAAGCAATATTCAGACACTAAAAACCGTTTCAGTTTGAAATGGATGTGATTAATGGCTCCAACAAACCTTGGCTTGGTTATGAAATGTGCATCTCTCATTGTAGTCTTGGAACTTCTTCTCTTGCCTTGCAGCTTTGCTGACCTGTGATTGCATATTCATTTACAATTATTATTTACAAAATCCCAATACTCGATTATTTAAAATCAGTGTTTCTGATTTGAAATGTAGGTGCGAAAATTGTAGTTTTTGCAAAACAGTTAAAACATCGTTTCATATTGAATGAATTGGCACAAAACTGTTTGTCCCTTTTGTGTATTACATTTAAGTTAAAATCAGTAGGCAAATATTGCTGTTTATTGCATTTGTGTTAGTGCATATAAAATGAAAAACATTCCTCCTTGTGTTCGGTGAATAAAAGTGTTAGGAATAGGATTATATTGCAATCATTCTTTGTGTAATCAAAATACGAATTAAACTCAATATAGCCATTAATTTATCGACTTATTCTTCCATTATAACCATGTATTTGCCTGTGTATAGAGAACGAAATGTGCAGCCATTCTAAAAAGAGGGTGAAGCTGCACCTCGTATTTTGACATTAGACAAAATATATACTGAGGCCCCCCTTTTCCACTTAATATAAATCGAGGCATCCTGTCTACTTCCTGAAATCAGACTGGAGTCCGCCAAAATAGGTCAAAAGCTGATAAACAATAAGCACATTTATGAAATGTATTGAATATTCCCTAGAGTAGAGCATATGGAAAACTGTATGCAATCTGTGTAAAGAGTGTGCAAACACAAACTCGCTCAGCTTCATTATCTCTGATAATAATGTCTACTGTATCTTCTCAAGACTTCGAGGGTGATTTCTCACCATGGCTGAGCAGTTGTAATAATCTTTATGTGTTGGCTTCCACGGCTTCAGGCACCTCCAGCAAAATCCATGATTACACTTGGCGCACGTCATACTACACCGAGAAAAAGATATAAGGCATGCATTTAGTATTAAAGTTAACTGATCCATGTTTCATTAGTTGAAAGATAAATGCGAGACATTTGCGCATGCACACTCACTGCAAGCAACCCTCGTTCTTCTCGATCTGGGCCTGGCAGCTGGGGCATCGTTTGGATATAAGTTTGGCCAGATGTTTACTCTGTGCTTCCATACTCATTCCCTCGTAGTAGCCTCCATCATCCATCCACTGAGACATGTGACTGCAGCTGGCTGGGTAGTGCGCCTGATGAACGGACAAGAGAGATTACTGAAGCATGCCTCTAGATGACGCAGCACTGAACCGGAGGAAACTGAGCTGGGAGTAACTGATTACATCTGGATTACCTAATCAGACTCCAAAAATTAAGTACTTGTAACTAGATTAAACAGAATTAAAAAAAATACTCAAAATCAGACTTGTTAATTGATTACATGTCAGTATTAAATATTTTTATAATTAAGTATCGCATTTGCATGTTCACGGTTCTCTGACATTGGTTAATGATCATCAGATGGCATGCAGGTAAACAAATAAAAATAAAGTGTAGTGTAAATTTTGTCATTCACACTTTTAAATACATTTTAGCTTTTCTATAATAAACTATAGTAAAAATGATTTTACTATGATTACTTAGAGCAGCAGCAAGAGCGTAAGTTTGTCATGGCAAACCGATACATTTACTCGATACCTTTGAATTACTTGCGCTATGTCTATTTCTTACTGCGCTATAATAAACGCGTTGAAAATAACTCACTATAGACACGTTTGTGAACAGAATGTCAAAGTAGGCTTTTATTAAACAAATCAAGGAGTGAAGATCTCACCCACTGCTTTAAAACAGACATGTCAGACATGACTCAAGTTAAACACACAATAGCAGACACACAAACACTTCACAGCCTTTTTAGTAAATCTTACTGAAAATGGCTGATTGTTTATAATATAAAGTCTACGGCTCGCTTCTGTTTTGTGTAACTCGAATATAATTTGGTGTAAATAGTCCTCCTCCTGAAATGCTGAACACCCAGCCGCTATCAGAGCGTCCTGCAGATCACCTTTATGAGACCGTCCGGGTCTGGAGACATCAAGCATGGCGTCAGCCCCGGACTTTATTTTGGTTAGGGCCAGATTTCTCTGCAGTTTTTGTACAATGTGAAAAATGCTGAATATCCATTCATGCCATGCAACATGAAAGCAGTATATACTATAGGCTATTATTCGCCAATATATATATATATATATGTATGGATTTTGTTAGTTTTCTTGTAAGGATGTTTTAATATTGCTCACTTTGGCTGAATGTGTTCGATAAAGCCGAGCTTTAATCTTCAGAAATCCTACCCAAATTCATTAAACTAATATACACTGGTTATTTTACCTGAAAATAAATTTGCCTGAAGTGCATGATATCAAAATGTTTATTGGTATATACCAAACGGCAACCATCTGCGCTCTCTCGTGAAACCATCACGGAAGTGACTAAAACTGTAATTCATCGACTGGCCGCTTGAGGCTGGCTGCAAAAGGGAGTCAATCCCATAGACTCCCCATGTTAAATTGACCAACTTTACAGCAGAAAAAAAACCTGTTTACAGCCTGGTGCAAAAAAATGGTTTTGGGTCTATATAGCTAATTTCGCCCTTCATGACAACTGTGAGGGGGGATAATTTTTTTTATAACTCATCCGTTTAAATTATATTAAGCCTTAAAGTTCTGCATAATTAAGGGCGTGGCCACTTGAGTGACAGGTGGAATGACGTTCTGGTCACCACCATTAATCAACCAGTCCCGCTTCTTTACCCATTTCCGATTATCCGTGAGAGACTCCACCCACTTTGAGCTTCAAAAATGCTCTTCAGAAACCTACGGGTGACGTCACGGACACTACGTCCATGTTTTTATAGTCTATGGTATATACCTTGCAAATAACTTTTCAAATTGAAATATTACAGCTGGAACTTAAATTGAACAGAAATAAAGGTTAAAGAAGTAAAATAAATGTAAATATTTCGAATAAAAAGAAAAAATAAATAAAACAAGCATCAGTTTTACAGCGCTACTGTGGCTGATGCGTGTCACATGACAAGCAAGACTGTCAAAAGCAGAGACATAATTTATGTGTTCATGACCTTGTAATACTTAATTGGATGATTGCTCTGCGCACTTAAACTCCAATTAGTCCAAAATGCAGCAGCTAGAGTTCTTACTAGAACCAGGAAGTATGACAATATTAGCCCTGTTCTGTCAACACTGCACTGGTTCTCTATCAAACATCGTATTGATTTTTAAATATTGCTAATTATAAAGCCTTGAATGGTGTAGCTCCTCAGTACTTGAGCGAACTCTTATCGTATTATAGTCATTCATGTCCGCTGTGATCTCAAAACTCAGGTAATTTGATAATACCTTCAATATCATAACAAACTGCAGGCGGCAGATCCTTCTCCTATTTAGTGCCCAAACTCTGGAACAATCTACCTAACGTTGCTTGGGAGGCAGAGACACTCTGTCAGTTTAAATCTAGATTAAAAGACCCATCTTTTTAATCTGGCTTTACTATAATTCAAATGTTAGGCTACATTAATTTGGTAAACCAGAACCAGGAACACTTTCCATAACACCAGATGTACTCGCTACATCGTTAGAAGAATGGCATCTACGTTAATATTAGTCTGTTTTATTCTTATTCCGAAGTCACTGTAGCCACCAGATCCAGTCTGTATCCAGATCAGAGGGTCACTGCAGTCACCCGGATCCAGTCCAGAGGGTGGATCAGCACCTAGAGACGACCTCTAGACGACCTCACAAGACCACGAGAACCAGACGAGTCCTCTGCTCAATCCGATTTGCGTTGCAGCCTGGAATTTTTTTTTTTTCCCCATTTCTGTCACCGATTGAGTTTTGGTTCCTTGCCACCGTCTCCTTTGTCATTGTTGGCTTGACTGCACGGACACTATTAGAAAAGAGCTGAACTGAGCTGGACGATGACATCACTCAATCAAGAATATTTTCTGTCCTCTTGCATTATCAGCTCTCATTTTTCATGTTTAACACTGCAAAGCTGCTTTGACACAGTCTGTACTTTATAAAGTGTTGTATAAAAAAAAGGTGACTTGACTACACTCTTAACATCAGTCTGTCAAGCATTATAATATGATATTATGATAATGAAGCATTATGTAATGATAGAACTTCTGTAATTAGAATTAAGATTTGGTATAAGTGTATGAATGCATATTTGTCATTTTAACCGAACTTAGGACTGGTGCTGGTGCTTAAGATATTGTTGATCATTCAGTGTTTCTGTAAAAAACAAGGGAGAAAAATAACTAACAATAATACTGATAAGATAATAATACTACTATGAATTCTACTACTACTAACAATATACAACGCACTAAGGCTTGATGAGCTGCTGGGTTCATGAATATTAATCACGTGGTCAGCGGTCGCTCAAACTGATTTGTTGAAATCATGATCGGGACCGTAATAGATGAGCACCAGCCAATGATATTGCAGCTTGCGCATTAGCTCCGCCCACTATCGGAGAAACCAGTATATCTTCTGCTTGTTCTTAAAAGCTGAACGATTCTAAATGAACTCCGTTATTTTGACCGGAAAGTACAACAAAGAATTATCTTTTACATGTAGCACGTCGATTCAGTGTGGCATGTAAGTCTCTTGCTCTCTCACTCTTTCTCTGCGTGTGTGAGAGTCACATATGTGAGTGATATACTCGCATTGTAGAGGATTGATAGGCATTACTTTCTTTACACATATTTTGAGTAGCTCTATACCAGCTATGATTAGAGATCAGATCATGGTTTAATATTAAGATGAGACATTAGGCAGATTACCTCTGGGAAGTTACAGCTGAAGCAGGAGGACCAGCAGCACTTGGAGCAGGTGCCCATGCTACCGATGTTCTCCTTGCACAGGACCTGGTCACAGCCCTGAGGGTTGGTACACCAGGTCAGGTTGGAGCAGCACTCCACGAAGCCTCGCAGCAGAGCGCTGTCATACTGCAGGAGGAAGCACAGGGTACAAACTCATTCTCTGGTCCCTCAGCCCACTGTGTGTGTGTGTGTGTGTAGACCTGCACATACTTTGGCAATGGTGTCCTTATCAGTGAGGATGTTGTGAAAGAACTTGGAGGTGGGCTGAGCCCGACAGTCTGTGATGGGACAGTCGCAGCTCATGACCAGGTTCTGTTCGATACGAGCAGTGAGGTACTCCTGCCAGCAGGACTGACGGGAAACAGAAACGGCATGTCAACACAAGCACACAGTTTAACAACAGTAGATACTGTGCATGTTTAGCATCTAGTAAAAGTGATTTAGAACTAAGCTATCAATGCATTGGGGGGGTGGGGGGTTACTAATACTGTGCTACAGCATAAACCCTCTCTTTGAGTTATAAAACTACGGTCAAGATTAACTAAAAACATGCAGTGAAAAATTACAGATGAAAAGAGATTTCTGAGGCTGAACTTACTGAATACGCATTGTAGGAGTTTCTCTTTCAGACACCAAATTTATGAGAGGAGAGCATTGAAATACTTTGGACAAACTTTCCACTTCCATCTGAACATTTATGAGTCTGTTAGCTGTGGGTCATCGGTTTAATAAAATATGATAAATGTGACCCTGGACCACAAAATCAGTCTTAAGTGTCAATTTTTCAAAACTGATATTTATACATCATCTACAAGCTGAAAGCTTTATTAGGATCGGAAAATATTTGGCTGATACACAACTATTTGAAAATCTGGAGTCTGATGGTGCAAACAAAAACAAAACACTGAGAAAATCACCTTTGAATTTATCCAAATGAATTATAAGCAATGCATATTATTAATCAAAAATTTAGCTTTGATATATTTACAGTAGGAAATGTACTAAATACCTTCATTAACATGATCTTTACGTAGTATCCTAATCCTAATTTTTGCTATTGCTAAAAATATACCCCAATGACTTAAGACTGGTTTTGTGCTCACATATAATAATAATAAAAAAAACTAATAACTATTTCTTTCCCTTCCATGAAAACTTCCACTAAAAATACTTGCACTAAATAGAATTAAAATACATCCATAACATTTTGCTTCATCACTTTACATAAACTACAGGCGCTGGCTTTTTTTAAAACTGACTTATGCAACCAACCATGAAACCAAATTATGTTTTTCAGTCTCTAATGCTCACCAAAGCTGCATTCATTTGGTCAAAAATAAACTAAAAACTGTAATATTGTGAAGTATTATACTGTATTTTAAAATGAAATGTATTCCTGTGATGCCGGAGCTATTTTCAGCATCATTACTTCAGTCTTCAGTGTCGCAATAACCATTTCTTATTATTTTCAATGCTGAAAGCAGGTGTGCTGCTTAATATTTTTGTGGAAACAGCTTTTTCATGATTCTTTGATGAATACAGAAACTTCAAAAGAACAGCATTTATTGGAAATAGAAATATCTTTATAAATGTAAATGTCTTTACGGTCACATTTGATTGGTTTATTGCATCCTTGCAGAATAAAAATATTTATTCCTTAAAAAAAAATAATGGTCCCACATTACATTAAGTTTCTCTGACTACTATGTACTTACATTTAAAGTTATATTTGATAAAATGCACTTTTGTTAAACATTTACATTGTACTTATATTTAAAAAAAGTAATTCCTGTAATTAATTTCAGCAACTACATCTATAGTTACATCTATAGTTTACCTCCATCCCGTAAACCACCCTTAAATTTAACCATAGCACCAAATCGGTCCATAACCGTATCCGTATCTCATCCGTATCTTTTAGCCCTACACTCACCCTGCAGCAGTAATGCATGCAGCTTAGCATGGGAGGGGGGTCACTCTCTTTTGACTGGGATAGGCACACGGGACATTGGACCACGGGGCCCGGGGCCGGCTGGGGGTTTCGGATCTTGAGGCCGGCAGCCAGGACCAGGGCGTCTGGGTCATCGGTGTACCGCTGGATCAACAGGTCCATGTTCCATTTGCAGTGCATGAGCAGGTGCTCGGCCCGGTCCAGATCCAGGCTCAGGGTCCCCGCCACCTGCTGGACGGTGCGCTGCATCAGCTGCTTGACCTCGTCTTGAGTCATTGTGCGACCCATGGAGAACAGCACGGCCTCCAGCACGCCGTCCTCCAGGTGCTGAGGGGGAACTATAAGGCCTCCCAGGCTGCAGAGGGAGATATATACACAAAACGTCATTATGTGGATGTGGACGGGGAACTCGCTGACTTTCTGGGAAGGGAATTTTGATTCTTAACAGCAGGCCCAGACAGAATCTGCAGACATTTCCAAATTTGCAATGGTAGCATGGTAAAATTAAACACTACACCTACACTGGTAGCTGGAAAAGATATTTAATAAACAAACGAAATGGTCTTCTAATACTGTGGAGCTCTGCAGTGCTTTTCCATGTGGACTTGCTCATCAACATTTGTTACCATATGAAAGCCTTCGTAAAACTTTCTGATGTGCACCATTTTTAATAAGGCAATGCTGTATGATGAGTATCACTCAGCATTGATTAATATAGAAGCTGTTCGTTTTGAAAAATGCATCACTTTGAAATGATATCAGCTGGGACAGCCTGAATAAATTTAGGGATGAAAACCTCTTTTAGAGACGTTTGAGTGTTTGACATGATATGGATTCATCTAGCTAAGAATAACTTACAAATGAAATGATTTAATTCAATTACATAGAATAAATGAGCAACAAACATGATTCAAAATTTAAAATGTCTTTATTTATTTTTTTGGGTGGTTAACATAAGTCGCCTTGTTTCAAAATATCTAGCATATTTACGCTAAAATACTGTGCTGATGAAACATAATTATTGGATTTGGAAAAAGTGGACAAAAACAAAGAACCAACAATGAGTCTTTTAAGTGGTAGTTCACCCAAAAACTAAATCTCGTCATCTACTCACTCGAACGTCGTTCCAAACCATAAAGACTATAGTTCATCTTCAAAACACAAATGAATGAAGACATCTGAATTTAGCCTCATTGAATTTGGTAAAGGAAAGCTTAAATGTGCTTGCTTGACAAAAAACAACCAATTAATCAAGTATGTTTTAACAGCAACTGACCATATTTGATGCATGTTGATCAATGAAATCTGTGTGTGACTCTTCAGAAGATTCATACACATTACTTTTACTATGTCTTATTGCACGGACAAAATAAAAACTGTATTAAAGTTTTGGATGCGTAGACTTTCAAATGTATAGACAAAAAGCATAAGACTGAAGATGAAGAACAGTCGGGTCACAACATGAGGGCGACCAGATGACGACACTTTTCGTTTACGGGTGAACTAACCCTTCAACTACGACACAAACAGGAAGTGAGCAGCTTTCAATGAATAACAGACTCAATTTCAGAGCACTGATGATGATCACAAACTGAAGTGCTATTTACAAGTCTAGCAATAAAAGAAAAAGAGCATCTCTTAAGGCATTGCATTGGTGATGCTAATATTCATCCTGACCAATGAGGAATGGACCAGCTCTGTCATAGCTACTGCAACTGCAATGTGAAACCAGATCAAAGCAGATAAAAAAAGTAAAAAAAAAAACAATTATTCCTGTGCCAGTGAAAATGCACTAGCCTGTGTTTTCCTCAAATAGGGACTCCGCACTGAAACCTAGTGAGCTGCTTCCCTGTCCCTCTTCTAAAGTGAATAATCTGGAGCGCTCTACACGAGCAGAAACTCCACACGTCCCACAAACAGCTCTCTGCACGGGACACTCGACTCAAAACTGATTCCTAGAGAGCTTAATGTTAGCTAACGACAAACTGTCAGCCCATCTACATAGGCAAATCACTAGGTTTTGGAACAGAGCAGCACACACAGGAAATATAAAGAGCTTACAACAAAAAAAGCAAGAGGGCAGTGAAGCTACTCGCCCCAACGAGTGCACCTGTTTGGCATCAGTGCATCTCTCATTTCAGAAAAAAGACCAGCCCTGAGAGGGGAGAAAAAACGTCAGTGAAAGCCAAGGTCTCTGCCTCCTTTCTTGCACGGAGAGGGGTCTAAGGATCAAGGGTTAAGGGTCATCAGCACACCTGGTGTCGGCTTTGCTGCCGCTTGCAGAGCTTTTTTTCGCATCCATCTTAAAGGAGAACTGCGCCTGGCCCTTTCGGGGTGTGGTCGGGTCCTCCATCAAGAACTCCACGATGTGTGGGCTTTCCTCGTTTCGGCGGAGGTAGCCTTTGTTGATGACGTGCATGATGCAGGACAGCACGTCTGTAGTGCTGCAGCTGAAGCGAACCGAGGCGTGAGTCCGACCCGCCTCCTGCTTCTGACAACTGTCCAATACCTGCAACAGCACAGCAAACACAAACTCATCTCCTGTAACGGGGCTTTTCATCTCAAGTCAATGGCTACCATCTACTGTTTGGATACTAAGATTTTTCTAAATATCTGTTTTGTGTTCAACAGAGGGAGAGTAAACAAAAACAAAGGGCTGCCTACGGGTTTGCTGGTGCATACTTCACCTTGAACACTAAATTGTCAATATGCATCTCTTTCTCGTTCTTCATGATCTGCACAACGAGACAGTAGATGTAGTTCCTCTTCCTCTCCAGTGTGAGCGCAGCATCTTCATCCACATTCAGGTAGGTCTGCTTGGGAAGCAGGAAATGGTAACCGTGTCGGTCTGAGCTCTCCGAGAGGGTCTTCTTGTTCAGTCCCAGGACCCCTGAAAAATTCAAGTCAGATGGTTCTAGAGTTAAATGGGGTTTCCATTCCATTTTTTTTTTGTTAAGCATTTAATAAGTCATTCAGACTCCACAGGTCAAAATCCAAAAAGTTTCTTTTTTTTTATGTTTTTCTCACCAAGACTACATGATTAAAAATGCAGTAAAACGGCATTGTGAAATATTACTTAAATTTAAAATAAGAGATTTCTATTTTAATACAATTTATCATTTGTCACATGATCCTTCAGAAATAATTCTAATATGCTGATATGAAGCCCAATTATTACGGATTACTTATTGCTTTGGATACAACTTTGGAAAATTCAGCTTCATCAGCCATCAAAGGATAACAAGATTTCAATATATATATATATTTAAATTAAAGATTATTTGTATGATATTTAACAACTTAACTCTTTTACTGTATTTTGATCAAATAAATGCAGCCTTTGTGAGCATAAGAGACGTATATATATATATATATATATATATATATATATGTATCCAAACACATACACATATATATATACATACACATGTATATATATGGACAATCGTATTGCAAACTTTTGACCAGTAGTGTATATGATTCTTAAAATACTTCCTCTATATTTATCCCTTGATGCACTGATTTGTTTTTAATCGATGCATCAAGAAAACAGATGTGATGAAGTTGTGACCTTTCATGGGGTCCTGTCCGGAGCCGGTGTGAGTGAGGATCCCCTTCTCTCCCGTCAGAGGCTTGAGGGCATGGCTCAGCATGGCAGGAGAGAGACCTGTGGCCTGCTGCAGCATCTCCACACTCACATCCTGTAGAACAGGAGGAAAGTGAGCAACTCTGCCATATGACCACTTCATATCAAGCCCAGGGCTGTACTTGGTCTTCAGCTCGTACCTCATGTTTGTTGAACTGTAGCAGGATGTACATCTGCAGCGTGGAGACGTAGAGAGTACAGGAGCCGTACTGAAGCTCAGCGTGGCCGAGCCAGGTCCACTGCAGACGCCGAGGCTTACTGTGGGTCAAACCATACATGCGCTGACCTACAGGACAGACACACACATACAGATTCACTACAAACTACAACAGAACAGGATGTACTGATACTAGGCTGTATCGTTGCACTGCCAGGCATTATGGGTTTTTCCACTAACTGTTGGCGTAAAACTCTGTGAACTCAGCCAGGTAACTGCAGAGTTGAGCGGGGAGGTGTTTGCTGGGCTCCTCCAGGTAGCAGGGAGCGGACACAACCCAACAGCGTGGGGACAACACCAACACTTTCACCTCACTCTCTTCCTCGGGTTCAGACACGTCCTCATCCGTCATCTGATCAAAAACACAAGATGAACAGCAAAATGGACCGCATTAGCCTTTAAAAGGACAAAGGATTTCTAGAAGAAAGTCTGCCATGTGGTCAAACAGCCACTAAAAACCGCTTCCTCTCTACCTACTCACCTAAAACTAAAACATTATGGGACGTGTTGTTGAAATGAACTAGCCAGATGGGGTTTAAAGGGTTCGGTCACCAAAAAATTTAAATTAGGCCATAAATGACTGACTTTGAAGTCATTCTTCTTTCATACAAATCCAGTTGGAGTTTTTTTTTTTATTGTCTTTGATCTTTCAAGCTGTTTGATCCAACTCAGCGGGTGCTGCACTGCATCGGTCCAAGAGAAGTTTAATAAAAAGCTAATCTCACATAAAAAAAAAAAAGTGTCTCTGGCTCCAGAGGGTGAACAAAGTCCTTCTTTTCCACGTACATCATTTCTGAGTGGTGCATGCGTACATCTGACCTCCATACATCATTCCCCCGAAACTGCTTCGTTTACAACTGTGAGCGTAAACTGGATTAAAGTGATCATTACTTAGAATACGGATATTTTTCTTACAAAAACTCATCGATTCACTATAGAAAGATTTATGACTTACCTTTCATTTTTGGATAATCTAAACCTTTAAACTTTGTAAGTTTGGTTTGAAGGCGATTAAATGTTAAAAGCACAATGTTTGCTTACCATTTTTTATTTGAACACAAACGTAACAGGTGTGGTTGTGTGGAAACAATCAGAACCGAAACAAAGGTTGCTCTTCGTCGTCTCCTTTCGCATTCCTATAAGCTTGTTTCACAACATTAGATCTAAAGATCAGAAAAAGCCCTAACATAGACCCTCCCCTCAAAGAAACTGGTCAAAAGTGACAAAAGGGTGTGACCTATCTGCAATCCGATTGACCAAAACGCATCCTTATAATACCAGCTGTAAACAGGGCCTTACATAACATGTCAATCCCGCTCACCTCCTCAAAGTTTTCCAGATTAGTGTCCAGCTGCTGTAGACGGTAAAGATGAAACTCCTGCTGGAGCTCCTCAGATTCACTGAGGTTGGTCAGCATCTGCTGGGGAAAGCGGTTTGGGAAGCAGGTACCGATGTGCTCCACCACAGCGCTCTCTAACCACATCTTCCCCTGACCCAACAGCCGGTCACCCAGATAGTACCTGAACAGTGTGAAAAACACAACTGTATTAATGGTTCGTGTCTTCCCAGGACAAGTTTCTTGTGCCGTGCGTTTTGATCAAATAGCAATTATGGCTCTTTCAACAATGAAGTAGTAAAGTTGATAATCGAACATCAAATATTATAGAAAAGATAAATATCACTCAGCCCTAGCTAGCAGCAGCTGTTTTCATGCCTGTAAAAGTGCTCGAAGGTGTTGGCCAGCTCCAGTCCGGAGAGGAACAGCATGGGCTCCAGGAAGTGCTGGAGCTGGTTCAACGTGTCCACATTTCCAGAGTCCCCTCCACTTTCCTGGATCATCTTGTCTATGTACTGTGCAAAACGCTCGCTCACCTTCACATGAGGAAAATAAATCAATAGAATTACATTCAAATCCTCATCTCGATTCAAAATGGATTGCTATTCCAAAAAACGAATGAAGGATTCCCTGTCGACTCACATGCATGGCGGTCAGGATGGAGAGCTGGAGCAAGGCGGCAGAAAAGCCCTGCCGGAGCGCAAGCACAAAGGCAGTGTGCTGGCCGAAGAGTTCCTCCATGGCGTTCTTCAGCCGGAGGAACAGAGCCCTGTAACGCTCTACGAAGTCAGGGAGGCTGCATGACGAATCTAGGAAACTCTTCACCTGGAAAGAGCCGAACAAAAACTCCAGAATTACAGGAATTGATGATAAATGTAATTTTGCATCAGTACAGTTCATTATAGGCTGAGACACACTGATGGTCAATAAACATGTTGTTTTCATTAAATGAACTGAAACATGGACTTATGGAACAGGTATTTGGACTAATCTGATAATCCTTCCACATCTGCTAAATAAAACCGTAGTAGTGATGTCACAGTACCAAAATTTCAGTATTCGGTAACGATTCCAGTGATTCCACGGTTCTCGGTACCAAGACAAAACACAAAAATATGCTAATTAAAAAAAAATAAAAAATTTAATCACTAAAAGTAAAACCAATGCCATTCTTTATAATTATTTACAATTGTGTTTAAAGTTTTTCTACAAGTAATATAATTATGAAAAACGGTAAACAAGTTTCACCCAAATTTGTCTTTTAATTAATGAAATTGAAACATGTTATTTTTTGGTAAATAAAGGGGATTTGCTATTAAAATTAAAACAATGTTTTATTCATTTTTTCAACAATAGTAGCAGTATCACATTAATTCTACTAAATAATAGTAATATTTCTAGCACATTGCCTTTATGTAAAAATGAATTTTTATTTTGACGTGAACATCTTTAAATTGACACTGGTTTTACTTAAATGAAATGGTAAAATGCTTGTGAAGTGACTCAGAACAGTTCTGGTGATGTTGTTTATGTATTTATGTCCTCATTACTGAAAGCGTCCCCCGCTTCAGTCTATGTAGTAAACAAACCATTCATTCATTCACACAGAGACGAGCAGAACATGCAGGATTCATATTTCAACCAACTTTGGCTTAACTTTTACAGATACTGGTCCAAATGGAGATTTGATTTGATTAATTTATGCTAACTTTGACAAATTCGGTGACAAAACTGTCCATATTAAAATGTTAGTTTAATTTTCATGACTGGATTTTGAGATTCCGTCCACATTTTCTGCTTCGCGGAAATCATAGCGATGTATTTGTCAAGAACCAGGTTGACCGGGTCCTCGGTACCACCGGTACTTAAAGAAACCTGGTACCGTGACATTTTCATTCTTCTTTAGTACCGATGTGGTACCGAAGTCACGGGTCTTTTGACAACAGTAAACTGTAGAAGCTTCTTTTAACACATTTCTCCTTAAAACTTAAAATAAAAGTCTAACCTGTCGCTGAACGACACCTTGCCAGCACAAAGCGATGCCTGCAATGCTGCTAGCATTCTTGACTTTCGGTTTACTAGAGGATGATGATGAGCTTACTACAGTCATTTCCTTATTCTTTCCCTCTTTACCATCTGCAAAACAACAAAAACACATAAATAAAGACTTTCAACAAGTTGCTGAAATTGTCAAAAACAAGGGCTGCACAATTAGTCAACGTTTTCGTTGTTTTCAGGGTTTATTTTGAATGCTGAGTCTTTTTGGCCTCCAAAAAATTTGATGTAAAGCAATGGCAATGGGGTGCAGAAAAGCATTTCACATGATTTGGAAAAACGGCACATTAAAAACTGCCGACTACAAGTATATAAGGCTTTCTGTAAATATATAAAAAAAGCAGTTTTCTGATGCAAAATAGAATTTTAATACTAAATATAGTAATGATAAAATTCAGTATTTTATAACATTACAACACAAATGATATTCAACTTGACCAGGGTAAAAAACTAAATAAATAAAACCGAGTCAAACTAAAGTGGACCAGATAGAAATTCACTTTCCTGTTTTGGCTTCAGTGTGAATGCTAAGACGAGAGAGTTCACTTGGATTTGATTTTGAAGGAGATGAAGTGTTTGTAATGACAGCAGAACATCTACAAAACACAACATCACTTTGGAGATAAAAGGGCATTAACAATTAACAATTTGCAGTCTTTCAACAACCTCACTGGCATGAAAGATGCTGTTCCAAAACGGTTTATGCTTTTTTTTTCTTGATATTTTGTCATCTAAGCAACCGAAACACGTGAAATGTTTCTCACAAGTCACAAATGATCAAATTGTGCAGCCCTACCAGCAATTTGAATGGGAAGCCAGAGCAATTCAAAATAAAATGTAAAAAGACAGTGCAACTGGATAATATTAAAAAATAAGAATATAAACAATTAAGAGGCATTGTCATGGTTAGTTTAGACTTGGGCTGATGGATAGATGGATGGGGTGCTACAAAACACATCAAATGAAGTCAAAACAGAACAACATTGGCATCTACACTATTACTTACTCTTCAAATCTCTGCTTCTGTTGATACCTTCTGAAAACAAGAAAAATACCTTAAAACACAGAAGCCTTCATTTAACACAATCTACAGAAGGTGGTTCAGAAATATCACACCTGTTCTCTGGCTTACAAAGACACATGAAACGAACAAACATGTCTCACATATAAACAAAAGTACCCCACAGCTGACACTCCACTCTCTAGAACGAGGTTGTGTAGCTTTTACTGTTTAAAGGCACTCACTGGATTTGATGGGAGGTTTGAGCTCTTCTGTATCAACTGTGCTCGTGTCCACATGGACCAGCAAATGAGTGAGACGCCGCACGCGAGAGTTGAAGATGGAGGCTGAGCTCTTACACCTCTTGGAGGAATCGGCCTTCTCCAAATAATCATTCATCAACCAGGACAGAGGGCTGAGAGCAGAAGTCTCTGTTATAAAGAAAAAGATCAGAAATTACATCCAAATCACATGGACCACCAACAGTTTATACTGCATGAAATACCGGATAATAAAAGCACTTTTAATAATTTGACTGTTTTTGCATCTATCTAACATAAACCATGTAAAAACAAAAATGATTTTTATGTATTCGTCAGATGGTCTCTTTATTCTGGAGACTTCAGTCATTCTGTTACCTGAGATAGTGATGCTCTGTACGATGGGGGTGATGAGGGCTTCCCAGCAGGTCCGGCCTAAAGCCTCTGCGGCCTCAGCATCAGGCAGGAAACGGTCAGCAAACATCTGCTCATGTTTCAGGGCACTGTTTAACCTGAAGCCCAGAGAGACGCACATAAATATAAGAGGTTTTAAAGTCCTCTTAATTGTGCTCTGTGGCAGAGGGCCTCACTTGTTAAAGAGCTGCAGCAGCTGGTTCTTGTCCTCCAGGATCTCCTGGCACCAGGTGTGAGCTTTTGTCGTATAGAAGAGATACGTGCGGCAGCACAGCTGCTCCTTAAACACCGGCCAGAACGTGGGCTTCGGCCCCAGAACCTCAAACCCGTGCACTCGTGTGTCAATGCCACCCTGTGCACAGGAAGAAAACAATTTGTACCAGAAGTGGAATTAAAAAACACCAGGGGCTTTATGTAGCACTTCAGGCGAGTTCTGCCACAGTTCATTCAATATGTCTAACCTGCTGACATCTTTTGACTCGGATCTGAATGATGGGCCAGAAGCGGGTCGTATTCTCCAGCAAAACCACATGGCTGGCGGAGGGTGCCACATTTACCTGTAAAACACAAAAAAAAGACAAGAAAGTATCATTTTAAAGTTCAATGTGCAATCATCACACCTGAGAGATACACGAGAAGGGCTTCCTCACAGTGTTGAGTTCAGTATTGATGTTGGTGGGATCATCTCCTCCTAGGACTACAATACGAGCTGGCATGTAACTCGAGTCCTCGCTGGCTACAAGCACAGTCAACTGCCTGAGAGTGAAGAAAGGGACACATCTCCATCAGCGGTAGTGACAGAAATGTAGTCTTACATTTAGGGGCAATTTTTGCCCCCTTAAGCGGATTTCTAGGTCTAGGCTGATTTCTTTAAGCATCATTCACTAAAGAGTAGCTAGGCCAGCATACCTGATGATCACTCCTTTATGCATGTAAATGTTGATAAAATGCGAGCCTGTGCAGCCGTTGGATTCCCAGTAGGTTTTGGGGTTTTTGTCTGTCAGCTTGTTAGCTCGATGGTGATTGGAGGAGACCTCCACCTTCTCCCAGCATTTGTCCTCTTTCAGTTCCACACTGGAGCCTGGAGAACATCACACCATCACATCAATGAACGCGTTTGGTAACTGGGATAGTTATACCTAAACCTTTACTAGTAACATAGCACAGCTGTTCATAAGCAAAGGTTTTAAATGAATATTTCACCCAAGGATAATAATTTGAGTATTACATTGTTTTTACATGTAGTTCGAATTATGTAGTTTGGGTAGTTACAAAGAGAGATTTTCTTTTCTATAAAACAATGTGGATGGGGATTCTCACCCAAAGTTATCTCATGATTTCAGAAAACTTTAAAGTCATGATGAAGGGGACGCAGCAACAGATCTTTTCTTCCACATTGTGTCACATGCTTGTTTAACAAATTAAAGTAGGGCAGGGACGTGGTTATATCCATCAGTTGTTGCACTTCAAAACGAATGCGAGTTTGCAATCATTATAGGAAGTGCAGCTGAGATTTTTGAGTGTATTGTTGCTTTAAAGGGGGTCTGGAACTGAGAAATCAAATTTCAGTAACATAAGTGAACCTCAGAGAACACTATAAAAAAAATGCAGTTCATGAACCCTTTAAATGATTTGACTTTTAACATTGTGTTTTAAGAACAGACCTTGGCACAAGTTGCGCAGGAACACATCAAAGAAGGGAATATTGATGGGCTGATGGCTGCGCCGATGCTCTTCAATCTGACCGAGGACCATCTAAAGATACAGATTTGAGCGTGTAATTAAGTGAACATGTCTATTAATTATCCTGATAGCTTAACAAACCTTTAAACATGTCCTCTCCTTATTTTCTAGGAACACCTGCTTTGTTTCGCTCTATCTAACTGCTCATGTAAAGGCCTTCTTAGGAACTAGTCTGTTCAAGGTCAGGTGACCCAGAAACCAGCCTAATTATACAAGGCTTCTCTAGTATATTTAGTAGAACGGTTGTTCAGGCAACTCAGAGAACCAGTTGATTTTGAAAAGATCTATTTTTGAACCGTCTTTACCTGTATACATCCTGCAAGCACACTGGTGGTCATTTTCTTGTAGAGGCTGGCGTACTTCTCACAGTCGTTGATCAGGTCCCGCAGCTCGGTGACCATGAGCAGACTGGTGCTGTGTTTGTCCAGGGCTTTGAGAAGAGCCTCTTTGGTGCCGAGCCGACACATCACGACAGCATAGTCTTTATTCAGAGATGCAAGACGATACAAGAAGCGGATGAACTGCTGTACGACCTAAGTGGGGGATAGAGAGGCATGAAATACAAACCCGATTCCAAAAAAGTTGGGACACTGTACAAATTGTGAATGAAAACAGAATGAAATGATGTGGAATTCCAAGATTTTATTCAGAATACAACATAGATGACATATCAAATGTTTAATCTGAGAAAATGTGTAATTTTAAGGGGAAAATAAGTTGATTTAAAATTTCATGGCATCAACATCTCAAAAAATTTAGGACAAGGCCATGTTTACCACTGTGTGGCATCCCCTCTTCTTTTTATAACAGTCTGCAAATGTCAGGGCACTGAGGAGACAAGTTGCTCAAGTTTAGGAACAGGAATGTTGTCTCATTCTTGTCTAATACAGGCTTCTAGTTGCTCAACTGTCGCAGGTCTTCTTTGTCACATCTTCCTCTTTATGATGCGCCAAATGTTTTCTATGGGTGAAAGATCTGGACTGCAGGCTGGTCATTTCAGTACCCGGATCCTTCTTCTACACAACCATGATGTTGTAATTGATTCATTATGTGGTCTGGCATTGTCATGTTGGAAAATACAAGGTCTTCCCTGAAAGAGACGACGTCTGGATGGGAGCATATGTTGTTCTAGAACTTGGATAAACCTTTCAGCATTGATGGTGCCTTTCCAGATGTGTAAGCTGCCTATGCCACACACACTCATGCTAACCCATACCATCAGAGATGCAGACTTCTGAACTGAGCACTGATAACATCTTGGGTTGTCCTTGTCCTCTTTAGTCTGGATGACATGGATTCCCAGTTTTCCAAAAAGAACTTCAAATTTTGATTCATCTGACCACAGAACAGTTTTCCACTTTGACACAGTCCATTTTAAATGAGCCTTGACCCAGAGAAAACGCCTGCGCTTCTGGATCATGTTTAGATATGGCTTCTTTTTTGACCTATAGAGTTTTAGCTGGCAACGGCGAATGGCACGGTGGATTGTGTTCACCGACAATGTTTTCTGGGAGTATTCCTGAGCCCATGTTGTGATTTCCATTACAGTAGCATTCCTGTATGTGATGCAGTGCCGTCTAAGGGCCGAAGATCACAGGCATCCAGTATGGTTTTCCGGCCTTGACCCTTACACACAGAGATTGCTCCAGTTTCTCTGAATCTTTGGATGATATTATGCACTGTAGATGATGATAACTTCAAACTATTTGCAATTTTTCTCTGAGAAACTAAAACTATTTTTCGCCGCAGTTTTGGGGGAATTGGTGATCCTCCGCCCATTTTGACTTCTGAGAGACCCTGCCACTCTGAGAGGCTCTTTTTATACCCAATCATGTTCCCGATTGATCTAATAAGTTGCAAATTGGTCCTCCAGCTGTTCCTTACATGTACATTTAACTTTTCCAACCTCTTATTGCTACCTGTCCCAACTTTTTTGGAATGTGTAGCTCTCATGAAATCTAAAATGAGCCAATATTTGGCATGACATTTCAAAATGTCTCACTTTCAACATTTGATATGTTATCTATATTCTGTTGTGAATAAAATATAAGTTTGAGATTTATAAATTATTCCATTCCATTTTTACTCAATTTGTACAGTGTCCCAACTTCTTTGGAATCGAGTTTGCACTACCATTACGAAACCATGATCTTATAAAGCTAAATGAAGGGAAAGTACCTCTCTATCACTGACAAAGGCTGTCATAGATGACAGGCAAGGCTCAATGCTCTCATGCCACGGCAGCAGATCCTCCTGGTAGTTATCTAAAAACTTGTTCAAAATCCTGTGGAGTATGAAAAAAAAATCTGTGTATTATTAGCAACTAAAAAATAACATCAAAACAATGAAATCAAAACTTTTAGTATGTATGTATGTATTGCATCTACCTCAAACTAGCTTGAAACAGCTGTTATCTATTTATTAGCTAATCTGCTAAAGTCAAGGGTTCACCTGAGGATGGACAGCTGTGCAGCCCGATCCGCTCTGTGCTGGTCCATGAGGCGGATGAGGTCCTGGAAGGTGTCTCTGCTGCGAGTTACCTCGTTCCTCTCTTCCTCCAGCTGGGTGGCGTCGTCACAGAGCAGCTGCTCCAGCGTCTGTATGACCTCTTTAGTGGCTGGCATTTCCTTCAGACTCACCACCAACATCTTCAGCTCGGTGTCCTTAAAGTCATGCTCATCTTGAGACTCTACAAAGAGCGACATGTTACTTCAAATGAGGTCCAAACAAGGCAAATCTCTTTATTAACAAACTGCTTATTAGAGGGGTGTAGAAATCATTGTGTTGGAGAAGACGATGTATTTTAGCCCAATGCTTTTATAAACCCCCACACTGTTCACATTATCCCTGTAAACTCCTGACTCATTAAATTATGGTGGTAATTATTACTTTGTTGTTAGCAGGATTTTTAAAGCACCCAAAATTGTTTCAATTTGGCAAGCAGTTTAAATAATGCATGATGGTACCTTTTTTCTCCAGTTTGTGAACCATGGAGATGTTGTTGAGGGCGATAATAGCCAGCATGCTGTGCTGATTCTGAGCAGAAAGGCACTTCTTTAGCGTGGCACTGACATTGCAGGCGACTAGCTGCTCTGCCAGGCTCTTGTGGCTGGAAATCAGCATGATGATGACCAGAAGCCCGTTCCGCACGGAGAGCCCGCGACTGCAGAAACCACCACAGAAACATGAATGTGAATTCAGCAAACCCAAGTCCATTACGCTACATGTAAAGTAGGCTCCAAGCCTCTTACCCTGCCGTGCTGAGCATGAGGTCAATGGCAGAAGGGATGGCACACAGGAGCCCTTTGGAGCCTTCAGGTGTAGCAGAGCCAATGCTCGCGAAAATCTCCAGCATCATCTGAGTCCCAGACTCAGACAGGGGCACACAGCCACCCACACTGCGAGGGTCATGTTTACTGGCACCTGTGATGACCTTCAGAGCCTGGAGAAAGCAATTCATTTTCATCTCAATAATCCTGCATCCATACACTTGCAATGTATTGACAATATGACTTAAAAAGTCGGAGCTCAACAGGGATGAGAATTGTAACCCATCCAATGATTCTGGCTCCAATTCACAACACTTTACCCTTGGGCATCCTTAGGGATATTTTTTTCCCCATTTCATTTGAGTTTTTTGTAATATATATTTCACCCTCGATTAATTCACAAATCTATTTTACACTAGTAACAAAAAACTGTTTCACTCAGGACATTAAGGATAAAAACATTATCATTTAAACCACAATATTTAATTTGAACTAAACTTCATATACCCTTGAAGGCATAAAAAAGAATAGGTCACAAGAATCGTCACTCACCGCCAGTGCAATCTGCTGCACCTGTATACAGGTAGGGTACTCCTGCATGCAGCACAGGATGGCTTTAACCCCCCCCTCGGTGGCGAACGAGACCCTCCACTCGTATTTCAGCATTAGACTGCGGGTCAGCAGCAGCGCAGTGACAGCGTTCTGCTTGGGCTGACTGCCAATCATCTCCACCAACATCTTTAAGACTTTGTCACTGAAAAAGACAAGAAACTATTTGCAATACATGTTACTTTACATGAGGTCTGCATGATAATGGTTAAACCGTTCTGAAATATAAATCACTATTATTGTCATTTTAATTTTTTTTTTCACATTTCATCTGAAGTATTGTACTTTAAGATATGCACAAATCAACACAATGTCAACTCTCACAGTTTGCTTGCAGATTTAGTCAATGAAGGCCCCTAGCACACACCCGGTGCAATGTGACGCAAGGCGCAATGCAAGTGTTTTGTTGCTAGTTTCAGCCCATCGCAGTTGTCATTTTCACGTCCAGCACCACATTGTTTAAATAAATACATTTGCGCCCATTTAGGTGGATCCAGGAGCATTGTCACATTGCTGTTTTGAGGCAACTGAAAGCGATTGCACCAGTTACCAACCAAAACCTGGTCTGAAGTTAATGACGCAGTATTTTTAAAATGTATTTATGTACATGGCACGTTAGTAATATGTGCCTATAGGTGAGTGCACAATGCATATAGAGTCTGTTAATTAAACACACAGCAGCACATAAATATGCCAAATATTAAAAACGAAAGGATTACAATGTAAAAGATTATTATTGTGCCTCGTAGATGGTCTGCTTCCATCGTTAAAACTGGCAAAAGTGTATTTGTAAAAGCCCGAAGTGCACATTGTTAAAAAAAAAATAGGGCCCGAAGAGTGCAAACAGAAAAAACAGACAGGCTTTAATACACTTTTATTTGATCAGAATATCTAAATACATATAGCTCAACTCTAAATTATGGTGTTTTCATGTAGAGAGAACATGCTCAGTTTGTTTGTTTTGTTCGTTTTACTTTTAACTGTCCCCCTTACATACAATTACAGACAACACAGTCACAATAAAACACATCACACCAATGATGTGCGCGCACTCTTCTATAGCACGCGAGAACAGGGCGGTGTGTGTTAGCTGGGAAGGATTTGCATGAAGGTATTATATCCATTCTCTTCAGAAGCAGTTTCTACGCTTCATTAACAGTTCATATTAGTGTTGTATATTCACAACGGTAACTGTTGTTTCCATAACCCAATAACACTGTTATTCTCACTTTGTGTCATTCTGCATATGTTCAAATGACTGTGGTTGCTCATAACAACTTAATTGTATTATTAGAAAATTGTTTGGGACTGCTATTTGATAGCCTTACCTTATAGGCTGTATATTCTGCATTAGTCATATTCTTAATCTTATCTTAATTTTAGTGAAATACATTTGCTATATATATATATATATATATATATATATATATATATATATATATATATATATATATATATATATATATATATATATACACATACACACACACACACTTATTTTAAATTTTAATATAACATATACAAAATAAATTCCACATAATATGCAAGGTGATGCAAGAGAGACAGTGTTTTCTTTTCACCTGTAATAATGTTTAAAGAGTATTTCAGACTAGGGATGGGCGTTTTCCGCAAATATCACATTGGAATATTTGAGCTCACAAAAAACGAATATTCGAATATACGTTTATTTAAATTAAGTTTAATGAGACGGACATTATTTTTCAGCAACATTTATCGTTTCCGTCATTTTGAAGAAGCTTACACACAATGAGCTTGAACATTAAACATCGTGTTTTGTAGCTGAAAACCTTTAACAATGCTTGCAAACAAACAAAAGTACAGATTAAAAGCAAAAAAAAAAAAAAAAAGTGAACAAAGAAAAAACGTAAAGCAGCCTGCAGCAATTATAGGCTATTGTAGAACATAGCCTACACTTAACTTTGAAACGTTTAAACTGTCAACAAATCTTTTTTTCTATTGTTTTACATGTCCTTTGTAGAAACACAGGCATGTAAACATGATCGGGGGAAAGTCGGCTCCTTAGTCTGTTAAAAATAAGGCCGGCCGCGGAGAAAACGTGCTCTGACGGCTCAGACGTTGGCGGGACTCACAAATAACGGTGTGCTAAGCGAATAAGTCTTGTTTCACCACTGAATGGGATCCTCATCTGTGCTCCTGAGGCGTCTGCCGTTGCTAAGCAACAATGACGCGCGCTCTCCATGAAGATGCGGAAATTTCAGCAAAGCATAAATGGATTTGCAGCTCTAAAACTTGCTTTCAGTAGCTCTGCTACTAAATATATTTCAAAATGGCAATCCATATACTACTATGATCAGCTGTTCCTTCATCTTGGCTGAGCTTTCAAAGTTGTTACAGGAAAGGATGAAGCTGATTGGTTAGTTCTTGTCACATGACCTGCGGTGTGCTTGCAGCATTCTGAAAAGTTGTTTTTAACTTGATGAGGTGCGAACGCGCCTGGAAAAACTGGCACGTCGCACCGCGTCCGCATCGCGACCGCCTCGCTTCCATTATGAGCGCGCATACCCACGTCTACATTGGAAATAACGAACTTGAGCGCGCAAAAGACACGATATGTGAACGGCCCCTAATTCATTCATTAATTATTTTTTGCTTGCATACATCTTCAAATATGCCGTGGAGAATCACAGAAAGTGACCAAATTAGGTTTTATTGTGAACTTTTTTTTTTTTCCGCAATTCAAATATCATTTTTATTTATCGAATAATTAGAGCAGAACAAATATTCGAATGTTCGACTATCCGTGCACACCTCTATTTCAGACATTAAATTAAAGTTACAGAAATATGCGGAGCTGAGTGTAGACAGTGTTTCTGGTCTCTGAGTCTCACCGGATGGTTTGTGCCGAGTCCGATCTGAGGGTGCTCCTCTCCTGAGGTACCTCCTCCTCCAGGATCTTACTGATGACTTTCATGCCGGCCAGCTGCAGTCCTGAGTCGGAGCTACTCTTCGTCATGATGTCCACCACCTCACCCATCTTCTCTAGGGAGCTCTTCTTACCCTGGACCTTGGGACTGTTGAACACTGCAGAAAACAGAAACACAACAAAAAAACCTTGCTTAGAGGAAGAAATGTACATCTGTTGCTCTAAACACTTCACTGTTTCCTCCAATGAATCATTTGACAAAGAAACTGATGTTTCGGTTAGGCCTGGGCGATAAAACATAGGGCTGCAGGATTAATCTAAGTGAAATCACAAAGGCGATAAATCACAGTTAGACAGTTGTGTTTGTCATGTGTATCTTTCAGTGTGGCACGGTTCTGTGATCAGCAGTAAATCTTCTTCCAAAGGCCAGAGGGCGCTCTCACACTGAAACCCCGAATACGCCTCGCAGAAGAAACCCAGGAAATCTTTAACAGTTTCCAAATTGCAGAAATACAGCCCTACCAGTAGTGTATATATTTGCACATCAGCTGAAATCTGTATTATTAACAGCAAGTTCGGACATTAACCCCTTTCTAGGCACCTCCTTTTTTGGCATGGAGACAGAAATGACATACCCAAAATAAAAAGGTTTCTGCTCATGATTCTTTCTGACTAGATACATATTCAACCTTTGTTCACAAAGCTGACACTTTAAAGTTTACTGTTCAGGAATCAGAATCACTCAGACTGTTATGATAATAGAGATATATAAGCTCAAACATAAAAACAAAAATAAAAATATTAAAAACATATTTTTTTAAAGTATTTAAAAATGTGTTGATGTAAGATATGAGTTTAGAAATAGAGTGTAGCTAAAGCCACAAGTCTTTCAAAACTTCATTAGAAATTTCATAATCTAATCTGTAAAACTGTGAATTTTATGAAATATTTTCTAAGGCCATGTCATGTGTGTTTTTTAGAGAAGGCTAATCAGATTGATTTATGGCCCTTGACATCTCTGTAAGATCTCACATGTAAACTCTTCTGTGTATTTTGTGTGTGTTTGGCTGTGAAAACTGCCCGATTCATTATTCCATTGTTCTCACCAAACGAGTCTTTCACACCTCCGCCAGGTACGACACATTATCCGCATTATTCTTTTATCATTATTCTTTTGTTTTTATTCCACCTTTATTAGCCTTGATTGTGGTTTTTCAGGCTTTACAAAGCAACAAAGCAGCGATCTCACTTCAGTCTCTCTTTGCATTTAGCCCTTATTTATCAAAAGTCTTACTATAAAAATACAACAAAACATTTTCTTACGACCTTAAGTGAATTATTGAAACAAAAATGCATTATGAAGAAGAAAAGCACCTGCTATTAGTAGCATTAGAGCTACTTTAGCATCAAGCTACAGCAGACAATTTATGAAATTATTAGTACACTTTTATACAAAACTCACTTTAAACCCCGATCGAGTGTTTATAAAAACTTCCTTTAGCGATCAGGGGTGGAATTTGGTTGTTTACTGTTGTAAAAATATGCTATTTGTAGCCTTTTTCATCGCTGCACAAGTTAGCATTTCCGATGTACATTTTTTTAAATATTTTATAAAATGCCCCAGATCTCAAGAAAATCTCATACCAAGCTTTTCTATCGTAATCGCGGGTTTATTATTCGGATATTTCGTGTATACAGAGGCGTTTCAGTGTTGTTGTGAGCAGATATGAACCAGGAACTGTTCACGAACCATGTGACACGATCTGACGCTGTCTGGTTTTGGGACTGTCATATTGACAAGCCGAACGTCCAATCAGAGTCTGTCTGGGTCACAGCTCGAGTACACGGAAGCAAACACACAGAGACGGCTCTGGAAGAGGCTATTTATCATCAGATCGCGTAAATCAGTGGAAAATGAATAGAAATGACGATTCTGTCTTTAGAAATATGAAGTAAACATCAGTAAATATATCCATATATCTCCGCAGATATGCATCTTTGGTCTATAAATCCTTATTGACGCTGTTCAGTGAGTCTATGTGAACACAAATAAACCACTGCTGACGTGACTGAATATGAGTGAGTTGTGAATTTCTATTCAAAATGGGGCATAATACGGATTTATTATTTTGCACTCCTGACATAAATCACTAAATATCTGTCACTGCAACAATGTTGTATCAAAATATTGGTCAAATATCGAAGCTAGAGTCTTTAAACTTTCAATTGATGCACAGTTTGTCCAGATGAAGTAAGAGAGTGATGTTTAATGTGCTGTGAAAGTGAAACAATAATAAACTTAATACTAAACTCATATGCGTTGTGCCTAACCGCACCCCTTTAATGAAAAGTTCCTGTTAGCCTTCATCAAATATATTTCACTAAAAGCAGAACAAGAGGTTCCACTAACAACCACATCCCCAGCGGAGCCACAACACTTGCCTTTCATCTTCTCCTCCAGGTCATCAGGATACTTTGTGTCGTCTTCAGTGGGAAGTTCACTCTCGGTCTCACTGCCACAGCCACTCGTGTCTGCTGGGATCTCTTTCTTAGCTTTCTTGGACACAGAGCCCATGGTGCAGGAAGAGGCTGAGGAAGAGGATGATGCTGTGGCTGAGGACAGCGATGATGAAGATGAAGCTCCTTGTCCTCCGAGCGAGCCGTCCATCAGCATTTCCTCATCCTCGAGGCCGGCACCTCCACAGTTCAGGTAGTGTTTGGTGAAAGTGTGGGAGCAGAGCAGGTCGCCCAGACAAGACGCCTGCAGATTCAGTTTCAGGTAGTGGAGGACTTTCCTCGCCACCTCACTGGAGAGGGACAGCTGGATGAGAGTCGGCTCGTCAAGCTCCACCATCTGAAAGAGGATAATAAACCATTAATAACACCCAAACAAGCTTCATTATTTTTCGGTTAATACTGATAAGTAATCCTAATTTTTTTCTGTTAATACTGATATCTAAACAGGTTGGCCAATGGCCATAATAACACAAATACATAATCCAATTAATTTATACAATATATACCACCGTTCAGAAGTTTGGGGTGAGAGTTTTTTAATGTTTTGAAAGTCTCATGCTCAACAATACTGCATTTATTTGATAAAAATAAATAAAAATAGAGTTTTTCATGTTAATACATATTAAAACGTAATTTCTTCCTGCGATGCAAATATACATTTTCAGCTTTATGTCTTCATTCTTCAGTGTCACATGATCCTGATGAAATCATTTTAATATGGTGATTTGCTGCTCAAGAAACATTTCTAATTATTTCCACTGTTGAAAACAATTCCGCTTAATATTTTGACTAATATAATTATTTTTATTTATTTATTTTCAGGATGCTTTGATGAATAGAAAGTTCAAGAAAAGCATTTATTTCAAATACAAATGTCACTTTTGTTCAATTTAATGCATCCTTGCTGATTAAACCTTCAAAACAATCTTCCCTCAAACTTTTATATTTATATACATATATAATTTACTATCAGGATGACGCACAATAATACAACAATATATATTTTATGATAAAAGGCATTAACTTTATAATGAAACTTACAATTTAAATTAAGATGATTTGCATTATAGAGTAATGAGAACTGGTGCTTAAATTACTATTAAATGTCACTTCAAACAACAACAGCAGCAGCAAAAAAAAAAATATTTTATTTAAAAAAAAAACTTTGATTCTGGGTTGAAATGTTCTACACATCTTGATGGGCTTAATGAGATTCAGGGCTTTGGATTGGTTTTTTTGACTTTTTCTTAAAAGCTTTGTAAGGTGGGACACTGGAACAGAATAAAAAATAAAAAATAAAGAAGAGAAAAAATGTGCTTCATTTTGCTAGCCTATTGTACTTCGTGTGAAGAGTGTAGGAGAGATGGTGAGTACCGGCTCATCGAGGCTCTGTCGCAGGATGTTGTAGATCTCCTGCTGCTGCTTGGGCTCTAACTTCTTGATGAAAAAGAGCACTTCCCACCATTCAGCACGGCTCAGAGTGCCTGCGTCATCCTGAGAGCCCTCCATCAGGTAAGGCAATGTGTACAGCCCACCGGGGGGCTTCGAGAAGAACGTCTGACTCACTGCCACGTTCACAAACACAGAACACAACACAGTGATGGACACAAACACGATCATGCGGTTTTCTGGGAAAGCTCTTCATGAACGTGGTCTTACCTGTAGTGAGTTTGAGTGTCTCTGTGAGGGAGGAGGCCTTCTCCTGGGTCTCCTTCTCAGCCGGTCCTCCGCTGCCGTTGCCCAGGATTTCAATCATGTGCCAGTGCACCCAGTAGGTCCTGGACAGGGAGTTCCAGTACACCTGCAAAAGCCAGAACATGACCGGCTTCGACAAGGTTTTTACAGGCACTATTTCTATAGACCGTGTAAAAAAGGGCCTAAAAATCCAACAAATTTGCAGTGAAGGGAGGTGCTTTACCTTCAGATATGACTAACTGCCAAAATCAGGAGGTTGTTTTATTTTCTATTTGCAATTAATTTCAACATTAATTTGAAAATTGAATGTCAAATTATTGCAATATATATATATATAAAAAAAAATTCTAAACTTCAATATTATGTGGGACCAATCGCGATTAATTTCAGAAAAAGAAAATAGGTTAGTTAATTTTTTTAATCAATTGACAGCACCATTTTATATACAAAAACAGCTCAAAAGTTAACCGTTATAAAATAAACCGCTATATGAAAATGGGAGCAAATATTGCATTTCCAAGACTTTTCAAAGGAATTATAGCTAATCAATTGAAAAAAACTGAATGAAACAAATTATGAATCTGAATGAAAATGCAAATTAGTGGCCGAACAGTACACTTAATAAACTTTAACTGGCAGATTAAGTGAGAATTTTATTTGAAAAATAGGTTTGCATCGTTTACATATTAATAGTACACGTTTGCATAAAACGTGTTGTTTTTCCATTGTGCATTTTTGTGTTTTGTGCAAGAGGAGAAAAGATACTGTGGCAGAAGACAGCATCTCTCTGGACTCATTAAGCAGCAAAAACATTAATTTCGCTATGAATGTAATTTAAACTGATAGTTTAATAAACCCTTACAACATTTTTTTTTTTTTTTTGTGCGTTACCACTAGTGGTTGACCAATATTGGTTTTTAGACAGCCGATGCAAGAGATCTTGGAAAACATGGTGGCCGATAGCCGATTTAAGCAGATTTTAATTTTATAATTTTATTTAATTTCATATTTAAGAAATTTGAAATTTTTTGAAAATGGATTAAAAAAATAAATGTGTAAAATAAACATGCTTATACTTTAACCTGTTAACGGTCACTCACGTTTTTGAAGATAGACTTGAATGTGCATGATACAAACCTAAATTTGTATAATTCATGACTGAAAACATTTTGTTACATTATTTTGATGTACCATTTACATGGTAATGCAATGTCTGATTTTAAAATGGGTTTTGGAGGATGAATTTGGAGATTTTATGTTTTCAAGTGATATATAACTTCTGATGATTTCTAAAATGTGAGGAAGTCTTTTTTTTAAACAAAAGGTCAAAACTCCTTTTGTAATGTAGATTTCTGAGGGTGCACTCTTGTCATAAATTCATCTATTACTTTTCCTACATAATGTTTAACAAAAAATATTGGTAAAATATATATTTCGGAGTCTTAGACCTTTCCAACGATATATAGTTTGTCTAGATTAGATTAGATTTGATTGTAATATAGTATAGTCAATGTAGGCGTCCCGTATACGAGACGGGGTGAAATTTAACAGGTTAAATGCCTATGTATTGTTCAAAAATAAACAAATATTTAATTAAAAAGGAAGTAAACACTGTAACCAACAGGGTACTCAGTATTCTGGGAAGTTTGTGTGCATTGGGAATCATATTTTTTCAAATAAAGCCAGGGTAACCCTAATTTTACATACGGCACACAGTGAAAATGACACGAATATGACAGTGGGCAAAAGCCTGAAGTGCAGCATCATTGGAAATCATGAGTTTAAAGTTTGTTGATCGTGCGTCTCAATGAAACTGAACTCTCCTCCAGTCCACATTCAATTCACACGGAGCGACCGTCACACGGAGAACACGCGATCGAGCAGGATACAAATGCACACTTCATAAGATCTCACTGCTGGATTCGACTAAGTTTGCAAAGTGTTTGAAATTAAAATGTTCATTAGTCATTCAAAGAATTGTTCAAATGAAATGCGTATTTGGTGAATGCTGATGGCAAATGAGAAAGAATTATAAAATTTGCCTTTCTATTATTAATAATATAAAAGCAATCGTTAAATATTGTTTAATATTTTTACCTGATTATACTTCTAGCTGTATTAGACAGAACTTTTAATGACTACAATGAACGAGAAAATGTGCTGTTCTCAGTGCCATCAAAATAAAAGTACCGCATGTTTGAAAATATCGGCCGATATATCGGACTTGGCAATATATATCGGTCGTATACTAATTACCTAAAACAAAGGCTATTTTAATCTTTTGGCTATTTTTATTTCATATGACTGCAGAACGACATCATCTATACACAATCATTTCACAATTTCACAATGCAATCATCTGTTCAAAGTAAATGAGAGTGGAAATACCGTTATTTTCTGTGTCTACACTACTGTATGCATTCACACAGTACTAACCTGCACCGGCGGCGAGCCGTCGTTACTGTAGCGAAACTCTCCCTCATCCCCAGAGCTGACCTCCTCATAGTCCTCCAGCATGCGCACCACCATGCCACTCTTCAGGTTGTCCTGCACAAACTCCACATAAGCTGAACGAGACGTGAAGTCAGAACGTGTCTTGAATCCATTTGTCGTTTTCTTCTTCTTTGGTGGGGTGACCGCAGCTATTGCTGTAGCAGCCATGACAGGAGACGAAGCGGAGAAGCGAGGCTGGAAGATGGAGCGCACGGGGTGTTTCTGGACTTCGTTATTCATTTCCTCCACCGATCTGCTTGGGCTCCCGGAGCTGTGGGGCAGCTGCCGGTTGCGGTCCCAGCCCATGACGCGCACCAGCTCAGAGATGAGGTTGGCCATGGCCATGGTGAACTCAAACTCCCGCTGCACACGAGCGTGCTCTGATTGGTAGGCTGCTGTGGAGGAGGAGGGGCCGACATCCTGCCGCTCAGAGGTGGACTCTACCCCGGCGGTGGTCAGCTTGTCCATCAATGAAGTGACGCACAAGTAACGCTTCACCAGAGAGAAAAGCAGCTTGCCTGGAATCTACAGCAAATTTTCATACAAAAAACATTTGTACAGGGTCAGTGACGGAGAGTCCAAGCAACAGTTCTAAGAAATGTAATCTTTGGGGACAACTTTCAGAAAATAAAAATAATAATAATGTGTTATGTCTTATTATTTATTATTATTTTAATAGGGATGTAATGATTAACCACAAGTGGATTGAAAAACAATTAAAATATGTAACGATTCAAACCGGTTGAGATGCCAAAAAAATCGCGTTACAATTGGAGTTTATATGAATGAATGCATCTCTGAGGGGAACTGACTATCTTTAGGAAAGTTTACATGGTACTTTATTTTCATCTTGCCTTTGAAAAATGCATATTAGAGTTCATAAGCGCACACTGCTTTCTTTGCAGCGATAACCCAGGAAACACTGTATCATTGCTGTTCATGAGCGCCACCTGCTGTCAGAGAGTGAATCTTTTAGTACATTAAGTTAAACTGAATGAAAATGAGAAATGTTTATTTGGCAACTAGCTGAAACTATACAATTAGTTTTTTTTTTTAATGAAATATTTAACTATAATAAGATTGATTCAAATATATACATAACATTTACACATTTTTTTTTGCTAATTTCTTAGAAATAATAATGAATTTTATAATAAATAATTTCTCCAACAGAAGCCTTTTCTTTCCTTATAATATCAGGATATTACATTTTCAAGATTATACCTCAGTTCATTTCTAAATAAGATATAAAATATAATTTAAAAAAATTGCTTCATGTCACTAGCCCACAAGCTATTTGATGTGTCTACCATTGATAAAGGCACACACAAAAAAAGCACAAATGATCTGTTACAAAACCTAGTAAGTTGCCAATTTAGGTAGCACAGGTACACTTCCAATATGAAGGCTTATGAAACACCTTGTTTTGTCAAATTAAAAATCAAAAGTCATGTACTTCATGGAATTAGTATTTGATGTGTCACATGAGCTGCTGCCAAAGAGGACTGTCGTAAATCAAGGATTCAATTTGGGTTAGGATGCTGCCTTAGAGGAAGTTGTAGACAGCAGACAACAAGGTACCTCACTCAGTTTTGGACAGTTATTCAGACTAGAGTGGAAATGAAGGGGAGTACCTGTGGAAGATGGATGCCCTCAAAGGAGATGCCATGCTCCTCAGAGGAGGTGGTCTCTGCAAAAAGCTCCAGCAGGGTGTAGCGGTTATCAAAGTCCATGTGCTGCTCGATGCCATCCTGCTGGCTGAGGGACAGAAGCACATAGGCACGACTCCCTGAAAGCCAAACAACACCAGCCTTCACAACACTGACACCCATTTCATTTCCTGCATTTATTAACTTCAATTATACCATTTATTCAAGCACTGGGAATCAAATCTATGAACACCCATTAGAGTATAGAATATCACAGCCTTTCCCTTTCCATTTTTTAACAAATCTAAGAAAGAGCATCAGCACATCAAGAGAACCAAGCGGTATGGGTGTATTTCAACCATTTGTTTTTCTCCCCATTTAAAAAACAAATAAGCAAAATAAAAAGAAAAAAAGAGAGCTTTATTTTTGATATAACCAGAGGTAAAAAGAAAACCGAGCTTGGGTATAAGGTTGTGCTGATAGACGATAGAATCATGTATTGACGATAGTCAGAGATATCGACATAAGCAGATTTCTCTGTCGATAATCAAGACGATCAGAATGTTTAGCATCTGTGGTATGAAAATGATCGCTGTGAGACGCTACTGAAGTGAACGAGTCTTCAGAGAGTTGTGTGTGAGAGAGAGAGCGAGACGCAGCCAGATCCAGCTGTTATAAGTGTTTACTTGTCTTTTCAACTTAATTTGACACTTTAGAAAGTTATTCAAGTAGGACGTTGCGGTTTAGGGTCAGCGATAACTTTATCTTATCTAATTTCCAAAAATTTTTAAATAATTTTGGTTTATTTTATTTATTTATAGGTTTTTGTTTATTTTAATAGCAACATCGCAGGCATTAGTCTGGCAGATAAAAAAAAAAAGTCAGTCACTATTTACACTAAGTGCAAATATTTATAGATCCTATTTATACTATGTTAAAATAGCAGGATTTTCTGCTATTTATACGAACCGCAAATAGTGGCAATTATCTGCACCACAGTATTGTAGTACATTCTAAAACATTATGCAATAATAATAATTTGAGTCTAATTTAATGGATGCCACCTTATTGGGACAATAAAGCCCTCCCTACACCTACCCTCAACTTTTTGATTATTTACTTAATTTTTATTTAAATAAATGGTCTTCTGATGTGATTCGAAAATTTAAAAAGGGAGAAAACTATTTGCCGAAAGGCGGATTCGAACCCGGGTCAATCACATTAAAATATGTGAGCCACACAATTTACCTACTGCGCCACTGGAGTTGACAGTCAGTTGTCTTGATTATCCGAAAATAACACGTTTGGTGGGCGATATGTATGTTAGCATGAATAACAAACAACTGATAAAATTATCCACCCCGTAAATATAGTATTAACAAACTTTGATGCAATAAATAGGGTATGATTTAAAAATGAGCATCCCTCCAAAAACATCTACATTTCTGTCTCTTTTCAAGTGTTAGTGTATATAATTAGTTGTATTTATAGAGGTTATTATAGCACAATTCTATAGTAAGGGGGCTTTATAGAAACCCCCTGGACCTCACTAATTTTCAAAGCCTGGCTAAGGCCATGCATGAGAGATTAACTCTTTCTTGACGTAACAAACAAAGACAAAATAATAACAAGGCAGCAGAGCGAACTTATCCATAGTGTTCCTCACGTAGTCCTTCTCTTAAAAACTGATCACTTAACTTATAACACTCGCTATGTGGTGATGACGTAGAAGGACTACGTGAGAACCACTATGGATGATAAATTCGCTCTGCAGCCTTATTATTTTCTTGCACACCGCAGTATAATGTGATGGATGCAAAATACATAGTTTTGGCTGTTAACGTGTTTGTTTATGCCCAATATTAGTGTTAAACTGTAGAACTTTAAAGGTCCCCTTCTTCGTGATTCCATGGTTTAAACTTTAGTTAGTGTGTAATGTTGTTGTTAGAGTATAAATAATATCTGTAAAATTCTGAAGCTCAAAGTTCAATGCCAAGCCAGAAATTTGATTTAATAGAATTCACCTACAAAAAACGACCCGTTTGGACTACATCCCTCTAGTTCCTGCAGTAATAACGTCACTAAAACAGTTTTTTTGACTAACCACCGCCCACATGTATTAACAAACAGGGGGCGTGGCCTTGTTGCGCTCCGACGGAGAAGAAGGAAGAGCTGCTTGTGTTTGTCGCCATGTTGTTGAAACGCTGTTTTTTTCATCTCTGAGTCCAATCACCTTTGTTTGGGCTTCCCAGGGACACTGTACTTTGAGATCAATGGTTACAATTTATGTTTAACTCGGTTCCCGAAAATTATAATCCACATGTAAAACTATGTGCAGCACATTTTGCCGAGGACAACTTGCTGAGGACAACTTTCTCAATCTCAATCAGTTTAATGCTGGATTCACACAAAGATTATTCTTGAAAGATGGAGCTGTTCCCTCTTTGTCTGGAGAAGGCGTTGTTTATGGACCACAACCAGTAAGTGTATTTTATTATTTAAGTTGGTGCGTTTAACAGTTTCTGTAACTTATTACACAAAGGGCAACGCTGTTTAGCTTTTTTAACTAGATGTTAGGGCTGTGCAAAAAAACAAATGCGGTTTTCATGCGCATCTCGTTAGTAAAAACGCTCCTGTGATTATAAATACATCTCCAGCACGTGCGTTCTAGCCCAATCACGTTACCAGGAGGGCAGACTGCTCTCAGCTGCTGTCGAATCACAACACGGGTACCACTGGCCCAATCAGAACTCGTCACGTATCTCTGAAGGAGAGGCTTCATAGAACAAGGAAGACATCAGCCCGTTTTTGTGACAGTGAAAACAGCAGTATACAGATAGGTGAATTGTGTGAAAAATTTGTGTGAAAGTTTTTTTACACGTGAAACATGAACACGTTATATTGCATATTGTAAACACAATCAAAGCTTCAAAAAAGCGCGTAAAATGGGACCTTTAAAAGAAATCTACTAGTGATTTTTCACCGTTGACTGATTTTGCAGAACATTTAATCTGATAACATCTGTGCACAGATGCGGCAGATTTGTCACAGGAAGCGTGACAGTTGTCTCAATATATATGAACCAGCGGTTTAAAATACAGTATTTTTATTTAACGTTAGTTTATCAGTACATTTGGAAGTATATTTTTTTGATTATTGGTGATTCCATAAGCTCTCTCTGGAGCACCTGCGCGGTTTAAAACACCCAAATAGATATGAAAAGAACAAAGAGTCTCTCTCTTGCTCCACACATGCACGATAATATCATCGATCTCACGGGCTGACAATATGACGATTTGAAAAATGACCATATCGCCCAACACTTCTTTGGTATTTAATTTACAAATGGCTGGCCTGTTTCTTCAATAAGATTTCATCACTGTGGCTCACAATACGCTTGTCTAATAACTAAATATAATCATTTATATCATCTCACCCACAGCAAAATGCATCGACCAGCAGCAACTATTGTGCCCATTCTTATTCTTAGAAAGGATTTTCTGCAAAAATCACCCAGTCAAAGCCTTCATCTACTTTCTGTTTAAGTGTGCAAAGCATCAGTACAGAATACTGTAATTATGCTACTTCCTTGTTTTACTACTTACTACTCATCATAGTAATTAGGAAGTCTCCTAAACCAGTTAAACATGAAGTGTCAGCACCACCGTGTTTGCACTTTTCAGTTTCCGTATAGCTATCTAACCATCCCAAACTCTGCCTCAACCACTGGCCTGGAGTTTGGGCTGGGACTACCTTTTTACAACCGATGGCAGACAGGAGCAGTTTCAAAGTAATCGCAATTCTGTCTGAACAGTGCTAGTTATTTTTTGTTTGAATATTCAAATATCTCAATACTTTTGAATCGGTTTTGAAATGGGTAACGAGAGGACCTTTTTTTACGCTGCTCAATTCTGTATTCTATAAATATTGTAATCTAATTTAACACCATTTGTAATATATATAGGTACCTGCCAAACATGGCAATTTTACAGTCATCACTCCGAAAACTTTGCATGAAAAATAAAACTTTCATTCAAATTATGAATGGGTCATACCAGAAAGTGAGAGGAGACCCTCCCTTGTAATCATTGAAGCTGATCAGTTCAAATCATTGCATCTGCACAGTGCACAGTTGACAAAGTTATTATCACTTGCACAATTGAGGCAGTGTCACACCACTAAAGTTTAATTTACATTTGTCTTTTTAAAGGCACAGTATGTGTTGTGTGTGAGAGATGGGTGCAGCGCTGTTTTATCATATTAGATATATTTTCAAGTTCTGTTATAATGCTACACTGTGTAGTCAATGCACAACATATTCAAGGGTCTTTGGTGTTTCCATGTTTCCTACAAAACTGGAAATCGAGGGGGTTATGACATCATTGGCAGGCGACACAATGACACTATGGGCACGGTCCATGTCCCAAGTTTAAATAGCTTATTTCTCTGGATTTAAACATTCTTAGAAACATTTACACGTCAGCAAAACATATAACACTGTTCTAGTGTTTTTTTTGGGATATTTTAATAAAAATAAAAAAAACTTGCATATTGTGCCTCAAGTCTTTGAGTTTTTAAACAATTCAACACTCGCCCGCTTATGCACACTCAAAGCACACACATAAGACCTCAAAATCAGGCTTGTGCTGTGTGTAAGCTATTGTGCACCAGTTGCCCCACTGTAAAAACACAAATGTAATGTATGATCAAATATTTAGGGGAGATAAATATTTACAGTGCTGCTTGAAAGTTTGTAAACCCTTTAGAAATGTCTATGTTTCTGCATAAAGACACAATATGTATATTTTTTCTACTGGAGTATGCTTGTTCATGTTTGTCTCTTTGTGTGCTGTTATGCTTATAGTTTTGATTTCTCTGCGAGTCAGACTGAACGAGGCTCAACTGACCCGATCTTGATACTGTCAATACATTATCCCTTATTAGATTAGATTTTCAAAGTTTCGGTGCTGCCGTAGTTTAGTTGTTTGTTATTATTACAATTTTTATCAAGTTACTTGTCCGGTCGGGCAAGTAAAATTCTCTTTCACTTTCCCCTTCACAAAATCCACTTGTCCCGGACAAGCGTTAATCTCGATTCCTGCAAGTCCTGACAGTAGAAAATCAAAACCCAAACAAACAAGTGAGAAAAAATATGTTTTGTCATTTATTTACTAAGAAACATGATCCATGGTTATATATATCGGTGCAGTGCAAAAGTATTTGAATCTTTGCTTTCAGTCTCTGGTGTGCCCCAATTTTGCAGCAGTAACTGCAGGTAATGTTTCTTGTAACTGCTAAAGTCTGAAGTCCTGCACAACATCCTGTATTAGTTTTAGCTCATTCCTCAGTACAGAACCACTTCAACTCTGTGATGTTGGTGGGTTTCCTCCTATGAACTGCTTGCTTCAGCTTGGATGCACAGAAGGGATGAGGCTCTTATGCTGGAATGCAGTGTGTTCTTTTCTTCAAACGTAATGCCAAAAAAATTCTATTTTGGTCTCATTGGTGCATAAAAATATTATACAATAGTCCTCTGGCTTGTCCACGTGATCTTTAGCAAGCTGCAGATGGCCATTTATTTTCTTTTTGGAGATCAGTGGCTTTCTCTTTGCAGCTCTGCCATGGACACAATGGTTGCTCAGTGTTCTCCTGATGGTGGACTCATAAAGATTAGCCAATGTGACGAAGGCCTTTAGTTGCTTAGAATTTACCCTGGGTTCCTTTGCAACCTTTGCAAGTCTTGCTTTTGGGGTGATCTTTGTTGGTCGACCCCTTCTGAGGAGGGTAACAGTGGTCCTGAATCTCCTGCATTTCTACACAATCTGTTGGGACTGTGGATTTGTGGAGTCAAGTAGAGATCGTTTTGTAGCATCTTTCCAGCAACAACAACTCTTGTTCTGAGGTCCTCAGAGATCTCATTTGTACATGTACACTTCCACAAACGTGATCGGACATCAGAGGGCAGGCGATGACAACTGATAGTCATTATACTGTTTGAAAACACCTCTGAACAGATGGACTCTAATTTCACCCTCAAATTAACTGCTAATGATAGAGATTCACATACTTTTGCACCGCACAGAAATTAAACACTGGGTCTTTTTTCTCAAATAAATGACAAAGAAAATATTTCTTTCATTTGTTTGATCGGGTTCTCTTTGTATACTTTCAGGACTTGTGTGAAATCTGATGATGAATTGGGTCATATTTATGCAGAAATATAGAAAATTGTGAAGTGTCCATAAACTTTCAAGCAGCACTATATTTTTGAAAAATTAGGGAAATATATATATATATATATATATATATATATATATATATATATATATATATATATATATATATATATATATATATATATATATATATATTTTAGGGATGTCAAATTTCGATTATTTCCATGATCGATCGTCGTTTAAATTAACGATCAATTAATCGATTAATCGTTAACCATAATACTGCAAAATGCGTCTATTGCAGGCACGCAGTCAGCGGTATGACAGGATGTCACACACACACACAAAACGCTTTCTCACTTGAATTAAAGAGGTTTTAGTCTGAATAAAATGCTAGTAGCAGGATTATAAAATGAATAGATGCGATTATGATCATTTGATAAAATGAAGAGAGCGCGCCATACTTTTGAGGTCATTTTACTTTGTTGACAGTTTCCAATCCCGCACGGAGAACGCTGAACGTGCCTCTTTAAATGGTTTTGTGGTGCTCGTTGTTGTATTTTAAAGCACAATTGCAATGTTTTCAACTGACATTATTGTATAAAATTATCCGAAATGTGGAGCGCGTGTGACTGCGCTGCACATTAAGTGAACTACATCGGCGCTGCTGCACCAAAACACAGTTGCTCACATTAATTTGATCCTGCTGGATTCTGTCCTAGAAAATGTCAGATTTTTAAAAATCCGGCACACAGCGCATTAGATCGTGACAGTGCATGCGTGCAGACGAGGATGAGCGAGCGCGGCTTTTGCTAGATTTATTTGGAGGTTATTGCTCATGTCTCATTCGGCACAAATCGAAATGTTTCCATATTCGCAATGTATTTGAATGTTAAACTATTATTTATAATGTAAACTAGGCTTGTACTTAACACGCATTCGCATACGTCCTTGGCATAACAGCAGAGTGGACCGGTATACTACTGTCTATTTAAACTGACCAGTGTAACCTTTTAATGTTTAGTTGACATTTTATTTTGATAATGAACAGACTGCGATGTAAGTTTGAATCGCTAGAATATACGTGTGCAGCAGGCTCCGGGGCGATCGAAACAGCTGAGACATTAAAAAAAATATATATTTTCCGCAAAAGTGTTTACTTTCATTTGTGCACACTCACAATAAAAACAGAAGATTTGTGCTCTTGTAAAATAAAGCAAACAAACAGAATGCGTTGTCATCCTTTTTTTTTTTTTTGTGAACTTATGGAGCGCCCACACTTCTGTTTTAAATCCGTTAATCTTAATTAGCCTATTTAAGTCGGATATATTTCGCATAGCCTATTTAAAAAAAAAAAAAAACATGAAAACAAATTGTTATTTTTATGTTGGGCCTATTACTTAGTAGGCTATAAATTTTCCTTAAAGCATCCCATTTTGTCCCAGGGCTTAGAACCTGTGCCATAGTCAGGTCCATGCAGAAACTTGTGAACGATGCTCGGCGTCACCGTTTAGTGACAGCAGTGAATGCTCCAGGAATGTGTCGGTCACAGCGCCTATTAATCGCTGTTTTGAATCCAGCAATTATTTATTTAGAAATTATAAGATCTGATTATGACAAGTGTGGTATAAAATCTTTGTTTATTAGAGGAATAATAGGTTAACTGGAAAATGTTAGATCGCGACCATGCTTTTGGACCCCATAGTCTTCATTTACGCGGCTTTGTTCTGGTTTGCCGGTTGGTCACGAATTTCCACAAATTCAGTATATTTAGGCATCGTTTCTTTTCCTAAATCTTCATAGTCTAACCCTCTAATTTCCCAGGTTTATTATCTTTCGCTTTTAATAACTGTTTTCGCATCTCTTACTGTGGTAAACATGGGAAGGGAAATTAAAGATTTCATGAATTAAGAATTCGTTCGATTTATTAATTTGTTCCCTTATTTCACTTAAATCATGGGTTATTTAGGGAACAAAATTAATGAAACATGGACAATTGCCACATTAATAATTCGTCGGAATGAATTAACAAGTTGTAGGAATGAATAGACTACCTGTCCTGTCACTGTGTCCCGCAGCCCTGCAAAGCGCACGATATAAAACAGTTATCTGATGAAATGATTAGTAACTACATTTCTATTGCATTTAATGTTGAAGAACTTTTATGTTGTTTCTATTTTAATGTACTTTAAAGTTTAAATCACATTAAAAGCTTAATTTGTACATTGTGAATGAATGATGATGCTTTTATATATCGTCACCGTCACTCACAGCCGCTCGCACGTGTTGAGTGCGCATGAGCCGCACGCAGCCCAACATTGAATCGGTTAACCGACCATCGATAGCCTTAATCGATTGCATCTCTTATCGACAATTAATCGATCATCGATTAATCGTTGACATCCCTAATATATATATATATATATATATATATATATATATATATATATATATATATATATATATATTTTTTATAAATAGTAATTAAAATTAAGTTTGGACTCTGTTGATAATTGTAATCTTATAGTAATATAAAAGTGCTCATAGTTTAGAGCAGTGGTTCTCAAACTGGGGTAAGCGTACCCTTGGGGGTACGTGAGGTGGTGCGCAAACACATTTCTGAGCTTTGGCATTCATTTAATTCTACCCCAGCTTAAAGTAGGCTAAGACTAAAACTGAACATATATTTCTGACAAAATTGTGTTTTTTTTTATTGTAAAAACAAGAAAATGGGAGTGCCGTAAATTTCCAAATACATGATATCCAATCAAATTGATAGGATGCCCACTGAATATGCTGCTGTAGCAAATGTATCTTTCAGCAGATCTTCACTTAATAGCATGAAGAGCAAATACTGGTAACGCACTGTACATTGAGATCGATTTAAACTCTCTTTGAAACACACACATAACCTGTTAACATTTAAGTTAACATTTAACATTTTAAATGTAGCCTACATTTTAAACACAATAGTGTCATGTTAGTTCCAAAAAATTCCACATCATCTGGTGTGCATCTCCAAGCAAGCGGTGTTGTTAGTGAACGAATCAGCGGCTTTAAATGAGTCTGTGATTAATAACCCATTCTTAAATACAGCATTTTTTTTCCGTGAATGAAAGAATGACGTGAAACCTGGCTCATTGAGACAGTGACTTGTCGCAGTTTTATATGTAGGCTATAACTTTGATTTGTAATAATTTATTGCTTTATTTATTATTAGTATTAAACTTAATGGAATGTTAAGAATATGACAAAACATAACATGCAATTAACAAGGATAGAATATCTATAAAAGGTAAAAAAAAAAAAAAAAAAAAGGTGTGACTGTGGTCTAAGTGGAAGAGAGGGGGAACACAGAATAATGTGAAATGCTCCAGGTGTTTTGTTTTTTCTTTTTAGTAGTAGTAGTAGTAGGTTATGTACATTCTGCAGAACAATAGTAATTAAATATCTGGCAAATACTTGTCTTTAAATTGAACAGACTTATTTTGACGGGTTGCTGTGAATACCTTTACAGTTCTGTGTACGTGATGTGACGCTAGTTTTACTCAAATCAAACGGTCAAATGCTCATGAAGAGACTCTCAGTGCAGTTCTGGAGATGTTGTTCATGTGTTCACGTCATCATTTAGTGATACAGCAGATGCTAAAATCACTATGAGCGTAACGCGCGCTTCCATATGTGTGTAATAAACAAAACCACGCTTCTGCACCATTCTTTAACACAGACACACAGAACATGCAAGATTCATATTTAAATGGACTTTTCCAGCTTAATTTTGACAGATACTAGTCTACATTGCGATTTGATTTAAGTGAAATGACCTACTTGTGATTCATTCATTCATATTTTGACAAATTCCGTAACATTGAATTCCATTTTTATGACTGGATTCCGCCCGCGTTTTCCACATACCTAAAATTGTTTGCCATAAATATACACAAATATCCATTAAAGCTACATAAGTTAGTACTTCGTTAGGAGCAGTGAATAACTCTCTCTTTTTCACGGGTCCGTTATATTAATGCACATCCGATATTTAAATGTTCACTTAAGACCTAACCAACTGTTTTTACATCAATACTCATCAAGACATTATTTTGTGCCAATTTGTTCAAGACTTGAAAAAGAACTCGAGAGAAAGCTGAAAACTTTAAGAAAAGCGAAATTGAATGATTAGACGGAGATGGATGAAATGTATAGCAGTATGTGGTAAGGAACATTCATATCTGGGAGATTCGAGTAAAATCACAGGCTTCACTCATCCTGTACGAATGTGCCACAAGAACAATCTGATAATTTCCGCCTCTATGTGTTTGATTTATTAACATCACTAGTTATTTTTCTAATCTTAGGCATAGCTCAAAAAAAAAAATATTGATCATGACCAAAGAGCTCAGTCGATCTTGTGCTTAAAAATACAGAGTGTTATCTCATCTAGTCCAGTAGGGTCCTAAAGAATCAGTACAATCTTGAGACACTGCCAACACGCAGTGCTGAGAGCGCCATGACACAGCTCTGTGCGCTTCACTGATGACTCACATTACCCAATACCTCACAGCACACTGCCGGGAATCTGGAGGCTTCAGCAAACTTGGGCCGTGGTCTGATGCCAATACAATGAGTCTTTACTTAAAGGGATAGTTCACCCAAAAATGAGAATGGGCATTCAAGATGTATGTGACTTTGTTTCTTCAGTAGAACACAAAGATTTTTAAAGGGGTCATATGATGCTTTTTTAAAGACCATTATTTGGTGTATTTGGTGTAACAGAATATGTTGACATGCTTTAATAAAAAAAAAATTAAAAAAAAATTAAATACTGTACATTATTGTAGGTCCTCTATGCCCCGCCTCTTTCAAACATATAGCTTGACAGTTTCAAACACAAACTGCAGCCTGCTCTGATTCGCCAGCTGACCCAGTGCAATGTGATTGGCCGAACACTGCAAGCACTCGTCGAAAATGTAATGCCCCTTTCCATAAACACATGTGGGGCGTGTTTGAATGAGGTGTTTTAGGGGTGCGTGGCAGGGTCTTGACTTTGATAAAGAATATCTCTTTGGATTTGAGAGTTTAGTCTTTGAAACTTCACAGATCTTCTCCATGCACCAAGAGCTTGTAACACTCCATAGAGAAAGGAAAATTTGAAATCACATCATATGACCCCTTTAACACAAACTGTTGCAGCCTGTCAGTCTTACAATGGAGGTGAATCACGGCTAAAACATACAATAAAAAAAAAAAGAAAGAAAATACACAAAACCAAATTAAACCCTGTGGCTTGTGATGATACATTGATGTGTAAAGACAAAAAACAATCGGTCTGTGCATGAAACTGAATAGTATCTATAGAATACCCAAGACATGTCACTCGTATGGTTTTAAATGAAGAAAATCCAACGCTCAATAAGCCACGCCTTCTGAATGAAAGAGCCACACATCACTGCAGCTGCTGTTTGAAGCGTCCCGAACAGTCAGCGCTCTGAGACGTGCTCTTAGGACTGAGCACGTTTCCCCATTCACAGAGATAGGAGCTGCACTTGGATGCACGAGAGGCGTTTCAGAGATGGTCGCCGAGTGACATGACTTATCATAAAGAGGCTTCGATTGTGCATAATTCTACAGATTCCTTCAGTTTCCACGCTTGTAATGCAGGAAATTACTATTTGCACGTGCTTTTAAATATTACAATTTTAAACATTAAAGTGCTCAATTCAGTACTTGCTCGCTCTGTGACTGTGAGAACCCTTCTGTGAGCGGACCATAGACTATAAAAACAGCCGCCTTGCACTCAAGACGTGCACACACGCATGGCTTAATGCACGTAAACGGCCAAATACATACAAAAATATGTCCAAGTGGCCGTCCTGATGAGTATTCATGTCAACAGTCTATTTACATTGTCGTATACAGGCGATTAAGTGAATGTAAGCAGTTGAGAAACAAAACTTGTGTAACAGTTTGATCCGTGCATGAGGTCTTAAAGAGACAGCAACCTAAATAAACCTGCTGCTGTCAGTCATTAATGTTTATTTATACATTGAAGACTAACCAAGGTTATTTTAAAGTTAAACATATTATTCTGTTTCTGTACCTGAATATTTCTGAATCTAATATTACTACCTGAAAAACTAAACGCATAGTTAATTTTAGTTTGCTTGTGCCATTGCTTGTCATTAATCTATTCTTATTTTACTACTGATCTTTTTTTTTTGTTAAAATAAATTCAATTCAAAGTTTGAACGTTTTTTTTCCTCACCTCAAAGTATCTTCCTCACAATATAAATAAGAATTAACATTATAAATTGTAAAAAACAAACACACAGAGTGAGGAAACATTTAGACTGGATGATTGTAGTTAAAAAAAAAATGTATAAAAAAAACCTAACTCCCGCCTCAAATTAAAACAAAATACCTCCAATAAGAGTCACCAAAATCTGAAATCCAGGCCCTGCTGCAAACAGCCTTGCTTACCCGCATCATGAGAAGCCAGGGCTCGCAGCATCTTTCCAGCGCTGCGTCTGGTCTGTCGCTCTTTATTACAGAGCAGCTCCATGAGCAGGTCCAGAGCGCCCGTCTCCTTGAAGACTCCCACCAGCGAGCCGATACTGGCGTAGGCGCTCAGCACGTGGATGGTGTGCGTGATGCTTATCCCGAAGTCGCTGTTCTTAGCCATCTGCTTCCGGGCGCGGCGCACCAGATTCTTCACGTCGTCTTTCATATCCAGCAGCTCTCCCTCGTCAAAGGTGACATCTGCGGGGAACTGTCCGCTGGGCCGCTCCTCTTCCTCCAGCTGAGGCCTCTGGGAGTCAGCCTTGCGCTTGCCGAGCAGAGTGGGGCAGTTGGCGTACACGTCTTCGGTGGACATCCACATGAGGATGCTCTCGCTCTTGCTCTCTCCCGAGGTGGAGCCACTAGAGCCTCCTCCGCCCGAGCTGCTGCCGCCGCTCGCCTCGTTGCTGCCGCCTGAGCTGCTGCTGTCCTCCACAGCCAGCAGACTCCAGCGGATCAGGTACTCCGTCTGGCCATCGAGGGTCCTCCTCTGACGGATGAGCTCCTCTGGGTAAGCCTGGAGCTTCGGTCCCAGCTGAACCAGCAGGTTGCCGTTGCGGCGTTCACCCACCATGGTAGCTGAGGACACAAAGAGCGATGGAATGAGGATATAAGACTTAAAATCCACAACTATAATATCTCACATTACATCATACACCCGAAATGCTGAATACAAAAAAAAAAAAAAAAGTGCTGCATTACATAAAAGTCCTTTCATATGTACAAGTTATAAGATTCGTTCAACCAAAAAAAAGTTTTGTTATTATTTACTTGCTTAAAAACGTATGTGTTTGGAACAATATGAGGGTATCACTAAACATAAGCTAAACTGAACCTGCTTGATGTGCAAGAAGAAACCTTTTTGTTTACCATATCTGAAGTGCTTTTATGAGATATTTATGATCCTTTTGAAGCGTTTACATTTTTTGCACATCAACATACACATTGAGCTTCTGTTTCGAAGAAGAACTGCGTTTATGATCCTTTTGAAGAATCGATGTTTTGGGTGAATGGGGTTTCAGTGCGGGACAAGAATATCTTAATTTCAGCAAAGTCTTATGGGTTTGGAAAGAAAGGACGACGCCAAGGTTTTGGGTGCAGCTGACTTTCAAAGGAAGGGACTGAAAGTAAAAAAAAAAAAAAACTATGCTTCAACAATTTCTAACGGACCCTCTGATGTCACATGGACTACTTTGATGATGTTTTTCTTATCTTTCTGGAAATGGACAGTATACCGTACACACAGCTTCAATGGAGGGACTGAGAGCTCTCGGACTAAATCTAAAATATCCTAAACTGTGTTCTGAAGATAAACGGAGGTCTCACGGGTTTGGAATGACATGAAGGGGAGTTATTATTAATTACATAATTTTAATGTTTGGGTGAACAAACCCTTTAATTTGCATTTTGATGATGAACAAAAAAAGCTGGGAACGACATGAGGGTGAGCAAGTACATGACAGAATTGTCATTATTGGGTGAACTATTATTATATCTGACAATTTCAAGCTAAGAAAAGACAGAACTTAAGTGTTAGGATTTGTGAAAAAGACACTTTGTATTCCTGCCATTGACTACTCAGTTTGACTACAAACTAATAAAAAGGAGAAACTTTAAAAGATATTAAGGGTGACCAATGCTGCAATGCTTCAAAAATAACTAATTTTCTAGATCCAAGTCTAGGATATTAGTCATCCCATCTCAAGGACTTAGTCATGAATCATTGCACGCGGAGAGGGAGTATAAAAAATAAAATAAAAAGGGGCAGACCTTTCATTTTTGGGTCAGATTGTTTTGTGACACGTGACAACAGAACATCAACTGCTATTCTCGAAAACAAAGTTTCAAGTTCATAAAGAAATCTTATGAATGTGCACGGTTTGCATGTCACCCAGCAGTTAAACTCTTTTATTTCTCAGAGTCGCTGGCGACAGTTGGGCCCGACGTCTTCCGGAGGATCCACTGACCTCAGCCCGCTCTGTGCTCGCCTCTCACGGGGTTTAAACTCTTCCAGACGCGCTGCTTTTTCTCCTGAGATGATAAAAGTGCTAAGCTGAGCAAGTGCGCATTAGCGCTAACATCAACATTGCGAGTGAGGAACGTGACGCGACGCGTCAAACTGAAACGCGTTAAAAACTAAACTCTACAGAGTGAAAGCCACGCGAGCCAGCGGCGCGCGGCTTCGAGGGCGTGCGAGTGAGTCGCGTCGCGTCGCTAGCAGGACACACATATGCTGTAACTAGCTGTCAGTGCGGCCTCTGTGTCAAAAACAAACTAACGGCCTCCGCGAGCTCCAGAACCCCGCTCGGACTCACCTCCGGTGTCGCAGGGCCTCCCCTCCTTCTCGACTTTCCCCCGGGGCGGATGGAGTTTTCTTCTCCGTGGTAGCGTATCGTTGCCCAGCCTGAAGTCGTTTTTGCTGCCTGTTGTGTAGTTATAAGTCTGTGGAACAGGTATGAGTTAAGCACGCCTGTGCGCCAATGTCTGGGTGCAGCGACACGCTACTGCCATCTACAGGCGTGGAGGAACTAATAATACCAGCAAGCTACTGCTCCTTATCGTATATTCTTGATCATTCTTAGTGATGATAGCCTACTTCTACAGTAAGTATGTGCATAATAAATCATTTTATCACTGTTTCATTTGCTCAGACTATGAGAAAGAGAGACAGAGAGAGAGAGAGAGAGAGATACATACATAGTCTATAGGCTATGTCCACAGTCTATGGCTGTCACATAAATAATGTTACAAAAAATCTTAACTTGGAATTCACCCTACAATACCTTTAATATTGTCTTCTGCTTTTTAAACACTGGATGGCAGTGTTGAATTGTCAGCAGCCAACGTGAATAAAGTTTGCAAAAACAACACCTAACCTGCTGTGGTCTTTATTACAGCAGCCTCAAGCACTGATATCTTGCTTTATTCTGCTGCATAGTTGAGAACATCAGTGCAGTGTTTTTTTTTTCTTCGGGTTTTTTTTTTTTTTTTGTAAAATGTATTTCTACAAGCAGTCTAAATTCTTCAAACCAACAACTTTATGCAGAATAAATGCTTCAGCATTTTACCTCTACTAACTTTTAAATTCAGGAGTAGCCTTAATACTTTAGCCTATATTTCGGGCGGTCCATAAACGAGCCAAGTTTGTTTATTTATTTATAGCTAATGCTATTTTAATTAGGGCTGCATGGTCCTATATCGAAACAAAATCGATTTCTCATTATGGCTTAAGATGATAGTCATTAATTAATTAACAGTAAAGGCCAAAGATGGAAGCAAAGAGGAGAAGAGCAAACCCACTGTTCACGATGAGCGAAATATTGGAAGAAAATCCTAAATATTCAGTTGGGTGTGAGGGGTTTACATGAATGTATATCCCTGTGAGGAACTGACTGTCTTCAAAAAAAGTTAAGATTTTATTTTATTTTCATCTCCTCTCTGTATAATGCAATTAAAGTAGTGTTCATAACATAGATATGTATAAGATAAGTCCTCATTAGACAGCGCCAAGCCATCTTTACAGGTTAACTAGACGTCATTCAACATAATAATCAATGAATATTCGAAGATACCACAATCCTGCACAGCCGACAGTTGTAAAAACCACCGGGATTTAAATTCCCGAAGAAACGGGATAACCTTTCACATGTGAGAATGTGTTGGCTTTTGTTTTTAAATGTATTAACTCAATATTACAAATTTTGAAACATTGGTAACTTATGTTACTGTTATGGTGAATGTGGCGGATGGCTATTCACATCGATAACCAAAGAAACGCTGTATCGCTTCTGTCCCACAAGTGCCTCCTGCTGTCAGAGAGTGTGATTGCATCTCAGTCAACTTGTCTGCTCTTATAGCCTATGGTAGTTTTCTGTACCATAATTTCACAAAGCTAAAGTAACCATTCTGTTTTTGCTTCAAATTTTGAAATTATACAATTTAATCAGAAATTGCTCATGTAGGCTATGTTACATGTATGCTTCTAGCATCATGGTTTGGATCATGATTAAAATGCAGTGATTGCCTCTAATTTTAAATCGCTACAGATTTGGCCTTTTACAGTTTGGCCTGTAAATGAGCAAATAAACATCTTGTTCATGTACTCATATTTTAATTCTTTCTTGTATCTTGCTTAAAAAAATACATAGGCCTATTATTTTTAAAATACATATATAAAAAAATGGAACCAGTCCATTTACTTGTAAAAAAAAACAAAACAAAACAACATTACAATCAGAATCAGCATGAAAAGTCAGGTTAAATGTATCCCTAAATTTAAGATTGTTTGAAATGAAAATCGGCCAATTGTACAATGTGATAAAGATTAGAATAAATATTGCAGCTACCTTGGATGAAACGAATAAAGTTATCTCATTTAAATAGGTAGTTGTTTATGTGTGTGTGTGTGTGTGTGTGTGTAATTCTCATATTTACATTGCCTATTTATCATTTGTATTATGTTGTAAAGCTATGTTTCTGTGTGAATGATCGGTGGAGGAATTGGCTGTGATGCAAGGGGCACCAGCAAAAATCTTACCTAGGGCACCAAATTACCAATACAAACCTTACAACCATGTATAACATACCAAGGTAAGATTTAATGTTGTTCAAACACATGCCACATATACAATACTGATGTAGGCAGCATTAAACCATTATAGTAATTTAGTTTTTAGATTTATGGCCCACAGCTAAAACAAAGAACAGGACTAATTTTGGAAGAAAGATGCATATTTTTAATAGGCTACATCACTTCTCCTCCATCTACATTTTACATAACCTATATCCATATAAGATGTGTGTGTGTGTGTGTGTGTGTGTGTTATCAATTTGTTTGTCTATATGTTGTTATAATTTGATCTCAGTGTATAATGAAATTATTTTAATTTATAAAACAGAGTTCTGGTCCTTCTGATTGGTCAAAACACTATTCATTCTAACACACAATAATAAGAGCTAGGAAAACTCCTGCTCATATGACACCCACAGTAATGTTTGCTTAATAAAATAGTTAATATAGTTTAATAATGTTTATTATGTGGTTTAGCCTATCTTTTATAAAAACAATATACCTTATTGTATCCTGAATATGGTTACTCCACTGCTGGACACCATTAACCTGTCAGTCATATAACAACGCTGTTGTTGTAGTATGAATTTGATTTACAAGCATTTAATAAATATATAAATCAAAAACAAAATGTCCTGTCCTGTGCGATCTCTAGGACCCAGGGGACCCGAGCGCATCCATATAAAGACCTCAGATGAGGAGACAGCAGTGCATTACGGCGCGTGGACCAGTCTCGACGCGTCTCCTCGCTTATAACTGCATCACCGCAGAAGCCTTAAAAATGCAGTTTAATCGACAGCGTGTCCGCATGAAAGGTTTTCGCTGGTGATTTTAATTTTCCTCTACTCTTGACTGATGACTTCTCGAAAGGGGGACACTTTGGACTTTTATTTATTGCTCAGCTTCAAAAATAATAATAAGACTGTCTACGGATATATGACTCGAATGTTTCATCAGTTAATGACTGAGATGTTTCGTTGTTGAGCTGAACACTGACCGACTGCTACAGCAGCTGAGCTCACCTCGGAAGGTAAGTTAGCAGTCTGATCACGAACTTGTAGAGCACATGAATGATTGCAGCAGATGACATCAGTGCATCATCACAGTCTTCCTGAAGCCTGGCAGCAGTCACACACCTTCCTCGTGCTCTGCTCGTCTCACGTCATTGATCTCATCCTTGCACTGGTGCATTTAACGCATAGCACCATGATGCATAGCTGATTGAACGATGACTGTAATGATGGATCATACTCATTCAATAATTCAGCTTACAGTGATGTGGTCAGTTAGGCTGCTTCTAGGACATATTGACAAGGTTTTGTGTCTCGGTCAGGTTTGACTCCGTGAACAGCTCCCGGACGCAGGCTGTTGCTGTTTGCTTTGATTTATTTTATTTATTTTATTTTTTTTTCCAGAATTGACTTGCAGTGCGAAAAGCTTCCTCCAGTATTCATATTTCGGTTTGAGGACATTATATATTTTATTTCGAAATGAGTTTTTAATTGAGTGTTTGAGACTGTAAAACATTGAAAACGTCACGTAGTGAATCAAATGTTTCATTACAGAAAAACTCTTTGTAAAATAGCCTTAAGAGTGCTTTTCGTGCCAATAATAATGAAATCATAAAACAGCAACATACATTTCAGTCAGTATCAATTTTTCTGCCAGTCTGAAGGTCTGATTAAATGGCCTGTCTGATATGTTGGTGTAATGTTATATTGATGGAGCCTTGATGTTTTCACACCAGCTCTGTTAAACTGATGCACTCTATATGTTTAGTTGGAGGGTATCCCGTGCTCTTTTATGAGGTTCCATTTGTGCCAAAATTATGTCGATATATTTAATGCTTTTCACAGATGCCTTTTCCCCTAAAGGACTGGTTTAAATAGTGATATCTGATTCACTTGTTCAGACTTCTGATCTGTTAAAGCTGTAGTTAAATGTGATTTTGAAGAAAACATTTAAAACCGAGGGCCAGTGTGCCGAGTTCACATCTTATAGCTTACAGGACAGTGCTGATGGTGTGATGGATGTTCTGTGCTTTGATGGCAGGAGGCTCTTAATCAGGTTATATGTTCGGTGCTTCTGCTCGACACACTGCTGAACTTAGCACAAAAGAAAGTTTGTGTGTTCAGGAACGCTGCCGCAGGGTTTTGGATAACACGGTGGTGCAGAGTCTGTGATCAACGGTCTAGCCGTGCATTAAACAACAGCAACCAACATTCACATGGTCGGGAAACAACAATTTGAGGATCCTTTGAGAGTTTGGAGGGAAAAAAAACTAAAGAAGTTGTTATTGAAGACTACAGTAGATGTCTGACGGATGTTGAACATCATTGTTGTTCTCTTTACATTGAAATGACTTCAAATCTGACCAAACTGATTCAATATAATCCAATTAAATATAATTAAATTCAGATTTATTACAATTTCTTCTATTAATCTGAATCCCAGAACAGCCCAGCACATTAAAAAAATTCTCATCCCTTTCATGCATTTAGATTCATTTATTTATTAGTATTATTATTTTTATTTTTTTGTCATTCCTATAACTGTCAATGTGATAGTTGGACTTTAAAGTAGATCCAAACCTTATTTGAGAGTGATTATGTCCACATTGATTTCACATTGGTGTTTTAGGAACCCAGTAATAATAATAATATTAATTAATAGTTTTAATTCTAGTTTCAAAAGTCATGACAGAAATATATTATTTTTTTAAATTATAATTAAAGATTTAATCATTTTAAAAACATTTAATAATATATGTAATTATAATCATATAAACATTTTACACTACTAATTACAGTATGTAGGCAGCCGGAGCTTCAACATAATTTTATAAAGATTTTTTTTTTTAAATAATACTGCTGAATTGTAATCCTCCTTGCAGTATAGCTATCAAATTATAACCATATAAAGTAGTTCTGGTATGAATTAATGTATTTAGGTTGATTCAGTGATATCAAATAAAATTTTTGACGAATAAATACAGTTAATTTAGATGTTACTGTTTTATCAGTACAGTTAATTAACCCACAGCTTTTGATTTGCTATTTATTTTAATTTTAATTGGGTTATAATTAATTATTAGCTTTTCATCAACTCATGAAACCCCTGCAGTTCCCTCACAAACCCTGGTGTAAAAGACTGTAATTTTATGTATATATATATATATATATATATATATATATATATATATATATATATATATATATATATATATATATATATATATATATATATATATATATATTTTTTTTTTTATTATAATTTATTATTATTATTATTATTATTATTATTATATATTTTTATGGTACATCATTTCATATGTAAATGAAAACTGGGGAGGTACTTGAAGAAATGCAAAATTAATTGTATATAAATAGACTTTTTCGTATAAATAGACTTTTTTGAGCAAAATATAATTGTATATTATTTATTTTCTCTTGATTCTGCTGTAAAATATGACTTATGGCGAGCTCTTGGCAGGTTGTGTGATGTACATACATTAAAAACACTTGATGTAAACACATTTCTTCCAGGACTTTCATTATACTCTTTTGTTGATGTGTGACATCAAATTCTCCTTCACATATTTTATAATGACATTTTTTTTGCAGGAAAGCCTCATGCCGCCACAAAGCCATTCGTGAGTCAAGGCTTCCTCCACAGCAGCACAGCAGCATGGAGAAAGGGCTCCGAGCACGACTCGAAACAGGAGCGGGAGATGACCACGACCCTCTTACTCAAGGGAGGACCCCATTAGTGAGGAGTGCTGACTTGGGACATGAATGTTGCAGATGTAATGGTTTGATCAATACCCACAACTTAATGGTGGAGTCTAAGGAAGGACTGGTGTCGGTCTATTCTGCCCCACAGTACCAGGGCCATGTGGGGTCCAGGGACATAAATGGGACACAGGACGGTCGAGGACCCCCATTGTTGCTCAACCCCAGTGCCCTGCCCCAGGCTATAGAGCCTTACTACAGACCCAACCTCCTTCTGTACCCCGAGAGCGTGTTGAGAGCATGGGGAGAGGGGGGGGACTGCTGCGAGACCACCTTCATTGAGGAGATGAGCGCTGCCTCGTCCGGCTCAGCCGTCGCTAGAGACAGACTTCTGTTCACTGACAGCAAGCTTCTGGATCTCTCTGTGGAAGACGCCAGGATCCAGACGCTCTCCTGTGATGCAGATGAAGATGATGAAGAATTTCAGGAACTCGAGGTGAGAGACCACATACACTATCAGACTTTTAAATGCATAGTTCATAATAAATATAGAGCAAAATAAATCATTTGCTCACCACCCTCATGTTGTTCCACACCTGTATGTACTTTATTTCTTCCGTGGAACACGAAATAGTTTTTTGTCCGTACAGTGGAAGTTGGTGGTAGGACTGCATGATTTGGGGAAAAAAGTCATTATGATTTTTGTGATTAAATTGTGATTGCAATTTAAAATTGTATATAAAATAAAAAAATAAACATTTGTGGTATATGTCGCTATTTTCATTATGATTATTTTTCTTACTAAATAAAATATGACACAAAATAAAAAAGAACTATTGTAGTATTTCACTAAAATAAAAAATCAAGTATTTAAGAAAAAAATAGGAATCGTTTTAGTTTATGTGCGATTTAAAAAATGAAACAAAATAAGAAATCTTAAAATTACAATACTTTACTGTAAAATAAAAAATCAAGTATTTAAGAAAAATAACAATATAATAATCATTTTGATTAAAGGGCAAATAAAAATATTGAGGAAAAAAACTAAATATTACTATTGTAATATTTCTACATAAAATGAAAAAAATTGGGGGGTTAAGAAAAATAATATTTAATTTTAAGTACAAATAAAAATATTAAATAAGAAATTACTATTGTAATATTTCACTGTAAAATAAGCAAAATAACATAATTATTATTTTAAGTACAAATAACAAAATATTATTATTGTGTTATTTCATTGTGAAAGAATTCTAGTATTTAAGAAAAATAATATTTTTTAAATGATAATAATGCTAGACTTTTCAGTCTTTTGAAATAATTGCTGCATCACACAAATGTGTTTATTTAGAGGTAGTCCTTACCAATGCAAACCATGCTGTTATACAGTGCTTTAAGGACCGTGTGAGATCTCCGTCTTCCCCCTGTCATATGGTGCCTCTGATCTAAGCGAGCACGTGTCTGGAGCTCCTGCCAGATGACTGGGAGAGAGATTGTGTGCAGTATCACAAGGCTGTGGAGAGAATGTAAAGAGAGCTGGTCTGGACAGACAGTTTCCTGCTGCTGCGCGTCTGTTCTGAGACGAGTCCTGCGAGCAGAGCACAGCCAAACATGCAGATGTGTCGCATCCAGTTCACATGGGAAACATTTTCTTTTTTTTTCATTTAATGACAGTACATAGTTTCTAAGTTCCAAAATGACAAAAGCAGTAGCATTTACAAACAACAGCGTATCTAAAAGTATGAGATAACAACAAACAAACACAGCATTAAGAGCCGTGCTTGCACAGGTTCTGCCCTCTTCATTAATATTCTCAATCGGGCTCAAATTGATAAGCAATATAGAGGACGTTATTGTTTACAATACATCCGGAGCACATTCTGAACTTGGGAGAGGCGGGATGTTCAGACGCGCTCGAGACGGTTTAGCCAATCACAACACACCGAGCCAGCTGACCAATCTCAGCCCATCGTGTATTTCTGAGGGAGGGGCTTCATAATAACAGGAAATAAATCAAGCAGTTTGTCAGAGAAGGGACAGATCGGTGTGGAATAAAGCTAAATTATGTGAAAAATAATGCGTTTTTAAGAAATGAAGCAAGAACATGCACCCCATAAACACAATCAAGCCTAGAAAAAAAAAAAAAAAAAAAACGTAAACCATCCCTTTAAGCAAGCGGTAAGGTCAATTTTAACCCTATGCTATAAAAATCGTCCATTTGCTAAATTTATGTTGATTTTGATCCCATGAATTACTATCTCTGTTACAAACATTACTCCACTTTTTTGGTCTTCTCTTTCCCTGAAAAGAAGCACAGAGATATGAAATGGAGAGCGTTAGATGAAAAGCCGCTCTGTCTTCTGATTCATTCAGTGTTTTGTGTGTTTTCTGCAGAGTGAGTACTCCAGTGACTCAGAGAGCGAAGACAATTTCCTCCTGATGCCTCCGAGGGACCACCTGGGCCTCAGTGTGTTCTCCATGCTCTGCTGTTTCTGGCCCCTGGGCATCGCAGCTCTCTACCTGTCTCACCAGGTGAGGAGCTCTCAACCACTAGCTCATATGCCAACATAAATACCAATGTTCAAGAATTAGTTACATTTATTAATACTAACAGAACGAATAAATATATAGTTAATTAGCTTAACTATACACTCTTCAAATAAAGCTTCCAAAAAGATGTTTTCACAGCCATGCCATAGAAGAACCATTCTTGGTTTCCCAAAGAACTTTTCTGATCAGTTCTTAAAAGAACCCTTTTATTTAGTCTGAAGAACATTAATAATCTAAAAACCCTTTCCACCATAAAGAATCTTTGTGGAATGGAAGGTTCCATGGAAGACTGTAGACTGTTTACAGTTGCTTAGCAACATATCACAACTAATGCGTGGTCACAGCTGTGAATACATTATACTGGCTACTTTACAGCATATTTTGTCTCAACAATCTGTTTTATAATAAAGCAATAAGCCAGAAGAAGTCGGGAGTTGCTTTACAAATGGTATTAAATAATAATTTTGGGGTGCAACATTTTTTGTAGAAGTTGTTAGCCAGGGTAGGATTTTTTTTTTTGCATCCATCGTACTTCATTTTTTATTGAATTTTTTTGTATACATATATAAATATATATATATATATATATATATATATATATATATATATATATATATATATATATATATATATATATATATATATATATAATAGTAACAACAACAATAGTAATATTAGCACAGATAAAAATTATTATTGTTGTTATTAGAGTATTAGTAGCACAATGGATCTAAATAATAATAATAACAATAATAATAAATATGAATGGATGGATAATAATACCACATAGGAAAATATTATTATTGTTGTTGTTACTCGTTAACAACAATATAATAATAATAATAATAATAATAATAATTAATAATTGTTTTTATTGTTATTATAAGGCCTTCAGAGTTTTATTGGTAATTTCACCATACTTGTCCCATATTATTCCCTATCCTCCTTTAGGACAAACTATACAGTTAATTTCATGACAGTGTCAGTGTTAGAATATATTGATGGTCCCAAAACAGGCTTCATTTTCATAAATAGTAATGGGATTGTGTTATTAAACATTCAGTGTTCATATTTGACACGGACTTTAAACGTGGTCTTTTTCTATCATGCGGTACATCACGACTCAACACCCACAGCTCTCTAATTCTCTGCCTGAAAATAAATAAATAATAAAAAAATAGAAACCCTTTCTCAGCCTGGTTCTTAAAATCTAAGCTTACACCAAAATCAATTCACTGTGATCTTTATACAAACCTCAAGAGATTCACATTGCAGAATATTTGATCATGTAAAAATTTCACAAAAAACACCTGATTAAACTCTGAATATCAGAATACATTTATTAATTTCATCTAAAAGATGCTTGATACATATCAAATATTGCATCACGTGGTCCAAGAAGGTGAAGGAGAATTTAAATTCTAACAATCAAAGCTATAATATATAAAACATAACCTTAGAGACAGATCACAAAACTAGTGACAAAAGCAACAAGAACTGACAAACACAACTGAAAACCTTGGGGTGCATATACCCACAGGCCAAACAAGGAACTAAATGAGACACAGGTGTAAATGATAAATTATTAGGGATGCACCGGTTTACCGGCCATAAATCAGAAACCGGACGGTTTTTGCTTAAAATACGCGATCGGCAATCGGACGGTTTTTGGTCTTTTTTAGGCCGATTTTTCCGGAAGTGCGGCTGCGTGGACACAGACTACATTGTAATTGCTCGCTATGTCATTTGTGTGGAAATATTTCGAAATCTGTGCACAGGACACGGGCAGCCGATCAGCACTGGAAATGCAGAGCTACATGTCCGACTCTGAGGCACAGATAGCAGCAGGAAGCGATCAGCTGTTGGTGTACTGGCGAGCAAATAAGAATCCCTTTCCTGCGCGAGCTTACTGTTACCGGTCCGAGCCCTGAACACGAGTAGACCGTGAAGATGAGAAAGATGAGAAACGAAACGGACTAAACTGTCACAAATTTTTTTTTTTTTTTTTTGTAAAGTGGAACTTGCATACACGTTTGAAAAGCCAGAAGTAAACAACAGTTGATTATTTTTATTTTACCTTAAAATTACATCGACTTAATTTGATTTAAAAATCACCTGCTGTAGCACACTGAGAAAAAGTGTTTCATTCATCCAATTAAAAAAATTTAGGGTAATGATTCACATCTATATTTTTTTACTTGAGAGAATAGTTATTTATTTTTCATTGGCTCAAGTGAAAAAAATATAGATGTGAATCATTACCCTTTTTTTTTTTTTTATTATTGGATGAATGAAAACACTTTGCATCTTTGTTTTATTCGCACCAACATTATTTGATTTTAACATTTTGGAATAATCTATTTATATAGCATACTTTTATTTAGTCTGTAAACAAAGACACTGGTAAAGACCTTTTTTATTTAAAACCAAATGTAAAAACTAAAATACTGAATGCTGATCAAGAAACATCTTATTGAATGTGTGTTGATTGTGTTGTTTGGATTGTAGAACTATGCAGTTATTTCCTTTAATTTCACATGGTTACAGTTAATCTTTAAATTTAAGGCCAGTTCTCTGTAGTTTCAACCCAATTCAAAAACAAAAGCTAAATGCTGATGTCTGTAATGTAACTGTTAATTTCAGATGTTTGCAGTTATTGTTTTCAATAGCCAAAAGCCAATTTGGCCTTTTAAATACCGAATAAACATCTTGTTTATGCACACTTTCCTTATTTTTTGTTTGTTGCTTAAAGATAAAAAATAAATTAAAAAAATTGGAAATCGGTATCGGAATCGGCCAGTTTGTTTGTAAAAAATCGGTATCGGAATCGGCCATGAAAAATCATGATCGGTGCATCCCTATAAATTATACAGAGACAAACAAGGGCACAGTCAAACACTATGACAGCTAAGGAGCCACGGACGTGACTGAGAGAAAACACAGGAACCAAATGCATGTAGAAAGTGTCCACAAAACAGAATATAACTGACATATACAGAGCAGTGGCTTGTAGCACAAACTCACAGTTGCAGAATATATTACAATCCATAATGTTTGTAAAAGCATATATATAGTATCACACAAATACAAAATGCTGTATTTGATGCCATCTTTAAATAGGGTTTACCTAAACCACACACACACACTTACAAAATAGTAGTTAGCATCTGAGATAAATCACTTGTAAAAAATAATTCATTCAATTTGGTTGTCCTCACTCTAAACAAGTTCTATAGAAACTAAATCTATCTATAGATGCAGAAAATGATTCTCTGGTTAACCATTTAGATGAGTTAGATTAAATAATACAGTAGACAAAATCGTTAAACAATGAGAATACATGCAAATAAAAAGTTTGATAGTAAACGGTTACTGTGAATGAAACATTTCTATAGATGAAACACTTATTTTAGGTAGTGAAAAGAATACTTTGTGATTGTCTATATTGTACTAAGACTTGAAAAGATGCTGAAATATTTGAGTGCACTATAGTTGTGATATTAGTACTAAGAGTGTTGAAATAATAGCAAATAATAATAACTGTAAAAAATACCACTAACAGGTTTGATTAATTTGATAATTGCATCAAACTTGATGTAGATATTGTAACAGATTTCTTATCTAACACTAGCCCTGGTCTTTCTCTTATGATTTTTTTTATTTCTCTCTGCTAGACACTTCCGGTATACTTAAAGAAAAGGTGTTTAAATTTCAATTGAAATGTAACATCATTGCTTTGAGTTTGGAGTTGTGTGTGTGTTGAAGGCTGAGTGTAATACAGTTTGAATGGTCATGTATTATGCATCTAGCGTTTCTCCAGGGCTTTTCATCTTCTCGCTGAGTTTAGCGAGTAGCTAATGGATGGCCGATGTGAAAGTCATCCACCAGCGGGACGTTCTGTGAGCATGAACCAGGCGTAATGTGCCTTGAGGGAGGCCGAAGCAGCCTCTTTGAACGGCTCTTTTTCTTATATTCTGTTCAGTGGCATCATTTTAAAAGGTTATTGCTGTCTGCTAATGTAATTTCATAGAAATTGAATCATACATCTAAAGCATTTGGCTTAAATTCGAAGTCTTATAGAATCATTTTGCTTTCATGTGCTGTCTGCAATATCTTACAAAATTCAGTGCAGAATACAGTTTTGCTTTCCCATAAAATGAATAAAATGATGTTTAAGAGTCTGATATTGAGTCTGATATTCTGCACAGACCAGGAACAATCTGCTCAAATTTCTAATATACATTTTTACTTCAAACGAAGCTGGTTGAATTGGTTCATGGTTGAAATGTGGCTGTTCACTGAGGCGCTCTTATTAATGTTCATGGAAAGCAGACGTTAAACAGAATGTTATTTAAAAGAGATGTTTGTGATTTTCTATTGATCATGGTAGCATTATAACCAGGAATATATGCAGATACGTGGTTGAGATGAGTCTACTTTTAGTTGTAGGTGCCTGGATCACTGTACTGGAGCTCTACAACCCCAGTAAAGTATAGCAGAAAGCAGTAGTGTGGTGTCCAGGCTAAAGTATCAGCACTTGTTGTAACAGTGAAGAGTCAGAGATGTTCGGATTCAATTGCAGCATTTATTAAACAGAAAGGTCAGACAGGCAGAAATCAGAAATCAGAAATAGCGTCAGGGATAACCAGAATTGAAAAAAACATTTAGAAATGTTAGAGGGGCTAAACAAAACTTCACAGTAAGTGAGAGTGATTGTGCTGCTTATTTGTGTGTGTAAATGAGGTGCAGGTGTTGCAAGGAAATTGGCTGATGAATGAGGTGCAGGTGTGGCAAGGTGATTGTGATGCAGTGACTCATGGGGAATGTAGTTCGGGTGTGGTGCAACAGAATGAAAGGTGCTAGTGTCCAAGTGATGATATAGTGACATCTGATGGTTGATGGAAATAGAAGATTCCAGAGTCCTGAGTGGAGTGCCCTCTGTAGGAGTTCATTGGCACTACAGCTAATGATCGTAACACTTGTAAATATGCACATTTGTAAGAATAGTGAGACTTGAAACAATCTAATAACTACTACATATTCACAACATTAACTTATTTAATATTACATTTTAATGAAAATGTGATAACGCCCATTATATAACGGTTTCATGTGTATTTGTGATTTTGTTTCACTGGTTACTAATTATATCTGTGTATTGGGAGATGCATTTTTTATGTTTTCACAGAGATTGCATCTGTGTACATTTTCAAGGTTTTCACCAAAGCAAGGAAGCAATTTTGAATTTTAGATTGGGATAAAACTGTGTGATGGTGCGATGGATCTCATCATAGTTTCTGCTTAAGGATTTATTTTTTGCAGATATTAGGACATTACAACATTCTAAATAATAACAAGTAGTATTATATCACATTTTCATTCAACATTTTCATTCAAATGTAATATTAAATAAATCACTCTTGTGAATACGTAGTAGCTATTAGATTGATTCAAGTCTCACTATCCTTACAAATTTGCGTATTTACGAAAGTTGCTCGTACATGGCGGTACAGAAAAAAAAAACCCATCTCATCAGATGTATTGCAATCAAATTATTATTTCAGATCAATTGTTCTTATTAGACCTTAAAGCACAAGTAATTATTAATTTAGGTAGGTCATATAGGTCCTATCTGCTTTTGCTAAGCTGTGCATAATCTGACTCATTGCTTTTAGAGCGTGTTCTAACTCAAACACAATAAGCTTCTTATGTAACGTTTTGGGAAGAGAGGGTGCAAGTGTGGGCTTTGTAGAGCATAAGCTTTGAATAAAAAACCTTTTTCTGAACAATCGTTTTCATTTTGTCAGCAAACCGTTGGTGCTCTGTGCTCGATCACAGCCGAGATTCAAATAAGCCAACTTCACAAGTCAATATGCATTTGTGCTGCCGTTGATTATGCAGGAATGTCTCATATTACTACTAATTGAAATATATTCTGCAAAGTTAGATCTGGTATAATCACTAATTTGACTAAGTGAGCGATTGTTGTCTCATTTGATTATTTTTGTCATTGCTCTGTTGTTAATTTGTTTTTACTTTGATTTGATGGCAATTAATTATGCATGTCTAAACTGAAGCAGTAATTAGGCAACTAAGTACAGTACTGTATGGAACAATAGGCTGATAATCATGTTTACACACTAACTGTGCACATTAACAGCACATTTACTTTGCAAATCTAAGTTCAAATACAACCATGACTAATTTTGACTAATTTTCAACAAAAGCGGCATTAAAAATACTGGAGATTACACTCAACAATGTTTTATTTTTTCAGATATATTTCTGCATTCATTACAGTTTTGGTGTATTTTGATTTCCTTAACATAGATTCACATATACCTGACTGGTTTAAAACAATTGATGGTCTGAAAGGCAAATAGTAAAATTGGCTGTGCTTGTGACTTATGTGACATTTCCAGAGGCCTAAGAACATTTAAGATATATGCCAGGCAAACAAATGAATAACCTAAGTGAATATAACAACATACTGCTTTGCTTCTTGGACTGCAGGGCTAAAATTTATAGTCTGACAGTAAGCATTACAAAAATCATGTTAACTCTGTTTGTATTACGAGCCCTAGGGAAAGCATCCGCACAAGATCCTCATGTGTACCAACGAGGGCTCAGAGCTGCACCAATGGACTGTTTGCTTTTCCAACAATGCATCATGATAATGTCAGTGACCGTTTTTTTAGATAAAGTCTTTTGTGATTGATTTAGTGAATTCTGGTTAAAAGCAGAAACAAGGTGTGCTCACCCCTGCTGAACATGACATAACAGCTTATGATTTACAAATTACAAGACCCTTGTTGTACACTAACTGTAAATGTAATTGAACCACAAATTCTTCTCTCAACTTAAAGAAATCGTACACCCCAAAATGATAATCTGCTAAAGATGTACTCATCTTCAGGCCAACCAAGATGTAGATAAGATTGTTTCTTCAGGGGAACATATTTGGATAAATGTAGCATAACATCACTTGCTCAACAAAAGTCACTGCAGTGTATGGTTGCTATCAGAATGAGAGTTCAAACCGCTGATAAAAACATCAAAATAATCTACAAGTAATCCACACTGCTCCAGTCCACCAGTTAACATCTTGTGAAGTAAAAAGTTGCATGTTTGTAAGAAACAAATCCATAATAAAGACATTTTTGCTTCTGGATAAAATCATCTATCAGTAATATTGCTATTTCCTGTGAAAAAGTTGTCTCGTCTGAATCAGGAGAGGAATATGCACAAATCAAGCACCGTTTGCAAGCAAAAATAGTCTAAAAAAGTTCCAAACTAATATATGAGTGGATTTTTTATGTGAAAGGACAGCAGGGTATGTCTTTAATTTTTTTTGGACTGGAGGAAGCATTATTATCTTTTATGGACTTTGGAAATGATGGTTTAAAGAGCAGGTCATATGGGTTTTTGAAAAATATATATTTTTGCAGTTTGTAATGTAATGTTATCCTTTGGTGTAAACAGTCTGCAATAAAAAATTGCATGATAAATAAAGATATTGTCTCTCAAAAGAAAGAGTTGACCCTGAACCACCTTAACGAGTCGGTATATTTTTGTATTTACTGCCAGTTACCTATAAATGTCACAAAGTAACACGTTTGTATAATTCCAGCCTGTCGCAGTTCTCACACGTGCACCTTAAATAAGAAAATACTAACAAAGAATGCTATAAAACGTCTTGGTCACGTCAGTGCCCGACGAATTTGGATCTCGCTTCGAGAGACCAAACTGCTTCGAGTGTATTCTAAATTAGTTAATGCACATTGGCATGCAATTATTTCGTCCAGCTGCGGCTGATCACAGCTTGCGTTTAAGAGGCAGAAGGTACAATGCATACCAGGTTTTTGCTCAGGAGTTCCGCTGCAGCTGCCATATGCCCCAGAAGCCTCTGAAATAGTGTCAGTGGGACCGCCATCCTGCCCTTGATTGAATTCAAGCAGGTCAGCACTGACCGTGCACGTTCCTCTGTTTGACCGAATCCAACTCCATACCCAGAAAAGACATCCTCTGGGTTTGGGAGAGTTTGCTATTTCCCCAGTTGACCTGAATACCCAACAGGCTGAGGTGCTAGAGCACCAAGTCTCTGTGCCCACACAACTGATCCCGAGACTGTGCTAGTATAACCCAATTATTTAGATAGTTGAGGATGCGAACTGAGGGGAACAAGAGCCTCTGTGACTTTCATGAAGACACCGGGAGACAGGGAGAGCCCAAAGGGCAGGACCTTGTACCGATATGCCCGTCCAAGAGTGTGCAGTGCAATGCTTACCTGGTTCCACAGGTTGGCAGAGGGTGCATGACTAGGGCCATTGTTGACGCTTTCGAACCGACTGCAGCAGCCGGCTGACGAAGGAGGAGTGAGGTCTGGTGTTGGGCAATTTGCTACGTGCCCTACTGGGACCCAGAGACTTTACAGATTATTTCTGGGGGAGGAAGAGGCGTTTTCATCATCCCCCAAAGAGCAGCTTCCTCCCTCTCTGGGTCTCTTGTACCGGGGCTTCTTGCTCTGCTCTTGCTCACGGCCAGGTTTGACAGGGCCAAGAAGGGTAGGTGCAGCCTGCCTACGCCCAGCTCCACTGCACCGCGTGCTGGAAGTTGCTGCGGATGTGGTGCGGGAGTGGGGGTGGACACAGGGGGTTTGCCTTGGCAATGAGCAGGCTAGGGCGCTGCAGCCAGCAGATGGGTGGAAGAAGCACTTGCCTGCCGGGGCAGGGTGTGCGCCTTAGTCTGCTTTTGTGCAGGTCAGTCTGGGACACAGAGACATTAAGGAACTGAACTTGTCAGCATCCTTCATATCAGACAGACACAGCCAGGGATATGGACATCGCACGACCAAGAGAACTCACGGGGACATTCGTCGCTCAGAGCGCGAGGTCAGTAGTGGTTCGGAGCTCTTTCAGAACATCTGGATCATGACCACCTTGATTGAGGTCTTTCAGTGCCTTGGCCTGATGAACCTGGAGTGACACCATAGCTTGTAAGGTGGAGGCAGCTTCTCCAAAGGCCATATAAGCATCGCTGGCCAGTCGAGTACCTACAGACCCGATGGGAGGCACCCTCTATCTAGCACTGTGTGAAGGCAGTATTAGGTCACAACTGCATCGCAACCAACTGCTCCACCGGGGGACCCCTGTATACCAACTAGATGCACCACCATCAAGGGTGGTGAGGGAGGAGGAACCAACAGATCGGTTTCCAACAGTAAAAGTTGTCGTCCATGACCTGTTGAACTCCTCATGCACCTCCGGTAAGAAAGGCACAGAGGCGGGGCACTTAGAACCAGCATGAGCCACCCTGAGAAACCAATCATCCAGCCTTGAGGTGTCGGGACCCAGTGGAGATTTCCACTTGAGCCCTACCCTCTTGGCGGCTTGGGAAAGCATAGTCGCATATCCCTTTTTTCTGTGGAAACCGAGCCTGGCCCGCAGCTCTGAGAAGGTCATCATCCAACACAATGGGAACATGACTCATCCACAAAAGCCACCTCAGTGTGTTTAATGCCTAGACACCTGAGGCAGCTATTGTGACCATCACCTGTTGCCAGGTACCAACCACATCCAGGAACGCACGGCTGAAATGGAATCTTTAAAAAGACGATCCGTCATCTTTACAAAGATGTACCCATGTAAGCTCTTTTAGAAAAATTTATCTTTCAGGAAAATGCTCTTTTAGTTCTGAGGCACACAGGGGAATGGCCACTTGCAGCACGACAGGGGGTAGTGCGGCCTGAAGTTTGCAACCCACTCGACACAGGAATGACCACTGCTGAAGCGCCATACCGCCAACACCAGAAGCTTCCAAGGGCATGTTAAACTCGTAGCTCACTGAAGAGACTTGAATGGAGCAGAATAATGTTGTCGCTTTGCTCTGAAGTGAAAACCTGGTATGCAGTGCACCTGCTGCCTGTTTATGCTCAAGCTATGATCAGCGGCAGCTGGATTCAATAATTACATGCCAATGTGCATCGTTTAGTTTACACTTGAAGTAGATTGGTCTCTTGAAGTGAGATCCCAATTTGTCGGTCACCGACATGATGTCCAGAGTGACCGACTGAAAGGGAACTGCTGTCACATCATGTAAAGTATCACGTACAAAGTTTAAACTTACCACTGAGAAACATCCTGATCAAGTCTTGCTTGCTATGGAGTTTCTGGTTCACTGCATCGGTATCATCCTCGGACTTGGGCTTGAATTGATAAGGTAATATCGATGCCATTTTTTTTTAACCTTATAGCATCTTTGTTTACAAGTAACCCACCTGGGCAAAAAATAATGGACTTTTCATTTCCGACACGCATTGTATACTGAAAGATCAATTACTACAGACTTGACCAGCTGACCAATGAGAGCAAAGTAGGCTTATGGAAGGTAGGGGTTTTCAGACCTTGAGCTCAAACTTGATGAGAATTCAAAAAAATATTTTAATATTAAATGTATATTCTGAGAAAATTGCAATGTTTTCCGACCTTAGATGCATTTAAACCTGGTGTAGGGGACTCCAACACAATATTAGGACACTTTAAAGTTAAAATGCCTTAGTTCCTGTATATGCGTCTAAGTAAATTGTTCTTTACAGTAAGAATATAATGGTTCTTTTAAGAACTGTTCACTGAAAGAACCAAAAATAGTTTTTTGGCATCACTGAACATTTGGAACCTTTTATTATAAGAGTGTAGAAAAGTAAGGAACAGTATGGAACAAATATACAGTATTGTTCAAAATAATAGCAGTACAATTTGACTAACCAGAATAATCAAGGTTTTTCGTATATTTTTTTATTGCTACGTGGCAAACAAGTTACCAGTAGGTTCAGTAGATTCTCAGAAAACAAATGAGACTCAGCATTCATGATATGCACGCTCTTAAGGCTGTGCAATTGGGCAATTAGTTGAATTAGTTGAAAGGGGTGTGTTCAAAAAAATAGCAGTGTGGCATTCAATCACTGAGGTCATCAATTTTGTGAAGAAACAGGTGTGAATCAGGTGGCCCCTATTTAAGGATGAAGCCAACACTTGTTGAACATGCATTTGAAAGCTGAGGAAAATGGGTCGTTCAAGACATTGTTCAGAAGAACAGCGTACTTTGAGTAAAAAGTTGATTAGAGAGGGGAAAACCTATAAAGAGGTGCAAAAAATGATAGGCTGTTCAGCTAAAATGATCTCCAATGCCTTAAAATGGAGAGCAAAACCAGAGAGACGTGGAAGAAAACGGAAGACAACCATCAAAATGGATAGAAGAATAACCAGAATGGCAAAGGCTCAGCCAATGATCACCTCCAGGATGATCAAAGACAGTCTGGAGTTACCTGTAAGTACTGTGACAGTTAGAAGACGTCTGTGTGAAGCTAATCTATTTTCAAGAATCCCCCGCAAAGTCCCTCTGTTAAAAAAAAGGCATGTGCAGAAGAGGTTACAATTTGCCAAAGAACACATCAACTGGCCTAAAGAGAAATGGAGGAACATTTTGTGGACTGATGAGAGTAAAATTGTTCTTTTTGGGTCCAAGGGCCACAGGCAGTTTGTGAGACGACCCCCAAACTCTGAATTCAAGCCACAGTACACAGTGAAGACAGTAAAGCATGGAGGTGCAAGCATCATGATATGGGCATGTTTCTCCTACTATGGTGTTGGGCCTATTTATCGCATACCAGGGATCATGGATCAGTTTGCATATGTTAAAATCCTTGAAGAGGTCATGTTGCCCTATGCTGAAGAGGACATGCCCTTGAAATGGTTGTTTCAACAAGACAATGACCCAAAACACACTAGTAAACGGGCAAAGTCTTGGTTCCAAACCAACAAAATTAATGTTATGGAGTGGCCAGCCCAATCTCCAGACCTTAATCCAATTGAGAACTTGTGGGGTGATATCAAAAATGCTGTTTCTGAAGCAAAACCAAGAAATGTGAATGAATTGTGGAATGTTGTTAAAGAATCATGGAGTGGAATAACAGCTGAGAGGTGCCACAAGTTGGTTGACTCCATGCCACACAGATGTCAAGCAGTTTTAAAAAACTGTGGTCATACAACTAAATATTAGTTTAGTGATTCACAGGATTGCTAAATCCCAGAAAAAAAAAATGTTTGTACAAAATAGTTTTGAGTTTGTACAGTCAAAGGTAGACACTGCTATTTTTTTGAACACACCCCTTTCAACTAATTGCCCAATTGCACAGCCTTAAGAGCGTGCATATCATGAATGCTGGGTCTTGTTTGTTTTCTGACAATCTACTGAACCTACTGGTAACTTGTTTGCCACGTAGCAATAAAAAATATACTAAAAACCTTGATTATTCTGGTTAGTCACATTGTACTGCTATTATTTTGAACAATACTGTACCTGTATGCCAAAAAAGTAATACTAGCCTTATTTGAAGAATTACAGCATGAAATATCTAATTGCCAGGTGTTATTTAATAATAGCTTAAGTAAACCTTAAAATGTTTAAATTAGTAATCACACAGCAAAAAAAAACACTTACAAAATGAAATCACCTTCATGTTTGACCAGCTTGGCCAGGTTGCAGCAAAGCTTTGTAAAAGACAGCAGTCATTGTCAAGTATAACAAACAAAAATGCAGTTGGAAATTGGAAAATTGCATTTTTAATTTCATTCTTTGACCGTTGTGTTATTTCCATGCCATTAATGTACTCCCCTGCCTGTCTGCAGCATGTAGCCATGCTGTGGGGAGTGCTGACATCTTGCAGTAATTTCAAGAAACCCAGTAGTAGGCAGACCACATACATTTTTACTGCTGCCCTGTCAATGACCACTTTCGCAGGAAACTAGTGGATCTTCCAGAGACTAGAAACTGTCTTGAGCTCAATATGCCTGTGAATTCTGTGTAAACAGCCCTGAGAACAGTATCTCAGTTCCTGTCCAGTAGACCTACTGTCCTCTCACTTTAGCTTCTTCTTTTAATGGATCAGCTCAAAAACTGACCATTTACTTTCTTAAAGCTGCAGTCGGTAACTTTTGACGCTCTAGCGGTTAATAAACAGAACTGCTTGCGTCTTGCGGAAGAACATCGTAGCCGGAACTACTTCTCTCTGTTTATGTCTATGAAGAATCACGAAGGTACTGGGTTACTCTGCCGCGGTACCCCCGAAGCAATCTAAAATAGTCCGAATATAAACACTTATTATAGGTGCACCCTAGTGATTCAGGACAAGCTAAAAACACGATTTGGAAAATGGATTCATGGTGTACTCGCTTATTATATACATTTTTCTACATTTTGAACACAAACAAAGTTACGGACCGCAGATCTGATTGGTTGTTTCTTAACGGGAGCGATGGAGTTTCTGCAAATGGCAATAGGACCACTGGGAGGAGCCAGAGGTGCTTGATTTTTTTTTTTTACAGATTATCTATGAAGGTATTTTTGATTCAAATTAACTGAGCACCTGTGGCAGTGCGATTTGTAGTTGTAGAGAAAAGCCACACATGTGTATCAGTAAATTTGAAGTCACAGAGTGAAATGTTTTAAGAGTTGCAAACCTGTAGACTTTTTTTCTCTCCCACAAACACAACACAACAGTTACACCTTCTCAAATTCTTCATTGCAGGTGCACAAATCCTATTCTACAAATCACACATTTAGAAACTCGTACGCTCACATTTTTGAAACAATTGCTGCAGTGAATGTGGTGCAAAACGCATTTACACACCCGCATCAAGAAATGTGCAGTCGTGGAGAAATGTTGAACATCCGCAAATCAATACGTCAATTCATCAAATGTGAGTTGCACACTTGTAGAATATTTTCTCAGAATGTCTTGTATATTTTTCTAACACAAACACAAAGTACATAACTACAGCTTCTTGAATCTGCTGCGATGAAGCTCAAACACTGTTTTTTCGCTTTCAAGCGACAAGTTTCGCGCTCTCCCTTTTGCACCGAGATATTTGGTTCAAAAGTGATTTGTGCATCTGTAGAGGTAGTGGGCGGGACTGTTTAGAGATTACAGAATTTCAGCCAATCAGAAGAGCTACTGAGCCAGTAGATATACGCCCCAAGCAGTTTTACGCCCCTGTTGTTCCTCATGCGTCCAGTAGGGGGAGGCAGTATATTAGTATATGAGCCCAGTCATTTATAAGAACAGCAGACCATATCTATATGTATGATAGCAGCAGACCTTCTTGAAGCGATACGGATGAGGTATGTTAAATAATCTGCTAAAGTACTTGTTGTTGATTGTATTGTGTAATGATGCAACATTTATTATTTATAAAAGATTGATCAATTAAATAAGAAAGAATAGCGATATCAATTCAAAAGATGGATCAGTTTATTTCGAGAGGCAAAAGTACTTGATTGAGTCAGATGTTCTGTCTGACTCAAACTTAACTAACCACAGTCTATCATCAATGGACAAAAAAAAAAAAAAAAAAAAAAAAAAAAAAACAATCAAAGTGACTTGACACTTTTTCCAAGTGTTCCATCAATATTGTTCATTGAAGATCAGGAGCGAATTGATGTTATCTACACTCAGATGACTTCAATTTTGGATGGCACACCTACACACACCCACAGTGACCAGATCAGATTCATTATGGATGTCCCTTTTCCAGAGGTATGGTCTTGTGTGTTAGTTGTGCTCTGCATGGTGTCATATTCACATTGTTTTTAATGTCAAATAGTTTATCCATAATGTTAGATAATTTCTATAAAATAATAGTTTTGTGCTTAATATAGAAAAGGAACATTGGATTTTGTTGTAAAAAAAAAAAAAGCAAAATGATGCTTGGCTTATTTGGGCTGTGATAAATCTTTCTCTGGTAGTCCATCATCTGTGCTCTTGCCGTTGTGAAAGATGTGTCCATCTTGGAGGCTGAGGAGAAATTCCTTCGAGGACCTTTCATTGACGCAAGGTACTGTAAGGATCCTATAAAGGAAAAAAAAAATTGAAACATGACATCCTGCCATTATTTATAAATAACCATTGTTTTCTACCACTATGCAACTTTTGCTTTTTTATTTATTTTTATCAGTGAGTGGGATCACTTTGACCGCAGGATAAAGAAACAATTAAAGAAGAGTGGCAAACCATTGGAGAGTCATCTACAGGAGTCATGCTGTTAAGAAATAACCAAGTCATGGTGTTAATAAATTTTTTTTGTGAACAACAATATTGTCTTTCTTTTAAATGACCCTTGGAATTTTAGAAAATTTTTAAATTTTGTTGGTCTTCATAAAATGTTATGTAGAACATGTTCTGTTGCTGTATAACGAGCAATTGTGAATTGTAAAGCAAATATTTCATTTAGGATCCATATGATTACACAGTACTGTATGTCTAATGGCCTGAATATGGTTAATATCTAAATATAACTTAATATAAATTCACAACATCATATATCAGTCAATCTCTGTATATAAAAACAGTTTATAAATATATATAAATAATACATTTTACAGTAGGTCATAGGTCTGCAGCCTCCCCCTACTGGACGCATGAGGAACAACAGGGGCGTAAAACTGCTTGGGGCGTATATCTACTGGCTCAGTAGCTCTTCTGATTGGCTGAAATTCTGTAATCTCTAAACAGTCCCGCCCACTACCTCTACAGATGCACAAATCACTTTTGAACCAAATATCTCGGTGCAAAAGGGAGAGCGCGAAACTTGTCGCTTGAAAGCGAAAAAACAGTGTTTGAGCTTCATCGCAGCAGATTCAAGAAGCTGTAGTTATGTACTTTGTGTTTGTGTTAGAAAAATATACAAGACATTCTGAGAAAATATTCTACAAGTGTGCAACTCACATTTTAATGAATTGACGTATTGATTTGCGGATGTTCAACATTTCTCCACGACTGCACATTTCTTGATGCGGGTGTGTAAATGCGTTTTGCACCACATTCACTGCAGCAATTGTTTCAAAAATTTGAGCGTACGAGTTTCTAAATGTGTGATTTGTAGAATAGGATTTGTGCACCTGCAATGAAGAATTTGAGAAGGTGTAACTGTTGTGTTGTGTTTGTGGGAGAGAGAAAAAAGGCTACAGGTTTGCAACTCTTAAAACATTTCACTCTGTGACTTCAAATTTACTGATACACATGTGTGGCTTTTCTCTACAACTACAAATCGCACTGCCACAGGTGCTCAGTTAATTTGAATCAAAAATACCTTCATAATTATCTGTCTCATATTCTACTGTCAGGACATAATGACAGGCTTAACAAATATGTAAAAAATATATTTTTACAAAAGTTACCTACTGCAGCTTTAATGCATGTTCCTTGTGCATTAGTGCATGTTATTGGAAATAGGACATGTACAAGTCACATTCCCATATGATTTGGAAAATCATCATTTGTCTAAATATCTGATCACCTTTCTCCATTTATTTTGTTATTTACACTACCGATAAAAAGTTAAGTGTCATTTTAAAATATATTCAAATAGAAAATTGTCTTTTCAAATTGTAATAATATTTTAAAATATTTCTTCTTTTACTGCATTTTTCAGCAAATAAATGTTGTTTTGGTGAGCATAGGAGACTTCTTTTAAGAAAATTTTAAACTTTTGAATGGTGGTGTATATGTATTTGCTCTAAAATGGCATAGAGAAGTGGTGTTTAATGTGAGAACTTAGACAATTAAACTTTTTTAGTAATTAAACAAGGAAAAGTGATTTCATAATTTGTATGTGCCAATATGAAAACACAACATAATAAAATAAATTTTTTATCTAGAAATACACACAGTGGTTAACCGGCGACAAGGTTCAGCCAATGCTCAATGATGCACGTATGGACCTAAGGAATTGCCTGTGTGGTCTGATCCAACAGACGAGCTACTGTAGCTCATATTTAGGTTGAGCATGACTAGAATAATTTTGTTTTGTTCCTACATGATGATGCAGTCGCTCAGAAGTAGTTGAATTATGATCGGCTGCTAAATTTGATGGCAATTTTAATATGACCCGATTAGCATCATCAGGTTATTGTGGGCCGACCCGTTTGATGGATGTTGGCAAAGATGAAAGACACAAGCCTACAGACAGACAGTCCAGCTTTTCTCCCTAATGTAATAAATCAAGATAATAGATGGCAAAATAGCTCATAGCGGTCAGAAAGGAGATCTGTAAGCGAGCAGGGAAGGAAAACGAGGCAGTGGGGTGCTGAGATGTAAATGAATTCATCAGAAATGTCTGTCTTTAATCTTGGCAACATTTCCTGGACTTCAAAGGCTGCGGGTCCCCGCAGGAGAGCTCTGAGTCATGCAGCACTTATTATTTATGCACTTTACCAGATCTGTCAGTAAGCTGCTGGAGAGCGGCCAGTTAGTAATGTCTCTGTTTTCTTTCTCTCTGCATCTCTCTTATGCGATCATAGCTCGTTCACACTCCAAACGTTTTCAAAACAAGTTCTATTTCTGTCTTTGTTCTCCCTCTCTCACGCAGACTAACAAAGCGCTGACTAAAGGAGACTTTCACCACGCCAGCTCCAGCTCCAGACGTGCGCTCTTCCTCGCCGTACTGTCCATCACCATCGGGACCGGCATCTACGTGGGTGTGGCTGTGGCTCTTATAGCATACCTCTCCAAAAACAATCACTTGTAGCCTTCCCATGTCCAAAACCACTCTCACGGTCGGAAGAAAACTTGATTATTTTGGGATCTGCTTTTTGGGACAACACCCAATGGTCACGATACAGGACTCACCAGCAATGTGCTCCACTCCTGCACTTTTAAAAGTCGTGTTTCCATTTCGTTGGGAAGATCAGCGTTTGTGTAAATGGTCTTGATCACTTATCTGCATTTTCATGTGAATGTGCCGCCCATCACTATTGTTTTTTTTTGTTTTTTTTGCGCTCAGTGTTTGTGCAAGTTCAAATCTATTTCTACACACAAAAGATTTTGGCCAAGTTAAAGTCGATATGAAAACCTGATTTATTTTCTTAATGCATGTTCTTAAAAATAGTTCTTCCATACTGTGCACGTTTTTTCCAAAAAAAAAAAAATCTCCAAAATGGATTTATTTGCTCTGTCACTGTACAGCTTTCCTTTTTGTCATCAGATGGAGGGGCCAATCCGCGCAATTTCCAATGGATGAAATCAGGGGCCGGTTGCACCAGCTGTGCGCAAGTTACAAGTTTTGATGTAAAAGTGCATTTTACTATTAAATATTTTTGAATTGCACCAACTCTACACATAAACTAAGTATTGACTAAACAAGCCTCCAAACAGATGTAACAGTTGGAATGAAAGAGCAGAATGATCAAATGGCATCAATAAGATCATGTTTTACCTGACAAACTTTATAGACATACATAATGTAGAAGTGAGCAATATTTTTTTTTCTTGATTATTTTAATGATACTTTAACAATATTTGGCTGAGTGTGTTTTTGTGCTTGCAACTTGGCTGGTTTAGGCCTATCATGGATAAATATGACACTAAAACCACCAGTAAGTCCCTGTCTTAATGAGTGATTCATTGAATCATTAATTCAAAAGATGTGCTCAAAACAATGATTCATTTAGAAACTAAGCATGTGACTGGCTGCATCCGAAATCGCACCCTTACTGTACCTACGATATAGTAGGTCAAAAACAAAATAGTGTGTGACAGTTGATGTTTCATTAACAAGGTTCGGGGGCTCTCTGGGTTTGGGCTATATTCCGGGCTCAGAGTCAAAGTAAAGTAAAAGTAAAAGTTCCTACTTAAGAGAGGATGTGATTTCAGATGCAGACCCTGTCTTTATGAGCATATTATTGACTCAAATGATTCATTCAAAAACAGATCCAATCACTCAGGAAACAAATCTTCCGGCTTTGTTTGTAACTATTTTTGTTGGTGAAAAACCCCCAGATAATATTGTGTCTAAAATGTAACTCATGTAACCCAATTAATTGTTACCCCAAAATTAACTTCTTGTTTGTTGAACTGTTGTATAAAATCAGTATCACATTTGCGATTATGCTCACTTGACCATGCTAATAACTGTATTTGGGAACATCATACACGATCATATCATGTTTTGGGTTGTTTTTGCGAAGTGAGTGACATCAATAATGGCAACTTGCTCATCGTTGAAACAACAATTACAAAATTATCATAGATGATAAATATCGCATACCCCTAATATGGCTGTTAACATTTTGAGAGAATATTACGTGAAAATTATTGTTTACAAACCTGATCTCAGTGTTAGAGCATTGCATTAGCAGCACAAAAGGTTGTGGGTTCAATTCCCGGGGAACATACATATTGACAAAAAATAAAATAATGAATTATAGCCTGAGTGCACTGTAAGTCGTTTTAGATAAAAGCTTCTGCTAAATGCATAAATGTAAATGTAAACAGTTTGTGTTCATCGCTCCGCGTTTTGCATGGCAAGTAATATCAATCATATTAATTATTTATTTTTTATATAATTTTTTATTGTCAATTGAAATTGCAATGTTATTTCATCATGAAGTATCATATTTTCATAGAAAAACAAATTTTTGTCATTTTATGTGAGGCGCAATAAGATAGAAACAACCATAACTAGAAAAAAATCATAGCATTTTAACAACTTGGGTCCTATTAGATAATTGAAGATAAACGCCACATTACGTGACTATGTATTAAATGGTGCAACAAAAATCAAGCACGGATTTATTTACAAACTAAGCTAGTATAAGTTACAAAGGATTTAGTGTGGTTCCAATTTAAGTAAGAACTTCCGAACGGCTGGTGTAACCATACCCAAGTCTACCCATTTTTCTTTTTTTAATTGTTGAATTTTGCTTTACTCGGTAACATGTCTAATTTTAAATTTACAGTAAAAGGGTTTATGAACAGTATTTCCTGTTGACTTTAATATTGGTTCGTCACAAACAGAGTATTTGATATACAGATCAAACCTCTCTAAAGATGTGAACGGGATCTGAATCTGAACAATCAGTGTTTTTTCTGGAATGTTTTTTGGAGTACACGAAGCATCAATCTGAGGTGCCACAGTGCTTTCAAGCCCTTTTAATAAGAGCTACTCAATCTTACGGTCTGTGACACAAGAAGGGGCATTTTCAACTCTCTTTTGATATTACAGACACAAAATGAACATAAAGCCATATAGATGGGTTGCTCAAGCCAGCGCGTTGACTTTTTTCAAAATGTAAGGGTGAAATCATTCTCGTGAGGCTGTAACATTTAATACGAACTACTCTGTAATCAAGTCCTAAGGCTTTCAGTTTATACATGTCAATGTATGAATCTCCCATACTTTGGGAAACACCTCTTGCCAGCAAGCTCATGCTAATTAAATGTGGTCTTTTCATTCAAAAATGGTGTTGGTGTGTTTAATCTGGGCCATTTGCTTTCAGATTTGTTTTATTTTTTTTACTTTGAAAATAATTAAATTATGGTTCAGTTATAGACAGACAGCAAAATATGGCATATGTCCTTTCTGGGTTTGATTTTTCCACATGTATACAGAGAAATGTATCTTTACTGTGGATTCAACTACCATGTTAACAGAACATCAGTAATAGCAGATTTGCAACACAGCATTTGCTCCAACAATAACCTAATGTTAATTTATAGTAATGTATTGATTCAGAGTAGATCCTTGGATTCTAAAAAAACTTTGTAAATTTTATATTAAAGGTGCTTTTTGTTTTTGTTGGTTGACTTATGTGTAACATAAAACAAGATATTTTGAGAAATGGCTCATTGTTTGTTTTGTCCAGTGGAAGTCAATGGTCCCCAATGGTTAACAGCATTCTTCAAAATATCTTTTTGTGTGTTGTGTGCGTTCAAAAGGTCACATTCACACTAGAATATGGATCATATGGACCATAGAACATGGCCATGTAGAATACAAACCCAATTCCAAAAAAGTTGGGACACTGTACAAATTGTGAATAAATGTGTATCATTTTAAGGGAAAATTAAGTTGATTTTAAATTTCATGGCATCAACACGTCTAAAAAAATTAGATGTTTACCACTGTGTGGCATCCCCTCTTCTTTTTATAACATTCTGTAAACGTCTGGGGACTGAGGAGACAAGTTGCTCAAGTTTAGGAATAGGAATGTTGTCCCATTCTTGTCTAATACAAGCTTCTAGTTGCTCAACTGTCGCAGGTCTTCTTTGTTGCATCTTCCTCTTTATGATGTGCAAAATGTTTTCTATGGGTGAAAGATCTGGACTGCAGGCTGGTCATTTCAGTACCCGGAACCTTCTTCTACGCAGCCATGATGTTGTAATTGATGCAGTATGTGGTCTGAAAGAGACGACATCTGGATGGGAGCATATGTTGTTCTAGAACTTGGATATACCTTTCAGCATTGATTGTGCCTTTCCAGATGTTTAAGCTGCCCATGCCACACACACTTATGCAACCCCATACCATCAGAGATACAGGCTTCTGAACTGAGCTCTGATAACAACTTGGGTTGTCCTTGTCCTCTTTAGTCGGGATGACATGGCGTCCCAGTTTTCCAAAAATAACTACAATTTTGATTCGTCTGACCACAGAACAGTTTTCCACTTTGCCACAGTCCAATTTAAATGAGCCTTGACCCAGAGAAAAGGTATAGAGTTTTAGCCGGCAATGGCGAATGGCACGGTGGATTGTATTCACCGATAATGTTTTCTGGAAGTATTTCTGAGCCCATGTTATGATTTCCATTACAGTAGAGTTCTGTATGTGACTCAGTGCAGTCTAAGGGCCGAAGATCACGGGCATCCAGTATGGTTTTCCGTCCTTGACCCTTACGCACAGAAATTGTTCCAGATTCTCTGAATCTTTGGATAATATTATGCACTGTAGATGATGATAACTTCAAACTCTTTGCAATTTTTCTCTGAGAAACTCCTTTCTGATATTGCTCCACTATTTTTCACTGCAGCATTGGGGGAATTGGTGATCCTCTGCCCATCTTGACTTCTGATAGACACTGACACTCTGAGAGGCTCTTTTTATACCCAATCGACTTATAAGGAACAGCTGGACGACCAATTTGTAACTTATACATACATTTAACTTTTCCGGCCTCTTATTGCTACCTGTCCCAACTTTTTTGGGATGTGTAGCTCTCATGAAATCCAAAATGAGCCAATATTTGGCATGACATTTGAAAATGTCTCACTTTCAACATTTGATATGTTATCTATATTCTGTTGTGAATAAAATATAAGTTTATGAGATTTGTAAATTACTCCATTCCTTTCTTACTCACAATTTGTACAGTGTCCCAACCTTTTTGGAATCGGGTTTGTATATAAGAATAATATTTATTTTATTAGTACTTCTAAACAGCCAGTATGTTATAATATAATGTTGTATGTTATAATATAATAATGTTGTAATATGCATGCTATAAAGCAATCTGTCTATAGTGAATAGTGTTCCCTAATCTAAAGTGTTGTTGACAGTGATTTATTTTGGGCTCAGTTATTCTCTTAAAAGTGTCCAGCTGCACCGGTCTCTTGACTAGTTTCAGCTCTGTTCTCTGTCCTGAAGTTTTCTCTCCTTAGTTCCCATGGGCTGGCTGAATAACTAAACACCTGTGCATATTTCATAGCGGCAGATATGTCTCCACAGTTTGTCAGTGATATTAGCCTGGCCACTTCATGCATTTTATATATAGGGATGGCCGAGGTTACGATCTCAAAAAAAAAAAAAAAAAAAAAAAAAGCACAACACAGGATGATAACTCAAATAATCTAATAACATGATTATGTGTAATACTGTTTCTGATTAGCTGAACATCATCTGGCTTAGATTCCACTTAACGATTCCATTAATGATCCACTTTTGAGGAAGTACCAAATAACTCACTTTAACTATATTGAAAGAATAGTTCACCCACAAATTAACATTCGTTTAAAATTAAGGCAATCTGAGATGTAGATGAGTTTATTTCATCATCTAAACAGATTTGGAAAAATTTAGCATTCCATCACTTGCTCACTAATGGATCCTCTGCAGTGGATGGGTGCCGTCAGAATGAGAATCCAAACAGCTGATAAAACCATCATTAAACCAGTTTAACTTTAAACCATCAAAATATGAGTCTATAATAACACTTTCTCCAGTGAAAATTTCTCTTGGTTTCCTTTTACATCAAAAGAGCAATTGTTTTGGATTGTTAGCACTTGTAAATGTGCTTGATCTGTGCATATTTCTCTCCTGCTTCAGACGAATTTTAGCTAAAAGCAATGGTTTGAAGTTGAAACATCTTGATGGATGTGTTCCTTACAAACACACAGCTTTTGGTAACTGATGGACTGGAGTGGTGTGGATTACTTGAGGATTATTGTGATGTTTTTATCAGTTGATGGACTCTCATTCTGACGGCACCCATCCACTGCAGAGGATCCACTGGTGAGCAAGTGATGTAATGCTTAATTAATTTAATGATGAAACAACCTCTTGTACATATTGGATGTCCTGAGGGTGTGTAAACTTTCGGCACATTTTCATTTTTGGGTGAACTATTGCTTTAATACTTTTATTCTACAAGGACACAGAAAAATGCAAAGAATCTGGGAAAATAATTGATTATGGCTTCCACAAAAATATGAAGCAACTCAAATGTTGCAAACATTGATAATAATAATAAGTCAAATCTACATATTAGATGAGAAGACTGGAGTAATGATGTTGAAAATTCAGCTTTACATCAGAATAATAAATTACATTTTACATATATTAAAATATAAAACGATTCAAACTAAAATACACAATTACGTTTTTTACTGTATTTGTGATCAAGTAAATTCAGCCTTGACCTTCAGGAGCAGATAAAGTATAAATACCTTTTGTCGGCACATTCCTTTCCCTGCTGTGTTTTTCTTAGAGCCTACCCTCTAAAAATACATTGTTATAATTATCCACCTGTCCATCAATTGTAGTGAAACAACAAATGTTGTTCCTGACAAATGAAACATGATTGTTATTCACAGCATAACCAACTCTATTTGTAGCGCTACTGCTCCTACTCTGCTAAAAGGGTTAAATGGCATCTGGGCATAAGAGCCCAATTAGCCTAATGCACAGTTGTTTACAGATGTGATCTCAAGAGCTTTAATAATGTTAGTATGTGTTTACTGCATTTGTGGGCTTTAGTTAATCTCTATCCCACAGAAACCCAACATAATACCTGCTAAATGCCATAACTTGGGGGTGGATGCAGTTTTGTGAACACTGTTGTTTTCATTCTCATAATTGGCAGATTGAAATGACTTGTGGCCTTATCTGACTGTCCAGTGCTACAATTAATTCATTATTCAAATGAGCACCGATCCAACTGATTTGACCTGAATGTATTATTGGAGAAAATAAGTAATGTTCATCCTGGCTTATGTGAGGTGCATATCAATAAAGCTGGGCAAATTTAAGGACTTTCTCAGCAGCACTGCTTGTAAGATTTTGTATTGCATATTTGTTATAAAAAAAAATGGGATAGACACAATAGTAACTTACTATTCTTTTCTACAGTGTATGGAATATTTACTGCATACAATTTTATTCTGCAATGCAAAGGGTGTCCAATGAAGAAACAGAAGTTTTGTGGGGGAAAAAATTAAACAAAAGAAAAATTTTATTTGGCATTTGTTTTAATTTATGTCAAAAATATTATTTTTGAATCAACCCTAAACTGGGTTAAATCAAGTAGAAATAGCTCTGTAAGGTAGAAATTGCAGGGCAGCACTTTTTTAGATTGTAAAAGTTTTCAAACAACCATGTCTATGACTATTCTTCAAAGTGTTTATTGTTGCATCACTTAAGTGTTGCACTTTGTGTTGCTGTGTACGGCTTTCATCCTAATTCAAATGAAACCTTGCAAGTGATCATTTTGGAACAGTCTACATAGGCACAAAGAAGTGTGCTTCACTGTTTTTGAATGTGCACTTGTAGTATACATACATATATATATAGCTCACTCAGATTTGGAACAGAGCCATGGAATCTACTGTCTTTAAACGACGGATAAAAATGCATTGCTTTGATTCATACAACCTCTGTATAGCACTGTATAGCACTGCATGGACAAGATTAACAGTCATATGATTTTGACAACATAAAAAATAAATAGACAGGTAAATAAGTTACAGAACAAAAGAAGAAAAAAGCTGGTGGCACATTCATCACAGAGGCAAGGCTTTGTGCTGAGGTGTCTGGCTAAGAAATCATTGCTGCAGCCTTTCCTCCAGGGCCATTAATTAGAAATGAACAGCGATTGAGTTTCTCCTGCACACAAAAGCTGGCCTTACACAGCCTGGAGACCAAATAAAACCTTCCCTTCTGAAGAGACAGCTCCGTTTCTCACTCTTGGATGCATTTCAGTATTTATTTCCAATGCAATACATGTAGAACTAATTGGCAGTATAAAGTACAACTACAGCAAAATGCATGGGACATACTGCTATAAAAAAAAAAAAAAACCCTCATCAAACAGATTTGAAATATAATGATTGTTAATGGCTATAATGGTTGTCTTCTCAGATCACTGAAACAAACAGTCCCAGCCTGAACTCACGCCAGTGGTTGTGCCAAAGCCTGACCCAACTCTGCAATTCTGTTGGTGCTGCTAGTGATGCAGAAATTACACACTTCACCTTTAATCATTTTTCATGGCAACTTAATTAGGTTTATTATAAAAAGGTACACCTTAAGCTGTCGGCATGTTTTAGTCAGGAAGTTGACTGCTCCAATTGCATTTCAAGGTTATTCTATGCTTCAGGACAAGCATGCAGGAATTACAAGAAAAATAATTAAAATAAAAATAGATATTTAAGCCGAGCAATCAGAGAGTAATGAGTGTGCTCACATTTGCCATGACTTTTGAAGTAGCAGTGACTAATTCACATCATCATTACGTATTTATGGTCAATTATTTTTCTTGTTCTATGTATTATGCCATATGCTATTAGAAATTTGAAAAAGACAATTAAATCAAATCTAAGGATGTAAGTAACCATTATGCACATCAAGTCTAGAAATGAACTGTTACTGTAAGTAATAAAAAAAATATTATAATAAAAAAAGGAAATATCTTCTGTTATTATTGGTGTCAGGGATCTGGGAAGGAGGACCCAATTGCAACTAAACAACTAAAAGAATACTTGAGCAACAGAGGGGGCAGCAAGACCAGGCTGATAGAGAAGGCCACACAAGGCACCATAGAGCAGAGCTCAGAAACTTGTTGACCACTGACTCTGGAGACAGACCAGATGCCAGGCTGGTAGAACCAGGGCAGCACACTTGGGGACAGGAACTCGAACACAAGACTAGACAGGACAAAGCTCCACAAAAACACAAGTTAGAGCCAAGACAAATAATATAAACCAATGATCTAATGAAAGTAAAGTAACAAAATAAGAAGTTACCAATTTAACCAACCTGAGAATGATAAGAAAAAAAACAAGAATCAAGACTAGAAAAACAAAATATATATTACAAATGAAAGCAAAGGGCAAAAACTAAAATTACTAACATGACATGAACATAGAATCACAAGGACTAGACAAAACAAGGGCACAAGACCAACCAGACAGGGAGACATGGACACATATTCAGACATGGACACATATTCAGACACATCCACAGGCAGAGACTGAGGGGGTGAGAATGACCACGGACCAGCATACACAAAAGGGTAAGGTGCACTATAAATAGGGAGGAAAATACATGAGGGACAGGTGAACACAATTAGGCAACGCAAGGCAGGCAAGGCAAGCTTATTTATATAGCACATTTCGTACACAATGGTAATTCAAAGTGCTTTACATAAATGAAAGTAAAATAATCATGAAGAAAAATAATAACAAAAATAAAACAAGCAATTTTAAAACTTTTAGAATGATTAAAACATTTACTTAAATTGAAAAACAGTTAAAAAATGATTTTACAGTAAAAAAACAAAAACATTGAAAATATAGTGCAGTCAGTTGGGACATAGCACAGTACTCATTCAATAAATGCACAGCTAAACAGATGAGTTTTGAGTCTAGATTTAAATGTGACTAGTGTTTTAGCACATCTGATCTCTTCTGGAAGCTGATTCCAACTGCGGGCAGCATAGTAACTAAAGGATGACTCCCCTTGTTTTGTGTGAACCCTTGGTATTTCTAACTGACTCGATCCTAGTGATCTGAGTGCTCAGTTAGGTTTATATTCAGTGAACATATCTGCAATATATTTCGGTCCTAGGTCATTTAGTGACTTATATACTAGTAAAAGTACTTTAAAATCAATCCTAAATGTAACTGGAAGCCAGTGTACGGACCTGAGGAGTGGTGTGATATGTTCAGATTTTCTGGTTCTAGATTCAAGATTTTTTTTTTATTCGTCACATACAAAATTATATAGCATATATAACCAGTAGTGAAATGTGGGTTCTAGTCAGAATCCTGGCAGCAGCGTTCTGGATGAGCTTCAGCTGTCTAATGGTCTTTTTGGGAAGGCCAGTGAGGAGCCCATTCCAATAGTCCACCATGAATACTGAAACTCCAGAATCACACCAAGATTCCTGACTTGATTTTCAGTTGTTTGACCCCTAGAGTCAAGGTATGCATTCACCTTGAGAACTTCATCTTTGTTTCCAAATGCAATGACTTCAGTTTTTTCCTTGTTTAACTGAAGAAAGTTCTGGCACATCCAACTATTAATTTCATCAGTGCATTGGCAGAGGGAGTCAACGGGGCTGTAGTCATTTGGAGATAAGGCTAGGTAAATCTGGGTATCATCAGCATAGCTGTGATAGGCAATTTGGTTCTTTCTCATTATTTGACTTAGTGGGAGCATATACAGGCTAAACAAGAGCGGTGCAAGAATTGAGCCTTGTGGGACTCCACATGTCATGGACGTCCACTTAGACTTATGCTCTCATAGACTCACATAATAGCCTCTCCCTTCTAAGTATGACCTGAACCATTTGAGTACCATCCCAGAAAGCCCGATCCAGTTTTCCAGTCTCTCTAGTAGTATGTTATGATCGACAGTATCAAACGCAGCACTGAGATCTAGCAATACCAGCACCAATATTTTGCCAGAGTCACAATTTAAGCGAATATCATTTATTATCTTAATGAGTGCTGTCTCTGTGCTGTGATGCGGTCGAAAACCAGATTGAAAATTGTCCAGGTATCCATTTGAGATTAAGTATTTGTTAAGCTGATTAAAAACTACCTCTTTTATAATGTTGCCTATAAAATTAGACCAACTAGGGTAACAAGAGGGTGTGGTAAAGAGGAAACAAGGAGGAGGGGCTAAAGGAGCACATGGCCGAGAAAATAACTAACAAGGTCATGTTCTGACACTAGACACAAGAAACAAACATAAAACAAAGTGACAGTGCAAAACCCTGACAATTGGATCTTGAGTTAAAAATCATGCAGTACTCTGATTTTGCCACCATTTTGCATAAAATCTGCACAAAATTGTATTTAATTAGTTAATTAGTTCTGGGCATTTCCTAATGATTACTCATTATTAAATAATAATAATAATAAAAATAATAAAAGAGTATATTATTTTTCTATCATCAACATTTTCTATTTCTTCCATTTTCCCAATTTTCATATTGTAAATATGAAAACTTGTGTTAAATTATTAGTTTTTATTCACTTAAATTACTATAATTACGCCTTTATTTACTTTTGTTTATAACTTTATTGCTTGTTTATAACATTAACAGTAATCAGTCTGATTTATTTCAAGTGATGGTGCAACAAAAATGACATACAGATTAGTGTTTCCATCTCTAACCCACCAGATACTGCACAAGTGCACAATGAAGTGATGGTGCATACGAACAGGCTTACAACTTTATATATGCAACATGAATATCAAACTTTGGATTTATTTTACATGTTGATTTTTCAGACCCTAGTTCACTATTGAAATGGGGAGTGGGTGTGTTGGGATCCCCAGGAGCTGTGACACAAATGAAACTCCATCAATCTCAGTGAACATATGAACATATTCTTGAGCTGAAGATCACAATGAAGACCCAAATGCGCCTGACACGCAGTACCTATCAGCACTCATCCTGGATGAGGAAACGTATTTGTACCTGTGGGTCTCTCATGAGGGTTTTCATACACATTTGCACCAATCATACTAAAATCTCCTAGACAGCTTCAGCACTAACGTGATGCATTGTTGTTGTTTTTTTTTTTTAATGTTAACCTGACTAAGTTATATGATGGTTGCATCAGTGTGTTTTGGTTGCTTCATTTTTGTCCAAGCTGTTGTCATAGCCTAGTAGGCTTTTTTATTAGAATAGAAAAAAGCAAGTGTCCATACAAAAACATTATGAAAACTTTAACTGTTATACGTTTTTTTTTAACGGAGGGGCAGCTCAAGAATGCCGGACACACAAGTACTCTGACTCTTTTACCCCAAGGCTACCCAGGCAAGCTTTGCCAAGCTAACTTCAAAGTTAGTTCAAACAAGATGCATTAATAAGTTTTTCTTATTTTGTTGAAACATTATTTTTTTCCATTTCGTTCTGCCCTTCATAAGCAACAAAATATACTTGTATGTTTCCCGGAACACAAATTAAGCACAATTTACCTTGATCTTAATGCATCTTGTTTCCTTCTGGAGCATCCGTGAATGTTTGAACCTTTTTTAATAGTTGTGTTTGAGTGCCTCAATTGTCCTCAGTGTGAAAAGATGTATCTCAAAATCATAAAGTCACTGCTGGAAAGGGTTCAAATGTGCAAAGATGCTGGAAAACTGAAGAATCTGCAGGACATTGAGGATTTTTCTGAAGAACGCTGCTCAGTTTAACTGTTCAGAACAAACAAGGGGCTCATGCACAACCATCACAAAACAGAAAGACAGTCGAGGATCATCAGGTAACAGTACACAGTATTAAAAAGCAAGGGTTCCCAAACTTTTGAATAGGGTTATTTTATTAATTGAAGCAATTTTTTTGTCTTGTAAAAAAAAAAAATTACATGCATTTAGTATGTTCTCTCTTATTTTTTGAAAATTATTCACATTTTCACAGATTCTGCAAGGATTTCCCAAACTTTCGAGCCCCACTGTACCAGGGTCTTTTACCAGGGTAAGTTAATAAACAACATAAAACCCATATAAACCGTAGAATTTTTTTTTTTAAATAAATTTGACCTTCTTATAACAAAAATAAAAAAGTTGAACGTTTTGTCAGTTTTAGTAAAAATAAACCTGAGGCAGAGGTGCCATGTAGTTAAAGAAACCTCCATAAAGCTTTAAGTCTGACCAACAGCTTCTGAACATAAATAAAAGGAAGATACACTCTTAATGTGCTACTTATTAATAGATAGTAAGATTGTTAATTTTACTTATGTTATAGGATTAAGGGATCTAAAATGTGATCATAAGGCATTTATATGTGTTTTATAAGTACTAATAAAGAGCAAATATGCTAGTAATATGCACGCTAAAAATCAATTAGTTAATAATGAGAATTGGTCTCTAAAATAAGTGTTACCTAAAATTGATTATGTTAACTGTTTAAATGTTGGGTCTATGTTACTGTGTTGTGCTCCTATATGTTAATTAACATAACTTATGACTTTTGAAGAAAAATCAGAAGGAAATGACTTTAAATCAGACACTAGCCGTACTAGAGATCTGTTGTTTGGTGTTTACAGGATGGCTCTGTCTGATACTAGATATGATTTACTGAGGAAATTAGTTTTACCTGACGCCATGATGCACAAAGCAACAACAGGCGGCCACTGAAAGACCGACGGAGAGGCCGTGCTCATTTAAAAGGAAGAAAGAAAGAATAAATCACCTTTTAAAATCACATTTAATGCAGTCAGATGCAAATCATTCTCATCCAGCAATGGGCTTTCAATTATTATGCAAATGCTGGTCGCACCAGGATGTAACACGACAGAGGGCATGTAGGAGTCAGTTGCAGCTCATGTTTGATGTTTATGTTTATGTTGATAAATGGTGTATGATTTCATATTTCTACTTGCGTTGTGGGGTAGTCGAACCAAACAATTTAATATTGCGTTATAAAAATATTAATCAAAATACAAGCAGCATGAATTTCAGCACTGGAAAGGAAAGATGCTTGCACTGCAAATATCTTCTGAGATTAAATGTGGTTTATAAGAACAAATAATGATTTAAAAACAAAAGTGTCTCACATATCCATGATAATACATAATGCATCGCCAGGATTGCACAATCAATCAAAACTGACAGCAGGGTGACCTTCACTTCCACAACTGACTTTGAAAGCTAACGTGCTTATGAAGAAAATGGCAAGTTAGTATAAAGAGATATAGTGAAGGGAAGGGAACAAAAGATGGCATACAGAAAGAAAGGAATATGAGTGGGAGGTACTGGAAGAAGAGGGGGGCCTCGAGATACGGTGTGTGTCTTTGGTGTTGAGCCTACACTGTAATTCCTCAAAGCTTCAAAGAGAACGAGAGTATAACGTTTGGTTCTGACCTACATTCTCAGAGAAGAACAGCAGCTTCAGTCCATGAGAGAAGCTCAGAAATGAGGATGAAATATCAGGTATATTGTGTCTTGGTTCCGACTTTCACTAGTAAAAACAAAGGAAATTACCATATTCTCTTCTTAAAAGGATAGTTCACCAACAAACAAACAAAAACACACCCTCCAATAATATCATGAAGAGGTCAGAAAGGTGCAAATAAGTGCAAAGTGCTCAGACAAAACTTTTGATTCACATCATCATCAGTGTCAAGATGCTACAGACCACTAATTACTGGTCGTACATGGTGTCGGTCAATCACAGGAATTGAGTAAAGAGGGTGGAAAAACATGTCATATTTCTATTTCCATTACTAGTCTCAAGTGCTGTTCCTGAGCATCACATCAGGGACCCAATACAGCACTGATCCTCCCTGCTTTGAGCTCCCAAACACTTCATATGTTATTCATAGAATTCGACATACTCATAGATGAGAAGAATCGGTCCAAGACTCAGATTGCACATTGATTGACTCTTTCACAATGGATTGTTTCTCTTAGGTGATGCTGCATGGCTTCTGTTTCTACTGTCATTTAAGAGACTTAATGCAGGCCGAAGGAAGTCAAGATAAAATCAGTTTTTTTTTTTTTAAGCTGCAGTAGGGAACTTTTGACGCTCTAGCGGTTAATAAACAGAACTGCTTGCGTCTTGCGGAAGAACATCGTAGCCGGAACTACTTCTCTCTGTTTATGTCTATGAAGAATCACAAAGGTACTGGGTTACTCCGCCGCGGTACCCCTGAAGCAATCTAAAATAGTCCCAATATAAACACTTATTATAGGTGCACCCTAGTGATTCAGGACAAGCTAAAAACACGGTTTGGAGAACGGATTCATGGTGTACTCTTTCTACATTCTGAACACAAACAAAGTTACGGACCGCAGCTCTGATTGGTTGTTTTCTTACCGGGAGCGCATGACTTTCTGCAAATGGCAATAGGACCACTGGGAGGAGCCAGAGGAGCTTGATTTTTTCACAGATTATCTGTTTCATATTCTACTGTCAGGACATAATGACAGGTTTAACAAATATGTAAAATATATTTTTTTACAAAAGTTCCCTACAGCACCTTTAAAATGCTATTTATTACTTTTAAAATGTATTTTATTCCTGTGATGCAAAGCTGAATTTTCAGCATCATTACTCCAGTCTTCAGCATCACACAATCATCCAGAAATCATTTTAATGCTTATTTGCTGACATCACTGATGCCTACAAATGCAAGAGACCGAGAATGCAAGAGAATAACAGAGAATGAGATAAAAATCCTTTAATAAGACAACAAAAAAGCGGTGAGAAACGTCTCCTTCACTGGTTGCCCTTAAGCCCAGGTGTATGAATGTCATCTCAGTTTAATAGATCATCAGTGTGGATGTCTTGATATTTCGAGTAGATGCCTCTCAGACTCCAGCGTCCTGGGATTCGTTGTAAAACATTCATCCAGCATCACTTCTCGGTGAACTGTTGCTAGGTTACCTTCTAGCAGTGGAGCAGTCTGTCCTTGTTTAAAAGGGTGAGAAATGTGCATCTGTGTTTCTGTTCTAAAAGGGTTAAAGTTCATCGTGCAGATGCAACAATCCTGAAGAGCCTCGATGAGGGAATGCATTTCTTTTAATACAACACAGAGCATACAAATTATTCATACTCATCAAAACCAGTGTCTTTTTCACAAACCACACATTTAATAAACTATTAAAATTTGAAGTGCTGCAAGTGAAAATTCAATGCAATTAAGAACACTTCTCTTTCACATTGTTCACCACAGGCTCTATATTTTTGTGCAAAATACTTCTTTTTTTTTTTTTCAGAGAACTGTTAATTGTCAATTTGGGACAAAGGCTTGTCCCTCGTAATAACCCTGCTGAAGGTAGTTCAGCTGTCTCCGCAGTGAACACACACACACACACTGACCCACACGTCCTCACATCTTGTTCTGGAGAGCCAGATGGGCCACAGAGCACACACAATCATTTTCCTGTTCCACACCAGCTTGAATCCATTAGCTGACAGATTAATATAGAGGTCGCACCGGCCAGCAAGAGGAACATCACCCAACATCATGCTGATTAATGATGCAGTATATCTCATAGAATAACTTCGTGATACTGCAGGAATCAATGCAGTTTCCAATATCCACAGAACAACATGCGTTTAGCAGCGCACGGAGGTTTACTGCCATGCAAAAGACAAATGACCTCCCCCCAAAAAGACTGAGAGGAAGAAAATAGAAAAGTAAAGTTTGAACACTGCCCTGACGAAGCCTTCATTGGAATTTCACAAAAACATTTTAATGTTAGTTTGAAAGGTTTTACTGCATATCTTGTGGTTTTTTAGTATTTGGACAGATTTTTTTAAGTTTGTATGTTGAGTGTTTGCTTAGATTGCTATGCCTGGGTGCAAATACGCTGTACTTCCAAAGAGGCTGTAAAAGGCTTAAAATAATGTAGAATAAGACAAAACAAGCTTTAAAATAAGCTGTAAGTGTCACAGACTTCTTTCAGTGGTTTAGGTTTAAATGCCAAGGGTTAATTCGTCACTTACACTTTACTGATTCTTAATGTGAGGTGTATGTACATTGCATGCCCTTTTCCTTCAATGTTTATATGCACTTGGTTGAATATGCATTTTAGCATATGCATAATTTCATATATATATTTTGCAGCACATCTCATGTGATTTCTGTCAATCACTATTCTGTGTAACTGACAAATCTACTTTATTATTATTATTATGATTTTTCTTTTCTTTTTTTTTGTATTCATATATATGGTCTTGAACAGTAGGGGGCCATGCAGTCTAAAAGGCTCACACTGAGGCAGACGGTCGCAAGGGTTTTCTATGTGTTGCTGAATTCTAGGTCTGTGTAAAGGGTTTGTGGTCTGTTCTAGCTATTTGTTACATGTAGGTGTTCAAAAGTATGTTGCCAGGTTGATGTGAGTCGTTGTTAGGGCATTGCAGGCAGACAGATATAAAAAGACACCGCTTACTCCATTTACAAACACAAAGTGAGATCTCGTTCATTGCTGGTGTGGAAACAAAGTGTTTTCTCGATTTACCAAGACACTGAAGCTCTCATCCTTCAAGTACACTTCTGCAGCAGAGCTTTTAAGCAACACATCTAACATTACAACAGAACGAAAAGCTACGTTTATAAAACAGATTTTCTACATGCAGACCTTTAGGTATCTATGTTTTCTGATCACAGGCTACTAAAGGGAAATATTCCTTAGCATTTGTTCAGCATTGGGAGAGAAAGTGTTTGAACCACTTGAAACCGTTTCACCAATATTAAAAAAAGAGGGGTTTTTGTTATTTTTCATGTCATCCTTTCATATCAAAGATAAGGCTGCTGAATGTGACATTTTAGGTTATTTAACATATATATTTTAACTCTTGAATTCGATTCATGTTAAAACAACAAGATGTTGAACAGAAAATGAATGCAATAACTGATCTTCATATTTGTAGATGTCAAAAGAAGCTATTAACATGGGACAAGCAACAACAGACGGATAGTGATTTCAGCGTTTTGTAATGATCTGGACTCTGTTAAGACAAAAATAGCCTTCAGTTCTTGAAGTGCAGCAGCCGTTCTTCAGGCTAGATTGAGAAATGGCTGGAACAAGCCTTTACATGTTCTCAGCACAAGGATAAACACTTGATATGAGCACCATCCTTCAAGTTCTGTGAGCTGAGAAGTGTCCAGAAGCAGAAGTGAGCAGATAAGATGCCACATTTCTCCTCAGGATGAGGAAACAGGATGCACCTCTATCGACACAGTGCCATCTGCAGGTTATGAATACAAACTTAGACAGCTCCTTCAGACACATAATGGAGCCTGTAAATGTGACTCATTCAAACGTTATTTTCATAGGGATTAACCATGATGTATAAAAATATATATATTTTATTACTATATAAACTAAACCATATATGATAAACCTAAGATTGTCTCTAAAATGCAAGATAACCAATATTGTGAGTTACTTTAGAAAGCAATATCACATGCAATCATGCCGAACATCATATCAACATCACAATTGTGCTGTGGTTTTTATTTCCAGCTACCTGTATATCTGTGTTTGCTCCATGTCCCCAAGCAACACACAGTAATGCTAGTAAAGACCTTTTTTTCCCCCCTGAATGAATCATTGTTTTAAATTAATCGTTGGAATGAATGATTCAATGACTCATGAGGCTCACTGGTCATATTTATTTTTTTACTGAATGAATCTTTTTTATTTTTATTTTTTTACTAATCAATAATGATTTAATAACTAACACTTAAGACTCACTCATTGTCACCATTAATTATGACTTTTCTATTTGCCAAAGCATGCTTTATGGATTTCCATAGTAATTATAATGTAACCAAAACTGAATGGTGGCATCTTCTGACAATAGCAGTCTCATGTGTGATATGTAGTACATATCTGTGTGTGTTTATTTGGTATTATAATATAATTTGCATTTCAGAATTGCAATTTTTTTTTATCTCTTAATTTCAACTTGATCTCTTCGTTGACTTTTTAAAACATTTTATCTCATAATTATGATGAGAATGAATTATGATTAACTAAAACATGTTTCCTGATGTGTAGTAAATGGGCTTCCATGCAAATAACTCATCATTTACTTATCTCATTTTGACCTTTTATTTTACAACTGACTTAATCTGGACTTTTCGTGGTAATTATGATTTATCAAAGTACTGTCTTTTTCTGACTTATGTCAACATTTTGACTTTATGTCTTATAATTTTGACATACCTCTCTTCAGCAAGCACTTACTGTACCAGACAGAGCAAGCTCACTGTTTGCAAAATTAAAGTAAATTCAAAATATTGAATATTAAATTCAAAAATAAAATATTAATGCAACTCTGAAAGGAACTGACTGGTTTCAGAACATTTCTGATGACATTTTCGTTTAGTTTACCTCTGTATAATTCATATTTAAGTAGTATTGTTTCAGCATTGCTTTGGTTACAGCAGTGACCAAGGAAATGCAATGCAGCTGTTCCATAAGCGCCACCTGCTGTCAGAGACCGAATTTGCATTATTAGCATAATTTCATAAAGCTAAAATCGGACCATTTTGTTAGCATTAAATCTTGAAATTATGCAATTTAATTTAAATAATAATAATAATAAAAATGCTTATGCTACATGTATGTAGCCTCTTTTTTTAAATGTGTTTTAAAAGCAGTGATTGCATCTAATTTCAAATGGCTACAGATATTTTTGTTTAAGGCCAGTTCAGCCTGTAATAGAGCAGATAAACATCTTAGACCACGACTTCCTCTAAAAAAAAAAACAGAAAAAAATTGTGGAAATCAAAATAAACTATACTGGTTTCCTTAGTCATAACTTTGACTGAGTATTAAGAGGAAGTCAAGGGTGAGTAAGTACACTGGTCAACAAACACAAAAACACTCATGTACGTGCATTTTTTAATAACAATGTATATAGATGGGAGATGTATATACACATTTATAGCAGTTTTGAATTAAATGTCATAATTCTATTTTTTTTTTTTTTTTTTTTTTTAATTCTTTTGATGTTTTGTAATTGCTGGTTTTACTCTGTATGATTTATCAGGAAAAATAACATTCATAATCTTTTGTCAAAATAAAATAACTTGCCAAAAATAGCTGTGTGTGTGGCTGTTATTAAGCCTCTCATTAAAAAAAAAAAACACAACTTGATCCTGGATAATTAGTTCTCAGACCGATCTCAAATCTCCATTTCTGTCAAGGATACTAGAAAAGGTCTTCTCCTCACAATTATGTTCTTTCTTAGAGAAAAATGGTATCCAATCAGGATTTAGACCTTATCAGCTCATATCAGAGTTAAAAAAAGACCTGCTCTTATCATCCATTCGTGGTTGTAGCTCTCTATTAGTACTACTGAATCTTAATACTATGTTCTACACTATTTACCACAACTGCAAAAGAAATCTTTTAAATCTCTTGCTCTGGCTACTGTGTATAGACCAGCAGGGCCGTTTACAGAATTCCTAAAAGAATTTGCAGATTTCCTCTCAGACCTTCTGGTTACAGTTGATAAGGTGCTAATCATGGGAGATTTTAATATTCACGTTGATAATACAAATGATGCATTAGGACTTGCGTTTACTGACCTAATAAACTATTTCGGAGTCAATCGTTTTAATCATACACTAGATTTAATTATATCGCATGGAATCGATCTTACTGCTATAGATATCATACCTCAAAGTGATGATGTTACAGACCATTTCCTTGTATCGTGCATGCTGCATATCACTGATATTAACTATATTTCGCAGCGATACCGTCTAGGCAGAACTATTGTTCCAGTCACCAAAGACAGATTCGCAAATAACCTGCCTGATCTATCTCAACTGCTATTTGTACCCAAACATACACATGAACTAAACAAAATGACTGACAACATGGGCACTATTTTCTCTAATACATTAGAAACTGTTGCCCCCATCAAACTGAAAAAGGTTAGAGAAAAACGTACTGTGCCATGGTATAATAGTAATACTCACTCTCTCAAGAAAGAAACTCGTAGTCTTGAACGCAAATGGAGAAAAACTAACTTGGTTTTTCAAGTTTTTAGAATTGCATGGAAAAACAGAATGTCCAGCTATAGACAGGCTCCAGAGGTGTCAAGTAACGAAGTACAAATACTTCGTTACTGTACTTAAGTAGAAATTTGGGGTATCTATACTTTACTTAAGTAATTATTTTTCAGCCGACTTTTTACTTCTACTCCTTACATTTTCACGCAAGTATCTGTACTTTCTACTCCTTACATTTTAAAAAATAGCTTCGTTACTGCTATTTCATTCCGGATTGTTATCGTTCAGAGAGAGAGAAAGAAAAAAAACCTATCCAGATAAATCGCGCCATCAGGATGGAGTGAATTTGATTGTGGTTGGATGATAAGTATAAACATATACCATTCCGACACCCTATTGGTCCGTACGCGATCCATCACACCTGCACATGACACAAATCACATCACACTCCAGCAAGGGCATAGACAGTTTTGGATTCGTTTATCAAACAATATATTTCTTAAAAGTAGGTTGGAACCGGTATCCGATCGCCTCAGAGTCAGTCCGCTTAAATTTCAAATGAAACCGGCGTCAGTCCGGTCTCCTCCCGTCTTTCAGCGCGCTCTTCAATCCGCGGACCGCGGTGGAGCAGCGCGAGCTCAAACAGAGACAGAGGACACAAGGTGTGTGTTTACCGATAGATTGTTAGAATATCTGTATCTGTGAAGTTCTTTGTCATAAATACAGTTTACAAAAGGTCACGATCAGTCGGTTTCTCATCTACTGTAAAGTTTCGCTTGTCACCGCTAATCACGAAACAGCTGTTTCCTCCAGCGACAATCTAGCCCTTAACACATATGAACGAACACATACTTTAATTACACTTATTTAAATATACTTAATTTAATCATACGTACTTTATACATACACTGCTGTGCAAAAGTCTTAGGCAGTATTTTCACTTAAAAGAATGGTGTTCGGCCAGTTATTTATATATTTTGCTGTAGTGTCAGTATAAAATATCAGTTTACATTTCCAAACATTCATTTTGCCATTGTCAAACTCCTTGTGCATTCAAAATCGCACTAGATTATTATTAAAATTAATGGCAAACTACTGTCCTACAGACACATTGCAGCAAAAGATATAAATAACTGGCTTAAAACCCTTTTTTGGGGTGAAAACACTATTCTTTCTTTTCCATAAGACTTTTGCACAGTACTGTATTTTAAAAACGAGATTGTTGCTACTTTATAAAGAATGAGCATACAGTCATTCACAGAACTGATTTAAGACAGTGACAGACAGCACTCATCTTAACTAAATATCAGAGTGAGTGACAGAGATACAGTAGAAACATTATGTGTACTTTTGTATTAAATAATGACCCAGATTGTGAAATACATTTATTAGCCTTAGATTAAGGGAAGCACAACTTGGGAAATGAGAGCATCCAAGGTGAAAGCTATGGATTTATTTTAAATATTTGTAATGTTCTTTAATGTTATCCATAGTTTTTTTTGTAGTTCTTTTTTTTTTTTTTTTTTGTATCGGTTCAGGCACGTTGAGGCGCCAGTACCATTTTAAAAGTATCGAAAAGGCACTGGACCCTACTTAAAAGTTATTATTTATTTCTCACTACTGGCTCATTTGCCAAATGGGTGCTTTCTCTTCGTCCTCCACAAATTAAGCTACTGTAGGTAGTTGGGTAGTGAGACGTTTTAATAAATTATCGTTTGCGATTGATGACGCAAATGACAATGTTGTGATATCTAGGCTATAGAGCATCACAGTCCCACCCACAGCTGGTGCCGGAACTAAAAATTCAATGCAATTTCTGCATTGACATTTGGGGTATAAGCCATTAAAACGTAACCATACATGGTAGACTTAAAACCAGCTATGGCTGTACTAAGCGACAGTATATGCTCATATAAACGTAAAAAGATCATGGGGCACTAACCTTGTTTTGATATAAATGCCTTTTATTCGCGATGTCTTGGCTAAGTACTTCATTACCCACAATCCTGAACAATCCCACAATCCCACAGTGATGTATCTGATTGGTGGAGCTCGTGTAACCGTCTGGTTAAACCCCTCGAAGGTCCGTGAAGACTGAAGATCATTAATAAAAAAATAAAATAAAATAAAAACCTGTGTTGCGTTTTTGCACGGTAGACTTATCAGTGCAATCATGATCTCCTTGGCTGCCATTGAGAGTTTTGCAGGGAGGTTGGTAACTTTAGTTAGCATTATCGTCCACTTTAGCTAGGCTACTGTAGCCTCCATATGAAATGAGTCATATCAAGCATTTTATAATGCCACTGTCAAAACAATATTTAGCCTAGACATACCTTTTTGTGCATTTACTGAACATTTGTGTAATGGCAACGACAAGTGTTGACAACTGAGCGGTGATTGCAGTCAGGTATAAAGCACTGCACCATGTTGCTGACGTTATCGTTAACCACTTTCAAACACGCACACAATATAAAATACACGATGATAAAATAAAAATCAATACACAATACATATATAAAACACTATTTATTTACACAATTAATACTGAAAGAACTGCTATTACTGCACATTCACTATATAAAATAAAATTCACTGGAGGAAAAAGTTCGCGCGAGCGGCCGTCATCAGATTTGGATGTCGCTCAAAAGGCTCGTTGCCTCGTTCGCAGTTGTGGCTTCAGTCGAATTCAATGGGGCGCGGTGGTTTATGGGATGAGTAGTTCCTGCGCTCGAAATGAAAATATGTACACAGTCTTGTACCTTTGACTTTTTTTGGATTTTGTCTTAATTTTTTCACTTGAAATAATATGTTATATGCTTATGAGTTCAGCCGTAGCTGGTTATCCTCACACATGCTCTAAAACTCTTTAGATACGGATTTTTCCGAAAGTGAATGGGAGAAATGAATGGGAAATTTACTTCCGGCACCAGAGCTCTCTCGGGCTGTGGGTGGGACTGTGAAGCTCTATATCAACTTTGTAACTCGTTACCCTCCGAACACTGGACATAGCAGACGTATGTACCGAATACAAGAAGCTATCAATCAAGAAGGTATCAGGATTATGAGTTATTTTTCATTTTTAGTTTTTGATTAATCACTTAGATTAATCATTCATTTTGACAGCACTATAATGTTTATTGTAAATAGTCAACCACACAAGAGTAATTGTTTTTAGCCTGCACCAATGTTCTTGTCCATTGCCCTCACAGAGTCCTGCAGCTAAGCTTGGATGTACATTTACATTCCATTCAAGGTTATTGATGACATGCCTCTGAAGTTTGACTTTTTGCACCATAACAATACTTATTGGCAACTAGTCATCATATCTCTAGCTCTTTAATGTATTTGCATTGTACTAAAATGAGTTCATTTTCAATGGGCATATATGCGGCTGAAACAGGTAGCCTAGTGCATCCCAAATTTTTCAACATGAACATTTTAATATAACATTATAGTCATTATGGCCTTTAGAAAAATGTTTTTTTGAGGAGGTGGGGTAGTGCACAATAGGCCCTTGTGGCACGGCCCAAGCTTTTGTTCTTAATGGCATTTTTTTTCCTTACATTACTTTTACTTTTATACTTTAAGTAGTTTTTTAAACCAGTACTTTTACACCTTTACTTGAGTAAAAAGCTTGAGTTGATACTTCAACTTCTACAAAAGTCTTTTTAAACCCTAGTATCTATACTTCTACTTGAGTAATGAATGCCAATACTTTTGACACCACTGACAGGCTCTAAAAACTGCTAGGGCAGAGCATAAACACAAATTCATAGAAAATAACCAAAACAATCCAAGGTTTTTATTTAGCACAGAGGCTAAATTAACAAATAACCAGACGACACCTGATTCAAATATTCCATCAACGTTTAATAGTAATGACTTTATGAATTTCTTCACTGATAAAATAGATAACATTAGAAATACAATAGCGAATTTAGATTCTACAGCGTCTAATACTTCAGTTTCATCCATCGCACCCAAAGATAAACTGCTATAAGGACAGGATGAGCTAAATAAACTTATCACTGCATCTAAACCAACAACATGTTTATTAGATCCTGTACCCACTAAATTACTAAAAGAGTTGTTACCTGTAGCCGAAGAACTGCTTCTCAATATTATTAACTTGTTGTTATCTTTAGGTCATGTCCCAAAACCATTTAAGCTGGCTGTTATTAAGCCTCTTATTAAAAAGCCAAAACTAGATCCTAGTGAACTGGCAAATTACAGATCCATTTCAAATCTTCCATTTATTTCTAACATTTTTTGAAAAAATTGTGTCTGCTCAGTTGCGCTCCTTCCTGCAAAGAAAAAAAAGATCTGTATAAAGACTTTCAGTCAGGTTTCTTGCGTTAGATCAACGATGCATCTCATTGCTAGCTTTACTTAGTGCTGCGTTCGACACCATAGATCATGACATACTCATAGATCGATTACAAAACAATGCAGGTATTTAAGGGCAGGCTCTAAGATAGTTTAGATCCTACCTGTCCGAACGCTACCATTTTGTTTACTTAAATGGGGTGTCATCTCATTTATCATCAGTAAAATATGGAGTGCCACAAGGATCCGTCCTAGGTCCCCTTTTACTTTCAATATACTGTACATGTTGACCCTTGGTAATATTATAAAAAAATACAGGATTAGTTTCCACTGTTATGCTGATGATACTCAGCTCTATATTTCAACGAGACCAGATAAAACTTTTAAATTATTTAAACTAACAGTGTTAAAAATATAAAAGACTGAATGACCAATAATTTTCTCCTATTAAATTCGGATAAGACAGCGATATTACTTATTGGACCAAAAAACAGTACACAGAATCAAGTAGACTATAGTTTGCAACTAGATCGATGTACTGTTACTTCCTCTACAGTTAAAAATATGGGTGTTATATTAGACAACTTGTCTTTTGAAAACCATATTTCCCATGTTACAAAAACAGCATTCTTCCATCTCAGAAACATTGCCAACCTACGAAACATGTAACCTGTTTCTGATGCAGAAAAGCTAGTTCATGCATTCATGACCTCTAGACTGGTTTATTGTAACTCACTTCTAGGTGGTTGTCCTGCTTCTTCAATAAACAAGCTACAGGTAGTCCAAAAAGCAGTGGCTAGGGTCCTTAACAGGTCAAGAAAATATGATCATATTACCCCAGTTTTACAATCCCTGCACTGGCTACCTATTAAGTTCTGTATCAGTTACAAATTATCATTACTTACATATAAGGCCCTAAATGGTTTAGCTCCTGCATACCTAACTAGTCTTCTACCACATTACATTCCCTAAGTTCACAAAATGCTGGACTTTTGTTAGTTCCTAGGATAGCAAAATCCACTAAAGGTGGTAGAGCTTTTTTACATTTGGCTCCCAAACTCAGGAATAGCCTTCCTGATAATGTTCGGGGTTCAGACACATTCTTTCCGTTTAAATCTAGATTAAAAACACATCTCTTTTGCCAAGCATTCAAATAATGCATCTCATAAATTGTGACTGCAGTTGCATCTGATCAAATGTGCATTCTTACTCTTTTTCTTTGGATAAACTAATTAATTTAGTTTGTTGGAACAGCAGCTATGCTAATGATGTCTCTATTTGTTTCTCTGTTTTGCCACAAGCTCCAGTCTGGATCCAGAACACCTGAGAAGAGATGATGCTGAGCCCTCAGAGGACCCCAGTTGATGCTAGCCCTGAATCAACAAACAGAACTAACAAATATTGCTACAAGTGTGATTGCATCATATAATAATTGCTGTTAATAATGTTCATCGTCTGGCTGACTATGTCTTGTATTAATTTTTCTAAAAAATCCTGTCATATGTGCACAAACTGACAGTCACCACTTATAAGCTACTACTAAATATTGTAAAAATACTTGTAAAAATAGTTTCTTTGTAATGATTTATATTGTAAATGAGCTATACAAAATAAACTTGAACAACATTCTTTTGAATCCTTTACGAAAAAGAAGTTTATTCAAGTATGCTATTTGTATATTTCTTTTAAACTAAAAATAGGAAAATTATGCTTTTAGTTTACTTTTTATTTACTTCTCAGAAATGTACTCCACAAAAATATTCTTAAAAAGACATTTAAGTATACTTGACTTATACTTACTAAAATTCTAAATAGATTTGAGCTATATTCCTAGAATTCATGTTTTCATTATTATAAGATAGAGGGCACTAATACACATCTTCTGCACATAATTTCCAAGAAAACACAAGTGAAGAAGAAAAGGAAACCGATATTAACACGTTATCTAACACGATTCATCTGATATGAATCAGCATCAAAACTGTAACGTTATAGAATAAAATGTTGACCAATGAAGAGTTAATAATTAGTCAAGTTATGGGGTGTTGATCGATGTTATTTCTTTATTTTTTATTAAACTTACCCTCGTTAAAGTGTTAAAAAAAGTGCATGAAGCATTATATACAAATTCAAACCTAAATAGTGATGTAGTATACTTAAAGTATGATGTAAAGTTCACTTAAAGAAAACGTATGAGTATACTTGCAGTATAAAACTACTGAACTAGTAGTTTACTGAGACTGTACTTCAAAATGTACAAAGTATTCAATTAGTAAACTGTCAGTAGATCTATAAGTTCACTTTTAGTATAATTGCAGTACAAACTACAAACATAGAGGTAAACTAGTTGTGTACTTAAGGTTTGCTACCATTATATATAGAGTGTACTTAAAAGTATACTTTTATTAGAAGGTGGCCCAATTTAGTCCCAAGGAGTATTGAAACAGTACACTTACATGTATACTTCTAGAACACTGATATTTGTATACTTGATACATAAAGTATACTTAAAAATATACCTGACCTTTACTTAAGTATACTTAGTAAAATACATTTGAAGTATTCTACTTTTTGGTTAAGGGATAGACTGGAAAATTATGTTGGCATTAATGGAATTGTTTTGGAATGGTTCAAATAATACTTATCTGACCATGATCAATTTGTAGAAGTGCGTAAATGCATAATACCACAAGGCTCAGTACTAGGACCATTGCTTTTCACACTTACAACAACTATCAACAAGAAACATGGTGTTAGCTTTCACTGTTATGCTGCTGATACTCCGCTTTACATTTCTTTGCAGCCTGGCCTAATTCTAAAAAAACGACAAAAAAAAAACAAAAAAAAAAACAGAGGTGTTAATTATTAATATATATATATATTTGCTATGCTTTCAATGTCAAATGACGAAACATTAATTAATGCGTTCATTACCTCAAGGTTAGATTCTTGTAATGATTTATTGGGTGTTTGCTTTGTGCACAACTCCAGCTAGTCCAAATTAGCCTGATTATTTATTATTTTAATCTGGCTTACACATAACACACTACTGCTTTACTATAATTCATATGTAAGGCTGCATTAATTTGGTAAACCAGAACCGTAACACTTTCCATAACACCAGATGTACTCGCTACATCGTTAGAAGAATGGCATCTATGTTAATATTAGTCTGTTTTATTCTTATTCCGAAGTCACTGTAGCCACCAGATCCAGTCTGTATCCAGATCAGAGGGTCACTGCAGTCACCCGGATCCAGTCCAGAGGGTGGATCAGCACTTAGAGACGACCTCTAGACGACCTCACAAGACCACGAGAACCAGACGAGTCCTCTGCTCAATCCGATTTGCGTTGCAGCCTGGAATTAATAAACCATACCATGCTGGCTTCGTCTGGACAGAGGAGGACCGAGCCTGGTATCTCCAAAGGTTTTTTTTTTTCTTCATTTCTGTCACCGATTGAGTTTTGGTTCCTTGCCACCGTCTCCTTTGTCATTGTTGGCTTGACTGCACAGACACTATTAGAAGAGAGCTGAACTGAGCTGGACGATGACATCAATGAATCAACAGTGAACTAATTTTAACTGAATAACTGACTGTTTTCTGACTCGTTTTTCCTGTTTAATACTGCAAAGCTGCTTTGGCACAATCTGTATTGCATAAAGCGCTAAGGTGACTTGACAAAAAATGGGTCGCAACTACAGTTTCATTTTGAATATTATTGACTGCAGAGATGCAGATCTCTAATCTAGCACAAATCAACACAGTTTTACTCCGCTCAGCCAATAAATCAACATTCAGATGCACTACTCACATGTAAGCGTTTATTCTTATCTGCTAATTTCATCACCGGATGTGGGAGGAAACCACAGGAGTTCACTTGCATCTTTCAAAGCATTTCAACACACAACCTCTTTCAGTTCAGTCTGAGGAAGGATTCAGTTCTTTGTTCTTGTTGATTTCGGTGGTCTCTACAATGTTTCATATTTCTAGAAGCAAACCCTCAACTTCTACACGCACTTGGAACTATCTGGAACTATCAAAACTAAAAAAATCAATATATCAAAATATCAAAAATATTAGTTTTGCAGCATCTTTAAGGAACATCACATTGTACTCCAGCAGTAATTAGCAGTCAATTGACTTCACCTGTGTTCCTGTGTAAAAGGCCTTTGAGAGTCCACGTAGGAAACAATACTGCTGACCAATGGGAAATGTGCCTTCCCTCTAGAGGACTGCAGCACACAGTTGGTGGTTGAAGTGTTGCTGAACAGGAAGTTGCTGAGTAGAATTGAGAGAACTTCAACAGACATGAGGGTCTCTTATCAGGCTCTAGTCTTGCTTTTCTTAGCAGGCTTATGCTCACTCGGTAAGACAAGCTTTTCCTATAATTCTTTTCTTATTTGTTTGTAGATGAAGATGTTTGTTTAGTTTTGTGTGTTTTCTTGGAAGGATGAACTATATGGTCACTTAAATGGCTATTGTCTGTAATTGAGCAACACATAATATGATGTTCTTTTGTATAAAGAGCTGTGCAAAAATGACTAATGTTTGCATTTTTTCTTCTTTGACTAAAGAGAAAGTTCCAGTCCATGCATTTGTCAGCAAACCAATCCCAGGAACTCTACAGAACGTCAGCAAGAATGACACTGGGGTGAAGGAGGCCGTCCTGACTGGAACCTACTCATTTAATAATAAATCCAACGATGCCTTCCTCTTCAAAGCATCAGCTGTTGATGATGCGAAGAGACAGGTATAACTCCAGATGCCCATACGTCTCACTGTGTGTGTGTGTGTGTGTGTGTACATGCGTCATCCGATCTCTGCTCTGCTATAGATAGTCAAAGGCATCCGCTACATTCTGGAAGTGGAGATCTCACGGACCATGTGCAGGAAGAGGGGCAACACTGATGACCTCAACAACTGTCCCTTCCAGACAGACAGTCGGTTACGGCAGGTAAGACTGCTTTTCTATGGAGTTAGAGAAGTTCAAATGGCTTTCTGCTTCTGAAGTAACTCTGTGAAGCCAAAATAAGTGTTCAGTTTTCTGAATTCTTCATTAAATCACAGACAGACTTTATTCTTGTGATGCAAAGCTGAATTTTCAGCATCATTGCTCCAGTCTTCAGTGTCACCTGATAGCCTTTAACTTGGTTGTATTTAAATGTATAAGCGGTGTGTTTAAACTTGCACACTACTTTTTACAGGAAGAATATTCATGGCTTCCCTTTAATATTGATGGCTTTATAATAATTATAAATAGTTAGCAAGAGTTTAATATGAGACTAAATATTCAAATCTGGACTATGACCCCCGACCGAAACATGAGCCTGATGCACTTGATCTCAAGTCAGTTCTTGGTTGTCTGTGCAGACAGGAGCATTTCCTTGTTGAAAAATAACATCTGATAGATTCTCTTTAGATAACAATTTGATCTAAACTTGTCGTGAGCAAGCAATTCTGCAATCTTCTCTTTTACTCCAAAGCATTAATTGACTGTTGGTAGCTCTTCAGCTGAAAGACTCCTCCCATCATCCTCCATGATTCACTGTGATCGAGCTGCATTCATTACTGTAGTTCTCACCAGATCTTCAAAGACACCGCTCTGGCTCATCACCATGCAACTCATGTTTTATCATGAATCATCACTCCACACAACTCTGAATCAAACCTCACATACAGTACATGCTTTTTAAGGAGAGCATTGGCTAATTCATACAAATGTTCTTACCAGTCATTTAAGATCATTATAAGCTTAGCATTTAGCTATTTTTGGATTGGCACAGTGTATACTGTATTCACTGTATTAATGTATTCAGGATACATTAAGTTGATCAAAAGTGAAAGTAAAGATGATGCTACTAAAGGTTTCTATTTCAAATAAATGCTGTTCTTTTGAATGTTTTATTAATCAAAAACCGTTTCCAATATTATTAATAATAACCATTATTAACAGTTGAGCACCGATAGTAATTGAGCAGCAGATCAGCATGATTTCTGAAGGATCATGTGACACTGAACACTGGAGTAAGGATGCCTAAATTCAGCTTTGAGTCACATTTCCCAACTTTTCCAGTTTTTGAGAACCCTAAAAAATGTCTATATCAAGATAATTTAATCACCAGACTTAATACGTACAAGGCTTTATTAAACCATATTTTGAAGTTATGAACAACAATCATAAATATGATTTTTATGATCTTTTCTTCTCTTCTAGACCTTCTTCTGTCACTTTGACGTGTGGTCCGTTCCATGGATGAACATGATGTCAACTACATATTTTAAATGTCATTCTGATTATACATTCTGAAATCCTTTTCACCAAATTGTTTTTCAATGGCTCCACCTGGCATGTCATGCTAATTTAATACCGAACTGAAATAAGCCACAGTGCTGGTTATGAAGTCCAGAGAGCTTCAGTTCATCAGATGCTGAGCTTGTGTCGACTGACTCTGAGTGTAAATTATTCAGTGATGTATCAGGGGCCATCGCTTCGATCTCTGAGCTCTTTTCCTTTGAGCCGCAGATCTTTTGAGTAAACTGACCCTCGAAAGACACCAGCACTGATCAAACACACATCCAACGGGTTTGTATGAACTGATTTATTGATTTTTTTTTTTTTTTGTGACTACCCTTTTACTATATGTTATTGGGAATGTGGATGCCATATTTGTCCTAGATTCATAACTCCATATGGCCATTAGGTGGGTACATGCATCTGATGGGACAGTGGGTCTCAGCTGGATTTGTTTCAGAAGCAGCAACCAAAGCATTATCACAAAAAAGTGACAAATTGCTCTTAAAACTAAAATGAAATGCATTGATAGTAAACCATTCATTGATGTACATTTGAAAATGTAATTGTTAGAATATATATTTTGATGTCTAATAAAACAACGCAACATTAAGCATTATTTATATTATATATTTTTTTATTTAGCACATTTTTTTTGTTCATAAATTATTTTTAGATCAAACAACTGCAAGTTCGAGACACACAATCTTTAATGTCGAATGACTTATTTTTGTCAGAAGCTTGAATTCAACATCTTCCACTGACTCCATTGCCCTTCTCTGGGCTTCAAACCCTCAAATTTGGTGCTGCTAACATTATTCTGTAATCTTTAAACTACAGAAAATGTACTCACCCTCAGGTCGTCTAAGACCTAGATGAGTTTGTTTCTTCATCAGAGCAGATTTGGAGAAATGTAGCATACATCACTTGCTCACCAAAGGTTCCTCTGGAGTGAATGGGTGCCGTCAGAATGAGAGTCCAAACAGCTGATAAAGACAACACAATAATCCACAGCACTCGTCCATCAGTTAATATCTTGAGAAGAGTAAAGCTGTGTTTGTAAGAAACAAATCGATCATTAAGGCATTTTAACGTCAAACCATCGTTTCTGGCCAAAATAGCTTCAGGTCCATAATAACACTTCCTCCAGTGAAAAAAACATTCATTGTTGTTCCTCTTGACATCGAAATCCATTTTTGGACTGTTTTTGTTTCTAAAAGCTTGATCTGTGCATATTTCTCTCCTGATTCGGACGAGACAACTTTTTCATTGGAGAAAATAACATTATGGATGGAGGACTATTTTAGCAAGAAGCAATGATTTGAAGTTTGAACGTCTTGATGGATTTGTTTCTTACAAACACGCAGCTTTACTCTTCTCAAGATGTTAACTGATGGACTGGAGCTGTGTGGGTTACTTGTGGACGTTTTTATCAGCTGTTCAGACTCTCATTCTGACGGCACCCATTCACTGCAGAGGAACCTTTTGGTGAGCAAGTGTTGCAATGCTACATTTCTCCAAATCTCTACATCTTGGTTGACCTGAGGGTGAGTACATTTTCAGTAAATTTCAGCGAACTATTCCTTTAAGCCAATTTATTTTGCTTCCCCAACTACCCAAAATTGATTAATTTATTATTTCAGTTTAGCATTGTTCTCTTTTCCTCACTGTTGTCCAATCACGTGGGTCACACCTCACCAGTTGAGAACCACGGTTAACGTATATTATTGCTGATAATTCTTAAAGACGTAAATATGAACTGAAAACACGCAGATACTTGTGTAAAGGTGTGCTAAATACTACGAAACCAGCCGAGAGTGACGCAGATCTCGTTTCAGCAACATATACAAATGGTGATTTCAACCACTCAATTAAAAACGAACCAAAACATTCAAACGCCGGAGCATTTCTAGAACCGGAGATAATTATAGTAGTGTGTTTCAGCAGATTCATTTAATAATGACATCAAAATACCCTTTCACTTCCACTAAACAGCATCTCGATGATGCCACCCACGGAAATTATTAATGTTTTTACCAGTCATCTCGTTTTGTATCACAGTGCCTTGTATCACAAACTGTTAGCAGCTCTATTTTAAGGACCAGAAGACAGTCGGTGCAAATAATGCATGTACAGAAACTGCAGAAAATATGTCACGAGGGGGAAAAACTAAAATAGTAATGGCACTTCTTAAGATAAAAAAAAAAACAACAGCCTGTCAGAGAGCTTATTACACACTGCACGTCTCTAAAAAAAGAAAGAAAGTCACCCACATGGGTTAATGGAACAAAAGCACAGGCATCTATCAGAGCTAAATGAAGAGAACGGTGATCAGACGAAGGGACTGTGTTGTTAGTAAGTCTTGTTGATGTTAGCTTCAGAATCTGTTTGTGTGGAAGCCAGGGTGAAATGGCTGGTGATGTGTCACACTTTGCTCAGATCCAGCTTGCACAGATACGGCGAGCGGAAGGAGCCCAGGTACAGCTGGCCGTTGTACTCGTGCGCCTCGCTGATGTACGCCGCCACCATGCCGTGTGGGTCGTGGAGGCTGCGCACGCATGACCCTCCGTCCTGCAGCTCCACCACCAGACTGTAGCGCGGCACGAACTTCAGCAGAGTGTCCTGACTGAACAGCTGAACGCACAACACGTGGAGGAGCAGATCCATTTCACAAACACATATACAGTAACATTTTCAAAACCAACTAGGATAGTCAGAAAACTGAGGCAACTGTTTCCTAAGAAACCTTCACATTGGACTTGTTCTTGAATGAAGGAAAATAACAAAAACGTGACATTTTAAATCTCTATTTGTAAATTTGAAAAGTGATTTATTTGTTACTGTTACATTTAACTATATTTTTAACCATTTAAATATTTACATATGTCCATTTGAAGTGATTTATTATTTTACCTTTACATTTAATTTAAATAAATGGCTGTAAATGTCTATTTTACATTTAACTTTATTTTAAACCATTTCAATAAACAGCTAGAAACGTCTAAATATTTATGTCTTTTTGAAATATAATTATTTTTATGTTACATCTAAATCAAATAAGAAAATTTAAATAAACATCTACTCTATACATTTCCGTTGTTTTGTCAATTTGAAAAGTGATTTTTTGTATTTTTCCGTTAGTTTAACCTTTTTAATAAACATCTACGTTACAAATGTCTGTTTTTTTCTACTTAATGTGTCTTGATTTATTTTGCGGTTGCATTTTTTTACATTTGTGAATGATTAAAAATAATAAACTATAAATATGTCATTTGAAAAGTTAAAACATGTTGGTTTTTTTTAATAACCATGAATGATAATACCTTAAATATGAGCTTCTTTAACCAGGGTCTTTGGGACAGGAAGTCCAGCATGGAGAAGCCAGGGTTGGGTCTCACAGCGGACATGGAGACCCAGTATCCACCAGAAGAACTGCGCCGGATGTTGTCAGGAAATCCCGGGAGGTTGTCTATAAATGTATCCATCCCTCCTTTAATGAGACCCGAAACATGAATCCTGTGAAGAGAACAGAACAGTCTGTGTTTGGTTTTTCTGAGCCCATCAACATTGGCATCATTAGCAACATAACACTTTTGCTTCCAATTCATCAGCAACCCCTCGAGTCAACATAAAAGTCCTGATTTAACCACCAGACCATCGCAGATGAGCACATTAATATGAACACTTCTGCAGGTCTGAGACCACACTGGCTTTAGTAAGAGAAACATGCTACGCATCTCTCCACACAGGAAGCTTAATGATGGAGTCCGTTGAAACGGCATGCACTCATCATTTCTCCAGGTAAGGAGAGCGGCCTGTGCCTCCGGCAGACATGAGCCATCAAGAGCAGTGAATGAGCACAAAAGTTGAGTATGATTAACAAAAAATGAAAGTAAAGAGACATTTATAACGTTTCAAATTTCAAATATTGTTCTTTTGAACTACGTTTTAATCAACGACAATGCATCACCTCTTCAACTGTTTTCAACAGTGACAATAATAAACAATGTTTCTTGAGCAGCAAATCATCATCATATCAGAATGATTTCTGAAGGATCATGTGACACTGAAGACTGGAGGAATGATGCTGAAAATACAGCTTTGACGTCACAGGAATAAATCACATTTTAAAATACATTTGAATAGAAAACGGTTCTTTTAAATCGTAATAAAACTTCCTTATATTACGGTTTTACTGTTCAAATAAAAGTTCTGTCAAAGAAATTTGTCAAAAACATTGAAAAAGATCTTATTTCTAACTTTTGGCTGTCAGTGTAGCTCTAATGTTGGGGCTAATATCTTCCCATGTTTAAAAAAAAAACAAACAAAAAAAAACACACTATCCAAGTTTCTGAATAATCACCGATCAAAGTAAACAAAGAGCAGTTGAGTGAGCAGCACCTCCTTATTCTGGCCATGGTGGTTTCAGCCACGAGAACAGACTCCTCATCAGGGAAGAGCTGGATGCCGTTTGGAAACCTCAGGTTCTCCATCATCACGGTCACTTCCCTGCTCTCGGTATCATACTCCAGCAGACTGAAACAAGCACAGGAGCAACATCAGTCACTGCCAAAACGATCAGTGACAATGCTCCAAATAATAAAAGAGTTACCGTCCATCTGCCGTGGCTTCCATGATCAGGTGCATGAAGTCCCTGCGCTGCCATCTGCTGCTGGAGTCCGTGAAGTACACCTTCTTCCCATCCCGAGTCACGTCCAGATCATTGACGAAACCCAGACGCTGACCCCCGATCATCTTCCCTGTGCTCACCAGAGACTTCACCTCACCTAAAAGACAGAAAGAGACGGCGCTTGTTCATTGCAGCTCCACAGAGATGGCCACTATGAATGATTGTTGAAAACAAATCCTCGATTCCTCCATTTGTGTCTCACTGAAAAAAAAACTAATAACTAACTACAGGTTTGGAACATGTGGCTGAAAAAATAATCATTTAATGTGTATTTTGAACATGTTTTTGGTTGAATTATTCCTACAAATGAGTGCAGACATGTTAGGGCAGAATATGTGGGTTCCCTTTGCTCACCGGTGACAGGATTGACCTCAAACAGTCCCAAATAGGCATCCGCTACGAGCAAGGTGCCATTAGGACCCACCCGGATTCCCAGAGGACGTCCACAGGTGTGTTCATGCTCCTGAGAGCCTGTGAATCAGGAAACAAGTCACTTGATGGGTATTCAACACCAACGATAACAGCATTTGATGGTGGCATTATTTGAATGATATCTAATCAACATAACTCAATTAATATAAATCTACTGATGTCAAATAACAATGCGTCTGATGGAGCAAAATGCATGAGCTAGTTAACAATTAAAATCCTAAGCACATTTAATGTTTGTTTCCACTGTGTCAGCAGTTTAAACCACAAGCAGGCAAAAGAAAGGAGCATTTCCACTGAATCAAACACCTTTATACTATACTTTAGAAAACATTCAAACATCTCTATGAAGGGCTTTAATATGTTACATTAATGCATGTCCACTTCACATGCATTAATGTATTGCACCAGTGACATAAATCAAATGCAAAAAATTTAGCGCTTATATATATATATAAATATATAAAAGAAAATAATTATGACTTAAAATTGAGCACATAACAAAATCATTTAAACTTATTATATATTATAAATTGAAACATACTCCATGCATTTAAAAAAAATACTATAAATAATATATATTTGCTAGATTGATGCATTTTCTTTTATAAATGTTAACATTATAGTTTAGTATATGTCTTGTGCAACAGAGCCATTTCAAACACTAAGGTCACTCGTGTTGAATTCTGACATTACACGGCGCTTGAGGAAATAGTTCAATATTTGTGGTTTTCTTACCACACGGTGGCTTGCCAAGCGTTGCTAACACATGAATGTTCCTTCCCTCGATTTTGAGGATCTTTCCATCCGCCGTCCCAGTGTAGAAAACATCTGCAAAACAAGAATGATTCAGAAACATTACATGCTGTCATTTAAGCACACCAAATTATATACACACACACACACTTCCATATATCATACTTCCTTATTTACTGTCACGGTCTGCAAGCGCCCTACACAAATATACCTAATCAATCACACTCTCCTTGTCAGCTCAACTTTCATCTACGTTGGCCTGTACAACCTCAATCAGTGCACGCGGACCAACAGCTGGGACAAACTGGGTGAAAGGTCACGCTTGGACTGCATTGCATTGTAAATACTGACCTCCAATGTTAGCAAGGGATTCTGGGCCGATGAGCAGGTCCTCAAACAGTCGCTCGGCCTGTCTGAGTTTTAGGTTGGGCTCGTAACAGCCAGTCATCAGAGGGGGTTCATTCAGACTAATCAGTAAAAATAGAACAGACATTAGTCAAGACTTACATTCATCTGTTGAGGAGATGTCTGCATATCAACTGCAGAGCCATCAATTATAAACTACCGTCAGAACTAAAATAGAAATGAGAAAGCACGGTGGGATCTGGCTTAAGATATTTATATTTGATTTTGTCATGAGGCTCAAGAACACTGTGGCCGCAGATCAGATCAGAAAGGGTTATATTGGATCAGACGGAAAATAATTATTAAAGAGGGTTTCCATCAGCATTAAAGGAACGCTTCAAACAAATATGTGTCTCATCTCCTTTCACTCATTCTGCAGCAGAATGTCTGAGGTGGTTTAAAAACAAACATAAAATCAGTCCATATAATTCACGCACTATCTTCCAGGTCTTCTAAAGTCAATAGGTGCGTTCCAAATCTTCTACTTATGCACTGTTCTATCACGTTTTGTAGTTTAAATAGTGAGTAGTGCGTTCACACTGAACATTCCAAAAATCCAAACTCGAACATTCCAAAAAGAAAAAGAGAACTTTAAAACACCCGATGATGCACTTATACAATTATGCACTAATATATATATATATTTAGAAGTTTAGAAGAATTTTATATATATATATATATATATATATATATATATATATATATATATATATATAATAGGGCTTCTATGGTATTGCAACATTTCCAGCTTGTAATAAGACATTTAACAGTAAATCACTTGACTAGTACCAGTGAGTATAACTCATGGAATCTGTATGACACAATGTCCCAACTGTATTCCTCTATTCACCCCTCGTACACCATTACATGCACATACACGCTTATTGCTGCGTGAGTAATATCATATTGTATAAGTTTTATTCCACAAATGAATCATTTAGTAATCTATGACTACTAGAAAAGGACTTTCTATCCAAGTAAGCAAAATGCAGTTGGAACATTTACACTCCCCATAGATATCTTCATGACTTTTCAAAGCCGGATTCATTTTAGGACCTTAAATTTCCAGGTTTTCCATGACCGAGCAAACCCTGTACACCTGAACTCCCCCACGTGAGCAGCGTGTGTTTCATTCCAGGCCAGTGCGTGGTTAATGAGAGCAGAGAGCTCACCTGAACACCTCTGGATGAATGGGAGACTCCAGCAGGAACACGAGCACGAGCAGTGGGAAGAGCACGAGAGACACTAGTGTCAGGAATGTCACACGAAACACCTTCCCACTGTAAGTGCTGAAACACACACACATACCAGCAGGGATGTCAGGGATGCTGACTGGAAGAGGACACATTTGACACAAGTTAAACTGAAGGAAATATAAATGTTTCAGAAGGCAGGTAGGGCTGTCTCACCTTGTGCTTTTGTACTGGGGTTCATGGGCTTCATCTCTAATTACTTGAGGTCTGTTCAACCTCCTTAACCGCAGTCCTTCGGGCTCATTCATTCTGTTGTAGTGTAACTAAATAAATAAACTAAATAAACGCTGGTCCAACAAGCGACGGATGTATACGCTAAGTTACATCCCAGACTCACGCGCGTTCCCGACAACACTTCAACAGAGAAGAGCCGTTTTAATTTTATTTTTCAAATTAAAAGTCTTGCGCAAAAATATTAGGTAGCAAACCGACTACAGCATCTTACAGTAACATTAAATTGGTATTAATAAACAAACAACAAACATTTTATACAGCAAAACAACTACAACATATTAAGGCTAATTTGGAATTAATAAACAAACAAAAAAGTAAACACAAACTTTTTATGAAAAATATATCGCATTATGTTACATATTATATATGTTGTATAGATAAAACAGCTGAATCAAGAAATTAAGCACAAAACGTGAATAATATGATGTGCTTGTGCACGTCAAAACCTTGAAATGTTGCTTTACTGGAACAAAACTCTTAAAAGCATAAATAATATTCTAACAACACAAACAACGCGATCAATACATACATTATTAATAAAAATCCCCAGGACATTGTTATTGACTTGTACTTTTCGCTTTATTTTGAAATGTAATCTAGTTGTTCTACTCCCGTTATGGGCTATGGTAATTAATTAATAATTTTAATATTTAAAAATACATTTTGATCTATAATTTTGACTTTAATTATGAAAACCACACTTTTATATGGTTTAATGGTTTCTGACTTCACACTGCTGGTTAAAGCTGGCTCTTAGAGAGGTGTGTGTTAGAGGTGTGCGATACCGCTAGATTTGGTATCGATCCGATACCAAGTAAATACAGGGCCAGTATCGCCGATACCGATACCAATATCGATACTTTTTAATAATTAAGGTGGATGCGTCTTCAACCTAAATCTAAATGAATTTTCATGACTTTTAATTTGTTTTTGTGATTTGCATTTTGGGTTATTAATCAGTACTAGGAAAGCTTTTGTTCAGAAACAACTTTTGGTTACTTCTGATTTATTTAAATAAACAAAGTTACAAAATGATTACTTCACAAATATAAAAAATGTAAAAACAAATTCTCTTTTCAAGTAGCATGTTAATAAAAAAAATTTCTCCTCTTGTGCACTTCTTTTCAGGATTGTTTTCTTAAAGTCACAACGTTTTACTTCACAATTGTAAAACAAATTCTCCTTATACAAAATTCCTGAAGCCGACCTCTTCCACTATGGAAAGAGGCTGCAGGTCCTTCACAATCATTTCTGATAGGCGCCTTGTAATATCCACTGCTCTTGGAGAATCAGTTATTGATAAAATAATAAAAAATAATTAATTCTGGTGCACATCTAGGTGAAGTTTAAATATAGAAACTAGTATCCCTTTCACAGCTAACACAAAAAGGGTAGATCGGCCTGAAAATACAGCCATACAACGCTCTTCTTTCTCTCCGCCTCTGACTGACTGCTGTTAGAAATGCGCGGCTGAGCGGTGCGCGCGCCTGACTGCTGGTGGTAGCGCTAGTGGTGAGTCACGTGACGGTACAACACAGGAGAGGGAGAGGAGAGGAGAGCAGTGTCGAGCACGAGCAGCACTCTTAGAGCTTGCTCTGCTCTGTGACAGCAGCAGCATTTTGACAAACACGGCCAGGTGGCAAAACGAGAGAAACTGAAACTTAAGTATCGATATTTTCCCGTTGGTATCGATCAATACCGATACCAACGTTGGTATCGATATTATCGATATTAGTATCGATCTGCCCACCTCTAGTGTGTGTTGATGCTCCAATGGCTGTTATTAACAATGAAGACATCCAGACTACTTTGGATTGCTGTCAAGAGGCATGATCTCAGTGGTTGGTCAAATCTGTGTAATAGTCTGTTTGAACCGTATCTAGTTGAACAGCCTGCAGTTTTCATGGAAAGGTGCACAGGTTTGCTGTAGAATCTCTTTGGTCTGCCTTTTTGCAACCACCTCTGTTTTTACAATAGGAGAAAACGAGTTCTTGTATCCTTATAAAATTCATTAAATTTGCCTCACTGTTCTTAGATCACTTGGATAGAGAGCAACAGGTGCGTCTGACAGCACAAGGCAGCTACTGGCATTGTTTTGCCTGTGGCTTTGAATAATTGTTGCACAATTTTGGTGCTGACATGCATTGCAAATGTAAAAGATATGTTATGAGTGCTGACACAAGCAGTTATTTTGCAGATAACGGGGTCACCACTCTTCGGGAGGTTCACTTTCCAAGTGGAGCCTGCAGCATAAGACAAGTGTGTTTTTGACTAGATGATGGGTAAGATGTTGAGATTTAATATATGCATTCAATTAGTATTCTCTTTCGTTACAGTTACTAGCTCATTCCTTCAGGATTGACCCTTCTCAGATAATACTTAAGGCATTTTTGACTTGCTTAACCTTCTTGTGGTGTTTGAAACCATTGCTCTGTATCTATATAAACTGAATCATTTTGAAATCAATTTCAAGATACGAATCGAGGATGTCTAATTCCATTAAACTGCTGTATGCCACCAAACATCAAGCAGATGTAAGTGAGTCTGTTTAAACAACCTTCCTTCTGTTCATCTGTGAGTGTCAGCTTTAGACAATCAAAAGGAATTTGCAGCATCAGAAATACCCTTCTTTTATAATGGGACAACATTTGGTGCCTAGAATGAAGTTTTAGGGACTTTCTATGAGAGCATATTTATTTTATAAAAATATTAAAATAGCTTGTCACACTCTTATGTCTAATACCTGAATTTAAGCAATTTAAATAAATTCTAAAATTTAATTAATGTTAAATTCTCATGGCAGTAGCTGTAAATGAGGTACAATAACCACATGCTGAAATACAGTATGTTTTACATAAATGGCTGAAATGGTGCATTTTTGACTTGGTTAAAGGAATAGTTTACCAAAAATTAAAATTTTCTATAAATTTGCTCCCCCTCAGGTCATTCAAGATCTAGATGAGTTTGTTTCTTCATCAAAGCAGATTTGGAGAAATGTAGCATTATATCACTGGCTCATCAATGGTTCCTTTGCAGTGAATGGGTGCCGTCAGAATGAGAGTCTAAACAGCTGATAAAAGCAACACAATTATCCACAATTATCCACACCACTCCAGTCCATCAGTTAACATCTTGTCCTCTCAGTCGAAAACCTTTCGCATGGTTGTTTTGAATTGTTTAGCTTACAAGCATTGTTTAATCTGTGCACATCTCTCTCCTGATTCAGACGAGACAACCTTTCCAGCGTAGAAAACATTATCATAGAGGATCGAAAGCAATGGATTAAAATATCTTGATGGATTTGTTTCTTGCAAACACACAGTTTTTCACTGCACAAGATGTTAACTGATGGACTGGAGTGGTGTGATGTTTTCATCAGCTGTTTGGACTCTCATTCTGACGGCACCCATTCACAGCAGAGGATCCATTGGTGATCTACATCTTGGATGACTTCAGGGTAGTAAATATTCATCAAATGGGTCAACTATTCCTTTAATGTCTGTCCATGTTCATTTTTCCTAAATTTATTATGTCATCCTTTCTTAGTAATATTTTCAGGATTGACTACTATTAAATTTGTTCAATTGTTCTTGTTCTTTGTGTTATTATAGTATAGAAGTCTGGTTGTGCAGTTCTTTTTTTTTCTTTTTTTTGCATCTGTAGAGAATCTGAATCATATTTAAGAAGTTGAATAAAAAACTCATGTATTTTATCTGTGTAGTGGACACAAGTCGGCTTTGAAATGCATGAATATGATTGCATTATGGGATATAAGGCATCTAAAAAATAATTGCCGCCTGAGAATTTTTTTTTGTTTTTTGGTGATAACGTTTATCCACTTGGTGTTTTAGTGGATGTATGAAATAATTTCTTCTCAAATTCACACAGGTTTCTCCTATAGAATCACTAACTATCAACATGATAGAGCAGTGGATCCTCTGCAGTGAATGGGTGCCGTCAGAATGAGAGTCCAAACAGCTGATAAAAACATCCACAAGTAATCCACACAGCTCCAGTCCATCAGTTAACATCTTGTGAATACAGATACGTGGTTTTAGGCACTCTGCAACACGCGTCCCTCATCTGCTCTGTATTCAAGGTAAATCATAGCTTCCTTGGGCTTTTTGCTTTAGTACCGCATGGCAAAGTTACTTAAAAAGTGCATCTCTAATGGTGATCACTAATACAATTCATGAAAAGATAGCAAAACTTAAATGTATTTTTAAGAGGGTAGCATCTTCAAGTTTTTATATTATATCACACGGTTCATCATTTCATGCCAGCATTGATAAAGCACACCTTCAACACTCATTCATCCCTATAGAAGAGCTTTACTACACCTGAACCTCACTGTGGGAACCAGGCACTTATCACTGCAACACCTTTATTTTATTTGATAAATTACAGGAGTGTGTTCTCATTTGCAACACATTTTATCACTTTAAGAAAACAGTATTCTTCTAGTAAAGAGTACTTGCTGAATTTAAGTTAAAGTGTACTCTCTTATACAGAGAACTGTAGTTTACAAAAGCACAAACAACAAATCCATTTATAGTTGTTTAATAATACATGTTAATTTATGTGGGGGAGGGGGGTCAAGTGCTGTGAATGGTTATTTTTAACAACTTTGAAAGTAAAAATATTAAATTCAGTCTAATATGAGTTTAAAATGTGCATGTATAATTATAGAAAAATGTGCCTAGTACACGCATGTCACCACTGTAGTACAATGACTGTGCTTCGTATTTGGAGCAGTATTTAATGTTTAGCACACAAACAACAGATAGCAGTGGACAGACACCAAATTTCCTTCCCCACAAGAAAAACTTATTTGCTGTACTTGTCTCCACTTGTTTATTAATACAGAAAAAGTTGTAGTTCTGAGCAATGGCTTCCCTGAACAACCCACCAAGATGTTCTGAAAAAGTACCAAAATATATTCCAGAACACGTTGTATAATGAATTAGATGGATGCTTCAAGACGGAGGACAATGAGAAAACTCCTAGTATGCAGTGAGGATTTCTACTCTATAACTGCAATTTACTGAATTACTTCCAAATAAGGTATTGATCCCAATGTTCACCTTCTAATGGAAACAAAAGATTTATTACTGACATTAGGATCAATAGCAATGCAAACAGAAAGATGTTCTTCACTAACAAGAAACAAGGGAGAAAGGAATGTCCGTGTAATTCAGCATCAGAGACCATTTCAACACGATTATTGAAGGCGATGGCTTCCTCAGGAAAAATATAGACAAGTATCTTTCATCACATTATATTTAAAAAAAAATGCATTTGATCAATACCATATTGGAGTTCAGAAAAAAGGTCACAAATACTGACAATGATCCCCTACTAAATAAAGAAAGAGAAATCAAATAAAGTTGACCGTTATTGGAAAAACACTATGTACATAAACGAGGAGGAGACAGACTCGTGTGTCATCTCTGCTACCATACTGCGCTTTGTTTATTCAATTATCAACTACGGGACAAATGGTCTGGGTTTAACAGTTCTAGTTGCTTGCGTCTTTGAATTGTTTAAAACTAAAACGCTCTTTCTTGTGGAGCGATCCTTAAAACGTTCCCAGTGGTCTGTATTCAAACGGGAAAGTGTCCTGAAGATGACAACGGCACTTCTATTCAGTTTTGGGTTTTTTGCTGTCGTTGGCGTTTTCCTCCTCTGCGCTTTCCTCCGGCTTCCGCTTCTTGCTGCTCTCGCCTCTGTTGCTCCCGAGGTGTGGGGGGAAGGTGATGATTACACAGGTCATGTTGTCACATCCTGTGCCGTCTCCCGAGGTGTCTGGTGCCAAGCAGTGGTCCAGCAGCTAGACGGCAAACAAAAGCACTTCTTAGCAAGCGGACTGATTGTTTTCTTCATGGTTTATAATGACTACAAGACAATATTAATGCAAGTAATAATTATTTAATAATTTCAGAAACCGGGATATATACAGCAGCAAAACAACAAATGTAAATGGCGTGTAGCCTCGTAGTATTTTTACATTAAATAAACACTGCACCAGACTTAAAAAGTAAATACTAGGGCTGGGACTTTAACGCGTTAATTGAGATTAATTAATTACACAAAAAAATAAAGCGTTAACTAAGATTAATTAATTACAGAAAAAAAATTCCCGCATTTTTTATAACTTATTTTTGCACCGCGGAACGTTTCTCACTGGATGCGTTTCGGCGGACTGATTATGCTGAAGAACCAACTAGCGTTCGCATATCACCGCAGCACATCGAGCCTCAAGTATCAACTCAACGCAAAACATGTAGCAGCTAGCGTGGACTTTACACTTTATGTTGAACTATGTATTATTTTGTTGGTGCAACAGTTTATGTTGAACTCTTTATTGTTTTGGCCAAGGTTGTTGAGAGTTGGACTTAGTATGTTATGGCCTCTGAAGCAACAGAGAGATGTTTTCTAATAGTCAGTGTTTCTAATGTTCTGAATGTAATTGACAGTGTTGTGTTTTACTTAAAAAAAAACTTCACAGAAGGTTCCAGCACCTATAAGCTTCCTGAATTTCTGAAATGTACTATTTCTAAATTGTTTCTAAATATGCTATTGCTACACTTAATGGTAAAATTGCACTGGTCTGCTAGACTTGGTTGAACAAAGATAAACAATATTTTGTTGCTTAAGCTTATGTATTCAGTCATTATTCAATGGTATACTATAAATCCATGTGAAAAAAATTACTTCTCACTGTTCTCAGGTCAACATTTATATGCGATTAAAATGCGATTAATTTCGATTAATTAATTACAAAGCCTCTAATTAATTAGATTAATTTTTTTAATCGAGTCCCGGCCCTAGTAAATACATTTAAAAGTCTCTTAATACATATCTGATGGAGTTAACATTACCATCTTGCCAAGAAGAGAGCTTTAACACGAGAGCGTGTCACACATCTACAGAGATGCATTACTGAAATCATAAGAACCTTTAAAAACACAAAACAACTTTCAGCACTTACCTCTTCAATAATGGCAGACAGGGGTCTGTTTTGACCAGCCTCAGTTTTTAACCTCTCATTTACAAAGTCCACCACTTCTTGACTGCTCATCACATTCCTTTAAACACACCAAAACAAATGTAACCACACAGAAAATGTAATCAGCTCACTAGAGGAACTCCTTCAAAGAATTTCTCATGCAAGGTACAATCACAAATCAGAGTGAAATCAATGTGAACATTACATTCAATGGAGTGACTACATTATACCTAGATGTTATGCACCTAGTCATCACAGTGCAGAGAACAAAATTAATTTTTACCCCGATCAATCACGTCAACAAAACGTGCTAATATAGCCAAATACATGCACGAGGTAGATCCAAGAACTCAAAGCAAAATGTTACTTTAAAAATGTAAAATGCGACCTTATCAAAACCTCACACAGCCCTCAAAGATCCAACTTACAAAATCATGTTATATTTGAGTTATTAGTCTTACCAGATGCCATCACAGGCGATAACCATAAACTGGTGGTCTTCGTTGAGAGTCAGCACTTTGACATCAGGTAGAGCAGAGATCATCTGTTCCTCCGGGGGAAGAGCCTTGTTCCTTTTATAAAAGTGATCACCTTCAAGAAAACACAAGAACATCGGTTACTGTTATACTGTTTTTAACCAAAAACTAAATGTGCAAAATAAAAGCATTTGCACAGATAAATGAGCCAGGAAGCAGCAGTGTTACCAATGGCTCTGGAGAGGTTCAGGCCTCCGTTGACGCGGCCGTCCATCGTCACCTTCCCTCCAGCATTCTTGATCCTGCTCAGCTCCAGCTCGTCCTCGGGCTTGTGGTCGTAGGACATGTCCACCGCCTTTCCCTTTTCAGACACCACACACCTGGAGTCTCCAGCGTTGGCCACGATGAGCTGCTTTCCACGAATAAGAGCAACTACAGCTGTGGTGCCACTGTCTGAACCTGGCTGAATAACCGAGAGAGAGAGAGAGAAGTAAATCAAACAGACAACGCACATGGTCATGTGATCCACTCCTTACACAACTTATTTGAAGTTTTCAAAGCATTGGCTTCAGGAAGAATTTGTTCACCCAAAATAATATGCATGCTTATTTTTATTTTTAAGCTAAATCTGAATGTGTTTGCTACAGCACTGGGGATTCTTCATTTGTGTTCCACAGAAAAAAAAAAAAATAGCAAAAAGGTTTCTGAAGAACAGGAACAAAATGAAGACCGAATGAGATCAGAAACATTATCACCTGCTGCATTTCATGAATAAACACTACATTCACAATGAACCAGATCTCAGAGACCATGTGACATGCTCACCTCCTCTTTGCCGTCCATGCCTGGCAAGCACATTTCCTCCTCTTCATCGGTATCCTCTTCCTCTCCCTCTTCTGTGTCATCCTCTTCATCGTTCTCACTGCTGTTCTCATCGTCCTCCTCACTGCAGTCCTATTGGCCATAACAAAAAGAAAGAAATAAATGAAAAAAAGTTACAAAGAAAATAATACCATTCATGTAAAGTAGAACTTTTCATGAAAAAAAAAAACATTTCAAAATAGCATTTAGTACACTGTACAGTACATACTGTGCCATATATTTAGAAAATAAACCAGTTTAAGTTTTTGATTAAAAAAACACTAAAAAAAACTTTCTATTTTAATAGATTTTGAAATGTAATTTGTGACACAAAGCTGAATTTTCTGAAAACAACGACCTCATTCATTGTGTTTCGTCTGCCCACTCTGAGGCACAAGTCATTTATTAAATGAAAATTATTATAATCAGAGGCTCCTCCTACTTTTCTTAGTAAGCAACCCAGAACCTCGGCCATAACACAAACCTAGTCCTGAACGGTCCAAATGTGCTAGATTCATCCCCTCACCTCTTCCTCACTACCCTCCTCCTCATCTTCTCCCTCCTCGGACTCTTCACTGTCCTCGAAGAACTTGGACTTGGCACTTCCTGGAGCAGGAGCTGCAGACGAGGAGCAGGAAGGACCAGCATCAGAAGCAGACGCAGCCGCCCGTCTGCAGGCCCTCATCTTGGAGCCTGCGGCTGCATCTCCAGCACCGGCTGCCTTCTCCTTCCCATTGCTGTCAGCTTCAGACGCCCTGCTTCCCGTCTCACCATTGACTGCCTTCTCAGCATGAGACCTCTCTTCATCATCAGACTCTTTAGAGGCACCCGGAGACGGCTTTTTGGCATTTTTGTTTTGGTTCTGTCCGAAGCGGCTAAGCAGCTCCTCAATTGTCATGGTGGCCTCTTCATGCAGCAGAGCTGCTTCTTCATTATCAACTGACAGGAAAGGTGAACGTTAATTCGTAGCAGTGAAACTGTTCACATTTTACAGCTTAGGTGACAAAACACTAACTAAAGCTCATTATCGGAAACCCTCACAACACACATTGCAATTGCTCGTCACTTATATATTGAGAAGTATCATTACCAGATGTTGAATTTAAAAATAGCATTGCTTAGCATTAACCAAATAAGAAATATAATGCAAGTGTATCTTAAGTATTAATGTTGCATTAATTAAACAGCCCACCAAAATAAGAACAAGACCTAAAAACAACATTTCTCAGGATGCTCAGAACAATTTCTATAAGATGAAAGACTTAAAAGGGAAGTAATCTCCATAAGACAGACTGAAAACTATAAAAACACCAAAACACGTTATAATAGGATCTAAAGCATTGGGAAGCATCTTAAATCTTCCAAACATTTCTTTAAATCTGTCTATGGACACTCGTTTTCTTTAAAAGACAGGACGGGGGCATATTGTTGTGGATAGTAGAAGACCCTGGAGTCCAAAGGTCATCTAAAGGTAAAGGCCACACATACAACCCCGACACTAACCATCATCTTCATCCGCTACTTTTTCGGCTTCACCCTGAGGGCGTCCAGCTATCTGAACCAGTTCCTTGATGACTTCCTGTGTGGTGATCCGGGCATCTATAGCCAGGAACGCATCTTCCAGAGCCTGGGAAGATGACAGCAACCAGCACAAACATAATGGCTATGTTTACATGCACAACTTTTGTTTCAATTGGACTGAAGTAATTCTGATTGAAGCATATGAAAGTAGTGTTTACATGAACACTAAACCAAGAGATTGGCTTGATGAGCACGTTTATATGTCGCAAGTTTCAAATTAGCATTGGTTTTTTGACAATATAGAGTGTATCCCACTGTTTGTGCATGATAAACATTGTAGGACAATGGCTCTTTATTTTTTTCAAACCGTAGACTTAATATTTATCCATTTCTGGTCATATTTTGGCAACAGTGAGCATATAAACCAGTGTGCCACGCTGCTCATACCTATCACACAGTAAAATGCCCAATCTGATTACTAACAGATCATTTGTTTGCATGTAACTGGCTAGTGACTATACCCATTTTCAGATATGATATAATCTAATTAGACTACAGAAAGGCACGTGAGACAATAACGACAGTCAAACACGGTACTTTTCTGCAAAACCCTTCAAATCAATTCAGAATGATCATATTTACACACATGACCTCTACCAAAATACCACAGAGTAGCAGGCATGAGTCAATTAAAGGATCACAGCAGTCGCGAATGATATGGATCATTATCAGACGAGCACAAACCACCGTCTAAGACGCAGCAAGAGTTACCTTTTGCAGTTTGCCATCCTTATACGCCTTCTGCTCTTTAATGATGTCAGGTAAATACTTGGAGCAATACAAAGCCACCTCTTCACCTGGAGATACACAGTAATGAAACGATCAAACTGACAACTCATCCAAGAATCGTATTCACCCAAAAATGATTTGACCTACTGTACGTTAGGGCCACAAAGTGAGAGTTTAAGTGAATAATGACAGTTCACCCAAAAGTAGTACATTGATAACCAAGCGGTTGACGGTAGCCATCACCTCCCATAGTATTTTTCCACACTACTGGAGTCAGTGGCTATCGTCTACGATTCTGTTACTAATATTCTTTTGAATGTTCAATAAAAACAAGAAACTCACAGGTTTGGAACATCATTAGGGTGAGTAAATGATGACATCTTTCATTTTTGGATGAACTATAGCTTTAATGGAATAGTTCATCCACAAAAAAAGTTAATCATTGCAATTCATCAGTTTCATCCATCTGTGAAACATAAAAGGTGATATTTTGATGAATACTGGTAACCAAACTGTTTTGGTTTCACCGTATAGACAAAGAAAAAAAACTTGATTTAGGTTCCACAGAAGCAGATCATTCAGATTTTTGGGTGAACCACCACTTTAAGTCTTTTTTTTCTTTGCACAAAACTATGATATATGGACTATTTATATGGTTCTTTTTGGGGGGAGTTGACAGACATGTTTTACAAAAAAAGAAAAAAATCCTTGTTGTTGTCCACATGAAAAAGTAGCAGACTGGTTTGCAGCTACATTGAATCTGAGAAATACAGACTTGTCATTTTCGGGTGAATTCCCTCTTTAAAGTCTCTTACACGTGTTGTGGCCCATACAGGTCAATAGCTTACCTCCATGACCATCATAGACCGCAAACATCGCGGTTTCCTCATCCAGCTCCGGGATGCAGTTGTGCGCGTCCTAGGGAACAAAACAAGCCGTAAGAAAAGAGCTCGTGACGGGAGTCCCTCTGACCTCACTGGCGCACATCACTGCCAAACAAAACACACAACACAGAGCTAACACGATCACACTTCTATGAAGATCAAACACCGGCTAGAGGTCACTCTCTCGTGTTTATGTTCAGATATCATCAGCGATCCACAGAGAGTGAATTCAGCTGTGTGTTTACCTCCATAGACACCCTCCAGCCCTGCATGGCCGCGAAGCCGAAGCTCATGCTCTCGCTCCCGCCGTCGCCTGTGGTCTTCTCCGTGTTGGGCTGAGACAAGTAAGCTCCCATGACGGTTTCGTGGAGGAAAAGCGCGTAAATGAGAGAAATCCGGTTTGCTGAGTTCAAGGGCAGGTTTAGTGTCTGTGTAAACTCAGCTCTTGTCACATTTCAGTGTGCAGTGACCCTTAGATGAGAGCAGACCGGTGTGTTACTGTTAGCTGCTAGCGCTGCTGATGGAGTTTATAAACGAACAAACACAAACGATAGAAGAGTCCAGACGAGTCTGCCAGAAACTGAGCGAACTCACATTAAACAAGGAGGGCGATAAACGCGTATTTGATTTAAGTCTCTTGAAAAACAAAACAAAAAGCCCTTAACACGTGTGAGTCAACATAATCAACAGCTCTCCAGCAAACCCATTTTACAGAGGGCGGACCTCAGGCTCACCGGAAGCGGAAGTCTGCTTATTTAGCGACGGGTATTCTTATTCGTCAAGTGTTTTTTGGCGGTTGGCAAGCCAACCAATATGCGCTTTACCGCCATCTTCTGGACTGGAGTGTTGTAGGACTATAAGCACTAATTTATTAGCCTATCAAAAAGACAAACTCAAACTGAAGAGAATTTTACATTTGTAAAAGATCAGATTTTCCACCCTCTTTAAAATAATCAAATGATGTTGCGTTGCAGCCTGAAATGAGGACAGAAAGTGTTTTTGTCAGGGATGGGGTGGGTGGGGGGTTTATTCTTTTCTGTACTCTCTTTTTATGACAGTGTGATCAGTAGACTTAAATATAACAGTCATTAAAAATATATTGAAAGTTATTTGCATAAATAGAAAAGAGAAGTGTCCCCAGTATTGATCCCTGGGGCACACCTCTTTCTCACATAGGACTACACATTGTTTTAAATTATGCAGGTATGAATTTAACCACAAAACACATTTAAACACTATATTATATTATAACGCTATATATTTAAAAAAAAATGTTTATACTACCAGGAGGATATGATGGAAATAAAATTTAGGGTTTAATGCATTAATGAACAGATTAAAATGAAGGAAATTAAAAGAATGTATTTTTGCACAAAATGACGGTAGCCTGCCATAATCCACATTTAAGAAAATAAGCGGTTTTCTTCTTTATTTAAATTATTATTGTATAAATATAATTACATTTATGTACTCTGTTCATTCCCGTTAGTATGGCCATAAGACTGGGACACACACTTGTGTCACTTCCTGGTTTTGTTGACAGAGGGCGCTCAAACACAAAACTTCACACACATTTCAGTGACATTTTATGAGACCACTTGAGTCTAATCATTTCCATTTATCGATGCTTGTAAAATTGCAGAACAACCACTATCAGGCACAACAACTTGAATCCCTTTAAGGTTATTGTATTTGGTTTTATTATATGCTGTTACCTTAGAGTTCTTGTATTCTATTTTTAATAATAATAATAATAATAATAATAATAATAATAATAATAATAATAATAATAAAACTTGAGTCAGATCACCTGTCACATTTGATTGTATTTTTATTTTTTAAATGATTTGTTCAGTTTTTAAATTGTAGCACCTTTTATATGATTTTGACTCATTAGACCTGAAAGCATGAAATATATTTTTTTATTTACATATTTTTTATGTTTGTTTACAACAAAAGATTGACAGCTTCTTTAGTCAGATGACTTTTATGAACCTTCTGCACCTCCAGGCGAGATTAAGTCAATTTCTGTGCCATCATTTCTCTCAAGTCCTGAGTTGAAATCAACAATCTGACTGACTTTTCACCAAATCTCCCAGAGAGGGTCATCCCCCAAACCTGGCTGAAAAATGAGAGTCCCTGCTGTGATTGACGTTTTGAAAGAAGCCCGTCCAGATGGAGAGGTGTGAGAAAGTCTCTCAGCAAAAGAGCCTGAGGGGGGAGGAACATTATTCCCTCAACTGCTGAGTCACATGAGCCTCTTTGTTTGACCCACAGCAGCTGATATGTACAAACACTCGCACATGGCTGGAGCGTGGGACTGGTGCGCCACTCACCCACCTAAACAAACAATGAAGAAAACCAGCAGACATCTAAGAAACAAATGACAGTCGAACAACTAAACGAGTTTGAGATGCTACTGAACCTCGTTCTTCTCGATAAACCATGAAGGTCCTGCTAGCACACACCGTCTGCCCTTTTATAATTACTCGGTGTTGTTATTCATGAGGCTTTCCAATATTCACAGACTAATGAGATGATCGACACCTAATCAGGCTTACATTTCTCCTGAAGTGGCCTGAGATGTGTTTGTTCGCTTTGGGAGGGGGAGAACGAGAGTTCCCCTCTCTCTCTGTCTCTTGCGCTCTCCCCTTTTTCTCTCCTTGATGTGAACAACTGATGACCCGGGAATGCACGATCCCCCGGGGATTAGGGTTTGCTGGAGTCTATGGGTATGAAACACTGCCATCTGCCACCGGGCACATTCATATACTCGGCAGAAGGCCACATCATTTGTTGATTTAAATGGAGAAGTTAACTTTCCCAGGACTGTATGACCCTAGCACCCCCAGCTCCTATGCAATACTGTCTGTGAGCCAACGGGAACGAGGCGTATTTCAAGGGATTCCCGTTACCACATGATGATGGATCTCCTTCACACAATATGGCAGTGTGTCTGTGGACTCTGGGGGTGTGGGTGCATCTCCCCAGTTGATTGGTAGAATGCTAATGATTCTGAGAAGACTCAAAACGGCTTCATCCGAGCTGTCAGAGCCGGAGCACCTAAGCTGCAGACACAAAGTCAGGCTTCGGCTATTGTTGGACCAGATGCAAGGGAGGTACTTCAGAGCATTGGACTGAATGCTGGAGCTAAGTGTATAATTAGCCAAACTAACTGATCTCAACTAGTCGTTATCAATCTTGGGGAGTAACTAGTTGAGATTAGCGAATTAACTACATTTTACATTCGTGACATTAGCTCAGCTGTGGTGAAGTGTGAGAAAATACAGTTTTTTTTTTACTGATATTTGGATCACATTGTATTGCAGTCGCAGCCAGCTACGAAAAACGCAAGACGCAAGCGGTGGAATGGGGGAAAAGCGCAAAGTCTAGACTTTTCTAGACTCTAACTTTTAAAAAAGTTTAACTTACTTTATCTTGAGCTTGTCCAGTGAGCATGTTTTCATAGAAAAACAATGGTGAAGTATGTATAGTGCAGTGGAATGTAAAAACCCTTACAGCTGAGAAAACTAAAGCTGCAAACATTCATTTTAGTGATCGTTTCAAAGGTCTTATTCACTCATTCAATCGCTGAGTTCCAGTTTTTGCTTCTATTTAGAGTAAACCTGTCTGTTCAGTGTAATACTAATTGATGCCTGCTTTATTTCAGGCAAAATAAACATGATTTTTATTATAAAAGTAAATGATGTCATCTGGTTTATATATTTAATAAGACATGAAATCCGCCCTAACTATCTTCAGTCTTCAATACTTAATTCTAAAGTGCTTGGTGCTCAAGAAACATTCTTTATTATTGACACTCGTATAGTTGTGAAAGGGGAACAAATGCAAGGCTTCATAGTATGGCGCTCAATCGCAGGAAGCCCCGCCTTGTGAATGAAAGAGCCAATCGCTAATCAGTAAAGTCAGCGTGTCACTGCAGCTGCCGTTAGACGTGCGCTTAGGACTGTGCTTTCAGAAGCTAGCTTTTTATAACGTTATTTGAGCAAAACAAATTATATTTATGACACAGTTGTTGTCAGATTTCTTTGGTGATTTCTAATATGAAACTTACTCGTAAACCTAGTAAAAAGTTTGGGAGAATTTCATGTTTCTCATAAAAAGTAATAGTAGCTGCACTTGCATGCCTGAGACAGTTACTTTAAAAAAATAGAAACCTTTTGTAATATTATAAAAGTTAAAATTCACAATAACTGTGAAACTGTTAACATTTATTAATGAATGATTGTGTAGTTAGCAATAATTTCTAAGTTGATTGTAGTGTGTAAGTGTATTTTAACTACTTTTTGAGCAGCTTGAAACTGCAGATGTTATGGTTTTAAAGTAACTTCTTAACTCTGCTTATTATCCATGTGACTGTACCATTCAGTTTATTCTTGTTTGGGCTGGAAACACTGGAAACTCTTGTCAGAAAATCATTCATAATGTTGAATATAAATGTCACATACTAACACGATCTTATCAGTAGCATTCCCATGGGCATAAAACTGGTCAGCCAGCACAATAATCCCCACTGTGTTTCAAGAAATACCATGCCTTTAGTGCTATGAACTCACATGGAATCTGCAACTGAATTTAATAGTCTGTCTTTCACATGCTACACACCTTCAAGCCCATGCATATATCTTTTTGACAAAATTCTGCTGATTTTCCCCCCAAACGTAAATCCTGACTCTGAAAGGCATCTGTTGTCTATGCATGAACATGCATCAGAAGCAGATATTTTATTAGCTCTGTATGTTGATGTGTGCAGATTTTCTAAACATGACACACACACACACACACACACACACACACACTCAGTTTGACAGTTGTGCTTAGTGTCGCTCCTCTCAGATCTGCTTCAGTTATCGTTCACTGTTCTTCTCTTATTTAGGATGACAGTTATTCTTGCTCTTACTGAACATCTCTGCTGTTTTCCTTCCACTTAATTTCCTAATTAGGGTTAAGAATACTCTCATGCTTTAACACCCTCACAATAATGTCTATCATTTTCTTCCAGAATATGTCCACATTCTCACTTTGTGGACCCAATCACTACGTTTACATGCAGCCAATAACCCGTTCAAAACCGGGATATTAGCAATAACCCGGTCGCGCACGGCCATGTAAACACTGGCAAAAACCCGGATATGCTCATATCCCGGTTTTTAAAAAACGGGATATTATACCTGGGATACCCCTTTTCTAACCCGAATATTTGGTCTTGTAAACGCGTTTCGTCATATCCCCATCAAAATGTGTGTTCTGCGCATGTTCTATTCGCAAGGAATCTTGGTCTTTTGAGTCTTTGGATACAGGAAGAAGAATCGGAAATGACGCATATTGCGTCTTACGTCCAGACGCTAACCGTGCGTCACCGTTTACATTGGGATATTGGCGACTGATTACACATTCCATGTATACAGGAGTAACTCTCTCTGCTCACGCATGTAAACGGGTTATCCCGAATGTTTCAGAAACCCGAATAGTGACCTTAACCCGACCATAACCCAAATTTTAACAGCTTGTAAACGTAGTCAATGATAATGCAAATAACTGAGACAGAGCTTGAAGGGTGTTGCATGAAGTGCGTCTTAAGCTTCTTCTTATTATTGTGTATCATTGTATATTATTGTGCAAGAAAAATATGCAAATTCAACCAATAATCTGCCCCTAAACTAACTAAATGTTAGTGTTTTACAGCAACTTGTGATAATTTCAGCTGGAAACTGCAGTGAAATCTATGTATAGGAACGTTTTGGAGATTTGCAAAAAAATATAGAGATGCATTTTTTTGTTGTTGGATAAATGTAGAAAAAAGTATTGTTAGCTCCATTTTACACATTTTAATATGTTTAAAGTGTGTAATTTCCAACACAATTTTATGGCAATTCGTAACTATTTTCAGTTTTGGCGAATTCTTAGCAAATGCGTATGAATTTTCCATACAATCTGCTTAGGCTCCATTAGGTTTAGGGGTGAACCTGCATGCTGTTTTCTAAAGGTTTTACATTTAACCACTTATCAAATTGTACAACTTCATACAAAATCGGCAAATTGTAAAACTCATGAGATCGTGTTGTTAATTTAAGTTCCACTAGTAACACAGCATAATGACTTTTATCAAACATGTTTCCCAATCATCACTCAAAAAGTCCACAAAGAAACATTGTTTGGGTACTTGTGCTGTTGGGCTGTTCAAACAAACAACGATTAAAATTTTTAAATGTTTCTGTTCACCTTTAAATCCATTCTACAGACAATTAGTTCTCTATGGAAGTGCATAAATGGCCAAAAAGGTCATCAGTTTCTGTCTGAGATATGCTGATGGGCCTGTCTTCAGCTGTATTTGTTCTGCCCCAGTGTCACTGTTTTGCTAAAATGTGCCAAATGAGGGGTTTTCTCAGCAGAACGCTCAAGAGGTGTGAGCACCATTTGGGCGGGTTTATATGAAGCCGGGATTTCCTTGGCCAAGACAGAGACTGAGACAGAGTTTTGTCCCAGTAAATTGGCTTTCTCACCTCTTTAGTTTGTGTTACTGTGGGAAAGGAGCTGGTGAAAGTGCTGTTAGCATTCCTGAACCATACACCATCTGTCACAGGCACCATAAACATCCCCAGCACTTCTCTTCTTCCACTCCTCCAGCACCAAACTGTAGCTTTCTTTGATAGTTTTTTTGCGCACCATTTATATGTTTGTATCAGACGTTGTATTGCTGTGATCTCAGAGATATATATATATATATTTTTTTTTTTTTTGTCAAACTACAATATTCTGGACCAACTTACAAAAAAAAAATTTCAGTCAATTTTTTTTAATTCGTTTGCTTAAACTTTGGAAGACCTGAATGTTAAACGTGATGCCCTTTGCTCAGTGTGCATGAGCCTGTCAGGACAGACCTGCAACCCTTATTTCCTCCACTTGAGAAACGCTGGTCTGAAGGACTCTAAAGGATTTAGAAATTAAATCAAATGAACGCCATCCGTCTTCCTTTTACCATTCAAAGGCGTCTCAGGCTTCTCAATGTGCTGATATTAAATTAGTTCTTCAGGGTTTGGGATGAAGTGGTCAAGTTGCTTTGAATAATGAACTTCAGTCAAAAAACTCGTTGTTTCATTACATTGGTGCACATTACTCTTTACAGATAAGTTAATAATCTGCAAATAGTAATATTAAACAAAACAATAATGCGTTAATTATTCAAAATTATTTTTCTTTACTTTTCTTTAAGGTTCATGCTCCTTTTTTGTAGATAACTGAATAAATAGGGAGGATAATATTAACAGACAATATAAAAGCACTACCACGATATGGTGTGAGTATGAGAAGTAAAAAAAATATATATTATATTTTAACACTCACTATTCTAATTCTATTCTTTAAAAAATCTAACTACCTTTCTAATCTTTTTGTATTCTATTTTCTTGTCATTTATTATGCAATTGTGTGTGAGTGTGTGTGTGTGTGCGTGTAAAGACCTCTAACACTAGCTTGCTCATTTCTTTTATTATTCTATCTGTTTTGTTTTTATTTATTATATTATTTAAAATCCCATGCTACGAGTACTGTGTTAACCTAACTGACCCTTGTTATAGCACTTCTATATCATTGCTCTTTTTGTTGTTTTTGATTGCTTCCACTGTCTTCATCTGTAAGTCGCTTTGGATGAAAGCGTCTGCTAAATGAATAAATGTAAATGTACTATATATATATATATATATATATATATATATAAAATTTATATTCACATACTATTAGATAAGTGATTTTGTTCTAAAGACATTGAGATATTTTACTGAAAAACAAAACCAGAATACAGATGTTTTCCTGCATTATCTGAATGTACCATATGTAACCATTAACTGTAAAAAAATTATGTGTAAATGTAAAATGGTGACAAAGCAGTTTGGGTGGAGTTGCAGGTCACAAATAGAGGGCGCGCGCTGTCAGACGAGCCGCTCTCATTGATTCAGTCCATTCATCCCCTCATCCACATGACTTGAACACACACATGAAGATACATGAGCCATGAAGGGCTGTTTAGTGAAGCCCTCCCTGTGTCTTTACATGCCGTCAGCCTTTGCATTGTACAGTCACCGGCTATGGTGTAAAATTGAATTACCTGTTACAATGAACACTAGACACTGCAATCAGGATGGCTTTCTTTTCCCACAGCGCGGCGTGAGGAAGGGGTGTCAAGGGTAGAAAGCAGACACCAGCTTGTGGGAAAGAGATATAATTCAATCAGATCACAAAATAGCCAAGACCTGTTTTGTTGTCATGAAGTGCTGCACTGAATTCAAAGTAGCTGGTGTGTTAGTAAAAGGCAGATGCATACACTCATTAGGTTAACACACTCTAACCAAGTCCAAGTTAACAAATGCACATCAATAAAGTGACAATCCATTTCCTTTGTTGGGGAAAAACACCAAAAATACTCATCCATATCAAAGGAACCATTAGAAAATCAACTGCAGTATGTGAATTTAAACTGCAAGTCATAGAAATGATGTGGCTTTTTTGCAAAATAATTAACACAACGTAGCCTACCATGGTGTTACCATGTTCTTGCACATGCATGTACTGTTGTAATATCATAGTATTATTTGAAAATACCATGTAAATATCATCTTATTATAATGAAATATATTATATATATATATAATGTGCAATTATTCAGTATGCTATTTTTGTGCATGTTTGTATTCTTTACAATGCTTTGGAATACCATGGAAATACCATGGTATATTAACATAGAAAATCCTTCATTATCATGTATTACCATGCTTTCTACCATGCACTGTTGTAATACCATGGTATTCTTGAACTATAAGTACCAGTGTATGTAAAGAACATGAAATTATTCAGTATTATAGTATATGTGAAAGTACCTTAGTAATACCAGTTTTTTTGTACATGTACTATGGTATTCTTTGGCAATGCCTTGGAATAACATGTAAAAAAATCATAAAATAGTAATCATTCAGTACCATGGTATTACCATGTACCATTCTTTGAAAATATCATGTAAATATCATTGTATGATTATGCAGTCATTCAGTACCATTATATATATATTACTATATACTCTATATGTCCAGAACACATGGTATTACTTTGTTACTACCACATATGTATGAAACCACCATGTACTTACCATATTATATTAATACAATAATCATTCATTACCATGGTATGTACCGTGGCATATAGTATTTTAGCAGAATGGTGATACCATGTCTTCTTTGGATATACACCATGACTTCTTAAAGTATGAAATACTTTTCCATTTAGTATAGTAACTTACTAATTCCATTTCTTTAAAAATATACCATAAATTTCCTTGAAGCACTTCATGTTACCAGGTTAATACCACTGTACATGAAAATAGTAATACTTTAGTACCATAGTATATATATATATATATATATATATATATATATATATATATATATATATATATATATATATATGATAGTACAGTAAATTTTATGACAAATCTGACAAAGAAAATGGTCGTAATTGAGTTTGATATTAACAATTAACTATGACTTTGTGCCATTAAACTCCATTAAAACTGCAATAAAAATTAGCTGTTTATTAATACAGTGACATGCAAAAGTTTGTGAAACCCTTGCAGAATCTGTGAAAATGTGAGTAATTTTAACAAAATAAGAGAGATCACACTTAATGCATGTTATTTTTTATTTAGCATTGTCCTGAGTAAGATATTGTACATAAAAGATGTTTACATTTAGTGCACTACACAAATTTTTTTCAGAAATTATTAAAATGACCCCATTCAAAAGTTTGGGAACCCTTGGTTCCTAGTACTGTGTTCGGTTACCTGATGATCCAAGACCGTCTTTCTTTTTTTGTGATGGTTGTTTATGAGTGCCTTGTTTGTTCTGAACAGTTAAACTGAAAACTGTTCAGTTTTTCTTCAGTTCTTCAGTTTTCCAGGATCTTTGCATATTTGAACCCTTTCCAGCAGTGACTGTATGATTTTGAGATACATCTTTTCACACTGAGGACACATTTGAGGGACTCAAACACTATTAAAACTATCACAACTATCACTATTATCACTACTTAAACTATTAAAAAAGGTTAAAACGTTCACTGATGCTCCAGAAGGAAACAAGATGCATTAAGAGTTGGGGGGTGAAAACTTTTAAACACGATGAAGATGTCCAAATTTTTATCTGATATGGCACAGCTGGAGACTGTGAGATACACAAAACCCTGTTAGTAAAATCTTTCCTCTGCCCTTCTTCTCACATCAGCTTCCGCTTTCTTATCAGCGGCTTACATGACTAATTTTTAGCTCATTATTAGTGCTGCCTAAAGCAGGGCCTTACTGCAGGCGTCTGAGTGACAGAGTTATCAGGGAGGGAAGAGGTGGAGCAGAGGAGTCAGGATGGTCAGTTTCTAAAAGCAGCTGCTAATCATGTGATGTGAGATAAGTGTGTGCTAGTGCTTCCTCTCCGCCAGGCCTGCCCTGACTCAACTCAGGGTTTCGTTTATTGGAGAAAGTCTGACAAATGTAGCTGAATTCATCAGGTCTTATGAGAAAACAGAAATATATTATTTCATTTCTAAGAAATTAATTCACAAATATGCGTTTCTACAAACAAACAAAAACAAAAGAAAACATGAATGTCACGAAAACACGAATGTCCACTCCTAAAACTAACTGAATTTGGATGAAAATGTTCAAATTCATACTTCGCCACCAATTCGCCAAAATGTAAAATAGTTATGAATTGCAATGAGAGTGCTGTTGGGTATTTTTGTTTTCACTTTGTAACATAGAAAATGACATATATACTGTAAATGTAATATTTCTTGTAAAAACAGCTCAACTGTTGTAATCTACTGTAATCTAAAGTACCTTGGATTACTATGTAAATGAATGGCTATGCTTATCAATATAACACTACTGATAAATCTACTTACATTTAAAGCAGCTATACTCTTTCATGTATACATTTTTATCAATGAATATATTAATATATTGTACGAAACAAGAAAGATCTCAGTTTAGGTTAGATTGAGTCAAAAAGACGTGATTTAAAAAGAACTGAATTACTGATTCTTCTGAAAGAACCGGTTCAGTTACATTACAAATGAACAAAGGTAAGTGAAGCATCTGCATGAACTGGAAATGAATCAATGCAATTCATTACTGAACCTTTTTTGGACTGGTTCCATTTACGTTAGATTACAGGCAAATGAAGTGACTGCATGAACCGGTTGACTGAAATGAATCGGTCATTACAAGAAAGGAAACTTTGAAAGATGAACTGCTCATTATTAGGAGAAAACAGGATTATTAAAACATGTCATGCTACACTGCTGTCTGATGGGTAAAGTAGCTATAGGTGCCATGATCAGTTTGATTCAATACACAGGATTGAGTGAAATGAAATGACAATGAAATGTCTGGAGACTGAAGGTGGGGTCCCTGTCCGTTTAGCTGATCCATGGCTCTTTCTCATGGCTCTGTGAGGTGATGGGCCATCTGTGTGAGGCATGAGTGAGGTGAGAGCTCATTCACACCTGATGGGCAGCAAGGGCTCTGGGAATGCTTCCCCAAATCAGCCGGAGGGTCAATTGTTCATGACAACCCTCCACCATCACAAACACCCACATCAGCTCTCACACCACGCAAACAAACAAATAAACAGACAGATAAACAGACAGACAGAAAGGCAGACAGACACACAGACAGACAGACAAACAGACAAACATACAAACAGACAGACAAACATACAAACAGACAGACAGACAAACAGACAAACAGACAAACAGACAGACAGACAAACAAACAAACATACAGACAGACAGACAGACAGACAGACAGACAAACAGACAAACATACAAACAGACAGACAGACAGACAGACAGACAGACAGACAGACAAACAGACAAACAGACAAACATACAAACAGACAGACAGACAAACAGACAGACAAACAGACAGACAGACAGACAGACAAACAGACAGACAAACAAACAAACAGACAAGCAGACAGACAGACAGACATGACTAATAAACAAACAAACAGACAAACCAGCAAACAGACAGATAGACAGACAGACAGACAAACAAAGAGACAAACAGAAAAACAGACAGACAGACAGACAGACAGACAGACAAACAGACAGACAGACAGACAGACAGACAGACAGACAAGCAGACAGACAGACAGACAGACATGAGTAATAAACAAACAAACAGACAAACCAGCAAACAGACAGATAGACAGACAGACAGACAAACAAAGAGACAAACAGAAAAACAGACAGACAGACAGACAGATAGACAAACAGATAGACAGACAGACAGACAAACAAACAGACAAACAAACAAACAAACAAACAGACAGACAGACAGACAGACAAACAAACAAACAAACAAACAAACAAACAGCAAGACAAACAGACAGACAGACAGACAAACCAGCAAACAGATAGACAGGCAGACAGACAAACCAGCAAACAGACAGACAGACAGACAAAAGGAAATAAAGCCAATGTGATGTTGTTATACTTCACTTCCCCCACATTTATTTAGAGTTTAAACTGTACAACATATTTCATTAATTTATTTCAAGTAAAAACGTCATTGGATTACAGTATTTTTACTGTTTTTATTTCTGTATTTCAGTACACCGTATTGCATCATTAATTAAAATCTAGTTAAATCCATCTATAGATATTATTACTGTAACTGTAATTGTTTATTGTATTATATGTATGTATTATTAATACATTCATAATTAATCTCCTCACCATATTGTCATGGTAATGGCAATGAATTTAGATTTTTTTCCTTTTTTTTTTCTTTTAAAGTATATATCATTTAGATACATAATTATGTATAAATTATATATATCATCTAAAAAAAATCCATGCTTTACAGTAGTGACAATTCAATGGGAAATAATCATAACTGAAAATCACATTACAAGACGATCCCTTTTAATGATCCTAAAAATAAACTCTATTTTTCTTACAATACAAAAAAAAAAACTATTTAAAATAATTGGATTACTGAATGTTTATTACTAAACATATTAAATGTTAATATTAATGTACCATTAATCACAATCTACATTTCCCTACCAAACTGTCATTACTTTTCCCCCGTTTTTCTGTTAAAGTATATATAATTTTGATTTAGATCTATTTATCTTATATGTCTTTTAATTGAAATTATGTATAGATAATATTATATATTATATAAAAGAAAATAATCTATGTTTTAGCAATGAGAATCTGGTGGGAAATAAATATAACGCCAAAATTCAAATATTGCTAATGGCTTCGTTTTTCTTATGCAAAATGTTTGTTTTTATTTTTTAAGTGTGAACTGTAACATGTTTTGACAGGCACTGTCCTGCTTGATAGTCTTGGTAATGTTTTCCAGCCTGTGGGCGGTTTCTCATGACATCTTCTTGCTAAATGAGCAGAACTGGCATGATAAGAGAACAAATGAAACAGGACTCTCCAAACGCTTCAATTATCACCTGTCTGTTTGATCAGCAAGAGTTAGAGAACAACACGAAGGTCTGAAGCACCTCCTTGAGAAGAGTCAATGAGCGGGGCTTCATTCAAGCCGCTGTTTGACACACGTCTGTGAAGAGGAAGCTGTGGCACTTATCAAAGCCAGCGGCAACATGTCACTTACCTGTCTACAGAGCAGGGAGTACAATTTACTGCTCAGTTACCCACCTTATCCTGATCGTGCGGGGCTCGTCTCGCTTGCTCGGGAGAACAGGGGGAGCAAGGGAACGCAGCGACTCCAACCTGGTTTCAATATTTTAACCCACTGAGACAGTTATGCTCTGTAACAGATCTGGACATCCTGGGCCACAGCATGGAAAATCAGCACCTCTTCCTGAGTCAAATGAAAGGATTGACTGCTCACATACCTTCCTCTTCACAAGCTTTGTGAAATGATTTACAGGGGACCGGGGCTAACTGTCATACTATTTCCTTCTTAACGGGTTTCCATTGTGAAAGTCGTAACCATACAAGTCTCTAAAGTCTTGACTATATTTTTAAAATTATCGCACAGAACAAAGGTAGAGGTCATTTAACATCGAGTGAGGTTTGGGAGGTTTGGTTGTCACATTACATGGAGTAAGATTTCTCAATGTAACCTGACTTTGTCCTTTCTAATGCATTTAAAACCTTTCGCATTACCAGGCCATTTGTGACCTAGTGCAATGTGCAAAAATGTCAATCAAAGTTAACTTAATTAAAGCCATATTTTGTCAGATTAAGAACTTCTTATGAATGAGTAGATGTGCAACAATGTCAAGTTTTGGATGTTACTTAGTTTACTTACGTAGTTACTTAGTTTATTTGGAACGGTGGAATGTGAGCTTGTAAAAGTAATTTTTAAAGTCAATTTTTTTTCTCTCAAATAAAAACATATTTTGTCTGATCAATTACTTCTCATTAATAAGTCAATGCACAAAAAAGTCAGCATTTTGGATGTTACCATGTTATTATCAAGTTATGACTAGATTTGCAGCCTTTTAATTAAGACACTGAATATCGAAGAACTGTAATTTGAATACATGCCACTATATGGAATTTAGAAGAACATAAAATCTCCATTGAAATGATGATAAAGAACAAAACAAAAACAAAAACAAACAAAAATGGAAAATGTATCAAACCTTTCGTTTGGTCACCAAATATATAAAAAAAAAAAAACGTTTTCAGTTCAAATCAACTGTAGAAACAAAATAATTTTAAGAAGTATGGCATCAGTGAGATCAAGGTAACACTTTCTATTCAAGCCAGAGCCGTAGAGAGTGACTGCGTGAATCACGGACGATGCTAATGTGCCATCAGCAGGATCAAAGGCCATAATAGCTGTGACTTCCACCATGAATTATCATAATGGACACCTCACCTGAGAGCCTCTTCAGAGACTGGCCGAGGGGTCACCGAGGAGAAGACAAGGAACGTGACCCCTGCTCCTGCGCTGTAACCCGCACCATCACGCACGTGATTGATGTAACATCACAGGAAGAGCGTGGCTGCTCAAGCTGCCATCTGTGTGGAATTAGAGCGTTCACAGTTGAGCGTCAAAGCTAAGCCGGCTGTGGAGAGACGTTTCCATCAGGGGTCACGGGGTTGGGAGGCGTAGCGTGGGAAAACTAGTTTGGGGCATAAGGAAGCCTGTTCGTCCCGCTGGCTTTAAAATGCACATGTAATTTGCAGTTCTCGAACGGGAAGGGTACTTGCACGACTCGTCTCAGAAGGGGGTGACTCCTGTGCTGCCGAGGGTCCGTCTAAATGATCACAGGAAATCCCGGATGCCATGATGGACATGCAGCACTTTCTGTCATCCCAAAACATACTCACAAGAAACATAATAATGGGTAATGATTGAGGGGAAAGACCACCAGTCCCTATTTTGAGTTGCATACATCTTTGGCAGATGAAAGCAGCAGGATTTTATCATTGGCCCTGTGTCATTATGGGTAATTGGGGCTGCAGGGTAGAAGAGAGGTCACATTCCTGGTCTCGGTGCAAATGTTTAGAAAAATAATTTAGGTGCTGGATGTTTTCTGTTTTATAAGTGTAAGTGAAACGGTTCAGAGTGTTTAGTCTGTGATAATGCTGAAAACTTTGCTGAACATATCAGACAAGACCAAGACATTTGCTTAGCAGATTGCATATCTAAATACATTATTCAGTCTGATAACCTTACATGAAAAAATATAATATTCATAATCACATACAGGAGCATAGCAAACTAATAAAAATAATAAAAATAATAAACAAAAAAATACATGGAAGAATGAAGGAATGAATAAAATCATAAAATTATGTGTTATATTACATTTTTATAATACATCATTATATTATACTCAGTATATTTTGTTTAATCATTATGTTATTTATTCATGTGTTAAAAATAATCATTACACTTCATTATAAAAATAATATTTTATTTATTTATTTACTAGAAATATTTATTTATTTTATACAAATAAAAATAACCATTATATTTTATTTTAAACTTTATGTTTCATTCATGAAATAATCATATTATAATTATGGTATTTTATTATATCTATCTATCTATCTGTCTATCTGTCTGTCTGTCTATCTATCTATCAGAAATAATCACGATCAATCAAATCAATCAAAACAAAAATATAGTTGAAAGAAAATTCTTTCATCAAATACTGAGAAAAAAACTGAAAAAAGTAAGAAATTTATATATTAATTTTTTTTATTTTACTTGAACTGCTTTCTATTTAGTGAAAATTTGTGGGACACTAGACCTACTAACTTCCACTGTAGAAAAAAAATAAAAATAAAATTTGACAGTTTAAGTTTTTGGGCAAACTATCAGTTTAACACCAAGCAAAAGCTTTTGGCACTGATAATTAAAATGGCAAGTGTTCATTCTGCAATGACAACCATCCACTTACAAACATGCTGCCACCTAAATAATATTCACTAGCCACTTCATCCCTGATCACATATTCATATCAAAGTGCATCATGCTAGTCAGTCAACAGAGATGGCTTAACCTCATGTGTGGAAAACTGCTAGCGCCTGCTGCTAAGTCAACCATTTTCAGCAAGAAGCAATCTTTAAGCAGTAATGACGCAGGTTTTGAGTCTGTTCCAGAGTCTTCAGAAACAAAGCTCCCCAAATGTCAAGATGGCTGTTGTAAAAAGAAACAATAATAAGAGGCTTTCCAAGGCTCTGGAGGGCTTTGTCCTCTTTTATTGTCCTTTATTGCGCCATTGGTTACCCTGAGAGTCTCACACTGAAATACTCATCAGCAACAAATGTGAGGGAAAATAAAGCTGGATTCAATGTGTTTGCTGCTGGACGCTGGGGACGGGCTGACCACCGCATGCAGTCTGTGGGGTTTTCTTCTCCTTCTTTTGTTTTGTGACCTGAGGTTTTCCAGCAACGACTGGACGAACAGGCTCCAGTAAAACACAACTGAGCTAAATTTAACGCCCAGTTTGTCTGTGTACTCATGTGTGCTCAACTGAAGGGAAAAATAAAATCAAGAGAGAGAGAGAGAGCTGTCATGCGCTACTACTGTCTGTGCATCAGGTTTCCAGTTAAATGAACACACGTGTGTGTCAGAGAAATCTGGGACTGATTCTGAGCAAAAAACACACACATTTTTCTTTTAATACTGTTAAAAGAAACATTGACTATTGCTGACTACAACAAAAATAAAATAACACATTCTCTTGTGGAAAAGAAATAGGGCCTACACTTACACTATCATAACTTTAAAGTAGTACTTATTGAGGTAAAGATATAATTAAGTGTGAACTGAACCTGCACTTAAATGCATGTTATCAATAATTAAACGAGAACGTATTATACACCACACTGCATTGTGTTTGCTGAATGAAATCTAATACTTGTTTCTTACTAAATTTATGGTGCTGATTCCAAAAATAGTGGCATGTACACTTTCTCAAAAAATATAATGTGAATTTCATTGCATTTCTGCTTTTGACAGCCATTTGTAAGGTGAACGAGTCTTGTTTTACTCCTTAATCAGCAGATAAACTGGCAAAGACACAAAGTTCCTATCTTTCTCTGAGCCAGCTTACAGTTCTTAGCCTATTTTTCACATTTATGTTTTTTTTGACAATAAATGCAATTTTTCTCTTTTATTTTTTATTTTTTTTTTATTTGACATTTGACTGCTTTGTTTATGTTTTACTATATTAAAGCTGATACATATAATTAGAAAAAACATAATTTTCATGCATTCTTTAAAAAAAAAATTATGGAAAGTTTATGTTGTCAAATTCTTCAAATGAAATCAAATTAGGTAATATTAGGCCTTTTGTCCAAATCAGCAGAATTTAAAAAAATATGTGTGCAATTACACATTTACAATAATGAAACTGCCGTTTCAGTGCATTTAAAATATATTAGATTAAAATGTAATATATAATAAAACACAACAGTTAAAATTATAATGAAGTGCTTTATATGTGCTTTTGTAAATTAAAAATAAACATACTTCATTAAAGCACAATAAAATATAACTAAAACCTTTAATTTTACATTATGAAATAAATATAAACAAACAAAAATTAAAAAGTAACTTAAATTTGTTAAGAAACAGCAACACTGTTGCTTGTTTCTCTCGTAACCCGATTTTTGACTTGTGGCAGAGAGTCTGTGCCACACTGAAGCTTATTCTGGAAGAAACCATTGGTTGACAAAGTGATCAATAACAGTTCTTGTTGTTTATAAGTTCATAAAGTGAACACACACACACCATTAGCTTTGCCCAACTCCCATTAGACATAAATAAATGCATTCTCTACTGCGAGTTTTCTACTGTGTCACAACGTGAACGCGGTGCAGACAGGAAGTGAGCGCCCTTCAGTGTAATTCACATATTCGTTTAGATGAGCATTAAATGTATTCTGAACAAAATTTTAGTGTAGCATTCAGAACAGAAATAACAAAATTTGATATTTTTACCTTAATGACTTCTAAAAAGAAAGCTGACATCTATGTCAAACTGACTAGTTAAAAGATGAACAATTAAAGTAAATGCACACAATTGTATGATGTAAAGCTTATGTATGCATCATGGTAATGCTCATGTGCACATGTGTGTGTGTGTTGGTGCATCTCAAAAAATTTGAATAATATGGAAAAGGTCTTTATTTTTTCTCATTTAATTAAAATAAAAATCTAACTTTCTTATATTTTAGATTCATTGCACACAAACTGAAATATTTCAAGATTTTTGTTTTTTGTTAATTTTGATGGTTACGACTTACAGCTTTGGAAAATTAAAAGTTCAGTATCTCAGGAAAGTAGACTATTTCCATTTTGAGCTTGATTAGTTTGGTTAATTTTGAGTATAAATACTGGGTACCTCTTGGGCCAGTTTAGAACATGCAACCACATTCTGACAGGGCTGGCTGTTCACAAGGTGCTGTATCAAAATATAGTCCTCTTTTCAGATGAAAGTAAATTTAGCACTTCATTTGGAAATCAAGGTCTGGAGTCTGGAAGACTGGAGAGGCACATAATCCAATGTCCAGTGTGAAGTTTCCAAAGTCAGTGATCATTTGTGGTGCCATGACGTCTTCTGGTGTTGGTCCATTGTGTTTTATCAAGTCCAAAGTCAATGCAGTCATCTAACATGAGATTTTGGAGCACTTTATGCTTCCGAGCTTTATGGAGTTGCTGATTTCATTTTACAGCAGGACTTTAGCACCTTCCCACAGTGCTAAAAGTGGTTTGATGACCATGATATTACTGTGCTTGATTGGCCAGCCAACTCACCTGACCTGAACCTCACAGAGAATGATTGCATAATTGAATGCATAATTAGAAATCATGAATGAATGCATAATTAAACCTGCTTTGGAGATCTTGTAACGAATGCACACAGGAAACGAGAGATCCAATCGCAGTATTTAATGGGGAATCGAAAAATCACATCCAAAAACGGGCAAGAGGTCATAACCACAAAATCAGTCCAAAAACAAGAGACAAGAAAAGCACAAGGGAACACGAGATTGGTGACGGAAAACAAGGACTCCATGAAACTGGTAGAAATAGACTGGTTTATATAGACAGGTGAAAACTATGAAAGTGGAGACAGCTGAGTGCAATTAACAGGTGTTAATTGTGATGAAGGGACAAAGCTTTGTGGGAAATGTAGTGCATGTAGTGGGGTGACTATGGGGAAGTGAGATCACTAGTGGACAACCAGGGAAATACAGACCAGACACTATGACATTACCCCCCCCCCCCCCCCCCTAAGGAGCAGCTACCAGATGCTCCACTGAGTACAAGAACAAACCAAGGAACACAGAGACCAGGAGGGAGGTGGACTGGTGGAGGATAAGGGGGAGGGACAGGGTCCCAGGGCAGAGCCGACAGGGCTGGAATCCAGGGTGGAGCAGGTGGAACAGTAGCCCACCACAGCCGAGCAGACGGGACTGACATCCACTGGGTGCCGCAGAAGACCACCACAGCCGTGTGGTTGAGACAGAAGCCCACCAGTCTCGCAGAAGACCACCACAGTGGAATCGATGGCACAGGAGAGCAAGTCTGGTTAGGTAAGCCTGAAATAGAGAACATGAACAGGATAAGGGTGGCCTCCGTGGCCCTGATGAGATGGTAGATGGTCTCCATGGCCATGACAGGGCAGGCGGTGAGCTCCTGGATGGCCTCCATGGCCATGACAGGATAGGATGAGGCGCTTAGGAAGTTCTGCTAAGACGTGAAGAGGCTCTGGTAGTTCAGCGTAGACGTGAAGAGGCTCCGGTAGTTCAGCGGAGATGTGAAGAGGCTCTGGTAGTTCAGTGGAGACGTGAAGAGGCTCCGGTAGTTCAGCGGAGACGTGAAGAGGCTCCGGTAGCTCAGCGTAGACGTGAAGAGGCTGCGGAAGTTCAGCGTAGACGTGGAGAGGCTCCGGTAGTTCAGCGGAGACGTGAAGAGGCTCCGGTAGTTCAGCGTAGACGTGGAGAGGCTCCGGTAGTTCAGCGGAGACGTGAAGAGGCTCCGGTAGCTCAGCGTAGACGTGAAGAGGCTGCGGAAGTTCAGCGTAGACGTGGAGAGGCTCCGGTAGTTCAGCGGAGACGTGAAGAGGCTCCGGTAGCAGTGGAACAGTAGCCCACCACAGCCGAGCAGACGGGACTGACATCCACTGGGTGCCGCAGAAGACCACCACAGCCGTGTGGTTGAGACAGAAGCCCACCAGTCTCGCAGAAGACCACCACAGTGGAATCGATGGCACAGGAGAGCAAGTCTGGTTAGGTAAGCCTGAAATAGAGAACATGAACAGGATAAGGGTGGCCTCCGTGGCCCTGATGAGATGGTAGATGGTCTCCATGGCCATGACAGGGCAGGCGGTGAGCTCCTGGATGGCCTCCATGGCCATGACAGGATAGGATGAGGCGCTTAGGAAGTTCTGCTAAGACGTGAAGAGGCTCTGGTAGTTCAGCGTAGACGTGAAGAGGCTCCGGTAGTTCAGCGGAGATGTGAAGAGGCTCTGGTAGTTCAGTGGAGACGTGAAGAGGCTCCGGTAGTTCAGCGGAGACGTGAAGAGGCTCCGGTAGCTCAGCGTAGACGTGAAGAGGCTGCGGAAGTTCAGCGTAGACGTGGAGAGGCTCCGGTAGTTCAGCGGAGACGTGAAGAGGCTCCGGTAGTTCAGCGTAGACGTGGAGAGGCTCCGGTAGTTCAGCGGAGACGTGAAGAGGCTCCGGTAGCTCAGCGTAGACGTGAAGAGGCTGCGGAAGTTCAGCGTAGACGTGGAGAGGCTCCGGTAGTTCAGCGGAGACGTGAAGAGGCTCCGGTAGCTCAGCGTTGACCTGAAGAGGCTCCGGTAGTTCAGCGTAGACGTGGAGAGGCTGCGGAAGTTCAGCGTAGACGTGGAGAGGCTGCGGAAGTTCAGCGGAGACGTGGAGAGGCTGCGGAAGTTCAGCGTAGACATGGAGAGGCTGCGGAAGTTCAGCGTAGACGTGGAGAGGCTGCGGAAGTTCAGCGTAGACGTGAAGAGGCTCCGGTAGTTCAGCGGAGACGTGGAGAGGCTGCGGAAGTTCAGCGTAGACGTGAAGAGGCTCCGGTAGTTCAGCGGAGACGTGGAGAGGCTGCGGAAGTTCAGTGGAGACGTGGAGAGGCTCCTGTAGTTCAGTGGAGACGTGGAGAGGCTGCGGAAGTTCAGTGGAGACGTGGAGAGGCTCCTGTAGTTCAGTGGAGACGTGGAGAGGCTGCGGAAGTTCAGTGGAGACGTGGAGAGGCTCCTGTAGTTCAGTGGAGACGTGGAGAGGCTCCGGTAGTTCAGCGTTGACCTGAAGAGGCTCCGGTAGTTCAGCGTAGACGTGGAGAGGCTGCGGAAGTTCAGCGTAGACGTGGAGAGGCTGCAGAAGTTCAGCGTAGACGTGGAGAGGCTGCGGAAGTTCAGCGTAGACGTGGAGAGGCTGCGGAAGTTCAGCGTAGACGTGAAGAGGCTCCGGTAGTTCAGCGGAGACGTGGAGAGGCTGCGGAAGTTCAGCGTAGACGTGAAGAGGCTCCGGTAGTTCAGTGGAGACGTGGAGAGGCTCCTGTAGTTCAGTGGAGACGTGGAGAGGCTCCTGTAGTTCAGTGGAGACGTGGAGAGGCTCCTGTAGTTCAGCGGAGACGTGAAGAGGCTCCTGTAGTTCAGCGTAGACGTGGAGAGGCTCCTGTAGTTCAGCGGAGACGTGGAGAGGCTCCTGTAGTTCAGCGTAGACGTGGAGAGGCTCCTGTAGTTCAGCGTAGACGTGAAGAGGCTCCTGTAGTTCAGCGGAGACGTGGAGAGGCTCCGGTAGTTCAGCGGAGACGTGGAGAGGCTCCTGTAGTTCAGCGGAGACGTGGAGAGGCTCCTGTAGTTCAGCGGAGACGTGGAGAGGCTCCTGTAGTTCAGCGGAGACGTGGAGAGGCTCCTGTAGTTCAACGTAGACGTGGAGAGGCTCCGGTAGTTCAGCGTAGACGTGGAGAGGCTCCGGTAGTTCAGCGGAGACGTGAAGAGGCTCCTGTAGCTCAGCGTAGACGTGAAGAGGCTCCTGTAGCTCAGCGTAGACGTGAAGAGGCTCCTGTAGTTCAGCGGAGACGTGAAGAGGCTCCTGTAGTTCAGCGGAGACGTGAAGAGGCTCCTGTAGTTCAGCGGAGACGTGAAGAGGCTCCTGTAGTTCAGCGTAGACGTGAAGAGGCTCCTGTAGCTCAGCGTAGACGTGAAGAGGCTCCTGTAGCTCAGCGTAGACATGAAGAGGCTCCTGTAGCTCAGCGACGACGCGGACTGAAAGATCTGTGATTAGTCGGCTTGGTAGTATCACATTTCCTCCTACGCATTTCCGGAATGATCTTCTGCACTCTGGATCACCCGCCATTTTTAAATTCCGAAATTCAGTGAAGAGCCAACATGGAAATGGACCAAGTGACCGAGCGATTAATTGAAGAAGACAGATAAGCTCCAGCTCCAACATGATCTGCTCTCTTTCAGTCGCCATTGTTCGTAGAAGCCGGCGAGGATCGAGGAATGTAAACACAGTGGAACCCACTCGCGTAAACTAGCATTTCGGCGGTGTAACTGCAGAGCAAAACAGATATACGCAGAAGTATAAATGCTCATGACGGCGTTGCCTACGTGCGTAGCTTACGACATACACTACAGCGTACACTCGATGCAGAAGTATAAATTGGCCTTAACTGTGGTTGGGCTTGACTCATGAGCATTAATGGTGACTTGACGTGACTCATGAAGATCATTGGTGACTTGACCTTGCCCATGAAGATCATTGGTGACTTGACTTGACTCATGAGATCTAACTGTGGTTTTGCTTGACTCGTGAGGGTCAACAGGGACCTGACTCGACTCTGGAGGGACCACGGGGACCTGACTGACAAGGCGTTGTGGGTAATGTAGTGCCTGCAGTGGGGTGACTATGGGGAACTGAGACCACTAGTGGACACCCAGGGATAGATAGATAGATAGATAGATAGATAGATAGATAGATAGATAGATAGATAGATAGATAGATAGATTGGCTCAAATTGGCTCAAATTATTGAAAATTAAAAAGTTGAAAAATATTTTAGATTTTCATTCACTGAAAACAAATTTGTAAAAACATGCCATAATTATTTGTAAATAGATTTTTACTCTATTTTACATTAAAGCTAATTCAAAGCAAAACCATAATATATATATATATATATATATATATATATATATATATATATATATATATATATACATATTTGTGTGTGTGTGTGTGTGTGTGTCTGTGTATAGTTTTACTTTATTGATTAATTTTTCACTCCGTTGATATTGTCAATTTGCTGTTTTCAGTTAAATGGTTAAATTACTTTTGCTTAATGCAACAAAAATGCAGTACTTGTTTCCCCATCTCAGATGACATGGAGAACTGTTGCAGGTGGGCCGTTGAGTCCTGATTACTGATAAAGTTTTGCAAACATTTCCCAGTAGGCTCGTACAGCTTTAGTTTCATGCTTTATAAGTGAAGGCTGCCATATGGCTAACAGGTCTTCAACAGCCCTGCGTGTGTTTGTCCTGCTCAGGTATTATCAGTTAGATACAGTTGAGCTGTAAAGCAGCAGAAAGGTTTGGCCAAAGTCAGTGAGGTTCAGTTTCAGCGCTCACTGACTTTTCTCTCGGCTCTTTTGTGTGGATTTGTTTTTGCTCCTCATGGTAGGGTGCTGTCGGTTGTGTGTAGAATCATCAGACTTCATCAGCATCTGTGCTGTAGACAGTAGCTTCACAAAGAGCCCCTCACTGACAACGGCCGTCTTTTTTCAATGCCGTTGGTCTGTGCACCTGGGAGTCATGCGAGTACAAAGTGATGTCATAAAATTCAATCAGTAACAGCACAGATGCACAGCGCTCTGATCAACATCAACCAGAAGTTCCCGCAGGACTCTTATGACCGTTGGCGGGACCCTGTAGGGTCAGCCATTCAAACCAACTTTGATTACCAATTAAATGAATCAAGTTTATGAAATATCAATGCTAGGTGAAGTAACTATGTGAGGAAAAAAGTGAGTACGGAGATTGCATTCATTATATTAAATGAACTGATTAAATTTGATGTAAATTTTGACATTAAATTTATGAAAAAAAAAAATAATAATCTCATGGGATACATAGTTCTCATAAAACAGCAAAAATTGCAATGAATTTGTCATGTTTTAAAATGTTTTGTAAAAATATATAGGAATAAACGTTTATTATTTATTTTATCAAATAGGTTAATATAATTGAACAATTTTCAAAACAATTCTTCCTTATGTGATTTTTTTACTCTATTTTACATTAAACAGTTTGAATTTAATTGGCTACAAGGCCTGTTTTGTTGAAATTAGGATCATGCTGACTGAAAAATATTCACCCATTATTCATCTATATCCAAAAATAGATTGAGGAATGTTTCAAACAACCAATTAGATTTGCAAGAGAGCTGAGTGCTAATAATGTTATTCCCCGTGCTTAATATTGCAATTAAGATTATGTTTAATAAAAAAACATTCATGTGTTAGTCAAATTTGTGCAAACATCCCCATTAAATGTTTTGATTTTGCAACATCCATAACTGTTTTATTGCTCACCAAGATTTGTATTCATGTACTTGAGTAAATACAAGTTTAGTAACTAGTAAAAGATTTTTGGACTTTATCACTTGATTGTCATATTCCTGTAACAACCTAAATGGCAGCAGCTTTAGGAGTTAAAGGTAGATAGGTACCTTAACATTCATACAGTATTATTATATTTAGTGGCACACTTTCTTTGTTTTCAATTATTTAGTAGAGTATATTGAGGTGAACTGAATAAAGTGTCCGTTCACCCAAAATAAGTACAATACTGTCATTACTCACCCTCATGTCATTCCAAAATCATATGACTTAGTTTTTTATGTAGAACACACACACACACACACACACACACACACACACACACATGTTGGTGTATGTGGTTTATGGGGACATCCCATAGGCGTAATGGGTTTTATTCTGTACAAACTGTATTTTCTATTGCCCTATCCCAACCCTACACCTAAACCTAACCCTCACAGGAAACTTTGTGCATTTTTGGATTTTCAAAATAACGTTTAAGCGTTTTAATTTCCGGGAACACTAAAAATGTCCTCATAAACCACCTCCTGATTGTAATACCTGTGTCATACCCATGTCATTATACAAATTTGTTTCCTCATTAACCACATAAACAAGCTCACACACACACACACACACACAGAAATAATAATAATAATAATAAGTTTTCCGTGTCTGTGGGGCCCATTATTATTTATATTTAGACTAAAAATACAGTAATTATTTATTTTATTTTTAGAATATTTTTAGAATACAGTAAGTTATACAGGTTTGGAATGCCATGAAGGTGAGTAATTAATGACATGATGATGAAAGTAATTTGTATGAACCTGTTTTGTAGGAAATAAATAAATAAATAAATAAATAAATAAATAAAGTAAAAATAAATTCTGTGTCAATTGTTGCAACTGAAACAGTGTGTGTGTGTGTGTGTGTGTGTGTGTGTGTTTCAGTTGAGAGCTTTTTCCAGCAGAATCTCTGAAACATCTCCAACTACATGACATCAACACAGCATTACACAAGGATTATGCATATTATAAAAATGATGTAAAACATAAAATAAATAAATAAGAGTAAGACAAATAGGCTGTTACAAAATCTAAACATTTGATGAGTATGTTTGTTCGGTCGCCTCGAGTGCTGAAGTGGGGTCAGTTGGATTGCTGCAGCGCACACAGGTCAACAACAACAAACCTTTACATGACCCTGCCGTGGGACATGTGCGTTCCTCTGCACACACATGAAGAGGGGAAAAGGAAACTCTTTTCAGGATCTGTTCACTGAATGGGCAGCAGGATCACTTCATCAGTAGAAGCGAACAGATGGTGGATGTGCAACAGGCAACATATGTTCCAATGACCCGAGGCCATTACTACAGATGGAGGGTGGGAAGGAGGCCGGCTCTGAAACATAACCTGACATTTCCTCCTCATTTGGCAGCGCATTGTTACGTATCACAAAGAGAGATTAGCTTAAAGCAGTGAATAGCAGCACAAAATCTCTTTAAAGGCAAAATACCCTCGCATTTCTCCACACACTTTACTTAACCAAGCTAGGTGGACAGACCGTATTTCACTTGGTGGTCTGGGACAGAGGAGGGCTGACTGATATATAGCTCTCTTGTTCTCCTTGGGTGATTTCATTCCACTTCTGTTCTGAGGAGGTGGAGATGCTTCCACATGTCTTTGCTTGACATGCCTCCACAGACAGCAACAGGTCACTGCTGCAAAATTATGCATTAACAGCAACCAAAAAAAAAGTTTAAACACCAAAACTGACCATACATGCTTTCTTTAAGAGATAATACAGCTCAAAATTTAAAATCTGTCATCATTTATGCATGCTCATGTCATCAGACCTGTATGGGTTTTCTTCTGCAGAGCACACAATTCATTTTGAAGAATGTTGTTAACCAAAATGTTGTTTTCAAACCTAATCCATTCCAATCTTAAAACAAAAACAAACAAACAAAACAACAACAACAACAACAACAACAACAAAAAACAAAATAAAACAAAACAAAACAAAACCTGTACGGTTTTCTTCTACGAACAAAAAAGATATTTTAAAGAATGTTGGTAACCAAAATGTTGTTTTCAAACCTAATCCATTCCAATCTTAAAACAAAAACAAACAAACAAAACAACAACAACAACAACAAAAAACAAAACAAAACAAAACAAAACAAAACCTGTACGGTTTTCTTCTACGAACAAAAAAGATATTTTAAAGAATGTTGGTAACCAAAATGTTGTTTTCAAACCTAATCCATTCCAATCTTAATACAAAAACAAACAAACAAACAACAACAACAAAAAACAAAACAAAACAAAACAAAACAAATTCTGTATGGTTTTCTTCTACGAACACAAAAGATATTTTAAAGAATGTTGGTAACCAAAATGTTGTTTTCAAACCTAATTCATTCCAATCTTAAAAAACAAACAAACAAACAAACAAAAAAACAAGAGAAAAAAAAAAAAAAAAAAACCTGTATCGTTTTCTGACCTAATTCTAAACCTAATCCATTCCAATCTTAAAAAAAAGATTTTCTTTTCTACGAACACAAATGATATTTTAAAGAATGTTGGTAACCAACATGATATTTCCAAACATAATCCAATCCAATGCAAAACAACAGACAAGACAAGACAAGATGATCACATGGATTATAAGTAAAATGACTGGATTTTGCAGAATTTTGCCATACATGTAACCATTAAATCTGACCACAATTTACCCTATTGTCATATTGTATCATATACTGACAAAAACATAAATAGTAATGCTATAAAGTTCATAAATGTAATTTATGTATGACAAACACATGTTTTTAATAGTAAGATCTCTCTTTATAGTTCTGCGCAGTGTAGCTTTTAACCACAAGGTCGGCTATTCAACTTTTTGCTTGTTTTTTTTTTTCTTTTTTTTTTCTTTTTTAAGAATGAATTTAAAATCACAGTAACCTTTTATTATTGTCATAATTAACTGTTGTTCTGTACATTGGCAAGTAGATGTAAGACACATATCAGTAAAGAAACAAACAGTTCTATGAAGGTTTGTAAGCATCGGTGAGCATCACACAGAATTTGCCCCCTAGTCCAAAAACAAAAAACTAACAACACCAAAAATAAAAGGGTTATTTTTTCCAGCAGTTGTCTATTTTTCTTTTGTTGGTTTATATCTTGGTGGGAGTCCACATACAATTACAGCCAGAGTAAATCTGGGACCAGTTCCTGAGTTTTTCAGTCCTCTATTCATAGCTGCTGCCATAAATATCAGTGGCTGTGTATGTATTCAGTACACCTCTGTATTTTTAGACTCATGCAAAGCCATTTCTGCATTTTAAGCAGTGGTGAAAAGAGATATGTCCACACAGCACATCATAACACTACCTGATGCTGCTGTAATATTAGACAGCCGTTTTTATTTTGTGTTTAGATCAGGAAGCAGTGGGTCATTTTTAACTACGGAACGACTTTATGTTTTGATGCAAAAACCAAAAGTGGCAGAGGGGTGGTTATTATGGAAAACAGATCTAACAATCTGTAATTATCATCATTACCACCATCATCAAACAAACATGTCCTCACGGTGTACCATTACATCATTACCAGGAAACACAACAGGTTTGGTTTGGGGGGGTTGTCATTGAAATTTGAGTCCAAAAACAAACAGTTTAGACAGTCATAGGGAATAATTATTATACATTACCTTTCAAATGTATTTTTTTTATACTTTTATTCAGCAAGGATGAATTCAGTTGATCAAAGTGGATCATGTGAAGATTGGAGTAATAATGCATCACAATATTCAGATAATACAAATGGGTATTTAATATTTTTATTATATTTAAAATAAATGCAGCCTTGGTGAGAATAATCAATCAATCAATCAATCAACCAAAATGAAAAAAACAAAAAACAAATTACATGATATGACATGACAAACGTTCCAGTGACATTTTCAAACAACTTTACAGTAAACAAACAAACAAATAAATTGTGATGGTCTGAAAGGGGTTACAGTAAATAATACACTGCTTAATTATAAAACATTTTATTATAAATTCTCTTGTCAAGTGCATGCATACAAACATATAAATGGCTTTAAAAAAGAGAACTGACCTTAGTTGAAAGTCATTTTATTATTTAGATACCGAACAGAACTGTTATAGAGTACAGGGAATAGCTTGTTACTGTAACTGATGTGTTTTGTTATAGCAGAGACAGTTTTCGGCAAAATGGACCCCATCCTCAAAAGAGCAGCCCCTCCTCAGTTCCACAAGCAGAAAGTGTATATGCGAGGGATGGAGTGCCAGATAATTGTTGGCTCCATCATGCCTCTGTCGCTCTCGTGCTCTGTGAAGGAAACAGTGATGACAGCGTGCCAAAGTCTGGCTTCTTGTGGCAGCGTGTGTCTCCACCTCCACCCCACAGCGCCTGCTGCAGAGGCGACGGCCGCCCTCCCTCATTGAGTCAGGACACCCAATCCCCCTCACACTAACTCCAGCGTCAGTCTGCTGAGCTCTGACCACACAGCCATGAGAATAGAGGCTATATTTACCATTAGCGCAGACATACACACACAGTCCAACACATGCTATAATTTAACAGATGAAAAGGACAATGTGTTGTTGTGTTGTTCATCTGGTGGTTTCATACGTTTATTTTAAAAAGGCACTGGATACACAATAGGCACCCAGTCGTGCCAGGACGGAGCAAACCGATTTAGAATCAGGAAATGATTCTGTACGGATAAAAATAACTTCATTTAGCATTTCATTTGCATAAGATACTTCCCAACCGTTTCCATTGAAGCATGACAGCTGGGTTTCGAAAATAAAATAAAAATCCTGTTAATTTTCTCTGTAAGGAAACGAATGTTTAACGATAACACATAAACATTTTTGACAGAGCCAAAAAGAGCTCGGCAATGTTTTGCAAAAATAAGCCTCTTATGCTCACCAAGGCTGCATTTATCGGATTAAAAAATGCATTAAAAACTGCAATATTGTGAAATATTATTGTAATTTAAAACTACTGTTTTCTATTTGAATTTATTTCTGTGATGTAAAGCTGAAATTTTGGCATTATTTCTCCTTGATTTGGTGTCACATGATCTTCAGAAATCATTCTAATATGCTGATTTGCTTCTCAAGAAACGTTTATTTTACCTACCAGTCACTGTTTGCATTTTCTACACATTTTCAGTTATTCTCATCCATTCAAACTCCTATGTGATTTCCAAATTGATGCAATGATGGTTTCATGGTATTAAATTTTCAATGATCCCCAATTGTCAGCAATTGTCGATTTCAAACACTTTTCAACTGCCAAAGATCCGTCGGTCTGCTCTTCGCTTTGGATGAGTAAATCTGTCGCCTCCTTTTCCTGCGGTGTTTATATGCTCTAGCCATTCCTTGTCGAGTCACGTGTTTTTCTAGTACTGGTTTTCATTCTCTGTAGATAAGGGGAAGAGCTGTGCCTTGAGCACTTAAGCTGTGGAACTTTCTCCATATCCTATTTCCTCTCTTGGGTGTTTAACAATACCTAACAGAGACACTGTTACACAGCCTTATGGGCAAAGAGAGGGGCACACCAAAAAACTTATTATCTGGATAGTAATAAATTAATTCACAGAATTTTTGTTTTGGGACTGCAGTATCATCATGATCAGATCAATAGATCACATTTTGGTCCCACAACTGCAACTTTTGATGAAATTACACACACATTATCATTACATCTTTTTTCAAGAATGACTGCTTGAAAATGTAGAATCTGAATGTGTTGTGGGAGACAAATTATCTTTGTAATTGCAAACAACTGGAGTCGACGCCAAACCAGCAGTTTAAAGGTAAGAGATCATCTGAGACTAATTAGAGTCTGAGCAGAACGAACGGGTTTGGCACACGGTTTAGGAAGCTTTCATTGAGGTCACTGAATCATATCATCCACACGGAAGGGAAGAAAAGACTGCAATCTAAGATATAATTCGGAAGACTTTCAAGGATATCACTGAACACAGAATAGGAGAGTTTGTCCTCTGGTAAAAATGCACATTCATGAACAATTTGTTGTGATTTTAACGGATTCCTCAGAATCATGTCACAAACATCCGCAGTCAAATCAAAAGGGCAGAATCTAATTGAACATGGACATAAACATTCACATCTGAGAAAGCAGTTCATTACTGCTTTTTTCTGTGGGTGATAAATGTTTCCACAGGAGCCTATATTCATTTCACATCAGGCAGTGTTGTTTAGTATTAAGACTGGGGCCATTTATAACTTAATAAAAGTCATTTCAGTTGTCAAAGCAGATTAGAAGTAAAAGGTTGATTCTACAAATAAGGCATGCTGTAAACTACAAAAGTACAGTGTTGTGGACAACTTTGACGTATAGGCTTGACAAAAGACTAAAAGACTGAACAGATTGATTGACAGATAGATGATAGATGGGTGGATGGATAGTGTTTTGCTGATGACACATCTCAACGAGACCAGATTCAACTTCAAAATTATATAAACTAACAGAGTGTGTTAAAAATTATAAATATTGGATGACCAATAATAAGACAGTTATAAGATATATTACTTATTTGACCAGAAAACAGTAAACACAATCTCATAGATTACAATTTGCAACTGTCATGCTGTCTATTCTCTGTTTCCCTGGGTGTCCACTAGTGTGCTCACTTCCCCTTAGGCACTTCAAAGTAGGCACTACAATTCCCACTAGCCTTGTCCCTTCATCACAGTAATTTCACTCCAACTAATTGCACCAGGTGCCTTCACTTAATTGTCATTAGCCTCCTCTGTATGGAGTCCTTTCCTTCCATTACCCAGTTTCCTCATCTTCCGAGTTTCTGTTCCCGTTTCTGTTCCTTTCCTGTTGGTTTCTGTGTTGGATGGATTTATGGTTTGACCCCTGCTTGTTTGATTTCTCTTTGGATTACCCAATAAAACCCATACTGCGACTGGATCTATCGTCTCCTGCGTTTCACTGGGTCCCCGATTGTCACAGAAGGACTCCATCCCTAAAGATCCAGCGGTATGTCGTTTGATGTTTCCTGTTCCCCAGCCAGTATGACTAAATATTTAAAATTAACCACCCTCCGCCAAGAGGGCAATGAGGTGGGTGCCATGGCACAGGTGTTCTGGTCCCTGGCCGAGGGCATGGGATATAATGATGTGGCCCTAAGGGACTATTTCAATAGCGGGCTGGATGACCCGGTTCCTCAAAAGGAAATGGCTCATTTGGACACATTTGGGTTCTGGGAATTCATGTGCTACTTGCAGCATTTGGCTTCCGTGGGATGCCCCAGCCACTCCTGTCTCTTCCGGTGGGATGGCCACCAGCCCAGCGCCACTGCACAACGTGGTCGTTAGCCCAGCGCCACTGCCCAAGATGGCCGCCAGCCCAGCATCTCAGCACAAGATGGCCGCAAGCCCAGCACCACTGCCCAAGATGGCCGCCAGCCCAGCATCTCAGCACAAGATGGCCGCAAGCCCAGCACCACTGCCCAAGATGGCCGCCAGCACAGCATCTCAGCATGAGATGGCCGCAAGCCCAGCACCACTGCCCAGGATGGCGGCCAGCCCAGTGCCACAGCACAAGATGGTTGCTAGCCCAGCGCAATGCCCAAGATGGCCACCGGTCCAGCGCCACGGCCCAAGATGGCCGCCGGTCCAGAGTCATGGCACAAGATGGCTGCTTGTCCAGCGCCTCTGCACAGAATTACAGCCACAGTTGACCCTCCAGAGTCGAGTCAGGTTCCCGTTGACCCTCCAGAGTTGAGTCAGGTGCTCAGTGACTCTCCAGAGTCAGGGCTAGTCACCGTTGACCTTCCAGAGTCAGAACTAGTCATCGTTGACCTTCCAGAGTCAGGGCTAGTCACTGTTGACACTCCGGAGTCAAGTCAAGTCCCCGGTGAAATTCATGGACAAGGGCAAGTCACCAATGAAATTCACGGGCAGAGTCCAGTCACCAGTATTCTTCATGAGCAAGGTCAAGTCACCGACTATGTTCATGGGCAAAGGCAAGTCACCATTCATCTTAATGAACAAAAGCAATTCACCATTGATCTTCATGTGCAAAATCAAGTCACCAATAATCTTCATGAGCAGAGTAAAGTCAGCATTGATCTTCTGGAATCCAGTATAAACACCATGGGATCACCAGAGTTTCTTCACGTCTCTGCTGAACTAACAGAGCCTCTCCACGCCATGGATGGACGGATGGGTGGATGGATGGATGGGCGGACAGATGGATGGATGGATGGGTGGATGGATGGATGGATGGATTGGTGTGTGGGTGGATGGATGGATGGGTGGATGGAGGAATGGATAGATGGATGGATGGATGGATTGAGGGATGGATAGATGGATGGACGGACAGATGGATGGATGGATGGATTGAGGGGTGGATAGATGGATAGATGGATTGATGGACGGACAGATGGATGGATGGATAGATTGAGGGATGGATGGATGGATGGATGGACGGATGGGCGGTACTATCATATACCTTGCTAGTAGTGTGATGAAGCTCTGGGCTGCTGTCTGCTGCAAAGGAGCTGGGGTCATCTTTCTCGAAGCAGATTATCAGCCTCCACGAGTCTCGCTATGGCAAGAAAAGAAGCATTTAAATGCAGTTTTAATTGGAGGTTTGACCCTCTCACAATTAGCATTTGCAGTGGAGCATCAGTGGAAACATAAAACGTACAATTCTGAAGCCTGAACTTCACCACCATGTCCCCAAAAGACTCAGGCAATGATTACTGCCTCAAACGCATATATAAATTACAACCAGACTTTTATACGTCTAGCTCTGACAGCATATTGCAATTGACACTTTAAGACATCTGAGATTCAAAACAATCCTCTTAGTGACAGAAAAATATTGCGGTAAATTAATTTCAGGGAAAAGAGGCAAAGTTTAGGAAGTAGTAAAAAAATGAGAAAGGAATGACAAACTGTCAGAAACAATCTCGTTTCAGTCTTCAGGACCGTTGAGCGATGAGAGGTTCTTGTTTCTGTTTTAAATTTTCACTCTTTAGACTTCCAGTACTTTTTTAAGCTCTAGAGACATAAATATCATGCTTTTTGTTGCAAGAAATACTTGATAGTTAGCTAGATAGATAACACGCATAAATTGTTTGAATCCACTTCTAAAATGGTCCCTCAGATTTTGTGAACTTTTAGACTATATTTAGCAATTAAATAATTAACTATTCGGATGACCTAAAATATTGATCTGTGTCCAATATTTTGTAGTCAACCCTTTCACCAAATGATTTTCAAAATAACATTCCATAATGAAATGCAAAAACATTTTTCTTTAATTTCATAAACAAATTTACTTATAAGTAACCAAACATTTGATTTCAAACTAGCTAGTTATTATTGTGGCATTTCTTTCAATTTGTATGTAAAATATTGTAACACCTAATTTTAAGGACCAATTCTCACTATTAACTAGTTGCTTATTAGCATGCATAAGTTTATTATTAATTTTAAAGCACATATTAATCTGCATGACCATATTTATATTCTCTTAATCGTAGACCACATCCCAAGTTTACCAAACTACCTTATTAACTATCAATAAGCAGAAAGAAATATTTATAATGTAATGATTTTTTGGTTATAAAATACTAAAATGGCTCAAATTTAGCTTCCAAAAATCCCATAGCATGTTTTGAAAGGGATAACAAGCATTTCTGACAGAATCCCACAGCCGATTCTTCAAATTCTTTTGAAGTTTGAAAACATGTTGTTCACAACAGATGCTCTAAGAACAGCATATGACAAAATAAACTAGCTGGAACTCCAGTCGACCAAAAACAACATCAATCTAACAGGATACATCTTGAGATTCAAAACACAGGCACTGGGCCACTCTGCCATAATATCTGATGACAAAAAGCAGCCTATTTGTCTCTAAGACACAACATGAGCAGTTCGACATCAAGGGGGAAACCAGATGGAGACAATTTTACCATAAGGTCTCTTTTAATCTTAGGACAGAACCACAAAACTCTGGATGGTGGTAAAAAGCAAAAGGGGCTCAAGAAGTTTGTAACAGCTTCCACATTATAATTTTGTTGTCTTGTTATGTAACTTAATATAGATTGAAACCTATGAAAAGCAACACAGAATTATTCTTATGACAAAGCATCCCCTCGATCTAAAATAGTTTGCCGAACAAATAGTTTCCACTGTCACAGACCAAACAGTGGAGAGTGTTATGATGATTGCTGGCGATTGTTTATCTGCAAGTAACCTGGACATCTCACCATTTGAGTCACAACTATTAACACTGGAGTAAAGTGATGGATACGAAATGGATAAGGAACTTCAGAGTGATCCGCACCATCTCTGCGGCTGTGGACGGGGACACCGGGGACAGCTCTCTGACGGACAGGAACAAAGATATCCAAGAGGGCTAAAAGACAACAGACGAAGTAGATATAACTTGCATAATGCATATACAAAGAAGTATTCAACATCTCAATCCAGTATGCGTATCTATAATTAACCAAATCCATACAAAAGGGACAATCTTAAAAATGTACCAATGTCATATCTAATGGTATTTATTTAAAAAAGGAGAGATAAAAGACATTTGAAAGCAGATGTTTTGAATGCATTTCAATGGTTTGAAGTACATTTTGAAGTCCATAATAAATATAAAGAGGTCATAAGGTCCAGAGACCTCCATGAAGACGGAAGGTGACTAAGCAAAGTTAGTTTCTGACTTTATTTATAATTACAATCTCATGTTTATATGTGTGGGTCAAAAAATTATTTATATGTTTTGATCCATTGGCTCTAAAAAAAAAAGTTATCAGCTTAAGTCATTTGTGGATTAATGCGTATTGGAGATGTGAACCGTTTCAAACTATTCAATTCGATTTGGTGAACTGGTTCAAGAAGATCCGGTTACATCGAATTATTCATTCATGAACTGGATTCCACAAACTGCTTTGTTTTGAACTCTCTCACAACATACATGGAAGAGAAGACAATGCTGAATAAAGACGTAGTTTTTGCCATTGTTGGACAAAAATGTATTTTCGATGCTTAAAAATATTCTAACTGACCCTCTGATGTCACATGGACTACTTTGATGATGTTTTTCTTACCTTTCTGGACATGGACAGTAGACCGTACACACAGCTTCAATGGAGGGACTGAGAGCTCTCGGACTAAATCTAAAATAACTTAAACTCTGTTCTGAAGATGAACAGAGGTCTCACGGGTTTGGAACGACATGAGGGTGAGTCATAAAAGACATAATTTCGATTTTTGGGTGAACTATCCCTTTAAGTCTCCAATGATCCAATTAGAAGTGGTCAAGTAAGCTTAACTTAATCAAACCAGCACTGCATTTGCATTTCCATTTTCCAATCCATTCTAAAGCATCCCAGACAATAATAAAAGACCGCCCACTCCCCTGTCAATCAACCATTTTGCTAAAACAAGGGCTCTGTGTGGCCAGTTATGTGTGGCTTCGAAAAGTCCAGTTGTTTGTGATCAGATCATCCAAGACAGATGTTAATCTGTTAGCATTTTCCTGGGCTTAAATTTCCTTCAAGAAGTTCCTCTTTTGGACAGTCTGAGTGGGCTTGCTTTTTCAATGGAAGAGCAGGCCGTCAAAGGTCCTCCTCGGCATGAGCTCACCCACTATAAGGGAATAAGGGAAACCACAAGCACCACTGGCTGCGATGGGGTCGGTCAGACCCCGCACAAAGAGAGAGCCTAGCTGGACGGCCCTAGGGTCCACAACAGGGCTCTACATGGGGGAGGGATTATAAGATGATTTAAGAGAAAAAAAAAACCCAAAACACAATAGTTTGTAAAGGTGTATTCAGATTACTCCAAAAAAAAAAAGATAAATCCAGTCATTCCAAAATTCCAAATGGTACGGAGTTTCATTTACGGGTGAAAATGTTCCCCAAGCAGATTTCGATTGTGTTCAAGTGGGTTATGATCTGCATTGACCAGCAGAAAGTTTCTTAGTTTGAAAGTGACTTCTGTGTGACACTTTTGCTACACTATTGACAATAAACAATATACCTTTTTTGTAATGCTGTCAAATGATTAATCGCGATTAATCGCATTCGAATTTAAAGTTTTTGTTCACAAAATATATGTGTGTACATTGTATATTTATTATGTATATAAATTTATATTTTTATATTTTTATATAGTTTATATTTTAAATATATTTATATATAATATAAATTATATTAATATGCATATATACATGTAAATACATTTAAATATTTTCAAAATATATGCTGTATGTGTGTGCTTTTATATATACATAATAAACATACACAGTACACAAACATATATTATGTAAAAAAAAAAAACTTTTATTTTGGATGCGATTAATGGCGATTAATCGTTTGACAACACTACCTTTTTCCCTACAAAATTTTTATGATGTGACCACACCTTACAAATTTAAAAACTATATTCCATGTCTTTCGAAGTCATGTGATATCTTTGTGTAAGAAACCAGCACGATTAGGAGTTTCGAGTAAGGGTGAGTTTATTATTTTAATTGCTAAAGTTACCAGCACATATTTTGTCATGTTCACATTAATTACGCAAATTCGTTGTGATGGACAACAGAAATCTGTTTGGTTTGAAAGTCACTTCGATGTGAGATGTGCTTAATGCATCACTACATTATCAACAAGGGAACTTTATTTTTATCTAAAACCCAATTTTTCAGGTCTCTTCCAGAGTAATATGATATCTTTGAGTGAGAATGAAAACTAAATGCAGGTATTCAGTACAAACTTTATTTCATGTTCGCATATCTGTCACAAGTTTGACCAATCGATATTGGTAGGCACATTTCTCGTAACCAACCACAGGGCTTACCGCAATTGAAGCAGATGGACGAAAGAGAATGTTTCAACGTACGAAATACAAAATCTCAATTAATTAAATCTAAATTTTCCCATTGATTTTAATGGATTAAATTAATGGATCCATTATGCTTTTTTGGCAGTGTTTACCTGACATTCCAGCTTTCATATGGAAAAGAGCAGCTGGGACATTCTCCTAAACTTCTCCTTTTGTGTTTTAGCGACGAAAGTAAGTCATACAGGTTGGAAATTACACAAGTTAATGATTACAGAATGTTTATTTGTGAGAAAACTGTTCCTTAAAACCAGTTTTTTTAATTAGTTTGGCTTTTAATTCACCACACCATTAAATCCTATTGTGTTTTTCAACTCAGGTTGCAGGAAGGCAGGGTGTGACCCTGCAGAGCTCACCTGAAGTGGCTGTGTGAACAAGGGGATGTTTACAAAAGCCCCAGCCACCCCCCCCCCCCCCCACACACACACACACAACCAAACTGTCCGCTGGTCACCTGGTCCCTCGCCCCCACCCCACAGGAGATAAGAGACGGACCGATTAGCTTCCGTGACATCAAAACGTAAAACTGGCCTGCCACCTGCTCTGCTCTCAAACACAGCTTAGACTAAAGCAAACAAAAGGGGAGGCTGGAGATAAAGCCGAAGTGACAGCAGCGACCCTTCCAGACGCACAGATTGAGAGCCAGGCCACTTGAAATATTATGCTGTTTACACAGGCCCTACTTCCTCCTCAAAACCATGCCTCTTCAGAGAAACGAGAGCATTTCATAACATTCACTTTTATGCATAAGGTTAAGAGAGCGGGATGAAGTAGACCGGATTTGATAATACCACTTAAAAAGACACGTAAAAGTCTTAGCACCTTTAAAGCCACTAATTGCTCAGTGTGGAAGTCAATAGGCCTCGGGACAATGCTGATGCCACCCTGCTGCAGTAAAGTATAGAGTGGGACAAAAAACCAGAACAGCAGCTGCTCTGCAAGCATTTCAACAGTGAACAATGAGAGCTGCTCCAGCCAGATGCCTGAAGGACCGCTGGACCCCCTGAGGACACGTTAATGGCAAACTACAGCCTTGTGTTCAGGCTCTGCACCTGTGCCATACCTTAATGCACATCTGCTCAATGTTACTACTGTAAACATTCACGCATGACAAGACAAGGCTTGTCTGAGTCTTGTGTGGTATTTCAATGAACTTTCATTTTTTTATTTACTAAATAAACATTGTGGGCTGTGTGTGAAACCAGCAGTTGAAGGGTTGGGAATCAAGAACAGATCCTGTTTTTCAAAACTGGAATTGAATGATTTGGATCTGCTAATGGTTCCTGAATGGCTGCATTCATCCAAACGGATAACTGTATTGAAGCGCTTGTACTAGTGCTCCACGCACTGTTGCTGAATCTACAGGACAATGGTTTGTAATTGTATGGAATTGAATGATTCTTGCTCTGATTCAGTGTATGATGGACTCGTTAGACTTGTCCAGAACTGCTCAAAACTCAATAAATAGAAATGACTCAAAAGTGTTTATGGTAAGGAACCAGTAATAGAACTGAATCACATGAAAACGATTTGTCTTAAGTGTTTCTGAAAAATAAAAAGGATCTAGCTCTGAATAGAACTGGTTCTCACAAATCAGTCTCAAATTCATACATACATACCAGAAACGAAGTCTCATCAAGGCTGCGTTTATTTAATCAAAAATACAGTAAAAACAGTAATATTGTGAAATATTATCAACATTTTAAATAACAGTTGTCTGTTTTAACATATGTTGAAATGTAATTTTTTCTGGAATGCAAAGCTGAATTTTCAGCATCGTTGCGCCAGTCTTCAGGCATTATTGTTTTGCTACTCAAGAAACATTTCTTCTTATTATTAATGTTGAAAATAGTTGTGCTGCTTAATATTTTTATGGAATCCACGATACATCTTTTTGCCAAGATTCTTTGATTAAAAGAAAATCCTCTGGGAAATCCTCTTGTATTTTGATCAACTGAATACGTTCTTGGTGAATAAAAGTATGATTTCTTTCAAACAAAAACTGTATTTAAATATATACGAGTTGGATTGTTTCTCAAAATGACTACAAGAATGTTTGAATGTTTAAACTGGAATAATAAAATGCAATAACATCCTTTACAGATGCTGTGTAGTGGCATCCTTAGCTTGCATTTACATTCCCTTACTATGACAAAGCAACACGGGGGGGACACAGATTAGACGGGGGTAATCAAGCAGCCCCTGGAGACTCTCCTGCCATCTGTCTGCCTCTTACAGCCTCCTAATACACCCCCCCCCCCATCCCTTTTCACATTTCAGGCAGATGTGACAGTGTAACTCCCAATGGGAGACAACAATGGCGTGTGTAACAGGTGCTCCCATCACCCCATGGCACATGGGAGGCAGGAGAGCTATACACACTTTCATCTGGACAGCGGCAGGCTGTCGCCGCCGCGCCTTCAGCACACACACACACACACACACACCTCTGGGTCAGCAAGTAACCCGACACTGGTTGATGTGCGTGCCCTCTACACACACAATCCCTCAACGCTATCATTCATCGCCCAACACACTGTGGGCAACACAACCCCAGGCATATCACTTCACTTGAGCCACAACATAAACACTTGGGATCATATATAAATAAATACTGTGGCCAAAGCGTACAATAAACATTCATCACAAAGCCTAAAAGATACAGAGTCAGTCTGGGTGATTGAAATGATTTGCTTGAACCACATTAGCAAAAGTAAATAAACATGTATCTGTAAAAATACAAATACAACTTAATAGTTCATTTGTATTGTCAACAGCTTGGCGTTTCTCAAGTCAAGGATGAGATATGCATCAGCATTTGAATACAACAGACTGGAGGGATTCACACCAGACGCGAAAAGGGCGGCTGTAGACACAGGAGGATCTGTAAATTAGGAGGTGGCTTGCTGGATGTCTCCCAAGAGGCTCTAATTTGTCCCTCTATCATCCATTATCTGCGCGGTGGGGAGGGCTCTCAATCCAAGCGCTGAGAAACCACAGGCCGCCCTTGGCAGCCGTGTCTGAAATAGCACACATAGTAAGCTTAAATTAGGGTGGGAGCTGAAATAGCCCTGTGGTCGCCGGCGGGGACGACTCGGAGCCTGTCAACAGAGCATCGCTCTCAGGTTCAGACCACAATTAGAGTCGTGTTAGAGAGGAATGTCGCAAAGCAACCAGAAATCATCCCTCCAGTCTCTTTCCCCAATTTTTTTTTTCCAAATAGCTTAAGAATATGATGCATCTCTCGAGTAAAAGGACTCGATCTGTTGCATTTCCATGCATGATTTGACATGGCTTACAGTGTTTATCATCTAATGTAGCCATTTTAGATGGATAGTTTACTCAAAAATGTAAATGTTGTGTCATCATATACTCACCATCAAGTTGTTCCAAACCCATAAGACTTTGGTTAATCTTCAATATACAATTGAAGATATTTTTTATAAAACCTGAGAAGTTTTTGTTCGTAGACTGAAAGCCTATTCCATCAAATCTTAGAAGATCCACAAGGGTCATAATGACCTTTCGAAGAAATATGATCATTTTATATGATGAACATACTATTTATTTTTTGTTATTCTTAATTTTGATCTTTTATTAATATACAAACATACTGTACATACATAGAGCACATCAACACAGAAGCCTGTGCATGCCTTTATGCCTTTTGGGTCTTCTAAGTTTTGGTTGCATGGACTTTTAATGGAGGAACAGAAACCTCTCAGGTTTCATAAAAATATATCTTCATTTATTGAGAAGATTACCCAAAGTCATACAGGTTTGGAACAACACGAAGATGAGTAACTGATGACAGATTTTTCACTTTAAAACAAGGCTTAATGTTCTGAAACTGAAGGGATGGTTCATCCAAAAATGAAAGTTTTCATATTTCATATTTCATTTTGTTCATATCGTTCCAAACCTCTATGACTTTTTCTTCTATAGAACTTAAAAGAAGATATGCAATGCCATATAATGTTGATTTAATAATTAATTTATTTTCATTTTCAGGTGAACTACCACATTCACTGTTCCTCACTGGTGGAATGGTTTTCCCCAATCCCAACCCTACCTGAACCTCTCGCTAATTTTCGAGAAGCAGCTTAAAAGTTCCATAAACACATAACTGTATTCTGCTGATGCTGACACTGACTCAAATTGTTTTATTGAAATTTTATACATATACATTTATACAATGGTAAGTGATGAATGAAGTTACATTCCGTCACAACAGAAGTCAGGTTTAGTGGGAGGAGTCAAACTCAAGTTTGCACCTAGTAATATAACCAACTGCATAAATGGATGTAATGTAAAAAAAAAATAACACACATGACCACTATTGTTTTCTAAAAGACTCAGTTAAAATGGGTGAGCATATGAGTGTAAAAGCAATTCTTTCAGACAAGCAGAGGGATCTGAATCTGACACAAACAGCTTAGATATGCATCTATGTCTTCCAGGGAAAGTGCCTTGCCTAGATCCAGGAACAAACAGTGTTTTTATTCAACAAGCAACCTGTGAAAATCACACTCGAGTATACACAACAAGCATCAAGTGTCACCTGTACACAATGCAAGGGTATCTGAGCTGCCTGATAAGGACTACACACAATAAACAGCATTGAAGAGACACTGCTGAAACTCTTTTGAAATGCAAACAGGCCACATCATTAATAAATAAAGGCTAACGGAGCATACGTGGTGTGAAAGGACCTGAACAAAGCCATTTGTTTATATTCCAGCGAAAACCTCAGTGGTCCGTGGCATCGATGATGAAAAGTTTAAACACACCTGAACGGTGACGTGGGCTACGAGACAAATCACAGCAATCAAAGCACTGTCAAAGGGCTTCAGTAAACTCATACAGGTCAGAAAACACCTGATGTTTGGACTGCTTTCACCTCTGGGTCCATCCTAAATTACAGAGCCATCAGACCACTTCCAACCCGATCTCATGGCAATTCGTACATTTTTCACAAGGTGGCTTATTCGTATGAATTCGTACGACCACACTCGTACAAACTCATACGATTGTTGCCAAATCGTACGTATTTTACGAGTTGCAGAATTCGTATGAATTTGTACGAATGACCTACACCTAACCCCGCCCCTAAACCTAACCGTCACTGGGGTCGTTTAAAAATCGTACTAGTGAGGTTGTACAAATTCGTGCGAATAAGCCACCTCGTAAAATACGTACGAACTGGTCGTGAGATAGCGTTGCCACTTCTCTGTCTTTTGACCCAGCTCAGAAATAAATTTCAAAATCATGTTGAAAGCTTTGTAATGCAGTGATGAAATTAGCAATGCAGCAAAATGCAGATCAAACCAAATGGCATTTTTATTTTTATCCCATCTGTGTAACGTGATCACTGCGGAAATTCAAAAGAGCAAAGAGAATCCGTACACTTGAAAACAGAACATAGATTTCTTAAGATTATCAGAGGATTATTTAAGGCTGAAATACATTTTTCACATTTAGAGGCATCATACGGTAAATGACTGAGGACTAGACTTTCAAGTTGATAACAATAAATGAATGCAGTTAACAATAAATCAATGCAGAAACGAATGTCTTGTTGTAAGGAGATGCATGACGAATCAAAACAATATGTGATTCTTAAAGAGCTCAAAATATTAACTATGACTGATATCTTCAATCTAGATGGAATTATTTAATAAAGCTACAAAACCATAGTTGGTGCCCTTCAAATACTACAGGACATGATTTTCTCTGGAATCGGTCAACTCTGACTGGCTTTGACATTCGGCAGTTAGAGTAAACACATGCAGACTGCAAATCAGGGTAAAGGTTATGACGAGCAAATATGTAGAACATAACTAATGATATACGTCGATGGTTGAGAGCTTTTGGAGTGAGTCCTTCAGAGGATGTCCTGCAAAGACGAACCATTCTTTGACTGACACAGTGTGACCAGAACAATCTATAAAACAGAGAGAGCAGTCAGTATAAACTGAGAGTAACAACGCAAAAAATCCCTTAAAAGCGGCACAGACAGGGCATTTGTGCAATAGGCTTGTATGTTAAGAAATAATTTGACTGACACAGCCTTTCCAAAATTACAGTGTAGTCTCGAGTGTTTGAAATCTGATATGTTTTGTCCCCTTCAGTCTGGCCCTTCTTTTCAACGGCATGTTCACCACATATTTGCCCACACCACAAATATTGGACAGAAACAAAACAATTCCCAGAATACCACAGAGCAAAGGAGATTTATTTTCTGTTAACGGCACAGTAAGAGGACAGCCTACATTTCTGTACATCAACAAAATGCCTACGTTAAGGAAAAATACAAATCATATTTAAATTAAATCTTGTTATTAAAAATTGCCTTTTTTTTCAGTTTAAGTAATTGTAGTATTAAAAATATTATATTTCAGTTAGATGCCAAAGCAGGATTTAATTCCCATGAATAACTTATATGTAACATTTAAATTTCATCCCATCTTTATTTCAACAGATGAGTTTATTTAACAACAGCAAACACTGCTGGGAAATATTTGTAATACTTTTTTGTAGACTACTTTATTTATAATGGAGAAATCCACATTAGATCGTAATGTAAACAAGTTATATCAGTGGCAAACAAGTTACAACATAACAGAAACGCATCATACATGTTACTGCACTCCACGACTCCATCATATAACACGTTATAGATCAAGAAACCCCCTGCCCTTGTGTGCTTTTCCATCGCTGCCTGAAACAAGGAAACACTTAGCAAAAGTACAAACAAAGCCATGTTATTTCTTGTGGGTCTGATGCTTTTGTTAAATACAGTGGGGTCCAAAAGTCTGAGAGGAAATGTTTCCTTTTTGCATTTTCTCTCCTTTTATTACTATTTTTAAAAGACAAATTACATTATCAACCAAACTTCTAAATGTCAATATACCATAAAAATTCCATAGGGTAAATTTTAGATCTCATATTTTCAATGTGTCCTCAAACTTTTGTAGCCCAAACGATTTCATATGATGCATTTTTACATGTCTTTTTTTCTCACTCATTAGAATAATTAAAGTAATATGAATAAACATTCTAAAAACACTTGTGTGTGTGAATGCTTGGAACTTCACTGTTGCAGTGACGCTGTCAGTAAAGATATTGGAACACTAGTCCTTTATCACTTAAAGGGGTCATAAGATGCGATTTCAAGTTTTCCTTTCTCTTTGGAATGTTACAAGCTGTTCATGAATCGATACAATCCCTAAAGTTGCAAAGACTAAAGTCTCAAACCCAAAGAGATATTCTTTATCAAAGTTAAGACTCGTCCACAACCTCCTGAAACACCTCGTTTAAACACGCCCCCACATGTCTATGTCACTATGTGGGATGATTTGCATAACTCCACCCAAATGTTCACGCTAAGAATGAAGGCATACATTTGATTCTCGATGTAGTATTGTTGTTTTCGGCGCCATGTCGTGCAGACACTGTGTGTTTCATTGTGAAAGTGAAAATACTTTGTTTGCCCTTTCAAAAGAAGACACAACTAGAAATCAGTGGTTAAGTTGTATTTACAACACTGTTCCAGAACAGTTCAGCCCAAATATTCATATATGTGCAGTGCATTTTACGGAGGACTGTTTCCTGATCCTGGAGAGAAGACTACAGTGCTGCCGCTTCTGACTCACAGCCTGTAAGTACGTTTACATATGTAAAGGATTTGCACTGATGATTCAAACATGAGTTTTGAGCAGTGTAGAGTAGCGCTTGTTGTTTGTCATTTTTTCCAATCACAAACACAGACATGGTTTTATGTATATGCAGCGAGATGCAGCGCAACGCGTAAAAAAGACAGTATAAGTCATAATAATCAGTAATTATGTCGCCACTAGTTGCAACAAATGGCTCGTTTGTAATGGGTTTTATTGTTTTTGTCTTGTCGCACAGGTGTTCTGACCAGGACATGCATAAGGGGCATAACATTTCAATCACATGCTTGATGTATTCAGACAATCACAACACACTGGATAGCTGGCCAATCAGAGCACCAATGAGCTTTGTAAAAAAAATTATGCGTTTCAGAAAGGCAGGGCATAGAGTAGAAACAATAAAGTACAGTATGCAGAATTTTTTTTTTTTTTAAACCTTAAAACGCATAAATTCATTATAAATTTCATATATCAAATATTGAAAATCAAATATTTCATTACACCAAATAAACAAAATAATGTTCTTTTTAGCAAAAACGCTCATATAAGAATAAGGACACTTATACTTGAGTACAGTAGGTCAACCCCTAATCTGATATGGGATTATTTTTATTGGTATTTTAATTAATTAATTAATTAATTAATTAATTTTATTAAAATTAGATGTGATAAAAACTTTACATTTAAGTTTAGCTTTCCCCTCTCCACATTTCAGTTGTTTATGCTATGAATCATACCTGCATAATATAAATAACAGATGTGTTGTCACATTTGGCCAACGCGGGATTTCAATGTAGCCTACATGAGCAGCACAAGTTTTGGGCCAATTATTGATTTTTCTTCCTCTTTTAACCAAAGTTTGTCACATAAACAAAACCACTCCAGGGAAAGGGGCAGATGGTCCCTAAAGGACGATGGCACGCGACAGTCCTCAAGCCTGTTGAAGGGTTCACTCACCCCTCCTGCTCTCTCTCTCTTTCTTAGCCTCGCGCACACAAACGCACGCACGCACGAGCAACACACTCAAAACTCTATCAAGACTGTTAATCATATTCAGGACAATAGCTCACGTACACCAATACAGTCAGCGGCAAACAACAACAAATTAAACTTAAGTAATTTCCTAGACTGGATGCATCTTTTTCGCTGTACGTTGTAATGTTTCTTCTTGCTTGTTGCTGCTTTTTTTCCTGATAATGAATGCGCCACCCGAGCCACGCGACACATCCATTGTTATTTTAATCAGTGCAAGTCCTTGCTGCGTCATGATGGGGAACCTACTCTTACTATGGTGTGTCCTTTTCCTGAACACAACATAAGTATTGACATGCATGATGCCATTACACTTTCATCACCTCCGCGTCTCCTGTTGTGTATATATGAGGGGTGAAAAAATCTCATTGAGCATCATTCGCGCTTTACTTAATTTGACCGATCGATTCGCAGACACCATCCCACAAGACGTCACTGCTCGTGTTCCCACGGTCACTTACTGCAGCTTCCCTAACCATATGGCCCAGCAGCGGCATTCATGTGCGCGCTCGTGCTCCCAGTCTCGTGTGGAGAAGTCTGCGCGTGCGCGGCTGCGCGGTGCCCGGGGAGGCAGTAGAGACATGCAGTTGTGATGTGAAAAAACGCCATTTGGTCGAGAGCAGATGGTTGGCTTGGGGGCTGTCCGCGTCTTCAGAGAGAGTCCCCGAGGGCTCCCCTTGTATTCAGAATCAATGAAAATTAAAGCGCAAAGAAAGATGAAGAGTCAGACCTCGAGTCCAGGCTTTGTTCGTCGCGGCTACTGGTGGGCAGGAGTTAAAGTACAACAGCCCCCTATAGAAACACTTAAGTTAAACAGTCTCCCCATAGTCCACCTTCAGAAAAGAGGAGGAATGCGAGAAAGGAGCTTTCTGCTTGATTTAACCAGGACAGAATTGCGTGGCATAAATTATGCTTGAAAAGAATAAGCGAAGTGGGCATAAATCTGAGGGCTTTTCAGGGACGCTTTGCTGGGGTAATCGGGAAATGTGTGCAACGTCAGGTCAAAGAATTGTGGGTGAAAGTGTGATGATAGCTGTGTGACACGGTTCCGCTCTTATTTATGGCCAGTGGTTCAGTAACTAACTGATGAGTGTGTTGCTATGACACCTGTCGCACTGCAAGTAAAGGATTTCTTCAGGAAACGCATTCGATAATTAAAAAGGCATTTCTGTATACTTAAACTAGGAGTTAATTACTTTATGAGCAATTTTCATCAAGTCCCAAAACCGATCACGCGCACTAGTGCGCGTAACTGCGTCACTGATGCACCATTGTTGCATTCCTCTGGAGCGGTTTTAATTAACGCGCTAATGAAGACCACCCTCGCGCATCCACACAAACAAACGCTCGCGATACAGAGCGTAAAAAATCGAGATCTGGATTCATTTAACAATATGAAAGAATAAAAGAACGCATCGGGAACTTCCTCGTCAAATTAAACGCAAAATAATTGATAAAACACCAAAACAACAGAAGCTGCTAGGTACTTTTGTCAGGGATGACGTGTAGAGAGGGGAGCTCTTTCTCCCCGCAACATTGTGAGGGGAGCAGGTGCTGTGGGAATTACCATACAGCTGAGCACAGAGAGAGAGAGAGAGAGAGAGAGAGAGAGAGAGAGAGAGAGAGAGAGAGAGAGAGCGCTCATTCTTCCCTCACACAATAACAAAGTGCCTTAATGACAGCCACGCGAACGACACACACCAGTACCGCGGTTACAATCCAGTTTAGAGAATTTACAGAGTCACCAAAACTCAAACCACTGAAACGAAGTGTTTTAAAACACTGAGAAGGTTCATTCTTGCTTTACAAGACCTAATTATGTGAGGCACCCAATTATTGTTAAATCTGAAAATCGTTTGTGAAAGTTAAATGTTACGGAAAAACCGGTTAACTGCAAGTTACCTTCTCAAAATTGTAAATATTTTATTACTGATATTTATTTATATAAAAAAATGAATATCATTTTACTGTAAAATATGTTTTCGTGGTAGACCTTATTTATTCAATTAAGAAATATTTATACACACGCATAATCACGAGGCAGTTATCTAAAATAGTGAATGAAAATAATGATTGTTTGTTATTCTGTTTTGCTTCTTGTTATTTACTTCATGTTTGCAACATTTCGGCCTCCTATTTTTATTTATTTATTTATTGGAGCATATTTTACAGTTATATACATTTTAAAATTTCAAATTTGTTTGTGTAAACATTATACAATGACTTTTTAAAATAAATTAATCCAAAAACAGAAAAAAGGGTTAGCACCCTAAAACGTGTTAATGACTATTACACGACAAAAGACACATCCAGTTTTCCTTATGAAGTCATGATGCAATGAAAAGCCCAGGGGAAAAAATACTGCACTTTTGTCCTGTTATTAGGAATGCGACATTCCTGCAATGTGTGATGCAATTTGTGGTTTAATGTCAGAGTGGGATGTACAGGATTCTCAAGGTTGCTTATTTTCCTCTATGCAAATTAGTCTCTCTCTCTCTCTCTCTCTCTCTCGCTCCCAGTGGCAAAGAGTTGCACATTTTACAGCTCAGTGACCATTTGCCGATATTTTTTTTCTTTCTTGGGGGGTTGGGGGTGGTGTAGATTGAAAAGTGCTCCTTTGTGACAACCAGAGCCAGATTGGGGAGTAGCTCATTTGCATCTCATTACCCTAGCAGGCGCTGCCTGTATATAACCGGCTGCAGGAGGACTGGGACATTAAACACGCACAATCCAGTCAGTCTCTCACATGGAAACAAGAGCACGGGAGGAAAGTTTGGATCATTTCCAGCCATTTGTATAAACGGGAAATAACCGATAACCGTGCGCCTGGGGTTTCTGCATTTTTTTTTTCGGCTTCCTAAAGAATCCGCAAGTGGACTGCAAACTTTTGACAACTTGGAGTAATCATTTTCTGAGGGAATTTCCTGTTCGTCCCCCTTTTGTGCATTGGGGTTTCCTCTTTATATTCGTATTTGGGATTTAATTGCTTGATTTATTTATTTATTTTTTTAACCAAGAGGGACTTTGATGGGCTTGCACGAGCAGATTAAGTGAACACAGAGCATCAACCAGAGCTGCCTCCCACTGAGTGGAGAACTTCGGGTCTCAATGATTTATTGAGACACGGTCTCATACAAGTGCCTGGCCCGTGGAGCTTAACATAGTTCAGATCCTCTCCACCATGGGACAACTTATGATAGCTGCTTTGCTTTGTCTCATGATAAGCCAGGTAATTAAAGCGTCTGTTTTAATGTATCTGAGCAATGATCTCACAAGAGATGTCTGCTGCCTTGTGGTGGCAACTTTTAGTAACGAGTCCAATTTCAATTTCTTTCCAGGGGTTCTCTTCTGGGGTTTTCGAGTTAAAGTTGCAGGAGTTTCTTAACAAGAAAGGGGTGTCAGGCAACGCGAACTGCTGTAAAGGATCCGCGTCAGATACTCAGCAGTGTGAATGCAAAACCTTTTTTAGGATTTGCCTGAAACACTACCAAACCAATGTGTCTCCAGATCCTCCATGCACCTACGGTGGCGCAGTTACACCAGTGCTCGGATCAAACTCCTTCCAAGTTCCCGAGAGCTTCCCTGACAGCTCCTTCACTAACCCCATCCAGTTCCCATTTGGGTTCACATGGCCGGTGAGTAGATTAATGTTTAACTTTTATACATTATATTTTATATTTGGATACATATGTACGTTTAACTGTGGTTTATAGCATGTTTAACATATAAAAACCTAAAATAATGACGCATAAGGACTCAGGATGTGGGTATTTAGTGGTGTTGGCGGGGTGGGAAAAGTCACATTCCCTGGGTTGGAATATAATTGTCAGCTCAGTGTGAAATTCCGAAACCTTTCATTTTACTGCAATAAGTAAGTGTGAAATGGGCGAAATGAGGCTTGAATCCCCAGTGCGATCACACCTCAAGCCCTTCGCATCTCCCGTTATATGTAAAACAGCGGGGAGGTGTGGAGGAATGCGCTTCCGCTTGTCGATTAAATTCATATTAACGCTGCTTTTTTATATTTCAGGGAACTTTTTCGCTGATTATCGAGGCGTTGCACACCGATTCCAACGACGATTTGTCAACAGGTAAGGAGAAAATGCAGTGAATGAGAGAGAGCGTTTTAAGCCATCACTAGTGTGCGGCAACGAGATAACGCTGAAATTAAACCGTCCACAGAAAACCAAGAGCGTCTGATCAGTCGTATGACCACGCAGAGGCACCTGACCGTGGGAGAGCAGTGGTCCCAGGACCTCCAGGTTGCTGGGAGGACAGAGCTGAAGTACTCCTACAGATTCGTTTGTGATGAGCACTACTACGGCGAGGGCTGCTCGGTCTTCTGCCGCCCCCGAGATGACACTTTCGGCCACTTCACCTGCGGAGAGCGCGGAGAAATTATCTGCAACTCCGGATGGAAAGGACACTACTGCACAGAATGTAAGTAGAAAAGGATATATAGCATTATTTTGCCTGCATTTGAAAAGAGTTAGTGCGCATGTTTTCGGTGTTTCACAACAACAACAAACTTCGTCGCTATGGTTGCAACAGGCGTTTGTGTGATTCAAATGAGGGACGTTGACCAAATAATGGCACGCGTGCCATAGATTAAATGTAACGCCTGATTGGTTACTTGGCAGAGCGCTCGGCGCTGATTGGCTCAGAGCGGTGAGGTATTGTTGGAAGGGGGCAGCTGCAGAGTGAAGGTAGACAATAGAGCAGCTGTCCTGCACTGGCACCATGTACACCAGCTGTCCACCCTTATCTGCGCCGGCTCTGGGTCGTTATGGGGAGGGGGTTGGATGAACAGAGTGAAAAAGGGGACTTCTGACCCACAGTTAGGGGAGAAAGGGGCTTTTGTTTGGGAAGCTTTTGTATAAGTGCAACTGTGTTAACTAGAGTGTCCTTCCAATGGTAGTGAGAATTTTTGTTGTTGTTGTTTTGTTAAAAAAGTAGCTTGGTAAAACCGGGCTGTTACTGTACTGGAATAATAATTGTGTCAGAAAAGAACTGGTATTAATAAATACATCTTTTTTGTATAGCAATCTGTCTTCCCGGATGTGATGAAGACCATGGGTTTTGTGACAAACCTGGTGAATGCAAGTAAGTGAAATGAAGATGGTGTAAGTGAAATGAAAGGTGTTTAACACCTTTTTTTTTTTTTTTTGATCACGACGGAAGCTAACAACATACTAACAGTTCCTCTGTGATGCTTTTAGATGCAGAGTGGGATTTAGTGGGAAGTATTGTGACGACTGCATCCGCTATCCGGGGTGCTTGCATGGCACCTGCCAACAGCCATGGCAATGCAACTGCCAAGAGGGTTGGGGAGGCCTCTTCTGTAACCAAGGTGAGCCTTTGACACCGTAAACTAAGTAGTTGATCAAGTTGTTGGAGTTGTCCATTGACACTAGATGCAGCAGGAGACTAACCCACATGTTTTATTATGTGTTGCAGATCTCAATTACTGCACACATCACAAACCCTGCCAGAATGGGGCCACTTGCACCAACACGGGCCAGGGAAGCTACACCTGCTCATGCAGACCTGGCTTCACTGGGGACAGCTGTGAGATTGAGGTCAACGAATGCTCTGGCAGCCCGTGCAGAAACGGAGGCAGTTGCACTGTGAGTTGCAGCAGATGTATTTCATTCTCTGTGTATGACTTGAGTTTTTTCAGTGTCATAACTTCTCTTCAATCCTTCCTTGGATTTTAAAGGATCTCGAAAACACCTACAGCTGCACATGTCCTCCTGGTTTCTATGGAAGAAACTGCGAGCTGAGTGCCATGACTTGCGCCGACGGCCCTTGTTTCAACGGTGGACGCTGTGCTGACAACCCTGAAGGAGGATACTTCTGTCAGTGTCCCGCGGGCTACGCTGGTTTCAACTGTGAAAAGAAGATTGATCACTGCAGCTCCAACCCTTGCTCAAACGGTACTTTGAATGCTCCCATTCGAACGCCTCAAATGCTCACTGTGGGTTGTCTGAATCCGTTGTCTCATGCCTTCTGTCCTACTTCTTCTCCTCCAGGGGCTCAGTGTCTAGATCTCGTGGACTCGTATCTCTGTCAGTGTCCTGAGGGTTTCACTGGAACGCACTGTGAAGACAACATCAACGAGTGCGCCAACTATCCCTGCCAGAACGGCGGCACGTGCCAAGATGGACTCAACGACTACACCTGCACCTGCCCGCCTGGATACACAGGGAAGAACTGCACCTCTGCTATCAACAAATGCGTCCACAACCCATGCCACAATGGTGCCACTTGTCACGAGAGGGACAGCCGCTATGTGTGCGCTTGCATCCCGGGTTACGGAGGACGTAACTGTCAGTTCTTGCTCCCAGAGAACCAACAGGGACAAGCCGTTGAGGGAGCCGACAAAATATACTCTTATGATGAGGACGATGGCGGGTTTCCTTGGACGGCGGTTTGCGCTGGGATTATATTAGTGCTTTTAGTCCTGATCGGCGGCACCGTCTCGGTCGTCTACATCCGTCTTAAGCTACAGCAGAGGAGCCAGCAGATCGATAGCCCTAGTGACATCGAGACCATGAATAACTTGACCAACGTCTGCAGCCGAGACAAGGACTTTTCCGTAAGCGTCATCGGATCCACGCAACTGAAGAACATCAACAAGAAAGTGGACCTTCAGAGCGACTCCGCGGGCGGGGAAAAAAACGGATTCAAATCTCGTTACTCGCTAGTGGATTACAATCTTGTTCATGAGCTGAAGCAGGAGGACGTGGGAAAAGAGGACTCGGAGAAGAGCGAAGCAACAAAATGCGAGCCTCTCGATTACGACTCTGAGGAGATGCACAGAAATCATTTAAAAAGGTAAATATTGTTGCGTATGGATTTCGGCAACTAAAAATGGCCGTTGGGTGTTGTTACCCAGTACTAAAGTTGCTTCTTTTTATTTTCAGCGATCCTTCAGAGAGGAAACGTACAGAATCTTTGTGCAAAGACACAAAGTACCAGTCAGTCTTTGTTTTATCAGAGGAGAAGGATGAATGTATTATTGCAACCGAGGTAAGTTGAGAACCACGCTTGCAGTCATGAGAAGTTAAGCCCAGTTCACACCAAGAACGATAACTATAAAGATAACTATAACGATAACGATATTAGTGTCCACACCAGCGAACGATATCGTCTGTTTATTCTGAGCGCACATGCGTCTGCCACTTTAAATCCTCGAGCTCGTTACAGCAGGATTTATTCTGATTGGATGTCATTGTTTGTATCGTTCATCAGCTGGAAAAAAAATCATTCTGAAAATGATTCCAACGATATCGTTTCTCTATGCCTTTATCGTTATAGTTGTAGTGTGGACTCTGCTATTCTTTAATATTAAGAACGATTTTTAGAACTATATCTTTATCGTTATCTTTATAGTTATCGTGCTTGGTGTGAACGGGCCTTTAGTCTTCAAATCTAGATTTCTGAATGCTAAATTTATGCTGTTCTTGATTTAGGTGTAACACCACAACGGAGCTGTAGCTCGTCTCGTTCTACAGGGGGTTTTACTCCAGTAATGCTGCTGAAACCAGAGGGAAGGTTTCCTTCATGTGACTGCTGCTGTGAAACTTATGTTGAAGGTGATATTCAGAATGAGCTGGTTCTCAACTGAATTAAACACAGTGACTGCAGGAAAGGACGTTGGGCCATACTGGCCCAAGTTTGTTTCCCAGGAACGTGCCAAATGGACTCGCTGCACTTCCTGTAGGGACGGTTTTACCTCATTGCACTATGATGGGTTTTATTTTTAATGTATTTAACACACAATTGAATCGGATACTGTGTATGCATCTGCACTGACTGCAGTGTGTATCTGGAAGGTCTCTGATCATTACATGGATCAGAAGAGGGAAAACACTGCCATCAATTATGTTTGTGACTGATTTGTTTTTTGAAAGCTTGTATTTCTTTTATTTAAGCGTTATCTGTGACCGGCGTGTTTGTGGTTTCTTTTTTCGCGTGTGTGAAGTCTGATGTAATTTAAAATCTTTTTTCATTTTGAAAATTTGTCTATTGTAAATAAGGCACTTCGGGTCGATGTGACTGTTTTCTAATGTAAATGTATTTAAACATGCTGTCAAAATGTACAGGAACTGTTTTTATGACCGTTGCCCATGAAAAAAAAAAAATCACCTTAATATTTTTCCAAATAAATCCTGTATGAAATATCAAGAAGATATTACTGAGTTAATCTGTTAGCCATCTTTGAGTCATTCATCTCCAGAGTTATGTGACAAACTGATTATGTTTTTCCTTTCTACCTCACTAAGTGAGACAAAGACACACCCGGTATCACAAATTACAGCCTCGATCCTAGGCAGGATATTTTTGAAATGTAAGAGCTCTTTGACAAAAACATCTAAACCATTTTTAGCAAATGGCTTGGTTGAAGTTTCATTTAGGCCGACCAGCCATGCTCATTATGTGAATTACACAGAGAACACGAGCACTTCCTTAACATCCTAATGTGAATTAAATATGCAGTACTTTCATTTTTACAATTCAAAACAATCTGCAAGCCAAACTAGATATTTAAAGATGCCATTAGGTTTGTTTTGTTTAAGCAGACAATTGAACAGCTTTATGAAGTCATTCTACTGGTGATAGGACACTTCAATTAAAGGAAAACATAGTATTTAAGAAATTGCAATTCACGTGCAATGGCATGCAAAAGTTTGGGAACCCCCTTGCAGAATCTTTGAAAATGTGAATAATGCTACCCATATGCTTCCATACATACTAAATTTATACTATTTGTTATTTAGTACTGTCCTGAGTAAGATATATTACATGAAAGATATAGTCCACCAGACAAATATATATATATATATATATATATATATATATATATATATATATATATATATATATATATATATATATATATATTAAGCTAATAAAATTAAATTGCTGGAATTATTAAAATATTCAAAAGTTTGGGAACCCATGGATCTTAATACTGTTTGCTGTTACCTGGATGATCCACGACCCTCTTTCTGTTTTGTGATGGTGGTGCATGAGTCAGGTAACAGCACACAATTTTAAGAACCAAGGGTTCCCAAACTTTCGAACGGTGTTAAGTCTTGTGGACTAAATGTAATAAATCTTAAAAATTACATACATATTCTATGTAAAATATCTTACTCAAGACAGTACTAAATAGAAAATAACATGCATTTGGTATGATCTCTCTTATTTTGTTAAAATTATTCACAATTTCACAGATTCTGCAAGGGGTTCAAAAACCTTTGCATGCCACAGTACATTATACCATGCTTTTAAAAATGAGACAAGATAATCAGCCAACCATTTTTGTACAGAACAACTCTTAGAAACATTAGCAACTGTCAACTTACACTATGCTCCTATTTTTATTTCATAGATCATTTACCTTAATTCTGACTATGTTTGAAATAATATAGCAGCTAGGTTAAGCATGTCAGTGTTGATATACAATGGTCTAAAAGTTCAATAAAGATTGCTTAAGTTGTTTAAAAATGTAAAAAGTAATTAATTCCTATCTTTCTGTGTCTGATATTTTCTTTAGATCAATAACTGTGAAAGTTAGCAGTGACTTGAGCTCTATAGAATGTGACCAGTCTTTGGCTGTGGGTTCAGAGAGGATACATTCGCTGGTATTACCCAACTGTTGGACAGTTGCTTTCACATGCCACGCTAAGCTTTTAACTTAACTTTTTTCACTCGCACAATAGGATTTCGCTGAGTTGGAAAAAGTCAGGAGATAGGCCTAAATCAGCTCTTTTGTTTCTTCATTCAGTGTAGGCCTGACACACTGCTCGAATATCTTCTATCAGATCTTTTTCAGTTGAGTGTTTTCAACAGTGTTTGGTGTTTTATTCATTAGATAGGCTATAATCTCGGTTAAAAAAAAAAAAAAAAAGCACAAGAACATTCAGAATATTTGAATTCTATATGATCCAATGGCAAAAGTCAAAATCCATGATACAAAAAGATGAAAGAAATATTGAGAGAATGATTACAGTCAGAATCAGAATTGTTAAAGACAGATGTCAAATTTGTCATCATCCACGTTGCATTAGATACACTCATGCAGCAGTAAATAGTTCACCTAAAATGAACATTTCTTAAAAACTACTCACCCTCAGGTCATCCAAGATGTTTAATACATAATAACACTTCCTCCATTGAAAACTTTATTTATTTTATTTATTTTTTTTATTTTTGCTGGAGAATTATTAGCAATATTATGAATATTTGTTTCTTATAAACACACAGCTTTTCACATGATGTTAACTGATGGACTGGAGTGGTGTGGATTACTTGTGGATTATTGTGTTGTTTTTATCAGATGTTTGGACTCTCATTCTGACGGCACCCATCCACTGCAGAGCATCCAAATAATCCAAATAATTCAATGCTATATTTCTCCAAATATGTTCAGATGAAGAAACAAACTCATTTTGGATGGCCTGAGGGTGAGTACATTTTCAGCATTTTCATTTTTCACTTTAGCCCTTTAACCAGTTTTCTGAAATGTAATAAAATATAACACAAAGTATAGTGTTATAAAAAAATAAACATATATTAATAATTTGGATAGATTTACAATGTATGAAATGCACCGTCACAGTCTATCAACAGGGCCTTTGTTAAATCAAATATTGGTGTTGTCCAGGTCAGTGTACTTTCAGAGATCTGTGCATATATGACCTTTAACGATGAATAAAACATGCATTGTTTCAGTGTACAGTTTGTAATAAATAGTTTTGCACCTTAATGATGAAACCTGAAGGTCTAGGTGTTGTAAATGCTGGATAGCTCCGCCCACAGTGAAATCCCATTGGTCAAAAAACAAACAAACAAACAAACAAACAAACAAAAAACCTTGTGAAGCCAATCCTGTTTTTTCACTTTTTGTTCATTTAATTCTTGGCATGTTTTCTGTTTCTGGCTATATATTATATTATAGCGTTTCTATGTGCTGTTTAACCACAGACGCTTTGTTCTGTTCTGGTTATTATGTCTTTTATAAGCAGGACGCTACCATGAAGTACATTAACATGACAAGGGAAGATTTTCAGCTGAGCTTGGTTGTTTAAGTGTTTCCACGTCACGGACAGATCTCGTCACAGATTATAGCTTCTCTTTCTGTCGTATAGTCGCTGTCTCTCTTCTTTGTTCTGGGAAGCGATGAGTGATGGTAGTGTACGGCATGCCTCGCAATCGGCCAGTATCTGCAACCTTACTTCTGCTTGGCGTGGTCCCTATAAAGCTGTTTTCTGCTGCCAGTCCCTTCAATGGCAAGTGAAATTTTGACAGATTGCGGTGAGAGGGGAACACGAGCATCTGTAAAAGGATTTGGCCACAGGGATGACCCAACTTTTGTTCAGGCGTACTGGTCACCTGTCAGTCCTCACAATGCAGAGCCGCCCCCTTTCAGCTCTCACAACCTGGGCCCTTAGATCTCATTTGCTTTGGTAGAGAAGCGATTCAGAGTCCCTCAAGGAAAGTTTCGGGGAACAAAACGGTTTAATCCAGGACAATTGAGAGCAAACAAAAAGAAGTCAGTGGGTGGAAGAGCCACTGTTGGTACACAGAATCAGTGAAATGGACCAATGTGACATCTGGAGGACAACTTTCATCCTCTTCTATCAAAGCTATTCACCTTTTGTGGGCGCACATACTCAAACAGAAACTGCTTTAAAAAGTGAGCTTTTGCTGGATTCATAAAATTCAATAAAAAAAGATTTCTTTATTAAACAATCATGTGGGAAAGCACATTTTTGGATAATCTAGTAAATAAAATAAACTTGCACTTTGATTATTTTGTCATCTTATTTGGAACTTGATGGACGAAAACCAGAAGACAAAGGTTATTCATTACAAATTAATGATAAATGTGACTCGAAACAAAAACAGCGGCAAAACATAATGATTCACAGAGTAAAAACATTATAAAACAGATAAGGATTTTTAAATACAGCTAAATTCTGATTTGTTAAAGCATATTTGAAACACATTTCCAAATGAGACAATATATTCCAAGGGGTAAAAAAGTTGTATCCATGGGGAATGGTGTCATAAAATGTGGATTTTACAGTCAGGTGGATGAAGGCGAGCAGTTGAAGTATAAGAACGACTGCTGATAAGTAAGCTGATTTATTGAATATATTGAATATATTGAAGTACTGTACTTGCAGATAATAGAATATTAATGAAATAAAAAGACACTTAGAAGAGAGTACACCTTCTTAATACACTCAAGTGCTGTTTTAAGTGCTACTTGTCATCATTTCAAATTATAAAAGTTTTACTGTAAAATACATTTTAAATTGGTATATTTTAATAATCCTCTGTCAAGCTTTAAAGAATTACACTTTTCTGATATGTTGTACTTGATACAATGTTTGACTGTTGTGTTATTCAATAATACATTTCAAATGAATATATTTACAATTTCTAATTCTATATTAAATATCACTTTTATCAATATATGATAACATATATTTAAAAATGCACAACAGACATGTTTCAATAGAAACTGCATTATGTAGTTTTGCATGTAAGTATATTTTAGCATTTCACAGCATACTTGTAATTTTATAATGACAATAAAATAAATTATGAAATCACACATTAATTTGATATAAATTTGAACTATGTCCAAAAACACTACATTCAGTTTCTGCTTAAGTATATTCGTTTCAATTATATTATTTCTGAAATATATTACACTTTTGAAAAGTATGCTAAAATGTACTTTCTTTTTCACTTAAGAGTTTAGATACATATGAAGATGAACTTATTATCACTTATTATTATTTTTACCTGGAATGTGCATTGAAAAAGTAAATGGCCTGAATATGATTTAATGTTGATTTAATGCAAGTTTCTTATCTTGACTTGTATGGGGCACATATTTTCAAATTCCTTCCATCAAATGGTAGACTATATTCTGTCATATGGCAAAAAAAGGTTTGTTTTCATAAGCTGAAATCTCAGAAATTGTACACATTCTTCAGGACATGTGTCGAAATCCCTCCGCGCTAGAAAATCTTCAGGAATGTGTTCACTTCGAACATGTGGCGGTCCCATTGATGACATCTGACCCAAACATCTGACTTATCCATTGACACACGTTTAGCCAAATGGACCTTTTCAAATGTCAGCTATTTATGGAGTTCAAACTGGCTTTGGGTGTTTGTGCAAGCCACACAATGTGTTCAAATTTGAAGGTTTGATGAAAGGATTTATTTATCTTAAACTCTACCCAGGTAGGTTTAGAGGACACTTCCTGACCTTCTCCATTGGGTCCCAAAAGTGCCCCTTGACATTGCCCAGGAGAGACCACCCAGCCAGGAGAAGAAGTGCACCTCGGGCCCTGGAGATCATCAATCACTCTCACTCTCCATCAGGGACCCAAAGACCTCTTGACTGATGTGAACCCTGTTCCGAAATAAAGCCACTGATCTGGAGAGGGTGGCGTCTTTGTTTTTAAAACACACAGAAAGAGCCTTGCTTGTCACAGCTGAAGAAGAAAGCAGCCGCCAGCTTCACAAGCTCATTCACTTCTCGAAGGCAGCCACTTTCTGATAATTACAAAAACATGAATAAATATATGCCAAAAATGTGTTTTTGATGTTTTTCTGCTCACCAGCCATGTGTGTATTTGATAAAATTACAGCAAATCAGTTATATTGTGAAATAACATTACAATTTAAAATATATTTAATATATTTTAAAATATATTGTATTCCTGTGAGTGAAAGCCGAATTTTCAGCATCATTCCTCCAGTCTTCAGTGTCACATGATCCTTCAGAAATAATTCTGATAGGCTGATTTGCTGCTCAAGAAACATGATTATTCTTATAATTATATATATATATATATATACGTATATATATATATATATATATATATATATATATATATATATATATATATATATATATACATATATATATACATATACATATATACATATATATATACATATACATATATACATATATATATATATATATATATATATAATTATGGGTAGATAATAAAAAAAGAATTATGAACGAAATTCAAAATGTCATCAAAAAAAGAAAGTAATGCAAAATATTTCTGATAATAATGCGAACAATTGATAACAATTGATATCAGCGTATTAGAATGATTTCTTAAGGATCATGTGACTCTGAAGACTGGAGGAATGATGCTGAAAATACAGTATAATGACTAATTTATTAAAAAAGATATACAGCTATGCTAAATTGCAACATTACACAATATTCATGGTTTTTTTTTTACTGTGTTTTTGATCCAATAAATGCAGCCTCGGTGTGAGCATAAGAGACTTTATTCAAATACATTAAACAATAATAAATTATTCAACATTTGTGCCTTGTAGTGCATAAGTTAGGTAGGTAAGTAAGAAAGCAAGCAAGCAAACTAATAAATATTCTTATTAATTTATATATTTAATTTTGGGGATACAATTTGTCATTCAAGAATACCTTCTCAAGCTCAAAAGAGGGTTAGGGTTAGGCAATGTTCATGAAGTTTATTATTAGCAAAGTTTATTATTAACATCTGCTGTGTCTTCATATCTAGTCCTGTGGTGACTGGGGCATTGTGGACGATAAAGGTCAAAGTGCCTTTTAGCCCCTGCGCTCCTCTCTTCTCCTGGAAGGGTCATCATAGAGCAAGTATACATGATGCTGATGCAGAGACATGAATTAATAATAATAATAACAATGTGCAGCCCAGGGCAGGCATCACAGTCCAGTTCACATGCATTTCAACACATTCAAACATCATTTGACTGCATTATGCAGCAGCTTTATTATTGCTGCTCCTCACCAATTGTCTTGCATCGGCTATCAAAAATGGTTATATTATGCATGATATTGAAAAACAGATTGGCTGTCTATGATATGAAGCTCACTTCTGACAGTTGTTGTGTGGCAACAGGTCTGGAGGCATGGCAATAACTTCCTCTGCATCGTGGGAACTGCTTGTAGAAGACAATGATCGGATTGACAATGGTGCATACAAAGGCCACCTTTGGGAGAAACCATATCCCAGGGCATGCTGGGAAAGAGGAGCAATAGCAGCAGATGTTGTGAAGGCTACAAGCGACAGATGCCTCTAAAGCTAGCATTCAACTCATTCGAGTGGCGCACATATCCCAAGTCCAGCATAAAAAAGAATTAGAGCAGGGGGCGAATGCAACACACACACACACACACACACACACACACACACAAATAAAAGCAGAGGAGTTTCTGCTTTAAAAGACAGACAGCAGTAAATTGTGCGGGGATTGGTGTTGTTGTACTTATAATTGTTTCAGTGTGTTCTAAACTAAATCTATCTATCTATTTATGCTTTCATACATCTTTTCCCTCCATTATATTCTAGTGCCTGTATTGTGCAATATTTAACTTTCTTTGTTTTTTAGTTTTTTTGACTGTTCTTGAGTCCCATGTGTGATGGGTTATAATGGTTTAGTTCTTTTTGAGGAGTTGTGAGAGTATAGAGCAATACTCTTTGTTATCACAACCCTCTAAAATTAAATCAAAACTGAATGACAAAAAACACATTTAAAATCAGAGCCGAAGAACGATAGCTACTGGCTAAACAAAGCTGATCTATATTAAACAGGAAGAGAGAAACTGACACTTGCAGCTCTGCCTAATCCCAGGTCATGTTCAATTGGCCCTGGTGACATCTCTATTGGTAAGATTTTCATGGATCAAGAAAATAATACAGCTGAAGCCACCCAGTAATGACATTAGTGCCTTTAAGAAGAGCACTTCAATATGTCCACCAGTGCAGAAGATATAAATATGCATATGCAATATGCATTCTCCCATAAAGATCTCAAAAGCCATGCAGGAAAGACAAGGAGACACCAACAAATGCAAATGAAGAGCATGTGAAATGTAGTTGTCACAAAGAGTTAATAGCTATTTATTCTTTATGGCTGTTATGTGATGACGTTGGGCCTGTGTGAACCAAACTCAGGAGTCACAAGCAGCTGCTGGTCTTGAATATGAAGATCCATCAGTGACCTGTGAAGGTCACAGTATAATGACTTCAAGAGACTTCAGTTGAAGTATAACTCTCAAAGCTCAACCGATGGGATCTGAGTCTCACCGAAACACAGAAAGTCCACTGTACAACTCAAACACTTTGGCTTACCAGCACCAAATCAGTGTCAATCCATACGTGGCTTGCGATTGGCTGTTGAGAGGGGAGCAGCGGTGCACGACTCTTCTGAAGCGGCATCAAGCGTGATATGTGGGAATGGACAAGTGGACTGACGCCTGATTAATGGCCGCAAGCGCTGAATGCCTGCTCTCTTCACATGATAATCATTTCCAATGCCAGACGGGGAAAGTTGAGGATGGTAACTTTCAGAACAATGAATGACAATTCTTTAGAGCGAGGGACAAAGGAGGGAAGCCGGCTAACAGGCTCTTGCACAACACTTGGACGGATTGGGTGGAAGCTTTGTGTTTACAGAAAATGGCCATATAGCAACATGTTACTGTGATCCTTTTTACATTAGACTTTGTTTTCAATTCTTTTTGTGCTTATGAATAAATATTTGAGTGGACTGAAGCCATAACACGAGGATGATGGGTGTGGGATGGGACTCTTGGCCACAAACCATCAACCAAACTCAAGTTTAGACAAAGGTAATATATATAAAGTGTTGTTTTTAGAAGTTGGCGTCTTGTTACTTGTTGCTGTCTACCAGGGGACGAGCGTGATTTCACCAAGTACAACATGTTCCTGAATCAACATCCTTGTTGATCCTAGAACAACATTCCAATCAACCAATCAGAATTGAGATATAACTTTCAAGGAATTATCTGTTTTAGGCTTATGATTAGGATTAGGTGCTTCTACACTCTTGTTAATCAGTTATCATTTCCCACTGATTTTAGGAATAAATTATCGGTAGGGTTAAGTTTGGGGTAGGGATTGGGTTAAATCTATATTTTTGGACAATAGTGTTGATCCAGGAACATGTCTTACTTGGCAAATTCACGGCGACCCTAACCAGGGCAGTGAAACATGCACAATGTTCATCTAAATAAATATTTCTGATGTATCCTAAATGAAAAAGAAAATCCCATAATGCACTGCAACAAAGTAAAAAAAAAAAACCATCCAAAGAAGATTTTTGTATGTGTTCAAATAAAGGGTGCATTTATTTAATCAATTATACAGTAAAAAAAGTTACATTGTGAAATGTAATAAAGATAACTGTTATATATATATTTTTTTATATATATATATTTTAAAAACGTAATTTATTCCTGTTATTCCAGTCTTCATTGTTACTCGAGGACATAATACTAATATGCTGATTTGGTGCTCAGGATACATTCTTCTTCTTCCTCTTCTTCCTCCTCTTCTTCTTCTTCTTCTTCTTCTTCTTCTTATTATTATTATTAAAACCCACAAGCTGACCCTCGGACACGCTACACTCAACTAACGTTACATGACCCTATCTAAAGTAATTTTCACCTCTTTGAAAACTTTTGTTTTCCTCCTTGAAAAAAGCCATCATGGCAGCCAAGGAGCACACGATTGCACTGATAAGTCTACCGTGCAAAAACGCAACACGTTTTTATTTTATTTTTTTATTAATGATCTTCAGTCTTCACGGAACTTCGCGGGGTTTAACCAGACAGTTGCACGAGTTCCATCAATCAGATACATCACTGTGGGATTGTTTAGGATTGTGGGTAATGAAGAACTTATCCAAGACATCGTGAATAAAAGGCATTTATCTCAAAACAAGGTTAGTGCCCCATGAAAATTTGCCATTTATATGAGCTATTACTATAGCTAAGTACAGCCGTAGCTGGTTTTAAGTCTACCATGTATGGTTACGTTTTTATGGCTTATACCCCAAATGTCAATGCAGAAATTGTAATGAATTTTTACTTCCAGCACCAGCTGTGGGCGGGACTGTGATGCTCTATATGGGATACATAAATGTTTTTTTTTTTTTCATTTTTTGGGGTAAACTACTCTTTTAAGATACTCCCTTACACGATGATGGCAGCAAGGCAGTTGACTAAATGAACTCACTCATTTCCTCTTGGTCTCTAGGTATCTCATCCTCTCATCCGGTGTGTATATGTGTTTGAATGTGACTAGTGAAAGAGCGAGCCGAGGCCTTTTGCTCCAGACGGCCTCCTCCTCAGTCCGGGCCGCAGGTCTACAGGCTGCTCCAGCACTACAGCGAACAGATGGTGAGCACAGCCCTATAATGGGATGACTAGCACTGCACCATCCCTGCCCTGGTAACTGCTGGCCTGTGCTGGCATTTTCTCATCCTCAACCCCCTCCCCACAGTGACGGCAGCTCTGAGATCCAGTATGCAAATAAGCAGACAGAGAAGGCCTGCTTTCATCTAAATATGAAAAGAATGAGAGGAGGCCGCTCACAGGGAGACTGAAGAGCACAAGGGGGGCAGGGCCCAATCTCTGCTCCTCCCTACAGACTTCATTGTGACAACACAGACTTAGACTAGACACAGTCAAACACATTAAAACAGTGACGGGTATTTACAGTCGTTTCCCAAACGTTTTATTTCGGCATATTTAGCATAATCGTAGTGTTGTCTGGAAACAAAATACATAAGATTTGCTGCTTGCAGTATGACTTACTTTCAAGACGTCATAATACAGGGCAGATTTTATACAATGACAGTGTCAATGCATCCAAGACAAGAAAGAGATAAAAACACACGCAGTGACATATTTGCCAAACTGCACATCTGAAAGTCTAAATCTGCTTTTAACAATCAGATCAATTACAATTGGACAGGAATTTGTCATAGCTCATACATACATGCATATGAACATATACACTGTATATACAGTATGAATGAAACTGAATACATTTATATAGTTATGCAACGAAACTGAATCAATACAGAACTTTCTTGAGCAGTATAATGACACCATTGACTTGATAGAGGTTCTTTACAGCAGAATTTGAAATGTTATACTATTGTGAATCTGCTGGGAAACAATCTGTATTTTATAAAGTGCTTTAGAAATAAAGCTGACTTTCTGACTTGGCATGTATGCATACTCAGTGTGTGTGTGTGTATACGGTATATATTATTGCTGGGCAATGATATTATTTTTAAAATCAAAGATTAATCACATTATTGTCTCTGATTAATCGCAATTAATCACATTGTTATGCACAAAGCTACAAACTAATAATGCATTCAATGTAGTGTATTGTGCACTTTTTTCATTTAAAAGTAGGCCTAATACTATATGAACGTGTAATAACATTAGGTTTGCCTTAAGGTACTCTCTCCCTAAACGTTAAACGTTCTTACATAAAATGTTTTGACAGTGTACCTAGAAAAGTTTATTTCATATTCTGGTTCCACTTTTGAAATCTCTAAAGTTTAATTTTGAATTGTTTCACTTCTTGCAGGCTGACAAACAGCAATGCTTCCTCTTGTGGTAGAATAACAGAGAGTTGCTGATTAAGATGGGTTATGCTGAGAAGTGATAGCAGACGAGCAGTGTTACTGCTGCAGGAAACTCTGCCTGTTTCCTCCCTTGAGTCCCAGAAACACAGTAAAAACAAAGTCATTGATTTGTGTATGGATAAGAAGATCATCATTTTACACCCAAACATAATGCATGCCTGCTTTTTTTACATCACACTCTATTTAAAATAGCATTTTGATACAGAAGATTGTTTGAATCTTCCTAAGATAATGCAACAGTGCTTGTGTAAAACTCACTCAATGATAAAATAGCAAGGCTGTCGGTGGTTGCCAGGGTGTTGCTGTGTGGTTGCTAGGGTCAAATGGCCCATCTCAAAGTCTCCATTATGTTCAGATGTTCAGTTTATCATGCAGGTGAAAAGTAGTTGTCAACCAATAATTTTTTGATGGTTGATACTCATGTGTTGATGCCGATGACGTTGGTAAAAATAACATTATTTTGTGTATTTGGTTTAATGCACGCAAACATTTCAGCAGTTAACATAGGCCTGTGTGTCCCGTATTTCTGTCGACTGAACCAGATGTGCCATTAATTATTAATTTATCAGTCTTTTGCATGCCAAAGTAAATTTCTGCATAGAAAGATTATGCCAAATAGAAGCAGAAAATCATGCTATAAGCACTTTCATAAGATCGCGTTAGCCTACAACAATTAATTTGTTGGCTATTTTAGAAATGTGAATACAACAAATTCATGACATGGGTTAAAAAAAGAGGCTAATAAGTAATTCACATATCAAACAAAATTGCGTTGCAGAAAAATCCTTTACATGCTAAGTTATTCAGAAAAAAGCAAGTTGTGGGGAAGTTATGGCCTAACGGTTAGAGAATTGGACTTGCAATCGAAGGGTTGTGGGTTCAAGTCTCAGGGTGGCAGAAATTGTAGGTGGGGGGAGTGCATGTACAGTACAGTTTAACATAGCCTATATATGCCATTATAACTTGTGTTTAATTTTTCAATTGTACGAATTATAAAATAAAACGCAAATTATAATTGGGCCTGTTGTAGGATTTTCCTTATTTTTATATTTTAGATATCCATCAAAATGACTCGCCAACTACTTATTGGATGTACCTTAAAGAAAAAATAAAATAAAATGTAAAGAGAAATGCACGGATTAGTAAGCTAGTTATTTAAAGCTTACTATATATATATATTTTTTTTTTTATCAGGTCTGTGACAATTCCTGTTCAAACCGCAAAAGCAGAAAGCATTTGTTTTCTTTATTTTATAAAAGCACCACGTGTTGTTGATATTGTGAGTGCACACAAATAAAACAAGCCCCTTTAAAGTTTAGAATGCGATACTTCTCTCACCTTTATGAACAAAATGACTGTGTATTAAGTTGTTTCCACTGTTAGAAAAAAATGCAAGTGATCGCGCATGCGCCTCCATGTCCTGCAGAGCGCCCTTCAGCTCTAACTCTCCACACAATCGTCTAGGTTAAACATTTAAACTAACATTGTGATATGCTTGAACTGTTTTATATCTATAGATTTTATTTTAGGAAAGTCATAATGATTTGAGAAGGCTAAATTGATCAAACATATAAGCAACAACAACATCTAATGGACAAAAAAATGCTCCAAACATTTTTCTAAATGTACTTTATAAAAAAACGAAACAAAATATAATCACTTTCTTAACTATTCACAAACAGCTTGTAACACTCAAAAGAGAAAGGAAAACTTGAAATTGTATTGCATCATACGACCCCTTTAACAACACATACATAATAATTTGTGAAATTAAATTGACATTAACAGTTACATAAACAGCTGAACTCTCCTGTCCTCATCTGAATCACAAAGAAAAGGTTTATGCAGTCTACAAATGCAAACTTCAGAAGATCTCACAGCTGGACTCGCATGTTTGCAAGGCCTGTGAAATTAAGTGTTTATTCGATTTTCAAAGATTTGTTTAAATGATTTAAATGTTTACTGAATGCTGACTGTAGATGAGAAAATATTATAGGTTTTACCTTTCTATTACTAATAATATAAAACTTTAATGTGTACCATTTGCTCTCTTTGTTCGACAGTTCTGTCTAATAATTTATTAGTCAAAAGTGTTAAACAGAGCATTAAAGCCACGAACCAAATCAAGCAGCTATGAGGAGAATCACAACATTACAAATTATTATTTGAAGAAAAAAAATTAAATGAAAATCCGACAAAAAGAAAATGCTACAATAATGTGTACTTAATGGCTTTAGTGAGAACTACAATCCAATGAAGTGCTGTGATTGACATTAATTGAATATATAATGATGGAGAAATATAAAATGATTAACTATTAAAGTATTAACTTAAGTTGTTTCTTGTATCTTTAGAAACAATGTATTTTAAGTTCATTGTTCAAGTTCAAGTTTGTTGTATTTTAAGTGTAGGAACCTCAATTATATAATTTGCGGTGCTTCATGGGAGTGGGCGGAGCTAAATATCTCTTGGCGCGCTCTCTTTGTTGTGTCTGACTGGTGGAATATTCTTTACAGCATCATGGGTAATGTAGTTTTTCACCACAAATTCTGCTATTAAACACAATTACATATATCTATATATAAAAAAAGTTGAATTGATGTGAAAAGATGAGTTCAAAAAAAGAATGTACAAATGTTTATCAGCTATTGTTAAAATCTATTTCCCTAAGAAAAAAATGAATGGACTTTGTGCTTCCAGAACCCGATTTTTGTGTTCTATAGGAGCTCTGACCAACTGGTGCTGCCAAATCAGTGCGGCCAAAATGCATCGACATCAGCCAAACCAAAAAACGCATTGGTTTATACGATAATTAAAAAAGGCCAAATATCCTTTTTCGGTCCACCACTAGTAAAAAATCACAAGTGTGGTCACTTAAAAAAGTAATAGCACCCCTCTTCTCAACTAGCTGCTAGATTTGAGGTATTCCATCTGTAGTTCAAATTGTGTTGGACAACATCAGTTTTAAATTGGAGGTAGTGTTAAAAGAGCGACAGTTTACAGAGAGAGGAACATGCAGCAAAAGCAGCAAGCTTTCACTGATGGCAGGGCACCTTTTGGTATGCGACCTTCCCTCTGCGCTGACATTCTCCACCAGGCCGAAAACAAACAGTCCCATCACAAAGCAGCACTGTCAGAGCAGATCAGCCTGCCACGTTCCCCAGCCCAGCCGTTTGTTCTCTGGGACCTCTGCTCGCTGTCAGGAGGGATGAACGTTAACGCTCCCAGAGGTCCGGCGAGTGCCACTGACAGGGGGTTTCTGCCTGCCCTGCCTAATGGGCACAGGAGCTGGAGTGCCTCTGCGGCACAGGGAGCTCTGCATGCCCGGATTTGTCATTTGTAAGATTTAATTTGTCCAAGAATGAGCCGGAGTCAGAGGTCAGTCGGTTGGAGAGCCGACCTGCTGACAGGTTGACCGTTCACATGGGGCTAATGAGAGCAGCTCGGCCAAGTGAACGGAACAAAGGCAGACGGATTACATGGACTCATTTGTTGACTGGAATCAATAACACCGGACTCACATTTCCTCCTATACTCAGCACCAGAGGACTCTATTCACAGAACATCACACACAGGCTTTTTCAGCGCAAGTGTTACACGCATATTTTTTCACTCTCTGCACGCATGGTGGCTCACACGGCAGTGGGCGTCATCGATTTTATGGCTCTTTCCACTTGGGTTGCAGCATTGTCAATGGCGGGCATAAGTGGGGTCCCCCTTTTAAGTGCGTCCTTCTTTTTCCACTTGCCCACTCACTATTTCAGTTTAGCTTATTTTCTTTGGCTACTGACCATCACTAACAGGCAGATGACAATTGAGCCAAGAGCAACAGTGAAACTAAAGTCATCAAACACAAAATGAGTGTGTGACCTGAATGAATTTATGAACAAATCTCTCAAAACCTGTTAAGAACATGTGGCATTTCATTTCAAAATCAAAAGGAAAAATAAAGTATATTATAATAAATAATGAATAAACGCTTTTACATATTTGAATTAAAAAGTTTTGTTTGCATTTTAAATGTAAATTTTCAAGTATTTTTGTTTGTTGTGTTTTTTGTTGTTGTTGTCATTTTTGTTTTGCTTTTGTCAAGTTTTTATTTTATACATGCATATAATTATTGTTAATTTTTGTTTATTAATATTATTTAAATGAAAAGGAGAAATGCATATTTCAGCATTTTTAATAAATTTTTCATATATCTTATTTCAGTTAATGTTTATTTTATTTAAAACAACAAATTTTTATGGTTTTAGTTTAAGTGAACTGTAATAATCCTGTAATAATCCAAACAACATACCTTTAAAATAATAAAAATTATAAAAATGTTATTTGTTTATCTGAATGCCATGTCATTAACTGACATCAATGAACCGTGAACAAAATATTTTCTTTAAATCTCAGAGGGACTTCAATACTTATTTTATGTCAAAAAGGTTTGGCTGACAGAAAATTAATCGCGATTAATCGCATACAAAATAAAAGTTTTTGTTTACATAATATATACATGTGTACTGTGTATATTTATTATGTATAGATAAATACACACACATACAGTATTTTGAAAATATTTACGTCTATATTTATATATTATAAATAAATATATTTACTATATAAACATAATATTTTTTTCCTGAAATATATACATGCATGTGTGTGCATTTACATATACATAATAAATAAACAGTACACATACATATATTATGCAAACAAAAATGTTTATTTTGTATGTGATTAATTGCGGTTAATCGTTTGACAGCACTAAAAAAAAATGTAACTAAAACTTCTCGAATTCTTTGTGTGCGCATTTGTTCCAGAGGAATGCCTCTGATATTTTTTAGCCTGATGAGGTCTGGCTCAAAGTTTTACTGAGGAAGTGCATCAGGACCTAGAGGAAGCCCTTGCCAGTATCCGCCCTCTATCTACTGCACAGGGAAGGGGAAAAAGAAACGCTAATGTAAACACAACCACAGCCATAAACTGTTTGATTGAACCTGACACAATGTAGAGAGTGTTTACCTTTCACTCGTGAATGGTGATTGATTTTTATTTGCTTTAATGACATCATTATTTTTGTACTGTTGTTGCTCTCCTGGTCTGAAACGAATGTTTTTGAATCAGAAAATCATTTCAACAAGCCGAACCATGACTTCAAACCTGAACACAATGAAAGAGGAACTGAGAAATGCTATCTGGGCTTTTAGAGGTCTCGCTGCTGGTAGTGTTCAGCAGGCTTCACTTCACAGCAGGGAGGACTTCACCGTGCCAGCAGTGTGTGCCAGCATTGTCAGCAATGTCAAAAAGAGAAAGAAACGGGGGGGAAAAGACAAAAGTATTATCCTGACTGACTCTGGGTAAGAGTTTAAAAGCATAAAAATTCCAACAAACAATGAGCAGAAATGTGTGATTTTTTTGTTTGCTCAGGATTAGTGTTATTGTCACCGAACTTGTGCTGCTAAGTAGTTTCAAAATGCAAAATAAAGAAAGAAAGCCAAAAATATCATCTTGAGCTCTAGAAGCTAATTATTTTCCATATACTACAAAAACAAAACTACACATATGCTAATTGTACACTGTAAAAAAAAAAAAAACATTTTAAAGTTGTAAATAAAACTATTTTGTAATGCATGTTTTATACAAGAGAGTACCATTTCAGTCTTACCTCAATTTCTGAGAGAAAAGTGTTTCAAAGCCATTTTTATTCCAATGTACAGTAAAAAAGTGTCTTTTGTGCATGCCAGAACTTTACTGTAATAATACATTGGCAATGTTTCAGGCATTATGGCATATTGGGGCATCTAAGTCACAAAACCTTTTACTTGTTTTCACTACAAATCATAAAATGATACATAATTATATTAAAATTACAAGTATTTTTATCTGTTGGGAGTACTAAACATGTCCTACTTAAGAAACTCTGATGATACACCCATGTGGAAAAGGTGCACTTAACTGTATTGAATGTGTACATTCATAATAATGTTTTGAGCAATAAGTAGCATACTGTAAAATTAAAATATTTATGTATTTTTTTAATAATCCTTTGTCATTCTTTAAAGAGATACACACGTCATGACGTGTCGACTGACTAACAGACTTAAGTACATGATTATAATTTGAGCTGTAATTAAAGTTAAATATTTTATTTCAGATTATTTGGTGTACTAAACTGCAACTTCAGCATCACAAATGTGCAATTACAAATATATAAATATATAAAATGCATGATTAAATTAAAATGTATTTCAGATTGCTATAAAAGCTTTTTTAGTACATTCAGCAGTACACTTTTTTTTAGTTACATATGAGGATGCACTTAAATGGGTCAAAAAGTACTCTTATGATTGTGTAATTGTATTTAATATGTAAACTATAATGCATTTTGTTTGAATTGCAAGTAGCATGCATTACGTATCACTACATTCAAATCATTACATTCTGTTCACACTAGGCATATTCTTTTAAAGTATATAATTTCCTTATTAAGTACTCTTTTTAGGAGTATGCTACTGTGTACTTCTCTTCTTGAAGGGCATGCTAACAGAATGTATCGATCGCAGACATGTTTTACTGTTTTCTATCTAGTGACCGTGTAGTGAAGTACAGAATCAGTGGCATTTGTCACATTTAAGAGGAACTTCCCTTTCTCTGATGGTATGTGAGCTTCCAAACCACTGGAAAGCACCCAGACGCTAATGTGACTACTGGAGGAATGCATGTTGAAAATGGGTTGAAAATAAGTTTAAGGAAAAGACCAGCTTCCTAAATTTCAAGGCATTAGTCATGAAGTCCAACGTGTACATATTATTATCATGGATTTCAGATTTAAACATCCTAAATGTTGGACGAAATAAACGGTAAACTAAAAATTAACTGGTTAAATCTAAATTAGCTGGTTTTAATCAAGGCAAAAATATTATTTAACACAACTGATAAATAAAACCTAAATAAATAAAACCTGATAAATACAACCTAAATCCATTAATTTATACCAACAAACCGGAATTTTATGGGTGTAATCAGGAAGAAAGAAGGTGACAATTACAGGTCACTACTTTGTGTATGAAAACAAATCAAGTGATTTATCACTTTACATGTCAGTCATGTGGTCTGTCCAAGTGACTGGTTCTTTAACAAGCTACAGAGTGGAGCAGATTTATCTCGGCTATATGTACAGTACATGAACAGACTGCAATAATGTGCATGGATAGATGTCTAGAAAGCTGCACATTTCCAAGGGATTTTCCCCCTAACGGGGGTCTGCCCAAATAATGGGTCAGGAACAAGACAGTTTCCTTGGAATCTGTGCCCATTGACAATGAAAAGAATGAGCCTTTCCTTACTGTGGCCATTTCCCTCTCACATCCTGAGACCACCCTTTCCATTCCAGGTTTGTCACAGATTTAACTCTTTCTACCCCCACCCACCCACCTAAAAAAATTAAGTGAAACAGACAGACAGCTTTAAGAAGTCTGTTATTCACTAGTACTGTCAATATATTAGACATATATTGGCCAATATTGACTATTTATTGTGCAAGCTCATGTTTAATGTTTTTACATTCAGATTTTTTTTTTTGCCATAATCTGCCACTAAAATCAAACCTTTAAAACAATTGAATAATACCGTTGAATTAAATCTTTAGCAAAACTCAGAATATTGTGCCTCAGTGGTTCACAAACTGTATTTCAAGTGGTCCATACATTAACTGACTGATAAAACATTAGAAATAAAAATATAAATAATTATAATTATTATAAATGGCAAAAACGGCTTTGAATAAATAAACTTGTTAATCAGTGAATTAGCTGATTATGTTAACATTTTGAAAAGCAGGCCAATGTTAAACTTGGAAAGCCATATTTTTATTCAATCAAATAATCCTTCAGTTATCATATCGACGGCTCAATAAGACTTTTATGCAAACACTAATCAGCTCGGCTGAGCTCAACCACAATGAAACTTCGATCTGATGAGGTACAGTATGTTTACATGCACTATTGTTTTGTCAATCCAAATGAATCTGATCCAATTTTAGATTCTGAAATTCTGCTCATATGAACCTAAATGTTGCATGCATGCAAATCAGACACAAGAAGTTAACAGGGAATTAACTTATAGATCAATATTCCTAGGAAATGTTCTTATGAAAATGTTGCCAAGTTATTATTCCCATTATTACACTTTTTTTTACATTACATGTCACCCCAAGGCCACATTAACTGCAAATTAGATACAATGTGTGTAGAATGAGCATACACACATATTGGATTGAAAGTTAAATAGTGAAAATCGTCTTTGTAAATCAAAGAAAAAAAAAAAAAGAAAAAAAAAAAAAGCCTGAAACCTGACTTGAAATGGTGATGAAAAAAAAAAAAAAAAAAAAAATATATATATATATATATATATATGTTTTTTCAAATAAATTTCTTTTCATGTATATTTTTTCAAACATCTTTGTCCTGGTGTCTTCTACAGAAGACAGCATAAATTATTAATACAATTTATTTTTCCCCATTTATTTATCATGCTCACAAAACTAATCATTGTTTTTTTTTAATGGTCCTCTAATGTTTTTTTTTAAGTTTTTTATGGAGAACATAATTTGTACATAAATGCATGATCACAAAAAAAAGGTCTCCACCAATGATCTCTTTAAACAATGACCTACGACCTGTTCTTTAATAAATTAAATATAATAAATATATAAAAAAACTTCAAATACATCATTTTAATAATTTAAATTTTAACTATTTTTAACTTTTTATTTTAAATAATAACTTTAAAATGACAACCCTAATATATCTATATATCTATATATATCTATCTATCTATATCTATATCTATATATATATATATATATATATATATATATATATATATATATATATATATATATAGATATATATATCTATATATATCTATATCTATATCTATATCTATATATATATATATATATATATATATATATATATATATATATATATATATATATATATATATAATATTGCTCTTTTGAGTTGAAGTACAAAAAGTACACAAAACAAAGTTGTGTGAATTCCTGACAAAGTGGGAGAAAACATCTTTTGGAGCAGGTCCCACTCTCTGGTCAGTTTGCTGGAGCTGGCTTTATAAAGTGGACAGTTTAATGAAGTAGCAGGCGAGGGAATGGTGGGGACAGTTCTCCGCGCACAGATGGCCCTTTGTAACTCCTGACACCTGCCAGCTGCCTGCTCTTCAAACTGATGGTGCTGGGGGGAGAGGGACAGCCTCTCTTCTAAGCTGCCTACAGTGGCTGAGGTTGACCCCCTAACCCCTGGTGTCAGACAGGGCCAGCCAATGTTTTCTCTCTTCCCAGTGGGTCTCCAGCTCTTGTCTATGCTCCTCACAATCCTTGCAATGGCCTGGGATCCTGCCTGTTTTGGCAGCCCTTTGTAAATGTGCCGAGGATTAGATGGCCCGTGTTTCTGAGTTCATTATAGACTTGATGAATCAGTTCTCATAATATGAGTAATACTGATGCTGCCATACCAGCACACTGCAAAGAAAGGTATTATTAGACATTAGAAAACAGATCCTGGATGCTGATTTGTCATGCAGTATTTTCCAGTTGTGCTGACCCCTGTGAAAGTGTGTACTTGTGGCATACTTCAAATCTTTAAAGTATACATAAAAGAACGTATTATTGAAATAAAAGGCCACTTAAGTGAATGCTCTCTGCATTTTTAAATTGTTTTATTTGTAATGTGAAAAAGTACATTTGAAATCATTCTGTGATAACAGTCTTTTATTGCATTTTAAGAAGGAACTTGCTTTGCAAATTGTTGCTGACGTGTTTCTTAAAAGGATGTAGCACAATGTGAATGAGTATGTTTTAGTCTGACTGTTACATCTGACACCTGGGACTGAGAAAGATGGATTGCTGTTTGCAAGGTAAATTGGGTAATTGCACTAAATGGTAGAAAGTGTTTTCCTTGGCAAGTGTTTGCTGCTTGTTTTTAGATATTTGCTGAGGTTTGCTGAGTGGAATCATTTAGAAGAGGAGATTTCAAATAGTGTGAAAGTTACCTAGGCAAATGTGGGTAAAGTACATAAAGTAGGTTTAAGTAGCACTGAAATGTTTTTAGACTGCATTTAGACTGCAAAAACAAACGGTAATATTGTAAAATACAATTACAATTTTAAATAACTGTTTTTAATTTGAATATGTTTTAATATGTAATGTATTCCTGTGATGCATTACTCCAGTCTTTAGTAATCATTCTAAGGGTACGTTTACATGACAAGGATAGTTCACTTACACACGAGATCTAGTGACTGAAAAAGAGCTGTAGGTAGAACTTGATAAGTTACTTTTTTTAAGTTTAATTTTCTACTTTTTTTAGATAAGTTTACTCTTGGCTTAGTATAGCTATTCAGAATTACTAACTCCCAGAGTGCATTGCGGCATGAATAAATTATGCAAATGCTTTGTTTTACCGTTTGTTTTTGTTGTTGGTTTTTTTCAATTTCACAAAAAATGTCTCACAAAAAAAAAAGAGAAAATAAAATGGTTATTGATTAATTAAAAATAATAAAGTTTACTTGTTATTCTTGTGTTTTGCGCACTGAATGATGAAGTCTCTGTGTGACTCAAGCATGGTCGATTGCAACAAATATTCAAGATTCAACTTATATTTGACACGGACAAGTTATATGACATACAACAAGCAGTGAAATGGAGGTCTGGCATAGTCGCATAGTCTTTTAGGCTGCAAAAAAATAATTTAAACACACAAAATATATACCTAAGATGATGTGCAGAGATGTAAACAATGTGCAGCGAGGATGAGTTGCATAGCTAGCTCATCTCAAAAAAAGAAAGTGCAGTGTGCAGAGAGTTATTGGGTAACCCTACACTACCATAGTCTCTAAAGTGCAGTGTGTTTAATGTCCATGTTTAGCAGTCTGATAGCATGAGGGAAGAAGCTTCTTCTGAGCCTCTCCATTTGTGCCATCAGACTGCAGAAGCATCTGCCTGACTGTAGCAGATTAAACAGTGGGTTTCCAGGGTGGATGGGGTCTTTGAGGATCCGAACAGCCCTGGATTTACCTCTCCTGGTGTGGATGTCTTGCAGAGAAGATAGATCAGTTCTGGAGATGCTCTCAGCTGAGCGCCGAGCTGTGTCCATACCACGGTGAAATGCCTTTCAATAGAAAGTCAATATACTTTCTATTGCCCCGATAGTTTCCAGGTGAAACCTTGAATTTTCTGTGTCTTAGGTGGTACAGTCATTGTCTGGCTTTTTAAACTTAAGCTTGAATGTGATTAGTCCAGGTCAGGTCCTCAGAGATGTGTACCCCAAGGTATTTGAAGCTGCTCACTCTATAGATATTATGGCATTATATCAACCCAAATAAAAGCTGGGTGTTTATGAAAAACAATAAAATTGTAAAAGATCACTAATCAACATGGAAAATAGGCTAACTAATGATTTAATTAGAAGTTAGTTCACCTTCTAAAAGCAACCTCATAACAAAAAAAGTTTAGTTTAATTTTAAAATCACCATTATAGTGATTAGTGCTCTCTTTGGTTGGGCTCTTGGAACCTCATTTATATTATTATAATTCTCTTCCTATTGATGCAACAATGCAACATGAAATCACAGTTATGTGGTTTCAAAGGAAGGGAAGTAATACCCTTATAATTATTACATTATTACTTCCTTTTCTCAACACCAATGCTCCAAACTCCATCCCAGTAGCAGAATACACACCAATCGCCATAAAATATCTAAGAAAAAGAAACAGTTGGCATGTTACTTTGCAGTGTAAAGAACACTAGCCTTCGCATATACAGAACATAGACCGAGCACATAACATGAATCCACAATCTGACATTTTTATAGTTTACTTGGAAATAATAACACTACTGTTTTCAAAAACTTGAAAAAAAGAAAACTGCTTTAAGGCGAGACACTGCAGGTGAATAGGGCAAAAAAAAGAGAAAAAAATTAATAGTTATCACCTTACTTACCCAGTTGATTGATTACATTGATTATTGCAAACATTTTTTGTATTACAAGTTTTCAAAAATGTTATGTTTAAATATGCAAATGAGATGAATGAAATATGTGCTAATTTGCATAAATGTCTAGTACAAAAATCTGAACACTAGATGAAGTCAGTTTCAAAATTTTTGTTTATTTTTTTTGACATATTAGAGTCAAATGTTTTTACAGAGGGAATTCTGGTTATCTTTTTTTGTCACTCCGTAATTCAGAAAATACTTTGAACAGCCAGAAAACAATATATTTTCACAATTTTGGGGGGAATAAAATGTTGTATATAATTAAGGAAAATATATATGAACAAATCCCTCTGTAAAAACCTTCAGAAAATAGACAGGAATAAAAATGTCAAGTTTGGTGTGTGTAAGTGCTACTGAAGTGGAGAATTATAGGTCAGTATTGAAGAAAAAACTCATTTTGAGAAAATGGCCTTTAAAAATATGTATTGTAATTGAAATCTATTGACACAAACAGATAAAGTGCTATAAAAGAAACATGTCTTTTGGATGTTTTCCTTCCACTAGTTTGAAAAAGCACTTTATGAAAACCCAAAAAGCCCAAAACCACAAAATTGACAGGTGCTTGGAAAAACAGTGTTTTTGCCTGCAGTGTCTCACCTTAATACGTTTTCAGCTGAAAATGTTGTCATTGTCTTATTATCGATGTTTAATACAGTTGTTTAATACACTGCTTAATATTTTTGTAGAAAACCGTCCATAATCTATTATTTTTCAGGATTCTATGATGAATATGAAGTTTGTTTAAAACAGAAATGTTTTGTAACATTATGAAGCAGCAGATCTACAAAGACAGCAACTGTCCTACTGAAAAGTGCCTTATTAATTACTGTAAGGTAAATATATTATTAAGCAGAGTATTGAGTCTATGCTATATCAGTTGTGAGTCTGGTCTCCTGTGTGGTTCTCATGAGGAATGCTATTAGTGTCACGTGTGTTTGTGCTGCTTGAATCAGTCACTTATGAAGTTCAACTACTGAGGTTTGGATGCTACTGTAGTTATGTGGTCAGCTTCCCATACAAGGCATTGGAAAGCTAGTTATCCGTTTCGGTTTGCCTATGCAATAAAAACACTTTAGCTCCAGTGAACTACTGTAAATTTCATCACAAGACTGCATTTCATTAGCAGAGACTGGGGATCTTTCAAAATTCAGGCAAAAGAGAACAAGAAGATACGCAGCTGGCCTAACAAATGCATTGCAACCCATTAAAAACACTTTGAACACCTTAGCAACTGCATAAAGACACTCTGAAAACAACCCACAGCATTGTGGCGACAAGTTTTACACTCTTGTTTCACATTGCATTTACATGTATTCATTTAAAGGGTTAGTTCAGCCAAAAATGAAAAACTAAGCCATAAATTACTCACCCTGAAGTCATCCTAGATGTAGACTTTCTTCTTACAGATGAATTCAGTAGGAGTTATTTTAAAAATGGTCTTTGATCTTTCAAGCCATTTGATGCAACTCAGTGGATGTTGCACTCCATCAGTCCAAGAGAAGTTTAATAAAAAGCTCATCCATTAAATAAAAGTGTCTCACATGGCTCCAGGCGATGAACAAAGGCCTCTTTAACCCTTTAAGCAGATGCTTCTTTGTTCTATGAAGTCAATGCAAATACTTAAATCTAGTTCCTAAGATCGATTTCCAAATATACTGGAAAAAAATAAATACAACTGAAATAATAATAAAATATAATAAAGTAATAACTACAAATCAGCAGCACATTAAAAAATAAGCAGGCAAATGGATAGTTGTGCCATTTGTGTGAACACATATGGTGTTTGAATGAAATGTAAACCAGCATATAAACATTTGCTCTCGTTTATGTTCATGAAGATGCTGTTACTCAAGTGCCTTATAAGATTCTGTTGTATCTTTTAAATATTTACTTTGCAATGTTCACAATGAATATTTATTATTCCTATAATGTCTGGCGATTATGTACTTTTATAAATCATGACTAACAATATCATGCATATACGATACTTTACAAAAGTTTACCATTTTGGCACAACTCTACATAAACAGTTCGTAACGGTTCAAAAAAACACTTTTCCTGCTGGCACATGAGGCAGGGTGAGATCCCAAAGGATGTGTGACAGGCCAGAAAGATGTGTCTGAGTCTGTAAATACTGGCTACTTGAATTACATCTTCAGCACATGAAGGGCTGGGAAGTGATGTCAGGCCCACAGCTGTCACTGCTGAGAAAAAGAGAGCAGTAAAACATGGGCTAAAAGACATAGGGGCGAAACTTTACCTCATTAAGATTCGTTTGATGCATGAACGCATGGAAACACGCAATGATGGAAGAACCAAATCTTCTATCAAGAGTCATTTTAACATCATGGTAACACAGTAGCTGTCAAAATAAAGTTGTTTTACTGGAAAATCAGATGAAAATTAAAAATATTTAAATATTGAAGAATTATACCTGTATTTGTATCATCAGTAAATTAAATATATTTGAATAATAATCTCATTTAATTACAAATTACTCATATATTAATACAACTTAGGTAAAACATTGACGAAATATAATTCTACTGTTAAATATAACTCTACTATTAAAATGGCTCATATTTTTACTATTCCATATGTAGTGTTCAAAAGTTTGAGGACAATAAGTTTTAAAAAATATATATTTGTACTGACCAAGTATACATCAACTTAATCAAAAGTGACAGCAATGTTACAAAAGATTTCTCATTTTTATTTTTATCTACATTAAAATTGAAAAGTGTAATGATATTTCATTATATTACTATTTTTTCTGTATTTTTGTTTGAATCAATGCAGCCTAAACTGTAAATTATGGTCATTTGTTTTCTAAAAAAAAAAAAACATAATTTTTTACTGTAATTTAAAATAAAGAAATTTTTTTTTAAAATAAAAACCATTTAAAAAAATTCCCTGTATGCTAATTTAACCTGATTAATAAATTTGTAGTAATTTTCTTTTTCTTTTTTACAAACAAACAGTAAGTAAAAAGAAAATAAAAATACAGTATATATATATATATATATATATATATATATATATATATATATATATATATATATATATATATATATATATATTAATGAAAATTTCTCTAGTTTACATTTTTGAAGTCACACCACCCTGTTGGCCCAGATATAATGAGCATGTTTAATTACAGAAAGATGCAATTTTTCATGTAAAAGTTTCCTGCAGCTCTTCACATGTCACCTACCAATGATGGAGCTTTTGTGGAGAATCCCAGTGTATAATGGTTTGGGATAAAAGTAGGACGGGTGATAATGGATGTGGCTCTTTTGCTCCTCTCAGAAGGGGAACGTTTAATCATTGGGCTTCTATAGGACTGCGGTGTGTTGCCAGAGACAGCTGGTTAGCTGCATCCTTTTCTGCAGATCCCATCATCTTCTCGCTGTGGGTCAGAGTAAATGAGTTCTCCCAGAGGTCAAAGGTAGCGCTCCCCTTCCCAGGAGTCCACCCAGCCAGAACAACATTCCCTTGAAACAGGAAGGGAGGGCATTGTCCATATGTTGTCTTCACTCACAGGGCACGGACCTGTTAGGCTGTGACGTTCAGTTAAGAACTGTGAGGTGTTTGAATCCATACCTTTTAGGGAAGTTGAAATGTGATATGACATTATTATGTCAGCCTTTGTATCCTGAAGGATAAACTTGGCAGAAAAGCTCAAGTCAGTATCCATATGCTGGTTGAACAGCCAAAACCAGGCTCTTTTTCAAAACCTGGTGAGCAGCCATTCTGCCGACTACCTACATAGACATCCTGTCCGTACAATAAAAGTGATTTAACACACAACCCACATCGGCTTTTTCCATTCATTTTCCCATTGGGATTTTAAAGAGTTATAAGCCATAACTAAAGCAAACAGCTGAGAGGTGAATCACAACATTATAAACTGTGATTTGTAGCAAAAAGTATATGTAAATCAAACAAAAATACAAAGACTTTAATTAGGAAAAGAACTACGATCCCATTAAAGGGTTACTACACCCCAAAATTACAATTTTGTCATTAATCACTCACCCCCATGTCGTTCCATGTCATTCCCGTAAAAGTTCAGTTCGTCTTCAGAACACAATTTAAGATATTTTGGATGAGAACCTGGAGGCTTGAGACTGCCCCATGGACTGCCACATAAATAACAGTGTCAAGGTCCATTAAAAGGTATGAAAAGTTATCGCCAGAATACTCCATCTCTCCATATATATACCAATACTCCAATACTGTCCATATAACTGTAAGCTGCGTGTGCTCTTCTGTGTCCTCCGCTCCACAAGGAAGCGCTGATTTATTTAAATCACAATCACAATCCTTGTGGTGCGGAGGACACAGAAGAGCACACGCAGCATGATAATATGGAGTAACCAGAGCAGAGCATTGACAAAGGATTGAATAAAGTCATTATTTTTGTTGTTTTCTTTGCTTACAAAAAGTGTCCAGGTCGCTTCATATAACCCAGATTGCATGTCTGATGGCAGATGGAGTATTCTGATGATGACTTTCCATACCTTTTAATGGACCTTGACACTGTTATTTACTTGGCAGACTATGGGAGAGTCTCAAGCCTCCAGGTTTTCATCCAAAATAACTTAAATTGTGTTCTGAAGACGAACAGAGCTTTTACGGGCTTGGAACAACATGGGGGTGAGTGATTAATGACAAAACTTTCATTTTGGGATGGAGTTACCCTTTAAAGGGGGGGTGAAATGCTAGTTTTCACTCAATATCCTGTTAATCTTGAGTACCTATAGAGTAGTACTGCATCCTTCATAACTCCAAAAAGTATTTAGTTTTATTATATTCATAAGAGAAAGATAGTCTGTACCGATTTTTCCCAGAAAAACACGATCGCCTGGAGGCGTGAAGTGTGGGCGGAGCTAAAGAGTCACGAGCGCCAGTAGGCTTTTGCGTTGAGGGCGTTTGGAAGCTCTGACAGCTGTGAAGGCTGAAACTGAACGAGAGCAGCAGCAGCAACGACTCGCTCCGAGCGGGGCTCGAACCCGGGTCTCCGATGGGAGGCAGACGCACTAACAAGGAGGCAGAGATATTTGAAGCAGTTTTACTCACCACCTGTGGTTCCAACACACAATCGTCACCCTTTTTCGTTGGGATTGCATCATCCTTAAGAAATAAACGATACGCAATCCGTCGTCAAACTGGGCTTTGTTTGTAAAACAAGCATTTTAGAAATGCAGGGAACAAACACAAACACTTGCACAACTCCGTTGATGCTCTGTAAAAATAAACTCCATCCACTGGTCCCTTAATGCTGTTTCTCTTTTGGTAATCTGTGCAGGGTTGTCTTGCACTGGCAACCATAAACACACTCCTTTTGTGACATTTCGTGACGCTCTCGCTCTGATCAGTGAACATATGTTGTGCTCTCATTGCTCTGCTATATGGGAGCGCGCGCTCTTCCGGGAGAAGTGCCTCAGGACCCATATAAGGAAATTCCGCTCCATCTAACGTCACACAGAGCCATACTCGAAAAAAACTTTCCGAAACTTGTGACAAACCGGAAGGAGTATCTTTGGAACAGAAATACTCCTTCAAACGTACAACTTTATTTTTGAAACTTTGTCCATGTTTAGCATGGGAATCCAACTCTTTAGCAGTGTAAAAAATTCAGTATGCATGAAATAGCATTTCACCCCCCCGTAAGCATTGCGAATGATAATTCATTAAAAAATATCAGATAAATATAAAACTATTAAAGATTAGATATATATAAACAATATTTTTCACATATATTGCACAAATTATAGTAGGTCTGTCTTTGAAGGTTATCATCAGATGAGTTATCATTAAAAATCAAATCACCTATATGGAGAAAATGAGTGGTAATTTTACTTTCGGATCCCAACTGTTGCACTTTAAGCATAAAAATACACAGAACACACAAATAGTAAGTAACTTTTTTTTTTTTTACTACAGGTGCTGTTCATATAATTAGAATATCATCAAAAAGTTTATTTATTTCACAAATTCTATTCAAAAAGGGAAACTTATATATTATATTAATTCATTACACACAGACTGATATATTTAAAATGTTTATTTCTTTTAATTTTGATATTTATAACTGACATTTAAGGAAAATCCCAAATTCAATATCTCAGAAAATTTGAATATAACTTAAGACCAATTCAAAGAAAGGATTTTTAGAAATCTTGGCCAACTGAAAAGTATGAACATGAAAAGTATGAGCATGTACAGCACTCAATACTTAGTTGGGGCTCCTTTTGCTTGAATTACTGCAGCAATGCGGCGTGGCATGGAGTCGATCAGTCTGTGGCACTGCTCAGGTGTTATGAGAGCCCAGGATGCTCTGATAGTGGCCTTCAGCTCTTCTGCATTGTTGGGTCTGGCATATCGCATCTTTATCACAATAACGCAAAGATTTTCTATGGGGTTAAGGTCAGGCGAGTTTGCTGGCCAATTAAGAACAGGGATACCATGGTCCTTAAACCAGGTACTGGTAGCTTTGTCACTTGCAGGGGCCAAGTCCTGTTGGAAAATGAAATCTTCATCTTCATAAAGCAGGAAGCATGAAGTGCTCTAAAACTTCCTGGTATACAGCTGTGTTGACCTTGGACCTCAGAAAACACAGTGGACCTACACAAAGTCCTTGGCAATGCCTCTGGGCAGCTATTTCAGACTAACAAGACCAGGCTCCTATCTAAATGAATGGGCATAGAGTCAGAACTGCATTTTCACTGGTCACCGGGACATAAAAACTACATGTATAGAAACGGCAGTAAAATATGAAAAAAAATTGCTGAAAAATGTTGATGACTTTTCCCAAAATAAGGTTTAAAACGCCTTTTCCCCCACATGTTATACTTTTACTATGCATGCACAAGGGTTCCTCAACTGTGCGCATACGTCAGTGGAACCAGACAATAAGCTTAAATGTTTTCCGGCTTGACTGTTAAAAGCCGATGATTGGCTTTCAAGTGGGAGGGGTGGGACATGTGTATACAACTGCCATCTTTGCCATTACAGGTTTTCCTTATATAGTTGTATTGAGGATTGAGGAAGTGGCATGTCTCTAATAAATTGTCTCTGGTCAACACCAGCAGATGACATGGCACCCCAAACCATCACTGACTGTGGAAACTTTACACTGGACCTCAAGCAACATGGATTGTGTTCCTCTCCTCTCTTCCTCCAGACTCCGGGACCCTGATATTCAAAGGAAATGCAAAATTTACTTTCATCAGATAACATAACTTTGGACCACTCAGCAGCAGTCCAGTGCTTTTTGTCTTTAGATGCTTCTGATGCTGTCTTGTATATGTCTGTGCGTAGTGGTTCTTGAAGCACTGACTCCAGCTGCAGTCCACTTTTTATGAATCTCCCCCACATTTCTGAATGGGTTTTGTTTCACAATCCTCTCCAGGGTGCGGTTATCCTTATTGCTTGTACACTTTTTTTCTACCATATCTTTTCCTTCTCTTCACCTCTCTATTAATGTGCTTGGACACAGAGCTCTGTGAACAGCCAGCCTCTTTTGCAATGACCTTTTGTGTCTTGCCCTCCTTGTGCAAGGTGTCAGTGGTCGTCTTTTGGACAACTGTCAAGTCAGCAGTCTTCCCTATGATTGAGTAACCGACAGAACTAGACTGAGAGACCATTTAAAGGCCTTTGCAGGTGTTTTGAGTTAATTAACTGAATAGAGGGTGGCACCAGGCATCTTCAATATTGAACCTTTTCACAATATTCTAATTTTCTGAGATACTGAATTTGGTATTTTCCTTAGTTGTCAGTTACACATAACTTACACATAACACACTAATAAGCTTCTAATATCCAAATCCGTTAAAGGATTTTTAGGCTGCATTAATTATGTTTCGCACCCCCGCCACCCCCCCCCCTCCCCCGACTGAGCCTGCTTTCCCCCAAAGTTTTTTCTCCATTCTGTCACCGATGGTGTTTCGCTTCCTTGCTGCTGTTGCCTCTGGCTTACTTAGTTGGGGTTTACTTCATTTCCAGCGATATCGTCAACTTGATTGCACAGATACTATTTAAACTGAACTGAGCTGGATGATGACATCACTGAATTCAACGATGAACTGCCTTCAACGGAAAATTTAGTGTTTACTATTGTCATTTGCATTATTGAAACACTATTTTCCCATTTAACACTAGTAAAGTTGCTTTGATATAATCTGTATTGTTAAAAGCGCTATATAAATAAAGGTGACTTGACTTGATTAGTGTCCGTCCACTTTCTCAGCACCCTTGGCTCCAGGTATTCTTCCATTGACTTTTTTTCATAGGGATTTTTAAAAGTCTTTATTAAAGAATCAAACCAACCAGCTACAAGGTGAATCACAGTTTCTGAAAATAAGCAAAAAAAGGTAATTGCGATCATTCAAAATGACTTTCCCTATGGAGAAAATGAATGGGGTTTTTACTTCCAGAGCCTGAATATTGTGCTCTGTTGGAACGGAGCCCTAGACTATCAGTTGCTGCTGGCCTGATCGAATGAGCATCAGTACCAACTTGAGCTTTAACATCTCCAAGTCCTTGTTTCGGCTGCCATTCCCCTTCAGCAAGACAAGCGTGCAGCCATGAACAACATCACTCCTCACCCACCAATATCACTCTCTAGAGAGTTTACTCTGCATTATTGTTAGAGTAAATTTTATTCAATTCCATCAACAACTGGATTCAGCGGCAATGTCCCAGAAGCAAAGAGATGGAGCCATTTCTATTGTGACGGGGCAACAGGTGAGAGGCAGGTGCCCAAGCTACAAGCCCACTGCTCAAATATGAATGAGTTTCTCCGTTGTTTAACTGCTGTCTTGTGGTTAGAGCAGTTTTAGTGCCAAAGAAATCGAAAACCCGGGAAAGTATTTATTGGCCATCTGTCCACTCAATATTCATGGAGTAGAAAAACTGTTCATTTAAACCTAATGGGGTTAGTTGTTTAAATATTGATACTCGATCGCATGATGGGAGGTGAACTCTTTAAAATGTTGAGATCTTTGAAGTTTGCATAAAATGCAAATTCACCCTATGAGTTTTCTTAATGATCTAGTGGTTTATTCATCCATGCATAGTGTGTGATTGATTTAAAAAAATCTTTCTAAATGTCATAACTTGATCTTTTGACTTCTCTGTATAGTGACATATTCCTGACTTGTCCAATCATTTCATCCACTGAACTCCACCTCTTTAGTACATTTGACCATAACTCAAATCTCATCGCATTTAGATCTGCCTCTTGTGAAAAAGTGTGAGTTATTGGATTTAATGTGCTCTCAAGATTATTATTATTTTTTTTAACTGTAATTGCAGATAAAACAAAATGCTACTTCAGCATATAAGAGAGTTAAACACTTTTTTTTAAGTGCAATTCGTAATAATGTCATATTAAGTTTTTAAAGAACTTTAGAATCATGTTTTAATAATCATTTGTCATGCTTTAAAATAGTACTCTTATTTTGATGTGTTGACATACTAAAGCACATTTAAAGTACTTGATTAGAATTTTAAGTGCAGTGTGCTATTCATTTAAAGCAGGGCTGTCGGTTGATTACAATTTTTAATATAATGAATTAAATGTTGTGGTGATTAATCTAATTACACAAATTGAATCTGGTTGTGAAAATACCCCTAAAATATAATTTTAAAGCCATTATTGTGTTAAATGATAACATTAAACTTTAAAAATTAAGCTACAGTGCACTTGTAAATCCCATACAGTGCACTTTTAAACCCATTGCACTTGTGCAATTTTTATCCTAGCTGCTAGTTATCATATTATATTAATACCAGACAAAAACTCATAAGGTGCATTTCTGCTCCAATATATTAAACTTAAGAAACATTTCAGGCTACATCATTTCGCCCCCGCTTGTTTGTTAACAGTCAACTGTATGAAATATAAGATGAAGATCATATCTGGGGCGAGTGCGTTATTTGTTAAAAAATACAATCCGTTATTTTTTTCATAACTAATTAATTGAATTAACGCGCTAAAACAACAGTGCTAATTCAAAGTAAATATATTTTAAGTGCACTAAATTAAATTTTGAAAATGTGTTTACTATATTTAAAAACATGATAAGCTTTGATATAAATGATATTTAATTCAGTTTATCATACATACTGGCCCATATATCCAGCAATACACTTTAACCATATTTCAAAGAAAATAGCAATCATTATGAATTTACATACGAAGATATGTTCAAGTCCTACTTTGTAGGTTCAACTAATTGAAAGCAATTACAAATATTATGCAGTGTCCAATGACATTACATTCAGTTCAGACTTATTTCTTTAAAGCACTATGTTTCTGTAATAAGCAAGTCTACTCCATTTAAAAATACGCTGAAATGTACCATGCAACCAACATTTCATGAACTGAACCTCCTCACTTCTTTTTGATAATCTGTTTCCCTCGATACAGAATAAAAGATCCATCACCTTCTGTTGCGTGCACCTTTAGGTCTGGACAACTCTGGATTACAGTAAAACAATTTGACATTAGCCAACCACAGCCATCCAAATTATCATCATCATCATCATCATATCCTATTATTTCTAAGATGTTCTGAATGGTTTTAGCGTGTTTCTATCCAGTTTCTAGGGGGTTGCTTACTAGACCAATTTCATAGTACTTAGGATTGTTGGTTTATGCATTTCTCAGCATATGGGCCTTAACAAACATTTCCAACAATTATTATTATGTAGGTTAAAAACCAGCGGCTATGTAAAATCTAAGTCATAGCATTAGTTATGCATTTTGGTATTTATTCTGCATTTGAAGTCTTCGCATTGAAAATATTCTTGCCCGCAGGATATTATGGCTTGACATAATTTGGCTAGTCCTAAAGCCACAATTGCTTATAAACCCACCGAATGCACTGGGAATTTGTGTAGAGGGTTAAAGAGCTGGATTTGTGAATCATGTAAAGGTTAGCCAGCTCCAAAAGAGAGGGTCGCTCTTCTCATGCACCGCATTTGAACTCTGTGACTCTTTTAAATTAATATGCATGCGTTTAGCAATTCAAGGAGGCACTTAGGCCTATATAAAAGGCTATAACTGATTTTTAAGAAATATAAGAGAGAAAGGTTATGATATAAGGTTATGGTATAGGCTTCTGAATGTTAGATGCCAGCAAAAAAGGCAAACACTGCAATGTCCACTAAAACTAAAGTAGCTAAATGATTTCAAATTCATATCTGCTTTGACCCAATTGTGATATTTGGATAAGAAAAAATCTTTTTATCCAATGCATTAAGCTAGGCTTCATATAATGTGCTCGGAACCTGAAAACAGAGTCACTGCGCCCTCGTGTGGATGGGATCAAATATCCAACAGCTTTAGAAAAGTGATCCGATGGTGTCTGGATCTAGTTACACAACACAAACTCCAAACAGCCAGACATCACCAGTGACTCGGTCAAAACAGAGCCCGACTGCTCAACGGAAAGCTGGATCCTTTGTGACGAGGCTTTCACAAGGGTCTCTTTTCCAGGTTATCAGGTGTCAGAGCAGCCGTCGCACCTGCTGCTTCTCTGAGGACCTCCACGGGGCATCTGCTACACAACACTAAACACCGTCTCATTAACTAGACGGGGAAAAATGCTGTTATGGTGTAGCTGAAACAGGCTGGGCCTCCTGCTGCTCATTACAACTGAATGAGACGCTGCATAATGACTGCAGCAGGACATTTCAGCTCTGAATCCTGACTGTCCGTATGAAAGAGTGAGGGAGAAATGTCTAGCATGACCACAACAAAACCAGTAAGACACACACAAACACAAAATGCTTTTTCAACTTTATTTTAAACAAGTTAACAATACAAAAAACCTTATGTGATGCCGAAACAACTGTTTATAACAACAAAAATGTAAATTACAAAAAGTTAATGCAACATTAAAACACATAAAGGATGTCAAATAATATAAAAATAGAAATTAATACCAAAGTGAGGTAAAAAAATTGGTCGACTTTTTGGATCTCATTTAGATTTTTTGGGTGTTTTTGTTCCTTTCTTTTGAGGTGTAGAAAACTCTTTGTTGCACAAATCACAGACCCAGCAACCTGAGAGAAAGAGAGAGAAATAATTATAAAACAGTAAGGAATACTGTTCAGGACACATTTATCTCCAACTTCTCTTCTAAACACTCACTAGCAAAAATACAACACTTTAAAAAAATAAAAATCACATTATAACTAATTAAAACTCACCTATAATAATAATAATAAAAAATAAATCTAAAAAGCCCTCTGTGTGTGTTCCTGGGTGATAGTCGCAGTCTCGGGGGTTTAGTCTCAAGACAGTGACCCTCAGTTGTCAGATTAACAAATTAAGATACATTTTTTAAGATTCAATTTTTATTCCGAAACGGTGCATTAAATTAACACACACACACACACACACACACACACACACACACACACACACACACACACACACACACACACACATCAAATAAATTTAGCCTTGGAGAGCATAAGAAATTTATACAAAAAAAACTTATACAACTTATCCTGCACTTGCACAAATTTTTGTCCAAACAAATTCTCTCTATGGTAAGAATGTCTGGAACCTAATCTCGGTCTCTAACCTTAAAGCGATTAAAAGTACCAAATAATAAAAAAACCTTATTGGTGAGGTAAGATTTCACCTCAGCTTAGCATTGTAAGTATTCATTCATGCATGCACATGAGGGAGAAGGCATCTCCGAGCCTCACCCTGAGGAATGGAGTCCATGCCCACACAGAAGGTGTGGAAACCTCGGTCACACTTGTCACAGAACATCATCTCCTCCTCATGGTGCGGCTGCTGGCACACGGTGCACGTCTTGCACTCCATGCACTGCCAGGGGTACATCTTGATCTGGGACACCAGCTCCACACTCATGTCCAAGCAGGACGGGTGACCTGGACACAAAGTCAGGCCTCTCATGATATACGCACAATGTCACACACCACAGAGCCTCAACATGTAGTGAAGGAACAAACATTATCAGGACATATTACTAGAAGATTTTCATTCAACAGAAGAGTCAGGAAGAGTTTGGACTTACCGCTGTTCTGGCACTGGGAGCAGTGGATGAGAGTCTCTGGTTTGCCTTTCTTGTTGGCCTCCTTACCCTTCTGACATATGCCACATATAGCATTGGGAATGACCTTAGGCTGCAAGGGCAGAGTAACGCTATAAACGCCAGGCAACCAAGGTCATACACACCATCTGATTTAATGCTTGAATCAAAACCACTATGAGTTTTAAAATTAAATTAGTACATATACTACAGTAAATTGGATGCAGCTGCTTAAAAGGTATTACAATAGCCTAATATTTCAATTTTAAGAATGGTTAATGCATATAATGTATAAATACACAAGCCAAAAATACCAAAAACTTTAATTAAATAAAAAATAAAAATGTCACTTAAATCAAGATAAAAGACTACTGTTCAAAAATTCTTTTTTTTTTAAATTAATATTTATTCAGAAAGAAAACATTAACTTGTTAAGTGATAGCAAGATACATTTATAATGGAATGAAATATTTTTTTATTAAAATCGTGAGTTTTCCACAAAATTATTAAGCAGCAAATCTTTTCTTTTTTCTTTTGTTCAACACTGATAAAAATAAACGTGTTTCTTGAGCAGCAAATCAGCATATTAAAATGACTTCTGAAGAAACATGCCACACTGAAGAAAGGAGTTACGTATATTAAATAGACAACTTGACATTAGACATTAGCATTTTCTGTATTTAATCTCATTTATATTTTTATTCTTAATTGTAAAAAAAATGCAGCCTTGGTGAGCATAAGAGACTCTTTTCAAAAACACACACACAGACAGACACAGACAGACACACACGCAGACACAGACACACACAGACACACACAGACACACAGACAGACACAGACACAGACACAGACACACACAGATAACCCAAAGAAAAGTGTTTCACCACAGTAAACAAACTGGCAGAAGAAAAAGAAGTGTAACAAGTGCATAAAGCACACAAAATAGAAACTGTTCGTGTGCTACTTTCATTCAGCGCTCACAGTCATTAAGAAATCTCTCTACAGTCTAATTTCTTTAAAACCTCTTTATTCAAAAGGTTACTCTAAATAATGACATGTCTAAGGCCCTACCATAAAAAATAAAAACAGGCCAGTGACAACATTGTGGAAAACCAAACTAAAGGTTTCCAGACGCAGGCCATGGCTACAAGTTAAAGACACATTTAGATGTTAGTGAAGCTCACAGTTATGATAACAAAAAGACAAAATCCTTTCATTCGGTAACAGCAGGAAAATTCCAGCTGAACTAGGAGTATGACATAAAATATGAAAATCACATAACAGGAACAAGACCATTTAATGTGGTTTAACTACAAACACTCTTAACAAGACTCGAGAGATTGCATGACAGAGGGATGGAAACAACACACTGTCGAGTGAGAGCTGTACCTACCGTCTCCTAAATAAATCAAGACTGTCATACGTGCTGCAGTGATTTAGGACTGAAACCCCACACTCACTCAGAATACTGCCTATTCTTGTCTTTAAAAAAGTGAAACGTGTGCAACATTCAAAGAATGTTTCGACCAGTAGTATGCTACACGGTCACATGACCTTCTAACATCACACATGAGTGTAGTATAGTTATCATCCCTCAAAATAACGGATAGCATTCTAAAGTGAATTCCATTTTATGTTTACAAAAAAAGTTCAATTTCATTCTGGAATTCATTAGAGTTTAGAGTGCAGTGCATTGTGGGAAATGGAGTGCACTGCAGTGGACTGGCAATGTAGCAGGTCAACCTACTGTGCATACTGCTGGAGAACAGACGGCTCACGCTTCCTGAGAAACACAACTACAAGGAAAACTAGTAACGAAGACGGGGCTAAAATAAGCCTCTAGCTGGGGCGTATTTTTTAATAATAAAATATGCAAACATTTTTTCCCCTCAAAAACACATTAGATAAGAATTTACTTTTTCAATCAAGAAAATGTAAACCATCTGGAACAAAACCAAAAAAATTCACATATTGTACAAAGCATAATTTAAGTATGCAGAACTGTAGCTCAAATGCAAGCATATGCAGGCAAGTTATTAAATGACTTCTTGCAATATAACACTGCTAAATTATTGTGCATTGTAATTTACTTCGTATAAATTTTGTTTTCCTTATTTTCTAATGTGAAAAGGTAAACCTTTTGTTGATCCAGCAAGCATTTTGACAGGAAAAAAAGTAACTTACATAATTTATCAGAGTAAAACACGGATATCAAGCATATTTAAGGTGCCCACAAACTGATATTCAGTTTGACAATGTTATACCAAACAATCGTTGATAAGAGAGTAAAGCAACTAAAGGATAAATAAAGCTAACTTTAAAAGTGCACTCAGTACGTTTGTTTAACTGTTAAAGGCATAATTAAAAGGATCTATAAGGAAAAGTTTCTTCATTTATTCACCCTAATGTTGTTCCAGACTTTTTGTCCATAAAATGGAAGTCAGTGGAAACCAGAACGGTTTCCCAGAAGTCAGTCAATCAAAGTTTGAGACTATCAGCGTGGATTAATGACATTTCACACCAGCTGGAGGAATTATTTTTTAACGTTTTGCGAAGACGTATGATAACTTCATATGGTGCTTTCATTTATTTATTTTTAATGAGGGGAACTGTTTTGCTTACAGCTGCTGATAAATGGAAAAGTGCTGCAAACGTGCTTGGTGCTTCTTTTATTGCTTTTGCTAGTAACTTGGTTGTTTTGCAACACCCAGCTGGTCATGTGACCTCAACATTGTGGCACCCATAAGACGACGACTTCGTCCATATAGAACAGGGGAAAACATTACTGAGTGCACCCTTGATATTTCTTCAATTGTTTCATATCTATGGATTATTAGCAGTTTTTTTAGTGTTTAGCAGCCAAATGAAACCGCTCACATGCCCTTCAGCTTAACCGACAGGCAGGTGGAGAGATAAAGAGAGGTATTTTAAGCTATATGAAGTACTGTTCATTTTATGAGGGTATTTACCTTCACAAGTGCAACACAGCAAAAAAAAAAAAAAGACAAAAAAAAAAAACCTAAACTAATGGCAATGCCACACAAAAATGTTATTGCTCCAAAGGTCTGTGCAGAACACAGGAACTGTCACTGGGTTTCCTGGCACTGAAAACAAATGAGTGCCACTCTTCAAAGAGAAGATAAGTTCCATTTACACGTGCAGTCCCGATCTATGACCAACCGGGGGGAGAGTGTGTGTGTGCGTGTGTGTGTGTGTGTGAGAGAGAGAGCGTGTGTTTGGACCATGTACTGATGATCAAGTCAGAAGAAAGAAGACTTCTCTGCTGAAAGTGCTGGAAAAGACGAGTGGCGAAAAGGGGAGAAGAGAGGTGTTGGGTTATTTTAAAAAAGATCAGGGGCTTTTTTCTTCTACCTTGTACCCGGGGACAGATTTGTGTTGGACGGTGCGAGGAGTGGCGTCTTTGCTCTTGACTTTGGACTGAATTCCACTGTCTTGGCTGTCTCCGTCTGAAGTGTTTCCTGATGAGCTGTCCTGTAAGTGAATAAATATCTCAATCATTTAATACACTTACTATCATCCACGAGTCATGGTTTGCTTTTCGGATTATGTCAAATCTCAAAAAGGGACCGCTTTTCATGATCCAATTTATTCATAATAGTCAAAAGCTCTACTACTATAGAGTATTACTCATATTTTGAATTAGCTAGTCTTTTTAGATTTTTTTTTTTTTTTTTTTTTTTAGAAGTACTTTTGTTATGTGTTATGATGTTATCATTTTCATTCGTTTTTTTTATATGTAAATTTAGCTTTAGTTCCCTTTCAGTCGGTCACTTTCAACGTCAAGTCGGTGACCGACGAATATGGGATATCACTTCGATAGACCAATCTACTTCGAGTGTAAACTAAACGAGCCAATGCATATTGGCATGCAATTATTGCATCCAGCGGCCGCTGATCACTGCGTTAGTATAAGAAGGAATAAGAAGGTAGCAGGTGCAATGCATTCCAGTTTTTCGCTTCGGAGCCGAGCATTAGTATCGCTCTGCTCAACTGTGTCTGCTGTGAACTACGAGTTCAGCACGCTGTCGGAAGCTTTGTGTGTTGGCGAGACGGCGCTTCAGCGGCGGTCGTTCCTGTGTCGAGTGGATAGCACACTTCAGGCTGCACTACCCCTGTCGTGTTGAAAGCGGCCATTTCCCCTGTGCGCCTCAGCACTAAAAGAGCATTTCCTGAAGAGCAAATTTCTCTAAAAGAGCCTCACGTAAAGAGCCGGTATCCTCCTGTGTTCTCACCTCAAACGGGTAATGGCACTGAGAGGCCCCGGTTAGTGTCAGCTTGCTAAAACTACTCCAGAGTGTCCGTACTGTAGACCCTGTTGAGATCCTCCATCACCCTAGGCAGCTGGACGCGGCGGAACGTCCGGTGCCAGGCCTTCATGATGTATCCGTGAGAACCATGGAAGGGTGGGTTCCATATTGAGACCTAAGCGGTACTCGTATGTGTATATAACCCAAGAGGGTTTTTAATCAACTCAAATTTCTCCGCATACTCCTAAACGGATGCTATGTGTGTATTTGCCTCCGAGACCTCCTTCCGGAAGGATGGGGCTTCCGCAGTGTCCCAGTTCCAAGCGGACCGGGTACGTTTTCCCAGTGTTATCCAATCTAACCCAGTGAGGTAGTGCTTTGACAACAGTGAGTGGAGCTACTTGTTCTGAGCCCCGGCCTACACCTAATAGGGTCGCAGGTGGCTCGCACAGGGCACTGGAAGCGGCAGCACCCATGGCGCTTTGATAGGGATCCCATATTCGTCGGTCACCGTCACGTCCCGTCGCCATGGTTGCTGTACCGCCACTGAGCTGCCGGGTCCCCGGCTAGGCTACTCAGCGAAAAACTGGAATGCATTGCACCTGCTGCCTTCTTATACTCATGCAGTGATCAGCGGCCGCTGGATGCAATAATTGCATGTCAATGTGCATTGGCTCGTTTAGTTTACACTCGAAGTTGATTGGTCTATCGAAGCGATATCCCATATTCGTCGGTCACCGACATGTCGTCTCCGTTCCCTCCTTCAGGGAAAGAAGGTTACCATACGTAACCGAGACGTTTCTATTTCCGTTTTAGTCATTTTAGCACTTTCACTTGGAAATGTGTCCATAAACATTCAATATTTTGCAGTTGCTTTAGAGACACTAAATTGCACTGGACTGAAAACTATAGACTGAAAATCACATTTGAACTAACTAAACCAACTGTGCACTTTTATAAGTAACAGGCAGTCACCTGAAATCAACTTACAGAGGAAGCTTTATTTTTTCTGCCGTCTTCTTTCCCATCCTCACCTTCATCCGAATCCCCATCACTGTCCAGGGCAGGCAGCTCGGGGTCCAGTGGAGGCTCGTACAGAGCCGTGTTCAAAGGCAAGTAGCGGAGCTCATTTGGAGAGTACCTACAAACAAAAAACCCAGTCAGAACGCTGAACGAATTTAAGGCTTTCGTTTCGTTTGTCTCCAGTACAGTGATGGATGGTTTATTACGGAATCCACCTTTTGTAGTACTCTTGGAACTGGCCAGGAATGAGGGCGACTGGGTATGGACCGGTCCTGGTCCTTTCTGGAGGGAGGATTCTGTATCTTCCTTGAGGCACCTGAATAATCTGGGGGTAAAAGAGAACAAGTAATGAGACCTGGGAAAATAAGTGTGTTATCAAAATGGTTTAATGGGGTCTTTTATTTCTATTCTTATTGCTTTCATTCATTTCAAAAATGAAACATAGCGCTATCCTATCCATAGACCACAAAATAAATGGACACAGTGACAATTTTGTCCCGTTGCTTCTATGGACTCTCTATGGGTTTCTCCCTTGACTTTATGCCTCCCTCCACCCCTCCCGATAGCCTCATAGACGGTAAAAGATTGTCTGCAAGCTTCTCCTCCTGTCCATATGGTAATTTCTCTACTGCGTGACAGAGAGTCGCAGGTTATGATGCAATCGTTAGACTATTTTTACAAAAACTGCTTCTACGGGACCATAACGTAAGATACAAGGTAATGGAGCCTTTTATACATTTTCGTGTTTCTTAAGAAATAATGAATGGACAAATGGAGTATTTAAATGCCTCAGATGTAAAGTTATTCGCTTGTCAAAGTGACGCCAAAATGAATGGGAGTCAATGGAATGCTAACAGCAGGTGGGGGTCCGCTAGCCAATGGCGGCGCCCAGGGGTGCTTCAATAAAATCTGAAACCCTGCCCTACTGATCCTGACTGAGGTCTGTAAGTGGATGCTCAGGAGTTGGGGTTAGCTGCCAGGCTATTGTTAAGCCGGTCCTAGGGTTTTTTGGGTGGTACAACAGTTTTACATGCATTTTACACACCACAGTAACAGTACACAATCAGATTAAAGAACATGAGCACATCTTACATGTGTTTGAAGGTCAAAATAAGCCCTCCTCTCCTCCATCCGCTCTCGGTTGAAATTACTGTTGAATTCAGCAGCTTTTTTAGCTGCTTTCTTGATGTAGTCGGGCACTTTACTGGCTTCAACTTTTTGAGGATTCTGTTGCTGCATTTGCTAAAAAAAAAAAAAAAAAAAAAGTCTGACCATTAGGACTAACATACTTTTAGCTAAGTTCAACCATATTGGTCATTATTACCACATACACCAGCCTTTACTTAAAAAAAAATATAAAACTCACATACATATATATACATGCATATATATATATATATATATATATATATATATATATATATATATATATATATATATATATATATATATATATATATATATATATATATGTGTGTGTGTGTGTGTGTGTGTGTGTGTGTGTGTGATTAATTGCATCCAAAATATAATATTCTAATGTGTGTATGGAGTATATTTATTATGCATGCATATATAAAAGACACACATAGCATATATTTAGATACTATTTACATGTATTTACGTGTATATATTTATATAAATTATATCATATATATATAAATGCATTTAATATATAAATGTCAAATATTTATCTTAAATGTGTGTGCATTTATAGATACATAATAAATATACACAAAGTACACACACATATATTATTTAAACAAACTTATTTTGGATGCGATTAATCATTTGACAGCACTAATATATAAATTCATCAAAATAAATAAAGCTAAGCATTTTTTGATCAAAAATACAGTAAAAATAATAAGTAATATTTTTTAATACAAACAATTCAAATTTTAATTAATTCCTGGGAAGTAAAGCTGAATTTTCAGCATCATTGCTCCAGTCTTCAGTCACATGATCCTTCAGAAATCATTTTGATATGCTGATTTGCTGCCCAAGAAACATTTCTGATCATCATCATCATTACTTTTGATCAATTTAATGCAGCGGTTCTCAGTTCCAGTCCTCGCCCATGCACTTTGAATGGAACATATACGCTCGTGTCGAACTGCAATCATGGAGGAATATCCTGTGATGTCCACTTCGCAGGGCACTTACGTTCGAATAGAACAAACGTCTGAAGCCATAAGAGAAACATACAAAATGTGCAGAGCAGTGGCGCGAGGACTGGAATTGAGAACCGCTGATTTAATGTGTCTACGCCAAATAAGAGTATGTATTTCTTTAACAAGAGTAATATCTAAAGCCAGTAATAAATAAGAGAGTGTGTCCCTCACCGCACTCAGCGTGCTCACAGAGTACTCTTTAGTGATCCTCTGGCGCTCTCGCTCCTGGAGTATGACAGAGTACTCCGCATGTTTGACGGGATACTCCTTAATCATCAGATCAATCACTTCATCACTGCGCAGAGCAGTGAGGCCTGACGGAGAAGCGACGGAGTAAGAATAATAATTACAAAATAATGATTGTTTTTGTTTGTTTCACAGATTCAAGAGACGGAAACGAGAAAGACTGCATTCTTACCCAAAGTGCACTGTGTTTCTGTAATAACATTTTGTTCTCTCAGATAAAGTTTTTCTTTGTGAGACAGGTCTCTTCTTTCCAAATCTGGTATGAAGTAGAGAAGAAAAACTTTGGGTGTTGGGACAGTCACAGCACAATACAGAAAGTCTTCTCTGTCATGAGTAATTAAATCTGAAAATCAAACCACCGTTTGACCAATAACGTGAATACCACTCAATTAGATTTTTCTCTGCAGACCGTCAGAGGCTCATCGTTCATACCTGGATATTTCCGTTTGAATGAAGTGACTCCTAGGTACTCGCTCACTTGTTCCTGTAACATATAATACTCCCCTGAGTCATCTGGGGGCCATTTGTATTCAGTCAGATTCTCAGCAGGAAAGTATGTTGGTCTGTAATGAAATAGCAAACCTCAATACACAGTAAAAGAACAGAATAAAGATTCAAAACATTTTCAGTGAGCCAATAATTCCAGGAACAGGTGACTGTACTCAGTCAGAAATACATAACAGGTTATTTTTACCCTATTCATCTGTGGTCTTGTGTTAAAAGGGATTTGGCGGTCAGCGTGGTATAATGTGAAGAGTGTATGATGATCTCTTACCCCTGCTCGTGGCTGGAGGTGTCACAGCTCCTGGAGCTGTCTCCGGAGCCCATCCGCCGTCTCTTGGGGGCCTGACTACCATCACTGGAGCTCTCCTCAATGTCATCCTGTTGGAGGAGTCACACATTTCAATCTGGATTGAGAGGTATTATGTTAAGAAGGGCTATTATAGCTACGTCTAAAGCCCATTAAAACATACTATCAATGATTGTCAAAAAATACAAATAGGAAGACAGCTGGAGTCCGTTTATATGGTTTATTTGTTTAAAAGTATAATTACTCAGAACATCGTCCGTTCATCTAGATATTTAGCTTCATCGGCTAGCAGGCTAATAGTAAATAAACAAAGGCGACTGATGCTCACATTCACGTTGATATAGACGCAGTAACTGAACAGATGTAAACTTCCCATGCTAGAGTGTTATAACTGTGGTCTGTGCAACAAGATGTAGCCGCGAACACCCACACACCTTCACAGACTGCGTCCCGGGAGTCGCGGGATTGCTCTCGCACGGTCTCGGTGACAGAACCGCTGCCATGTTGACGCTCCGCTGATCAGAGAGCGTCACAGTCACAGTCCGACCGGAAACCAGGAACGAGACGAAGCGTTCCGAACACACAAACACACACAATATATATAATACACAAAATATTAATACATTTTAATATTTAAACAATTAATATTGGTAACAATTTTTTTTATCTATATCCCTCTCTTATTTACATTTTATTTAATTTTAATTGGAACGATTTATACTTACAGGAAATATTTGTTATGCCTTTGTATTATTATTATTATTATTTTAATAGACAAAGCATTAACTTTTTTATTTATATCTTATGATAAAACCTTTATCTATCAATTAAGGCTTAATCAATTAGACTATGTTTGTTGCTTTTCGAACTTATTATTATTATTATTATTATTATTATTATTATTATTATTATTATCCTCTTGAGACCCTGTGGCCTCATATGAGGACATTATATTTTTGTGAATTTCTCTGAGTCTGTTCATGCCACAGTTTTAGATCTGGATGTCCTGTACAGAGCACATTCAGGGCTTTTCAGAGATACCAAATGATTGGATGTTTCACATGACCACTCCCTCTCCTTGGTCATCAAAATGTCTGAAATTAATTTAGTGACACTCTTATAGAAATATGATAATATTTCTATAATATATTGTAGTTATCATTTAAATCTGTCTAATTTTTAAATTCTGTGTCATAAATCAACATCTCAGAAATATGTTATGGGGTTTCAAATCAAAATATGACTTTCTGTTACTAAACAGGACATTGATTTCATACATGTCCTCAGATGAGGACACCGGGACTAAACGCATGCTTATGACGCATTTTTGGAGACATAACAAATGAATAGAGAAAGAAATTATATTTCAATATTCTATGAAATATTATATATTATTATGAAAATCTTGACAATTATTACTCACATTATTACACTTCTTTTTTCATTACATGTTGCCCCAAAAACACATTTATATGCAAATTAGATTTAGTTTATAGATACATTGTATATAATTAGAAAACCCATTAATGGTAATTTTACACACATTTTGCAGAAAGAAAAATGTTATACTGAATTATTCTGTTATACCATAGTTGAGAATCATCTTTATACAAAGTTTGGTAAAAAAAAAAAAAAAAATCTTGAACATTAAAAATGTATTGGTGATTTAAAAAAATCTATTGTTTTTGCCTATGCATTTTCATTCATGTCTTTTCATTTTTTTTTTAGAAATTGAGTCCCGATGTCCTCTGCCGAGGACATAACATAACTTTATAAATGAAATGCATGAATGCAGAGCACAAGGCTGCACTGGGAAATCCTGTGTGTGATGCATGACATGCAATGTGCATCTATGCTTGCAAAGTGAATGAAACTGCTTTGCAGCATTTCACATCATGATAGACCCACTGTCCTCACATGAGGACATCTTTTTTCTGGGAAAACTACTTCCTGTACAAAAACAAATTTTAGGTATTATACTTATTAGGTCCTACATATCCCAAATAGCAAGAAAAATTATAAAATGCACAACAGGCAATCTCTCGGGTTTCAGGAGGATATTATTAATAATAATAATAATATTATTATTGTTGTTTAGCATGAAATACCGTCCTGCACTCCCATTTCCTTATGACCTCCTTGCCATTTGCTGCCCAGCACTGTTAATGTTTTTAATGTCTTGAAACAATTAATCTGTTAATGTTTAAGATTTATATTATTTTGTAATATCTTAAGTATTTTTTTTACTCTAATACCTATAGGTTAGAAGTTATACATTATTGAAACTAAAGGGCAACATTGATTAATGATTTCTATAATTAAATATTATAGAAAATAAATGACATATAACGAGCTTTGGGAAATCTGTTTACTACGGTGACGTTTCGATGATTGACTTCTCAACTGTCCAATCGCTGACCGCTTGCAAATTGTATCAGCCAGTCCAAACGCAGTAGGCGGGGCTTGTGATAAAACGGGCTGGATCCGCTCGCGCGAGCGTCTCTGGAACAGGAAGTGAAACCTGCTGCGGCTGAGCGCTTGTAGCACTGTGTCCGACTCCGAGAAAGTTTGGCTGCCGCTGACGGCTACGGGGCTTTTGAAGATGGACAGCCAAGGAAGAAAGGTGGTGGTCTGCGATAACGGAACAGGGGTATGTCCGCAGCTCGAACACCTGACATTTATTTTTGTCTCGTTCAACGTTAGCTGTTTTGAGTAAAGTTTAATGAGACCAAGGCAGACTCCTACCAGGAAGTAAAGAAAGCTTAGCGCATCTGTGAGGAATGTCTGACAGCTGCAGTGTCTTTGCCCTCTTATTCTTCTCGGTGTTATCCGACACTAAACTGATTTATATTCTATATTTATCCTGTTTAAAAAAAAATAGCGTTCACTTATTCCACAGACTGCATTAGACACTAGCAGCACAGTTCCTGCTAAATGTGCCTTGATTTGGTTATATTGTCCTCATATATATCTATATGATAATATAAACACAGAGGCACGAGTAAACATTCGTTTATGGGTCGGTTACGTGACCATACATCGATCTCTTAGCTTGCTAGCTCGCTCCAGTCATTGCTACCAAAACAAAATATTAAAATGAGTTTTGCGTCGCTATGGTTACAGATACTCTATGTTATAGCTGTCTGTTATGAAGTCATCCGCTTGCTTTGATAACGCTTTGCATATTTCAAGCACCGGGTAATGTCACTTCCTCACCTCGCCGATAGAAAGGAGTGTGCATCGAGTTTCAATAAAGTTGGAGGACGCTGGTCTTTGTGGATGATACAGTTTTAGTCAATATATAATAACTGCCAGAAATAATTTGCCCTGGAACTTGGGGGCGTGGTCATACATCCTCACGTCTGGTTATCCTCATGTTTGGTTAACGGATGGCGTGGACTGGTTTTCACTCGGGAATCTGGAAATAATGTGGATTGGGGATGTTTTGGTTGTGTATTTCAAGTAAACAGCTAATTTGTTGAGGTCAGGGCAGCCAATGAAATAGAGCCATGAGGCAGGCTCTGAAGGAAGTGATGTCACCCGTTAAAACCACAGCCTGCTCAGAGAACGTGGCTCTACTTGACCGACAACCAATAAATGAGCCTGAAAGCCTTCAGACCATTTTTGGAATGTTAATACAAGACACAATAGATTGAGTTTAATGCAAACAAGTAGCTGTTGGGGATGATTCATAGAACAAGTACAGACAGTAAAGGATGAAACCAGTCAGTTAAACACTGTTCTGAGCTGTGGATGGGAATTACCATTAAATATCTTAAACAATATGGGATGTTCAGTGCACAGATCATTTGTTGTTGCAGCAAGTCTGAATTAAATAAAAAAAAACTATATTTAAAACAGTTAAACAAATAAACAAAAAAGTCCCCAAATACTAACTGAAGTAAAGAATGCTGCAGAAAAGAGACCTTAAACAAGGAAACCCGTTGCTGGCCTGAAATAACATCTGTGGTTAACACGAGCTCGAGATATTTTCACATTTTATTCTTCAGCATAAATTTCATCAGTGATACCATACTTGGGTTTGTTTTTTTAAAACTCACTTGAACGCCAAGGGTCTTATAGGCCAGGGTTCAAAACACCTCTTTTTATTTTGTTTAAGTTTGGTTGAAAGTCTGCGTGAGAGACGTGGCTTTGGAGAGTGATTTCTTTCAGGGAGGATGGGGTCTTATGCTTTCAAAGCCTCTCCGAAATCGCCTACACTACCTTTAAAAAAGGAAGTTGTCAACAGGTTACTAAAGGGGACTACAGAGGCTCTTGGTGACATTAAACTTCAGGAAACCTCATCTACTCACTAGTTTGCCTCATAGCCTCATTGTGTATTTATACCCATGCTCTTGCTGTTTAACTCAAACTTTTATATTTGAAATGTATGCCTTGTCCAGATATCCACTTGAGAGCCTGTGCGCGCGACAGGAAGTAAGTGTGCAAGACTGTTAGTGTATCCCATCATGCATCATGTTGTGGAAATGAATCCAGAGAGGTCACGGAAACCTTTACGGTGTAAGATAAATACTACTAATAATTAGGTGTTAATATAATTTGGTAGTAAAACCAAAAATCAACGTTTTATTGCTGCAAAGATTAGTATATTTATTTTGTACAACATTTGGAACGGCTTTTTATCATTTAATTAAAATTGTCATGTTAGACGGACCGAACAGACATTTAGAAGTTGATTTTAAAATTAAAATAATGCTATGTTCACTTGCATTTTTGTGTGTCAGGCAATGAAAAGTTTGACACACACTTGTGTTCTTCATACTTGAACACTTGGACCAAATACAGGAAGTACATCAGAAGTAATCAAGTGCAAAGACCGCAAGTGTGGGTGTTTGGACAAGGCTAAAGTGTTATATTGCAGTATATTTCTTTTAAGACTGCTGTTTGAGCTTTTTTTTTTACATCTGCCAATTGCATTTATACTTCATCATTATTCATAAAAGTTGTGTTCATTTGTGAAGATTATAATGATGAAAAAATACAGATGCACTGGTCGACAACCGTAAATAGTGACTGGACATTTTTATTTATTTTTTGGCTGATATCTGTTCCAACCTTGCACACAAACTGCATTGCAGTCATTTCCCAAAATGCCATTTGTGTGGAAATATTATGAAGAAAGCGGAGAGAATACATGCTCATGCTAAAAACTGGAATCAGTCCATTTGGTTGTAAAAAAAAATCATCAATCAGAATCAGGCATGAAAAATCATGATTGGCACATCCCTAATGAACAAAATATATAAGAATCACAAACTTTTGTTGGTCACAAAGGTATTTCATTGCTGTAATAAATAAATAAAAATCTGTAAAACAAATGTTATGCTTTTTCTTTTTTCTTTTTTTTAAGGAAACCATTGTGAAGTTAACTTCTGTATTTTCAACAGCAAAGTGTTGTCCTTATGGCACTCTTATTATTCTGTTTTATAAAGCATATCTCACATTCATATTAAAAACCTGTAAATAGGAGAAAATGTTACATTTGTGATTTCTAGGCTACAAAACCTTTCAAGGTCATTGAAAAGTCAGGAACAAATTTTATGAATAAATAGTTTTTATAATTATGCTCATCTGTAAAATGTTTAATAAGCTAGGAATTGCTATTTGTGAGTAAAATCTAATACTAATCTAATACTTTTACAAGTGTTGGTAACATAATAAGTGGGATAGTGTACATCCAGTAAATCCATCATCCACTTCGCGTCAGTGTTTATTCTGTGATCAAAAATGGCTGGATGTACATTATCCAATACTTTATACATAATAACCCCTGCATCTGTGGACCGTAACATTAGCCAGTCATTAACATGTGTTTAAGAAGTCAAAAATTCAGTTCTGTTTTGCTTTTGTCTCTCTCCCTCTCAATCATTTAGTTTGTGAAGTGTGGTTATGCCGGATCCAACTTCCCAGAACACATCTTCCCAGCCCTGGTGGGCAGACCCATCATCCGATCCACAACTAAAGTGGGAAACATTGAGATTAAGGTGAGCTCCACACTCACACTATACCTTCCACCCGGTCAGATTAACCCCTTGGAGTCTGTTGTGGCAGTTTCTGAATGACAGTGTTGGTAATACTCTAGATTGATGGGTTCTCAAAGTTATTATCTTAATTGTTTTAGCGTAAGCCTTCATTCTCTCCTGTTTACCTTTTTATACTTGCACTCTTTCCTTCTTGTTCTTCACATGATCAAATAGAATAACAGAAAAATGGTAAGTGCAGCCTGACGTGTGTTGTGTTTAACACTGACTGCCTGCTGAGGAGAGTGTATTGCACCATGTATTTCAGTGGTGTTCGTGAGGTTGCGTATTATTGAGCTTTGATTTTCTTTTATCTAGTAGATTATCTAATTCCTTTTAACCTGGGCTGGGTGATATGGCCAAAAGAGTGCATGTAATTCTGTTAGTGTATTTGCTCTAAAATGGGTTTAAGAGTTTGTTCTTTTATTGTTTCTCAGTAACAGGATTATCATTTTAACCAAACATCTGTTGTAGCAACTGAATTCAGTATGTTTAATTACAAGAAGTAAAATATTAATGCAGATAATAAAATAATCAAGACATGTTGTCCACTAAATGAACACAAGGATAATTGATTTGTTTGTTTGTTTATGCATCATACAGTACAATAGCATAAACATAATTTTTTTTTTACTTAAAACATTTTTATTAAAGCATTTTAATATATTAAAAAAGGCCACAGTGAAACAAAATGTTTTGAATCGGTTTACTAATTTGGATACAACCATTCTAATGAATTAAAATGCAGTTTTTTTTCTTAACCCTTTAAAAGGCAAGACCATAAAGAGACATTAGAAAACCTCTAAACTGTTAGAGATTTAACGTGATAAGTTCTTTGTGTTTAAAAAAAAGTTTTCTTGTAAATGTAGGTGCACCATTCAGAAGTGTACAGGTAATAGCTAGTATCATAACCAAAGTTTAAACTATATTGAGTAGTATTCCGTTGAACGGCATATGCATTGAGCAGTAATAGGAATTTGATGTGAATTTTTAGTAAAATGTTTAAAGTTAAATTTGAAGTTGATATCACAAATGTTGTGGTTCCTGTGAGATTTTGTTTGGGCACTGTACCATCAATAAACTCTGGGTTACACCCGAACTCTAGATTTTTCTGATGTAGTTTTTTTTTGTCACTAAACAATCAGTTTCTGTCACAATATCACTTCTATAACAAAGCAGTCACTAAATATGGAATATTATATTATATATATTATATTTTCTAAAACACAAGCCACAAAATCTCAATGTACAGGTGCTGGTCATATAATTAGAATATCATCAGAAAGTTGATTTATTTCACTAATTCCATTCAAAAAGTGAAACTTATATATTATATTAATTCATTACACACAGACTGATATATTTCAAAAGTTTATTTCTTTTAATTTTGATGATTATAACTGACAACTAAGGAAAATCCCAAATTCAATATCTCAGAAAATTAGAATATTACTTAAGACCAATACAAAGAAAGCATTTTTAAAAATCTTGAAAAGTATGAGCATGTTCAGCACTCAATACTTAGTTGGGGCTCCTTTTGCCTGAATTACTGCAGCAATGCGGCGTGGCATGGAGTCGATCAGTCTGTGGCACTGCTCAGGTGTTATGAGAGCCCAGGTTGCTCTGATAGTGGCCTTCAGCTCTTCTGCATTGTTGGGTCTGGCATATCACATCTTTATCACAATACCCCATAGATTTTCTATGGGGTTAAGGTCAGGTGAGTTTGCTGGACAATTAAGAACAGGGATACCATGGTCCTTAAACCAGGTACTGGTAGCTTTGGCACTGTGTGCAGGGACCAAGTCCTGTTGGAAAATGAAATCTTCATAAATTTGCTTGTCAGAAGGAAGCATGAAGTCCTCTAAACTTCCTGGTATACGGCTGTGTTGATCTTGGACCTCAGAAAACACAGTGGACCAACACCAGCAGATGACATGGCACCCCAAACCATCACTGACTGTGGAAACTTTACACTGGACCTCAAGAAACATGGATTGTGTGCATCTCCTCTCTTCCTCCAGACCCTGGGACCCTGATTTCCAAAGGAAAGGCAACATTTACTTTCATCAGAGAACATTACTTTGGACCACTCAACAGCAGTACTGTCATTTATGAAGCAAGTCGTTTCTGACGCTGTCTGTTGTTCAAGAGTGGCTTGACGCAAGGAGTGCGAAGCTGAAACCCATGTCTTGTATATGTCTGTGCGTGGTGGTTCTTGAAGCACTGACTCCAGCTGCAGTCCACTCTTTGTGAATCTCCTCCACATTTTTGAATGGGTTTTGTTTCACAATCCTCTCCAGGGTGCGGTTATCCTTATTGCTTGTACACTTTTTCATCTTTTCCTTCCCTTCACCTCTCTATAATGTGCTTGGACACAGAGCTCTGTGAACAGCCAGCCTCTTTTGCAATGACCTTTTGTGTCTTGCCCTCCTTGTGCAAGGTGTCAGTGGTCGTCTTTTGGACAACTGTCAAGTCAGCAGTCTTCCCCATGATTGTGTAACCTACAGAACTAGACTGAGAGACCATTTAAAGGCCTTTGCAGGTGTTTTGAGTTAATTAGCTGATTAGAGGGTGGCACCAGGTGTCTTCAATATTGAACCTTTTCACAATATTCTAATTTTGTGAGATAATGAATTTAGGATCTTCCTTAGTTGTCAGTTATAAACATCAAAATGAAAAAAAAAAAATAAACATTTGAAATATATAATATATTAGTCTGTATGTAATGAATGAATATAATATACAAGTTTCACTTTTTGAATGGAATTAGTGAAATAAACTTTTTGATGATATTCTAATTATATGACCAGCACCTGTATATATTTATATTTTGATTTCATACCCCTAAAAGGGTGACGTATCCCCTGAGATTCAAACATTTAAAGACAGATTACAAAAAAAAAAAAAAAACATTTAATTCATACAATTTCAGTGTAAACCTAATAAGCTAATGATGAACAGTGGCTTTTTAAAGGGGTAGGTCCCCTCCAACATGTGTAAATATGTGAACTAGATCCACTTGTAGCAGAGGATGAGCAGATTTCTCACTACGAGCAGCCATGCAGATTTAAATGCTTGCCAGGCAAAGGGTTAAGTTTGAATGTTAGCAAAATATATTGTTAGTGTCTGATATATTGCTGAGCCCTACTTCTAATTTGTGTTGTATTTCTTGTTCTGTGTGTGTATTGATTTATGTAAAATGCCATGGGGAATGAATCAGACTTTCTCACTAATGTTTAGGTTTTTGCATAATTTGTTTTCTTACTCCAGTATTCACCACAGTGCATTGCTCAAAGTGCTCTTACGCTGCACTTTGTCTTCTGTTTCAATGCGGCAAATGTCTTTCACAGAACCTGGCAACTATTCAGATCCCAACCAGACATTATAGCTTAATTTTCTCCCCCTCCTCCGGTCCGAAATAGATTTAGCAGAAGTTGGCCTTAAGATGCAGGAAAATGTCGATGTCTCTGTTCAACGTCTTTTGGCCTCTATACTGTTTGAGGAACTAGAACTAAACCACTTGGCTCTAAATAGATTCTGATGTGTCATAAAAGCTACTTTGGTGTTCACAAGATATTGTTTCACACACAGAGCTCCTTTCAAAAGTCTTTTCGAGAAGCCTGCATTTCCCATCTCAGATAAACAAAATGTTGCTGAAGCTGTGCTGTACCCAGGATGTGAGTCAGACAGATGAAATTTAAGGACAGCAGGGCTTCATTGAAAACACATGGCACTACCAGACACATCCTGTAACCGTGCCAAAGAACACACAGTACTTGCACACTCCATGATAATCTGTGCATTTAACACCCAGTCCTTCATTCAGGGCCTTGCTAGTTATTAGAGGTATTTGCATAACTGGTAACAAAGCATAAACTAAAGGGTGAAATATGCTACACAACTCCTGCCCAGATTTTTCCCCAATTTGCTGTCTGTCAAAGCCAGTCTGTGGATTTTGGGCAGTCAGAGTTAACAGATTTCAGAGAAAATCATGTCGTGGATGATAGACACAGACTTCAATTTTTAGCTTCATAGAGCCAGAGAAGATCAGACATGAGCTAGGTTTAAAACAAATTGTTTCATTGGTCATGCACCTCATAGCAACAAGGCACATGCTTCTGCATGTTTGTTCTCCGAACGATTTGTAAGTTGTTCATTTAGTACGTTTAGTGGTTTCCTCCATTTACAAAGTTGGCAAGGGTTTGATGTCTTGTTTAAAAACCTGTTCTGGTTTTAAAAGCCTTGTAGTGTATTTCATCCTTAAAGTTTAGGGGTTTAAATAGAGTCTTAGCATGAACTCTCAGAACAAAGATAAGTCTGAATTATACAAAAGCTAGTTTGCAGAGTTGTATTGTAACAGTGGAACTAATAGAGAGATGCTCTCTGTGGTTTAAATCTTGTGACGAAGGGCCCTTTCACAACAAGAACGATACTATAATGATAATCATTACAAAAACTATACACATGGATTATTAACATGTTTATTCTAAGAAAACGCTGCAGTTTTGTTTTCTGCTGCTTTAAATACATTTAGGTGGATTCTGATTGGCTGACAGTGTTTACAATTATTTTTGTAAACGTTATTCCAAATATGTCGTTCTTCTGTGTCGTTATTGATATAGCTGTACTATGGGTGTCCCAATTCTCATAATTAGAACAGTTATTAAAACTTTACAATAATCACCTTTGAATGGGTCTTTATGTCAGTGCTAACACTGCGAGCAGAGAAGCCTGTGAATGAAAATGCATGGAGGTCTGCTGTTCTGTGCATGCTGGTTCTACTGAACGAGCACAACATCTGTCCATACGCTCATCTCATCCCAGCGGCTGTGTTTACTGTGCTTGAGCTCTCCATGAGCCGTAACATGAAGTTTCCTTGTGCCTCAAACTGTAACTCCGCACAGAATGTGGATCAGCTGTGGCAAATCTGGGACATGAGATTCCCGGTGCCAGCCATCTGTTGTGGAAATGCTGATGCTGGGCTGCCACATTGAAAGGTTTTTGGTGGATACTGACCTATGGTTTCATCAGCATACCTATGAAGTGAGGTGGTTTTTCTAACCTGTGACCTGTGATTGTTTCAGGATCTGATGGTGGGAGACGAAGCCAGTGAGCTGCGCTCAATGTTGGAGGTCAACTATCCCATGGAGAATGGCATCGTCAGGAACTGGGATGACATGAAGCACTTATGGGATTACACCTTCGGTCCCGAGAAGCTCAAAATCAACTCGCGTGACTGCAAGATCCTCCTGACAGAACCTCCCATGAACCCGACCAAGAACCGTGAGAAGATCATAGAGGTGTGTAGTGAGAGCATACATGTTAACCTCTCCAAGTCATGTTTCACCACATAATCCAAAGAAAAGGTAACAATAAATTATACTTTCCATAATGTCAAATGAAGATGGCCCTTCCAAATATTATTTGCATATTTCTGGTGGTTTAGTGCAAAATTACCTCTATAAGTGTGAAATCTATGCGGATTGGAAATGTCACTAAAAAAAGTTGTAAGTATCTTATCTGGATGATACATGATACAAGTTTGATCATACAAGTATGATACAAGTTTGGCCTATCCTCCCAAAAGTTTGGACAATTTTGGTGCCACAAACTCTGAATATACACTACTGTGTTGTAGCGTAGCCACATATGAAGAGACATATGTTGGTATGATTAATCGTATATTGTCTACATATATTATGTTATTGTCTCCCTTCTGTAAGTCATTACTCCATTGTTACTCGGTCATTACCCTCATTGCCAGGCGCCTTATCGCCCTGCAGCCCAAGCCTGGTCTGTATCTGGATCGGAGACCTCCTGGAAAAAAACTAGGTTGCTGCTGGAAAACTAAGCCTTTTTTTTGCACAGGCCTATCTTAAGGGTTAATGGTCCCACCTAGTGATCAACTGTAAAAAATAAAAAAAAAATACGCATTTTCCCAAAATATGGGTCAAAATAAGATTTGTCACCAAAAATCATTCCATTAGCTCAAACAAAGAAAACGTTGTGGCCAAAACAAGACTCAACTATACCCTCTAGACATTTTTTTCTGATGTAAAGTTGGGCATTTTAACATGGGGAGTCTATGGAAATGACTCCCTTTTGCAGCCAGCCTCAAGTGGCCAGTCGATGAACAGTTTAAGCTACTTCCATATGGGCTTCACCAGAGAGAAGGGGAGGTTGGCGCTTGGTCCTAACACCCCAGTGATGGGGAAGCTATACTGACAAAAAGATATGTTAAACCGAAGTCCTGACTCTTCTGTGGTCATTAAAAATCCCAGGATGTCTTTCGAAAAGAGTAAAGGTGTGACCTCGGCATCATGGCCAAATTCAGCCATTGGCTTACTGAGTAACAGTAGTGTTCAATACACTATATGTAATACTTTATTTCTCATAATTCAACCCCAAAATCAGTGCGAAAACAGATGCTTTATTTGAACACTTCACACCAGACATGAGCAGCAGAACTTTAACAGAGGGAAAATCTTTTTGATTTGGGTCTAGTGTTCTTATAGTCATTTTTCTTCATGTTTCTTAAATTCATTTGACTTTGTGTTTGTCCCCCTGTCCTTTAGGTCATGTTTGAGACATACCAGTTTACAGGTGTTTACATCGCCATCCAGGCTGTTCTGACACTCTATGCTCAAGGTGATTTTAAACCTCAACATGTTGAGTTGGGAAGCATTGTATTGTACCTACAGTAGTGTGTCAACTATCAGTGCATGGCTTATTTCAGACACTGTATCAGTATCTGTCTGTTGTGCTACACCCAGGCCTGTTGACAGGGGTGGTGGTGGATTCAGGCGATGGAGTCACCCACATTTGTCCTGTGTATGAGGGCTTCTCTCTGCCCCATCTTACAAGGAGACTCGACATTGCAGGACGGGACATTACACGCTATCTCATTAAGGTACACAAGATTTCAGTTTACATGCTTCAGCTTCTAGTTTAAAATAATGTTAAGTATATAATTTAACTTTTTTGATTTCCTCATTTGACACATCAGAGCTTAGATGTCCCACATTACCATAAAATGCCCTATTCACACATTGAAACAAACCCTTTGTATTATTCAGTCCTAGAGGCCATTTAAAATTGCCAAGGATTGCTAAATTGCAAAAAACCCATGGTTTAGAGACATGCTTTTTAAGAGTTTAAAGGGATAGTTCACCCCAAAATTAAAGCTCTGTCATTGTTTCCTCACCTTCAAGTAATTTCAAACCTGTATGCATTTCTTTCTTGTGCACAACATGATAGTTTGAAGAATGTTGGTAACCAAATAATTTATGGACAAAAAATACATTAGAAGTCAATGGGAACCAAAAATGTTGTCATCATTCTTGGCATCACTTTCATGTTCCACAGAGAAAAAAAAGTCATTTAGGAATTGGCCCGAGGGTTTTGGAATGTTTTGAGGGGGAGCAAATAGTGATAGAATTTTGCATGAACTATTCCTTTAACTTATTTTTAACTGGAGGCCTGCATTTTTAGAACGCTGTGTCATGCGCGAGAAGCTCTAGAGTACAAGACTGAAACACATTGGTCTGTTTACGCAGAAAAACAGTGCAGTGGAATGAAAAAGTGCATTCTGTTTGAACCGCCCTTTAGACTATAATTGTGACATGTCACCTAAAAAGCGTTTTTTCATACTTTCTGGAAAACATAAGTTGAAATTGTATTGTATTGCATTGTATTACTGCATTATAAACATAATAATGGTGTGGCTCATGTGCCTCTCTCGTTCAGCTCGATGTTTTACGTGCTTAATGTTGATTTAATTTGCAACATGTTTCAGATGATGAAAAACATGACTTATATTCTGTAAAATATGGTGAATGTTTTTTTCTTTTTTGCCACACAGTTGCTCTTGCTGCGAGGTTACGCCTTCAACCATTCGGCAGACTTCGAGACGGTGCGCATGATGAAGGAGAAGCTCTGCTACGTGGGATACAACATTGAACAGGAGCAGAAGCTTGCTCTGGAGACCACCGTATTGGTGGAGTCCTACACGGTCAGTTTGATCTGACACTAGGAGGAATTTCATGTAAAGTTTAATCGCGAGCTTATGGAGTCAAAACAGGGCCACATACTGTATACTTGGAAAAGAATTGAAGTATTGCAAAAGAAAATCAAGGATTGCAAACAAAAATAAAAAATTGCTAAATATAAATGAAACAGCGCAAAAGCAATGATTGTTACATATTCAGCATGGCTATATCTACTAATTTATTTGCAACGCTGCTTTTATTTTGAGTTTCAGTCAAGTTTGAGCTCGCGATACCCTTTTCCCCTTTGCGCTTTACGTTTCTGCGCATCTCACTTTCTGGCACTGTTTTGTCATGGGGGTGGAGTCAGGGGATGGGGGTGTGCACAACAGACCTGGGCACGTTGTTTATTTTTCTCAATGTGCACATGTTTATAGCATTAAAATGTCTATTGTTTCATTTTGTTCACTAAATGTGTATGAACCGTGTTTGTTTAAAATCTCTTAACATGTGGGACGACGCCAGTGCACAGAAGCGCTCTTTGTTTTCATTCGTTCAGAGTCACTGCTAGTTTTAATGTAAAAGAATGCAATCAACTTCTTATTTTCATTTGCAAAACTTTATTTTCTTTTGCAGTACTTCAATCCCTTTGCAAGTATATATGGCCCTGTTTTGACTCCATACAAGCGTGCATTCTGAAAAGGTGTTAATGGCCTGCAGGGTGAAAGTATCCTTCTCTCTGAGATGTTCAAAAGTTACACTTCAAATGTTACAGTGAGGCAGAAGTTTTTCTGGCTGAGGTTTTTAGTATGTGGTTTCACAGATTTCCCGCCGGGGCGCAGAAGTGTTCTGTGTTTCCATGGTAATATGCTCTTCAGTTTGGATTTAGCAGCAGGGAAATTCTTCAGTCTACACTTGAGACCACACTCTGCTGGATTCTGATTGGCTGCTGGGTGTGTGATGAAACAGAGCGGCCTCAAGGGGGCAGCGCTCGCTGACAAGTTGTTCAGAGTAGTGCTCATCACACACACTGTGCAAAGTTCCTTCTTTACTTTGAGTTGTTAGGCATGGGTGTTGTTTTTCTGTTGATTTTCTTTCTAAAAGTCTTCTTCAAGAGAAAAAAGAAAGAATCAACTGAGCAATTTTTGAAACAAGGAAGGCTGTGTGATGTTGGAGTTGTTAACCAGCATGTAACATCATTTCCTGCGTGGCCACAGCTGGGAAGCTCTGCATTTCCGACCTCTGGACATCCTCAATGGGCTCTTTATGTCCTCCCACGCACCCGTGGCCATTTTCTCATTAGTCATCAGGGTTTTGCTCGGCTGTGTGTTACGCTTCAGACCTGAGACTTTGCTCTTACAGGAGCATCTCAAGATCAAGGTCGATTTGAAGGAGTGAAGCATGTGATAAGAAACCAGCCAAATGTTGACACGAGGTGTGGTTATTTACTCACAGTATTTTACAGCAAGGTTACTTATCATAAATCATAAATACTTGCTGAGGTCCTGTTGCCACTGTACACTGTTTAATAATGCAAGTCACATATCACTTTTAAAAGAAGTTAATAGTTTTATTCAGCAAGAATGCATTAAATAAAATAAATGTGAGAAAATGTTTTCTTTAAAAAAAAATACATATTTAAATTCACCAGAGAATCCTATATATACCACAGTTTGCACAAAATATTAGGCAGCACAGCGGTTTTCAACTGATAATCACAGATAATAGTAAAGAAATTAGTACTTTTATTCAGCAAAGTGATCATAAAAAATATTTCAAATAAATGCTTTTTATTATTATTATTTTTTTTTTCATAAAGAATTCTGAAAAAAATGATCACAGTTTACATAAAATGGGAAGCAGCACAACCGTTTTAAACAGATAATGTTTCTTGAGCAGCAAATCAGCATATTAAAATGATTTCTGAAGATCATGTGACACTGAAGACTGGAGGAATGATGATGAAAATACAGCTTTAATTAAAAAATAAATTACATTTTAACATACATTCACATAGAAAACAGTTCTTTTAAATCGTAAAAATATTTTACAACCTTACTGTTTTTAATTAATTTTTGATCAAATAAATGCAGCCTTGGTGAGCATAGAAGACTAATTTATATTATGTTTTATAAAAAATAATCATGCAGTTTTGGGAAAACATGAAAGTTGGTGATTTCTTTAAGGAAAAGTGATCTCTAATATTGTTCATTTATATCGCAATACCTGGTATTAAACATCCATGTTTACTATAAAAAATAGTACTATGAATTTATGAATTCCAACACTGACTTTAATTTAATACTCAATTATCAGAAATCTAGTCTAATGGCTTCTTTAGGGAACTAGACATTTTATACCAGCAGCAGAAACCTCAAGTATGTTGTGAACTTTGATGTATTGGCATGCTGACTGGTTTAAAGCCTTGATGTTTTTATATTCTCTGTTCTCCAGCTCCCTGACGGCCGGGTTATTAAGGTCGGAGGGGAGCGCTTCGAGGCCCCAGAAGCTCTCTTCCAGCCGCACCTCATTAACGTGGAAGGGGTCGGAGTGGCCGAACTTCTCTTCAACACCATTCAAGCAGCAGACATTGACACCAGGTGAGCTCCACTTCTCCAGTAGCTGATACGACAAGACACAATCTGTCATCTAAAGATGGTCTCGTCACTTTAGTAACGTCAATGGAGCTGACTGTGTGTTGTTATCAGTGCTTCCCTTCTCTCTGTCCCTCAGGTCCGAGTTTTATAAGCACATTGTTCTGTCAGGAGGATCCACCATGTATCCTGGTCTGCCCTCTCGACTCGAGAGGGAACTGAAACAGCTTTATCTAGAGCGGGTACTGAAGGGTGATGTCGACAAGCTCTCGGTAAGTCTTCCAGTTCTGTGCACACGTAAACATGTCACCCTGCAGACAGAAATCGCCATGTTGCATCTAAGGTATACTAACAACTCCGTAAGTAGGGCTGTGTGATCTAGTGATTATTGGCATAGATTTAGCAGCATTGTGAAGACTCAGTTTACATCAGGGTAGAGTGGGTTGACCGATGAACCACAACCTGAGGAAGGATGTTTATAATTACAAAAGGCCTTTTACTTGCCAAAAAAGTGTGAACTGTCAGTCAGAAAGCTGAAAGCATGTAGTAGATTACAGGTTTTTCAGTAGTGCTTCGAACATGTTGAGCCTTTGAAATGTGCTTATCAAATACAATGCAGAAGGCTTTGTAGGGTTTAGCTGGGAATGGGATAGAAGAGTATACTCATATGTGTCGTAATGCCTCCGGTGCACCAGCAGATGGGGCTGCATCATACCCCTAAACGGCCTCGCTTACACAGGACGCCCCATACTGCCATACAGCCGAGCCCCATCTCATTTAAAACCTGGCCACTGGCCTGGAAAAGCATTTTGGGGAGCCTCAGAGTGGGCTGCATGTCTGCCCTCTATATATAGATGATCAATTACAGATGGTATGCCTGATAGGGTCTCTGTCTGTCCCCAAACTGTGTTTAAGACTTTACACGAAGGCCTCCGTGAGACCCTTTCAGCCACCTGTTTGTGGCCCGTTCAGGGTCTGAGAGGCTCCGCATGCGCTGCGCACCTCATTATCCTCGATTCAAGTCGGGACAGTGAGCTTTTTATGTCTATTAAAGAGATCCATTCACAGTGTTTTTTTCTGGTATGTGGGTCAGTGTCCGTTCTGTTCCCCTCCCCTGAAATTCTGTTTGATACCCCCATAGAAATTCAAGATCCGCATCGAGGACCCTCCCCGCCGCAAGCACATGGTGTTCCTGGGTGGGGCGGTGCTGGCTGACATCATGAAAGACAAAGACAACTTCTGGCTGACGCGGGAGGAGTATCAGGAAAAGGGCGTGCGCGTTCTGGAGAAGCTCGGCGTCACCGTCAGATAAACCCCCGAGACCCCTGCGTCTGTCAGTGCATCTATTTCACACACCCTTCTCTTCTGTTGTGCCGCTGAATGGTGTCATCGGGGGTGGATTATGAAGGGGACGGGAGGTTTAGTGTTGTTTTGGTCCTCTGTCACTGCACTGACACATGTTTAGCGGAGATCGGCTCATTCCTGCTTTGCGATCCATTTTCTTTTCCCTTTCTTAGTGACAATGTTGGTTATAAATATAATTCATATATAATACTATTCAAAAGTGTGGGGTTGCTAAGATTTGTGAAATATTTTTGGAAGAAATAGTTTCGTCTCCCCAAGTTATTTGACGAAGAATACAATAAAAACAGTAATATTGTGAAGTATTACGCCATTATATATTTTTAAATATATATATATTTTAAATGTAATTCATTCCTGTGATGCAAAACTATATTTGCAGCATCATTCCTCCAGTCTGTAGTGTCACATGATCCTTCAGAAATCATTTTAATATGCTGATTAGCTGCTCAAAAAACATTTCTTATTATCAATGTAAAAAAAAACGGTTTTTAATATTTTAATGCTGTTTAATATTTTTGTGCAGACCATTATAATTTTTTTTTGAAGAAATTTTGTATTGATGTAAAGTCTTTACTGTTACTTTTGATCAGTTTAATGCATCCTGCAGTATATATTCATTAATTAATATTAATTCCAAACAGTCTTGCAAACTTTTGAACAGTTGTGTGTACTTTAAATGAGATTAATAATGAAAATCATATTTAGTTAATTTTTTCGTAGTATCAGGATTAAGTGAACATGGATGTTTTCAATTATTTCACCACTTTTAACCATTAAATTAGAACTTATTGTTTTTACCTTGTACCCGAGTGCTGCACTTTTGACAAGGGGAGCTTATTTATTAAGAAGTGTGTGTGTGTGTGTGTGTGTATTTAAACTAAACATTTTATTTCATTTTCCATCCTGCTAGTCTTTCGTAATATCCCTCGAAACTAACGAAAGGCCAGTTCCTCACAGACATCATCTCCAGGAAGTGACATCATTTTGGTGGGAAAACAGCAGCACATGCAATATTAGAAAAAAAAGATGAATGGATTCTGTGATGTTTTGTAATTTGCGGCTTGTAACATCCTGAAACACGTCCACTGTTTGAACTACAGAAAATTACAGAAACCATATGATCTGATTAAAATCACACACACACACAGTCAACTATTAAACAGTCCGTGCCTAAGCACTGGTTAACTTTAGCTCTTTCTTTTCTACCTGCATCTTTTTTTATGTCCTGTCGTTTGTCTAAATAATTCATTTCAAAGTGTCTGAATTCTGAAATTGCTTTTTATTGTTACTGCATGACAGAAATGACCCAATCAGTGATGAGCTTCCAATGGTTATGACAGGCACCATCATCACTTCTGTATTACTGCTAAGACTATTGTGAGCTGTAATGATCACGACAGGTTGTCAGTCCGGTGACAGAGACACAAACCTGTTATCATCGCCATTTTTTGTTTTCTTCCTAGAGGAAATAGCGGTTCTCCTCCAGTGTTACGACTGAAACTGAGCAACCAGAACTTATCAAGGTTATTTTGAGTGAGGTCAATGAGCTTTAGCTGTAGCTGAGGGAAGCCTTTCTTCTGTTTCTGTCCGTCCCGTCACTGTGTCATGTGCTGGTCCAGAATAACAAGTGCTTCTCGCGTTACTCTTAAGTGTTTGGCCTGAGAGTCTGTGGGATTTTTACTAATGTATTTATCAAGCAGGCCGGTCTTCTGTAGGTCTGCCTTTGAAAACGGTTTGAGCACACCACAACATACTGTTTCAACTCAAGTTTTGTGTTGCTTATATATCAAGAAATATATATTAAGAAGATGGGATTTGTTTTGATTCCATTAATCCCTATTGTTGTTATTATTGTTGTTGTTTTTTTACTTCATTATACATTTTCTCTTGCAGTGCTGTGTCTGGCTTAGATTAAAATAATAAAAAATCTTCTGCAATATCTGTCGGACAGTAGCTTTTATTGAAATAATTTGATAATAAGGGATGCTGTTTTATGTACCTGGTTTCGGAAGTATATCAGGTGTAGATTATATCGTTTTGGATCGATTATTTATGGACATTCATAAAGTACATAAAAAACATTGATAATTGAGTGTTCTGCATCTTAATTGTCTCGTGCATATATTAAAGGCACCATATATTTGTCTGTTATTATTTTAAAAATGTATTCTTATCCAGTGCCAAGCTCAAATTACGTAAGTGGATCTTCTCTCTCTCTCTCTCTCTCTCTCTCTCTCTCTCGGTCATAGCATAACTGCTGAATGCTGATTTAAATAAAGATTGTGATGTATACATCGCTTGTGATTTGTTCCTTTTTTATCACTCTCTAATCCAAAAAGAGGACAGTTTAACCTTCTGTGAATGTTTTACCACTTTTCCGGTGATCAAACATTTGCTGTAGCCACCAATGAGTGCTCGGGACAGTCAGTGCTGAAACGTCACATGATCGTGAGGCAGTTCTTATCTTGAAGTATGACTGAAATCACTGTAATTGTTGATCGGAAGGTAGTTAACAATTGTCAAGTGTCCGAAGCAGTGTGTATGGCCTGAAAAGCACCTTCCTGATTACTTTATGGCATCTGAGATACTTTGATAAGATTTCCAAATGATGCTTATTGGTCAACACTGGCAGTCCTTTCTGTAAGTCGTTGTGTAAGTGTGTAGTATAAAGTGATTGGATGAAGAATGCTTTAAGGGAGCCCTGATTTAAAGTGATCAGTGAGGAATTTGGTGAACGTAGCCCTCGGGTCTCAAAATGCCTCTCTAGCCCCTTGATCAAAGCATGTCTAATCCACAGCTTTCCCTCCGAGTCAGAAGTTACACAGATAAGGAGTCTGCGCTGTCCACCTTTGACCCTGTTTACACTTTCCAGAGGAGTCGATGCACTGAAGTAGCACTTGAAAAACCTTTGTTGTTGTGTAACGTTAGGAATCGTTGCTCACATATAAGGTGGACAACACAGAAAAGATAAATCCCCCCCCACCGCTGTGCTGAACAAAAAGACAAATTCAGAAATATTTGGAATCAAAGTCATGGATAATGACCAGTTTATGTACGTTTTTGCTGTAACTAGCATGGCCTGTTATTTGAAGACAGTTCAGTTATATTATTATCCATTCACTAATTTTCTATTTTTACTGAAGATCAAGACCAAGCACATCCGTATCAAATTACAGAATCACTGGGATCCCAATTTAAAAAAAGAATAATTAAAAACCACTACAAATAAAAATCCTGAAAGAAGACATAACTTTTTTAAGGCCTAGAAAAAATTTCTAAGCCTTAATAACAAAGTCATAAATACAGTACAAAAGGGGTTTATGTTTGCCAAATATATTATTTTTATATGAAATTCACAAAAATCACGAGTAAAAAAGTGCTGCATGACAATGAAAAAGTCAGATAGCATAATATTTTTTATCTTTGAGAAAACGTTTTTTACTAAACACATTTGTATAGCAAATAGTTTTGAGTTTGTTTTATTAAATTTTTACTTTGTGCTTTGTTTCTTTATATATATATATATATATATATATATATAGTTTTGCCTCGTTTTTTTTTGTTTTTTTTTTTTGCTTTGTTTTGTTTGCTGCTTTGCTTTTTATGTTTTGTTTTGCCTTGTTTTTTTTTGCTTTTTTGTTTGCTCGTTTTGGTTTTAGCTTGTGTGTGTATTGCTTAGCTTTTTTGTTTTGTTTGTGTGTGTGTGTGTGTGTGTTTCTTTTTGCTTTGTTTCGTTTTGTGTGTGTTGTTTGTTTTGTATTTTTATTTGTGTGTGTTGTTTTGTTTTTTTTGTATGTTTTGTTTTGCCTTGTTTATTTGCTTTGTTTCGTTTTGTGTGTTGCTTGTTTTATTTATTTTGTATTTTTATTTGTGTGTTTGTGTGACAATGAAAAAGTCAGATAGCATAATATTTTTTTTATCTTTGAGAAAACTTTTTTTACTAAACACATTTGTATTGCAAATAGTTTTAATTGAGTTTTGTTTTATTTAATTTTTACTTTGTGCTTTGTTTCTTTATATATATATTATTTATTATATATTATTATTTTGTATTTGTATGTGTGTGTGTGTGTGTGTTGCTTTGGTTTTTTTATGTGTTTTTTATTTATTTGTTTTATTTTTGCAATTGAAAAGGGGTCAGCTTCGCATTCCATCTCCTTGAAAAACTAAAGCATGACGGTTTCTTGTTAGTAAATGTGAGATTTATCCAATATGCGTAAGTTGTAATGCCACTTCTTTAAGCAGCAGTCCAGCCAGACTTCCGTCCCTCAGTATGAGGATCTGTAAAACGATTCCCACTGGTTTGAGAGGCGCTCGGCTGCAGTGTGACCTCATCGCTTCCGCCCTTCTTCCTCCTCCCCCGCGAGCTGCTGCTGCTGCTGCTCGATAATCCAACATGGAGTAATCAGAGATGGGGCTCGTCGGGGCCACCCTCAGCAGCAGCGACGCATATCTCATCTAAGAGATCCTCGGAAATACACGGAAGCGCTCAAACTGTGGGAAACTATTCGGGAGGATCTGGTTTAGCCTTTTTGTATTCCAAGAGCTCCCAGGTTTTCAATAGCAACTGGTTAGAACCAGTGAAAAAAAAAGAAGAAGAAAAAAAAAGAAAAGAAACGAAAGACCCATCAAGACGGAGACGAGGAGAGGAGAGCGCGCAGCACGGACACACGCTATAGAGGGATTATTTGGAAAAGAGTGGCATAAAAATGACGAGCGAACAAAGTGCACCCGCTGTGGGATTTTTTTGTAGGTGAAACGAGAAAATGATTGAAGAAACACACCCAAACGAGTAAGTACCTGGAAATAAATGTCTGTTTTTGGAGGGTCGTTTTTTGTTCTGCACGTTTGTTCACATCTTTCACGGCGCGAGGCACAAGATCGCATCTGAAGACGGAGCTGGGAAAGTTTGGGAATCTGTTTTGCGTGGAAATGTTGAGTGGTATTGTCAGGGGACGGGGGGATCATGGGGCCCTCGTCCGGAGGAGGAGGAGGGAGATGGAGTGGGGTGGATCGGAAACATTTTGTAAAGGGATCTGATGTTTGAAAGGCCCTTCCTTCAGCATTCCTCTGTGTTTGCGCGTCACATGTTGTTTTGCGCAGCAGAGACATTGTGTTTGTTTGTTTCTTGAACAGTTGAGCTTGCGTCAATATATTGACTAGTCATAATAACCGAAATGGTTTTATTTTGTTGGAAGTGTGTTGCAGTGGTTGTATTTACCCGCCTTTTGTTTGTTTTTGTGTTGTTTTTTTCTCCTCGTCGGGCGCTTTGAATCGTCCTCATTTGCATACAGTGCTCCATTCATAAAAACAGCATTTGGCCGCGTGACAAAGCGTTATAATTGTTACTCGGGCTGTTTAGTCTCCTCAATTGGGCCTGAAAGCGCTTGGTTAACCCACGAATGTTAACTTACGTCGAATAATAAGTGTTAAATGCAGTTTTAACCACAGTTAGCCGACATATTTTCGCCGTATGTTTTTGTTTTTCGCCGACGCGACGGTGGGCTCTCGTTTAGGCCCACGCGTTATCCGTCATGTCTCCAGCTTAATTTCCTAATATCGCGGCCCTCCGTGACAGAGTAGCTGTCACACGTTAACAACAGTGTCCTGGCGGATGAATCGGAGTCAGTCTGCCAGGGCTTGTCCGACGGAAGGGCGAAGGGCAGAGCAGTTGTTGTTTGCGCTCATTCATAAAAGCTGTAACCTCCAGCCGCTCCATTCATGACTGAAGCGAGCGTCTGATACAAGAGTGCAACTACTCAACGAGTTACAGCTGCTCACCAAGAGTATTTATAACAGTTCCTCCAAAGTAGCATATATATATATATATATATATATATACTCAGTGTTTGCTACTACAATAAAATAGCGAGAAATAAACGTTTATAACGAGTTTATTCACGTTTTTTTTTAATGTAAGGGTTCTTGCATGAGTAGTTATGATGTGTTTACCTTTATTAAATTTATACCAAAGTTACTCTGCTAATAAAAAAAACTGTGTTTTTTAAAGTAGGGCCCACTTATAGTAATATTATATTATATCACATGTTATATAAAGCCTACTACTACACATTTAAACCAATCATTTGATACAATACACTTATTTAGTACATGCTTGTAGACTATATATATATATATATATATATATATATATATATATATATATATATATATATATATATATATATAAAACACCTGCATGTAATTACATTTATTTACACTGTCAACCCATAACCCACAGTTAAACCTAACCATACCAATAAACCTGTCCCTAATCATAACCATATCCCACTTACATATCAGCAAGAGTTTTTTTTAATTTTTTTATAGAATATGAACACAGTAAGTAGAACATTGTAACAAACAACAACAGCAACAATATTAATAATAATATGTATTTTACTTAAGAAGTTAAAGACATTTAATCTAAAATGTGACCCTACAATACAACTGTTATGGCCACTGTCATCAAAACATAAAATGAAACGAGTCAAATATTCCTAAAGCCTGTCACACTTTCGTATTTCAGTTTGATTTTACAGTAGTAAAAGTAATTAGTTACATGTTTATATCGCGTTATTTAGGGCCTTGTTCCCTAACAGGATGAATGTGATCATAGCACTCAAACTCAGGAAGTCCGGTCATGTCAATGGTATTGATCATCTCAGTAATAATGTTTCCAAACTAACATTTGACTCTGCCAGTAAATAGTGTAGAAGAAAGCAGTGCAAAATGACTTTCAGAAAAGGTCATTCCCAGTCCCCTTCCCTGTGCAGGAAAAATCGATTTCAGATCCTGGTTTTCACTCTGACTCATAACAGCCCTGGCACAGACCGTGTGTCTGCTTTAAATAAAACTATTACTCTGTGTATTGCTTTCTGTCTGTGGATGATTATCCTTATAGTTTCTCTTCAGTTCCTATAGTTTGCTCTCTTTCTTACATTCTGTTTCTGTTACACAGTCTAATTACAATACTGTTAGAAAATAGCTTTAGAAAATAAAAGCTTCTAACTTCTTTTCCCAGCTTGTCTTATATTTTTTACAGCAATAATTAACCTTAATGCCTTTAAAACGATGAGTCCTCAATCTAACAAGGGCAAGCTCAGCCCTTTTACAGCTTTATGTCTTTCTTTCTATTAATTTGACTTAATATTGGTAATGTTAGCGATTTAATTCCCTTTAAGAGGATGTTGGACTGTATTGATTTCCCAGGCTTTTGTCTGAAAATGAAAAAAAAAGAGCTTTACTTAGTCTAAATCTGCTTATGTTCTGGGCGGGTTGTGTTTTTTGAAGTGTTATAAACCGAGGATTGACTGTTAAGCTACTGTGACCAGAAGTGCATTTCCATTGATTTAACTTTAAAGGGATGTCTTTGTATTGGAAGTGAGCTTTTGATTCTTGTTCTGTGAGTAAATAATGTTACACAGATTAATCTGATTTCAGTCACATTGCACATGCACTTCACATAACAGCATAAGTTAAGACTTAAGACTGACTGAGTTTTGCATCTGCCATTTCATTTCAGAGTTCAAGTGCTTTTCTTATTCCCTGTTATCAGACGACCAGCGCTTCTCATGAATATGTTTCACATCCTGTGGAAAACACACAAGGGCCAATTGCTCCTGCCCGATCTTCCAGGCTGTTATTTTTTTATATTTGATTGTCTCCTTAAAAGTTTTCTTGGTCGAGCCAGGTAGTAAAATGCGATGGTTTATTTGTGAAGGCCACTCTTCCATAGCTCCCAGTCCTCAGGAGAATGAAAGCGTTGTCAACTTCTCACCCCTCTGTGGTCCTGCTGAGAAGGGAACACAGATAGCTCTTCTGTCGCGGCCCAGACAGGAAGCCATTATCTGCGCTTTATTGAACCTGTTGTTCTTTTTCATTCAATCAGCCCTCCCCTCCTCCCGAAAGGCATTGCAGAGCCAAATGAGGTCTTGTGAATTTCACCGCTCTCATATGGAAATGTGCATGTGTCCACTGGAAGCACAAGTCCTTTTATTTCAGTGTGCTCCTACGGTCCAGTGACCGGCCATTCAGAAATGAGGAGAGTTTTTGCCAAATGTCAGAGTCCAGTGTTAGTCCAACCGCCAGACTGAAAGTGTGTTATCTCTAAATCAGGATTCAAGCTGAATTCAACATTAGATGCAACGGGACACCTGGACATGAACAATAGCTTTGGTATTACTTGCCATCATTATTTGGCTTTCTTTGTGTCCTTTCTGGCCTTGAGGCTTGGTTTTCCCCTTCTTAGGTTGTGGATGTAGTTGATATGACACTTAGAGCAGTTCTGTGGCTGAATAGCGCTATATTGTGTTTGTAACCATATGTTTAGGTGTGTTGTTAGGTGTCTATTTATTTATTCAGAAAAACATTGCAAATGTAATTCAGGAATTTCTCACAGAAAACCACCATGCAACTTCGACAGCAATCTTTTAATTAGCTGATTTAAAAAAAAAAATATTAGTAAGGTTGTCAGATGGTATAACCATTAGATTCAGAAATTAATAATAATAAAAAAACTTGAACATTTTAATTTAAAACTTTTTTTTTTTAAAACAGTGATTACGAATGTAAACTGCTAAATGAGTAAGATGTTTTTTATTTATTTTTTTCTGGGTTATATTTTGATTTCTTGATGATTTTACCACTTACTTCAGTCTTCATTGTCACATGATCTTTCAGAAATAATTTAAATATTTTTTTAGAACTACGTTGAAGACAGTTGTGCTGCTTAGTATGCTTAGATGCGTTTTTTTTCTGCATAGAAAGTAAAATAAACAGCATTTATTGGAAATCAAATTATAACATTATAAAAGTCTTTACTGTCACTTTTAATTAATTTAATGCATCCTTGCTGAAGAAAAGAATTAATTTCATTTAAAAAAAAATGAAATAAAAATACAGGCCCTAAACATTTGAACAGTATAGTGTGAATATATATGTCAGATGGTCGGATTTGCTACTGTTTCACAGCTGTTTTTTTTTTTTTTTTTTTAGCATTTCACACTATGAGCTTTTTGTTTTTTAGACACCATGTCAGATTGGTACTAGTTCTGCTTTTGACACATGCCTCAAAAACAGTTTAGGACAATGGATCAGTCATGAATCTGTGGGTGAGATAAGCATCTTGAGCTTATTAGATATTTACATGAGAAATAATAATAATAAAGCATGTAATTTCAGTAACACAAGCACAGAATTTGCACAAAACTCCCTAATTTAATAGGCTTTTCAAGATTAAAATTCCTTCATTGTAATGCCTGAGGTGTACAAAATAGACATGCTTTAAAAAGAGAGTCTTGTTTCCTCTTCCCTCTCTTTTGTAGTTGGCTGTAAGTAGAGCCAGGCAGGGTTACGCACACCTTATCTTAGGAAGTAACAGTCTGCCCTTATCAGGTTTGGTGCAACTGTTTAAGCCACCTTCCTAAAGAGGCGGAAACCACGCTGCCCCACATTTATAGATTTGCTTTTCATATCTTGCTTGGTTTTTTTTGTTTGTTTTTATATGTGTGCCTTAGGGTGCCTTTGTTTTACTAATACAAATGGTTTATAAACTGCCCAGAGTGTTCAGAATATGCACGAAAGCATACAGTGTGTAAACAAAATGACACTGAGCTCTTTGCATGAGGAAAAGACTTAAATTTAAGTCATTAATCGCACAAAATCACTTGGTTTTCAAGTCTCATTCACGTTATTCATGCCAATTCTGTTAGGAGTCAATAATGTCAAACCAGGCAAATCTTCAGATTTTCTCTTTAGCTTCATATGCTGAGAGATGTGCGAACTTCTGTGTCTAAATGAGACCGAAAACATGCATTGAGCAAGTAAATAAGGTCTATTTTGATTCATAGTGTCTTAAACCATTTATTGAACTGATTACTTTTGTTTTATAAATGCAATGAGCCACTTCAGGAAGGACTTACATATACACCTCTCACACCTGGTAAAATCACTTATAAACGCATGGCCTGGAGTGGCTTATTGCTTGAATAACCAAACCTAAATTTCTTTTTATTTGATCACATTTTCCTATAAGTTTGAGCTGGAAGATATTCATAAGCAGAGAACAGCGCAGCACGCTGTTGCTGATAGAGAGGCTGCACGATTGTGTCCCATCCCCCAGAATCCACGTGTTTTCCCTAAAGAAAGAGCGAAAAAGACTCTACTGACTGCACTAAGTGTTGCAACACTCATGTGATAAATGTCATGTGTTCACATGTCTCCTGAATGTCCACTGCACCACTGGACTGAATAGCGAGGACAGACTGTATTCCTGTCCACATTCCACTTTCGTACAACTATGATGCAATTTGGTGCCCGGAAGTTTTTTTTTCCCTTTCTACATCGAGAAAGTTGCAAAGAAAAACAAAATGTGGGTTCCAAATTGAACTATAATGCAGTGTGCAGTTCTTAACAGTTGTCCGGGATGCATCAGGACGCAATGACAAAGTCTATTATTCTTTATACTTTCTGAATATTCACATACTCTCAGCCATGGCATTTGACTATGCCATAAAGTCTGGTCCACATTGCAGCTTATTTTGGTCAAGAACCAACAATTTAGATAAGAAACAATCTGATTGACATGTAGAGCAATGAACTAGTTTACTTTAATGTGTCACTTAGGGTTTTTACATATAGATTATACTAGGAATGCACTTTTAGGCTTTTTTTGGGGCCGATATCGATTTTAACAAACACTTATTAGCCGATACCGATATTTGTTACTTCTTGGAATCAAATTGTATCTGTACAATAAAATGGTATTGTATTGTTTATATCAGCAAAGTTCGAAAACGCTTGCGTTAAATTATACTAGCAGTCTTATTGCTGTATCATCAAATGATTTCTAATAAACATGGATTGATTTAACATTCAGCAGGCCTACATAAATACAACAGAACAAAGACACATGAATACACAGTGCTTTCTAGGTAGATTTCAGGTTCAGATATAAAGTTAAAAAAATTAAAATAACACTTCACTGTATACATTAAATGCATATTAATCCTTCTTTATTGTAACATTTTATTATGATTAATCTTATTTTTGTATACATTAATATTTTTGTAAGTTTAAATGTATGAGATCTCCTTTACTAAGGCGGGACTCTTATTTTAACATGTTATGGGTAATGAAATCATGCAGTTCTTCGGATTTAAAGTTTGTCAGCTTATCAGTACCCTCCGAAAAGGGCATGAGATCTGTATATATTTGTTCAATTCGCTGTATGTTGATGATAAATCAACTGAGAGAGAGAGTTTAATGTGCACTTCTCGTGCTGTGTTTTCATTAGCTCTTATGGTGATTTTTTTTGGAGTGAAAATGACACAATAAACTTAATAAAACATCGGTAAAGTTTTGGTTACAAAAGTTACAAAAGTTATTTAGTCAAGAATAGTGTGCGATCTTTTGTCTTTTGTTATTTGGTTAGCATTAAAGTGCAGACTGCAGCACTAGGACAACAGAAATTATACATAAATTATACAGCTCAGTGCCTTCACACAGTTAATTAATAAACCATCGGTTTGGTATATCAGCCTTTTCCCTAATATATCCAATATGCCAATGGTTATATATTGAGGAAAAATTGGCCGATAAATATCGGCGGCCGATACATTGGTGAATCTCTAGATTATACATATATATTAATTATTATTGAAACAATACATCAGCATCAATAAATTAAAGTAGTGATGCAACAGTCATGGCAAATGGTTTTGCAAATAACAATGTGGCACAGACAGCAGAAATGACTAAAATGGTGTTACAATAACACTTTAGAAACGATTCAGAATTAAGAATGCTTTCAAAAATAACTATCCATAAAGATAAAATATAGATACAATCAAATTCATATACTGGTGTAATTGTGCTGAAAAAATAATTCTGTTTACCATAATCATTAAAAAAAACAACAACAACACTTCAAGCAAATTCATCCAAAGGAATTAAAGTGCTGTAAATACAATAAATGTATTAACAAGATCATATATCTGAACATTACCAGGTCTATTTTAAATAAAATATATAATTGGATTGTTTCTTCCACACCAGCATATGACGCTAACTGAATATATATATATATATATATAATGTATAATATGATACAAATATGACGATTTGAACTGTTCCAGCATCTAAAGTATGTTAAATGTTGATAAAATAAAAACAGAGGATAATATACTGTACCTGGTAAAACTGGTTGGAGTTCAGATTTCTTTCAGTGGAAAGAAGATGATTGATTCATTTCATATGTGAAATTCCATATGCACTATCATCATTTCATTAAAAATATGATAAAATTGGTGTATTGTTAGAGCAGCGATTTATTTATTTTAATTAATACTGAAGTAAAAGTGCTGAAGTATTTTGAACTTTTTGAACTTTCTTTTCAAAGAAAGAATTTTGTCTTGTAAATGTTTCCAAAGAACATAGAAATTACATTTTAAATTCAAATATCAAATAAAAAATTCAAATACCAAATAAAAATTCAAATAGAAACAGCTTTTTTTAAATAGTAAAAATATTTCACAGTTATTGTACTTTGTATTTCAATAAATGCAGCCTTTGGAAGACCTCTTTCAAAAACATAAAAAAAAACGTACCAACCCTAAACTTTTGAATGGTAGTATAGGAACTAAAATAACATTATGCCTGAGGCAATCGTTTAGACAAAAATAAACATTCTGTCATCATTTACTCACACTCCTATTGTTTTAAACCTGTATGACTTTCTTCTGCAGAACACAAAGATATTTTAAAGAATGCTGGGAACCAGTTTTGGTGACATTTGACTTTAGGTGAACTTCCCCATTCATTGAAGTAGCAGAAATGGTTTAGGATCCCCTGGGTGTACACGAAAGTTTCAGTGTATATATTACTTATAAACAAATCATAAAAGATGGCTGCTTTTTAATGGCCCCCAACGAAGAAACCAGTGGGTCCTGGTTTAAATTGTTAACCCCTCCTAGTAAATGCAAATGTCTTTCTCCATTGATGGCTCTCTTTTATTCATCCTCTACATTAGATTGAACAATGCTACACCGTCAAACAGCGCTCCGGACCAGTTCTCCTGTTCACACTGATTATTGATGGTTTAGATATAGGTGTTTACACAGCGTATAGTCAGCTCTTGCCGTGTGTGTAGGTGTGTTGTTTGATGTAGAGGGGCATAGTAACTAACTGCACTGGTTCATGTTCGGTTGAGCCCACACCCTGTGCATGTGTGGGTGTTGTTGGTCGTAGCTGTAGCTGGAGGTGTAGGCGAGCTGGAGCTTACGCTGCTTGGAGATTATATTCTCTGCAAGTTAGACCGCGAGAGAGAGAGAGAGAGAGAGAGAGAGAGAGAGAGAGAGAGAGAGAGAGGGAAATCTGTGCTGTAGGCCGCCGGCTCAAGGCAGAAATGGCTGCTTGCGGATGACTCATACTCCAGCACTCAGAGTGTTTGTCAAGGAGACTGAATCATACAGTGTGTGAAGAGGAGGCTGGAGCTTTCTCCCTGCTTTCTGGACGCAGACATGCTCGGTCTCCGTCCTTCTGAGTGCGACCGTGAGACGCTCGCCCCGCCGATGCCGTGAGCGCTGCCGATAGATACGCAGAGATGATGGAGAGCTGCCGGTAAGCCAGGTCGAGGCAGGTTTTTCCGGATTGTTCTGTTGTCATGTGCCGTTCTGCTCTGCGTTTGTCTTTCAAGGGTTGCCATGTCTTTGTATAAAACACAAGGTGCTGTTTTGAATGGCAGTAGTGAGGTCCATGTGGCATCTTCAGTTTCGGTTATAATCTGATTCCAAAATGATGCACAATGCATCTCAGTTTTTCACTGGGGTGCAAATTCTGTGTAGAGATTTAGGAAGAAATATGTCTGCGTTGACTGGTCGATAGGAGTGGAAGAAGCAGCTTTGATCAAATCAGAGGCCGCTTTCACTCTATGTAAATGAAATGCTGCATCTTAGCCATCTTAAATTTGGTCATCGTTTATGGATGTGCATAAGAATGATCAATGTTGGTTTTCTTTATGTTGATGTTTTAGCATTTTTGCAGGGCTGTACATGGCATGGCACTGGAATGTTTTATCCTAAGCTTTCCATTGCCCAGCAATATTAAAAATTAATTAGAAATTTTGGTTAATCTGTTTTTTTTCTGTGCCCACACAAACCCCACAAATCTAGCTTCAGTGACAGGATGAAGAATGTTTGATTTATGAATCAGATTAGCACAAGAGATTTTGTCTTTTGAATTTTAAATCATAAACCAGTGCGCATGTGATTTAAAAAAAAAAAAAAAAAAAATCACAGTTAAGGGGTACAGTGCTGGTAAAACCATGATGGGATGGTTCACCCAAAAACTTAACTTTGTTGTTAATTTACTCACCTAATATGACCTAATGTTTTCTGTTTTTGTCGTTTAATTTGAAATTAATTGGGAGTAATGTTCCCAGCATCTCATGAAGATATGATATTTGGCCGCAGGAGAAGATTGCTGATTGAATTCATTTGGAGCTGTGCTGTCATAATTCTCTGAGTCGTCCATTGTTGATCTCACTGAGACTCTGGGAAGAGGTGGCGACATATCATTTAAAGCCTTGAGAACGTGGACAGTTCCACATTGTGCGGAAACCATTGTGCCCTATTGTGAAGCCGGTGCCCCCTGATGCTAATCAAATAGACTAAACTATGGTGACACATCCGTCTATCCCCAGTTCCTCTATGGCCTGCCAACCTGCACGTACACCAAAATACCCATTCTGTAGAAAGTTTAGCCATTGTTACTTCTGTAAACTGGAGCTTGTAGACCTTCATCTTTGAGGAAACCCAAAGTGGGTGTTTTTGCTGGCTCTTTAGAAGGCACTTAAAGAATCCCAGTGGCTTTCTTTGACCTTTTAATGTGGTTAGTTTGGAAATAGATACGTACTATTTGTTGATTTGTGTCAAGGTCATCTTTGGCTTGTCTTTTTCTCACTTCCATTTTAAGGTGAAGTGTGTAATTTCTGTGGCACTCGCTCAGACTTTGTTTGAAGTGCCTAACCATAATACAAGAGAGTTTGGGGAAAGTCAAACTGTTTATCCAAGCAATGGAGGATGGGCCATTATTTAGAAAACATGGGGAATCTTCTTGAGATTAAATACAATCAACGTAAGAGATTTTGTTTTGCTGAAACGTTCATTTAGTGTTGGTTCCCCTCTGAAATTCAAAGTCTGTCACCATTCGCTCACCCTCATTTTGTTCCCAACCTGTAACGATTTCTTTCTTTGGAGGAAAGCTGAACGCTCTTTTCCATGTTAGCATACAGCGACCAGTGGCTGTCAAGCACCATCAAAGTATCATAAAAGCGGTCCATTTGCACAATAATCCAAGTTTTAATAAATCATTTGAGCAATAGACTGGAATTTTTTTGAGAATTTATTCATTTTAAATGTCAAATTCGGTCATCATTTACTCCCACTTACGTTATTCCAAACCCTTAAGACTTTCATACAATTGAAACACAAATGAAGATATTTTTAAAGAAACCTGAGAGATGTCTGTCTTTCCAATCAATTCCTCCTCAATTATAACTTTGATGCTTTACAAAATTATGCAGTATTAATCAAGCAGTCTTCTAAAAGAGACATGATCGCTTTATACGATGAACGGATTTAATGTAGGTTTTTATTATGTATAAGCATTGATCAATACAAGTCTTGGTTGCATGGACTTTCATTAAAAATGTTCAAAGTTCAATTTAGGTCTTATTGGCTTTGAACCAAATGAGGGTGAATAATTAATGTAACTTTTAGTTTTTTGGTGAACTCACTCTTTGGGTGAATTTATTGACTTAAAATCGAGTTGGAACCCCCTAAATAGGGTCTAGGATTGCAAATGATGTCGACGATAATTTATTTAGCCATGCTACCCACGACAGAACTACACACATGTTCACTCCCAAAGAACTCTTTATTGTTAAAATATTAGTAGGAAGTCAGACACTTGTTTACATGGTTGAGTGCACAATGAAAATGGATGGGGGTTGTTTCTTTTCTTTTTAAATTTCCATTGTGATTCCTTCTAAAAGACTATAACAATTGAATGAACACATGTGATGCAGCTGATGAATGGAGGCGCAACAAGGAAGATGGTTGTGTTCAGGTTGGTGGAGTTTCACCTGTGTTGCGCTCAGTGTGTTGTTTCTTGGCTGCTTATGGCGGGGTGCGACGCTGGCCTGACGCCCACTGCTGCACAGATGGGAGAGAGGGCGCACTGAGACACCTTCCAGCCTGGGATGGCAGCGAGCAGAGGGAGTCGTGGCTTTCGCCGCCTTCGTACATTCTGTTGTGTGTGTCTGTGTTTGTATATGTGTGCACGCACACGCTCCACATTGTGTCTGTTAAATGGCTGTAATTCTATGACCCTACCCCCCCCCCCCCCACCCCCCAGAAAGCCAGATGGTAGATGTCCCAGCATGTTAAAGAGACATGCTAAATATTCTGAGTTATTTACTTGGAAACGATGACCAGCTAACTGTCACTGGTAAAAGCAACTGCTTAACATGAATGGAGTGAAATCTGTGGATGTGTTTGAATCATGCAGGTTATATTTTGGATGTCCATGGTCATGAAAAGGGACTGTTTTTAGTAGTTTTTGTTCTAGTTTTGTTTCTTTGGCTGTTTGCTCTTTGGACGAACTTGTGTAGACAAAAACCAGTCTGATTACATAACTCATCCAAAATGAAAACAAAATTCTGTTATCATTTACTCACCCTCATGTTATTCCAAACCCAACCCAGGCAATGTGGAAAAACGTGCTTGTTGCAGCATTTCTGCAAAATGATGTTATGATGCTTTTTGCATGTTCTGCAACACTTTCAATGTAAAATGTCTAGTGAGTGGTAGACGTGCCGGTATTCGGTAATGCGATATATCACGGTAATGAATGTGCACAATTTTGTTATTGTAAGTACTTCTAAATACCATGAATAATTATTTATAACAAATTATTCAGAATTTTGAAGTCCATTTTAAGAATATTTTTCCAGTCAACTGGTAAAAATGCACAACACTGCCGTAAACTGTTTGATGTAAACAAGCACGCATGAGAAGCACATGGGGAACTCACGAGAGACGCGCTGAATGAAAGCACATTCACTCTCTGACAGCAGGTGGCGCCAAACTGCAGAAAATGCAGCCGTTACCCATGAAACCCTATAAATAAAGCAGCTGCGCTATTTTTTAGAAAGTATTTAAATAGCCATTCAGATTTGTGGATTTGCCAAATACCTAAATATTTAGATTTAATAGGCTATTTATTTTCAAACTTTTTTTTTACATTTTAATTTGGATTACGACATGCCCTGGATATTGTTTGAAAGTGTTTTGATTCTTTATTGTTCATTCACACTTAACATTAGTTTACATTAGTTAATTCTTAGGTATTCCAATATTTAACAACATGTTGTGAAAATCGTAAGTTGCAACTTTGTCATTTAATGAGCTAACATGAACCAAGACTTATTTTTTTTAACAAAGATTAATAACTTCTGTAGCAAATGTAACTAATTCTTATTGTGAATGTTAATGCATTAATTAAGGTTAACTAATAAGGACGTAGTGATACCTATTGGTTTTAGTTCTTTTTCACTTTAATCTGTGTAAAACGTTTAACTTTATATATTTTTCTGCATTGCATGGCTATTTTTGTTATAAATTTCAGTACAATATGGACCTGCTTATGTAAAAAAAAAATTGCTATGGTTAATAAACAGTATTGTGGAGCCAAGCAAAATAAGTCTTTATTAATAATATGTGTGAAGAAAAAATTTAAGTTGTAGGTGTTTTACTGCAACTAGTGTTTATTTTTACTGGAATTTTAATTTAGGTAGAGGCGCGTTCCATCGATGAATCGAAGTTGTCCAAACCGGTTTCTTAAATCTGCCTTTAAAGAAATATATATATAAAAAAAAAATCCTTATCCAGTGCTCGTGAACGACTGGAAAGGTCATGGAAATTCATTGCTCAAACAGCGCAGGAATATTTAGTTGTTCTCAGATTTTGTTCAGTATACTGTAGCGTGATTTTGACGTCTCTGTTTGACTGTATCAGATATCCGAAAGAATATGTAGCTAATGCAAAGAGTTTTAAAATAAGATGATGATTTAAAATGCCAAAGATGTAAGTTAAAAAACAAGTCTCCTGTTATAGATGTCTAGTGTCCTTAGAAGGACATAAGAGATAAACAACAGGAAGCAACAATGATATCACACAGGAAGGAAACAGCCGTCTCTAATTTTAATCAGACGTTTCCTCATTACATTCACTGACTATGATAAGAGTGTGTTAGAAATAAAAGAGAAGATTTCAGTATCGTTTTGCATAAAATGAGTGGGCATGTTCACACTGACAAACAGTCCTATTTGCACTTATATTTCTAATAGATATCTCACCCATTCACCCTGTCGTGCCCTCTTGCACTCACCGGAGTGTAAAGGGGTACGATCTTTCAATCGCTATGAGGGAAAAACGAGGAAAAAGGGCTGTTTTTTTGTAAATTTCCACATCACAGATGGATGGAATGAGTCACTCTCTCACACACACAGACATAAACACTCACACATACTTCAGTGACATTTTCACTCGCCTTTCTGCGTTTAACATCCAGGTTTTATCATGCGTTCTTTTTTAGACCTGTTGTGAGAGAGCTTATCAGTAATATTAGCAATGGTTTTAATGAATATACATGCACCAGTCAAGTAACTGGTATTGGACATTTTGGCTTGACAAACATTGTAGATTTCCTTAATGTTTACTCCAAAATCAGCAGTCTTGTTAATGATAAAGAATTGTTTTTCGGGCTGTAATTATTATTATATATATGTAATATATATATATATTACAATTTATGGTCTATATATGCACACAGACACACATTTTTAATGCATACAGTAGGCCTAACCTGTAAGTAAGATTTATAACACACACACACACATATATATGTGTGTGTGTGTGTGTGTGTGATATGTGTGTGTGTGTGTGTGTGTGTGTGTGTGTGTGTGTATTATTACTGTAACTAAAACTATAAATAATAAAATAATATATGTATATTGTATGAAAAAAAATCTAAACTGAAATTTGGCAACCAAGTGAAATAAGTAAAATTAGTATTACTGAAATTTCTAAAAATGAAATTACAATTAAAACTGAAAATTAAAAAATTAAAGTTTCATTTAAAAATAGTATTTAGAGTACTTATTAAAATGTTAAATACTATAACAGTGTATAAATGATACTAAAATAATGCTGTTATATTATGCATGCTTTTTTATTATGGGTTTGAGGTGAAATATGACGTTCTTGAAAGATCACAGCTCAGTATCATATCCGTATCATATATCGGACAACATTTTCAAGTGTTTGTTCAGGTATTGACTGACAGCTTTTGGTCTCCAGTGCCCCAGACGTGTGGTGTGAAACAGCTGCAGCTTAGACAGGATTCACCAGGCCTCCGCTCGTTCAATTATGAAAAACACCTCGTTTTATTAGGATTTGCATTTGATTTGGTTTTAATTAGCTGCTGATATTGAATGACTGTGGCATGGAGACAATCCCCTGGCCTGGCTCTCGTAGTGTAAGTACATTAGACAGTGCTGCTCCCACAGGACTTCCTCCCTCATTCATTCTGATCCCACAGACAGCATTTCTCTCTTTCTTTCCACTAGAGGAGCCACATCTACGTAGGCCCTGGGCCAGTGACTGTGTATAATAATTACAAATGGATGATGGTTAATACCCGGCCGTATTGTTGCTGTGGTCTATGCCATGGCTCAGTGTGTTGTAGATCAAGTCGTATTCTCTTTCATTAGACAGAATCTGCTTGGATTGTTCTAGATGCATGCTTTTCAATTCAACATCACGTCCCAAAGGAAACGTTTATTGCTTAAAGGTTGCTCTACTTTTGGGATATTTCATTTAAACATCGGCTTAGTCTCAGACTCAGTCAGGACAATAGAATTAAGATGTAATCGGTGGCATACTGTTTACTAAATGCAAGTATACTTAAAACAGTGTACTATAACCCAAAACTTATCAGGGCTAAACTAGCACACCTTTGGCAAAAAAAACTATTGCTTAGTGTAACAATAATAGACTTTGAGGCTGTTTAAGTTTATGAATCTACACTTTAAAATATACTGTCAGCAAACTAATAGTTTAATAGTTAACGTAACGATCATACTGTTTATTTTTTATTGTGGAAGAATTGTAAGTTAAATCAACCAAATGTATATCTGTTTCTGTGCTGATTAATAGAAATGTGTGCAAAAAACAAAAAAATAGTAATTTTGATACGTATATCTCTGGCAAGTGCATAAAAAGACTGATATATGCGGTCTCATTTTTGGTTTAAAATATGTATGTATTTTGTAAAGGTAGGGTTGAGATAAAATGGATGTGGCAGATGTGTGCAGATCATTAGGTCTGAAGAAGAAATGTTTGATTTCGTGCTCAAATCTCGGACTTTTTATTGCAGACTTGGCGATTCTGAGCCAAATTTCCTTCAAGGCAAGTCAGTCCACTTGGCAGCCATCATGGCCACACAGTTTTCTGTCTAACCAATAGTCTTGCTACAGCTCCTGTCTATTTGAATGGAAAACTCGAATAAATTACTGGCTGGGTCTGTTTTTCAAAAACGCCAATATTATCTGATAAAAACGGGATAGCTTTGCTTCTGTCTAATGTGCATGTGAGATGCTGCATTTATTCTTTTCACTGATTCCTTTACTCTATTGAGTCATTTCCTATCCTAGAAATCCTAGAAAAGACACGTCTGAGATCTAAGAAGTTCATTTGCTCGACGTCTCACTGCAGTCTCAAGGGAAACGTTTGAGATCTTAAAGAGACTTTTCTTCCCTACTGTTTGTTTAGGAGTCCGAGGTTTGAGGGCTTAATGACGAGTGTGAGCGTTCACACGTACACGAGACCCTTTCCTTCCTCTGACTCTTTCTATTGATCTTGAGACGTGCCCTCACCTCCTCACCCGTCCGCTCTCCTTCTGCGGTTAATTATTGAACACGCAGCTCAGGTTACCATATAAGGCTGACTGCTGGCGTTCACGGCATCACAGAGGAAGAACGCTTGAGTTCGTCTGGAAGTAAACCTGGCTCGAGTCTGAGTGCAGATGCCTCTAGGGAGGACTTTTTTCACATTGATTTTAATTTAGCTTTCTTGTCCTCTGGCCATGTGTAACACTGTGAAGATTGTGAGCTTCTTACTGACAGGCCGTCTTGTTTGGCCTGAGGTGTTGATGCTTGATTTCCCCATTGCTATGTCTGACATCACTGTGTAGAGCAGCAGATGAATGGAAAATACACAGCTGGATTTAGAGCACAGCTGGCCAGCGCGGCTGAAATATGATGTTGTATTAATTGAAATAAAATGTTTTTCAGTGATTAAAAAAAAGAAGTATTTATCGAAACTACACTAGTATTCAAAAGTTTAAGGTCAGTATGTTTTATGTTTTCTTTTGAAAGTGAAAAGAAAAGTGTTCGAAAGTGAGGGTAAAACTATTCATAATGTTGCAAAAGGTTTCTGTTTTAAACAAATGCTCTTCTTTTGAACTTTCTACCTGAGAAATAAGTAGCTCCGCGAAATTATCAAGGAGCACAAATATTTCAACATGGATAATAGTAATAAATGTTTCTTGAGCTTCACATCAGCACATCAAACTGATTTCTGAAGGATCATGTGACGCTGATCTGGTGTAATGATGCTCAAAATACAGCTTTGATCACATGAATACATTTTTTGTAATTATTTTCAAAAAGAAAACAGTTATTTTTAATTTTATTTTAAAAATATTTCACAATAAGACGTCAAATACAGTACAAGAATGAATCAAGGCTTGTTTTGAAGACAGTTTCTCACTTTATGAACAAGGACGATTGATATTCAATCCAATTTTATTAAGACTGTATTATCCCAAATGTATGTTTACTAAAACATTTAATGACACCTGTTGACTGCTTGAGAATATTTGATAACGTAAACGAATCCTTGTATTTTTTGAGTTTTGAATCGGAAAGAAATGTTATTAACAACGCGAGGGTGAGTGATCACAGAATTGTAATTTTTGTGTGAACTTTCCCTTTAAAGCCTGCGGTAGGGAACTTTTGACGCTCTAGCAGTTAATAAACAGAACTGCTTGCGTCTTGCGGAAGAACATCGTAGCCGGAACTACTTCTCTCTGTTTATGTCTATGAAGAATCACAAAGGTACTGGGTTACTACGCTGCGGTATCCCCGAAGCAATCTAAAATAGTCACAATATAAACACTTATTATAGGTGCACCCTAGTGATTCAGGACAAGCTAAAAACACGGTTTGGAAAATGGATTCATGGTGTACTCGCTAATTATATACATTTTTCTACATTTTGAACACAAACAAAGTTACGGACCGCAGCTCTGATTGGTTGTTTCTTACTGGGAGCGGTCCGTAACTGCAAATGGCAATAGGACCACTGGTTTAACAAATATGTAAAACATATATTTTTACAAAAGTTACCTACTGCAGCTTTAAAAGAGAAAAACGTTGCAAAACTAGTCTTTATGGTAATAACTAGTATTAAAACCATCTTGATTTTTACAGTGTATTTTTGATCACCAGCAAATTCGTTGCAAATGCATTGCAAATGTTCCTCAGGTGTCTTTGAGAATTAAACTTTCTCTTTCTCTCTCTCTCTCTCTCTCTCTCTCTCTCTCAGTGACAGTTACATTGTGCGCGTCAAAGCGGTGGTCATGACCCGAGATGACTCGAGTGGGGGATGGCTGGCACAGGAAGGTGGGGGCCTCAGCAGGGTGGGCGTCTGTAAGGTGATGCCTGCTGAGCTGACCGGCCGCAATGACTTCCTCATCCACGGCGAGCGCCTCAAAGACAAGCAGGTGTGGCACCAATACTCACAGTCTTCCTCCCCAGGAGCTTTTAGGAAATCAAGCTGATTTACAACCCATGCTGGGTTCTTTTCCAAGTCAAATCTGGTCACGAATCCATTTGTTATGTGATTTGCAAGACTTTCCTCAGGCAGTGACCTCTAGCAGAGCAGAGCAGCGGCAGGCCGTGGGCTCCGTCTCTGATATGTCTCACTTGTTTTGGCTGGCAGGTGATTTTGGAATGTTTCGTGAGGAAGGATCTGATCTACAACAAGGCCACGCCCACATTTCACCACTGGAAGGTCGACAACAAAAAATGCGGCCTGACGTTCCAGAGCCCCGCCGATGCCCGTGCCTTTGACAGAGGAGTGCGGAAAGCCTTGGAGGACATAACGGAGGGTAAGAACATCGAAAACAGTAAAACACTACTTTGAATTCAGACCAAACACATGTAGCCAGGATTAAAGGGGCGCTAGATATCTTTTACACAGATGTGTGTTACATATACATATCTTTCCAAGAAAAATAGTTTTAGACCTAAACACACACAAAGTACTTTTAAAGTACCTTTAACAAGTTTCTTTAAAATTCTGCACACTCACATATAAATGAAGACTATTATATAAGTGGGGTCTCCCCTCATGGTGGCAGCCATCTTGAGGTCACATGACCTGCTTATTTAATTACTTACTTTAGTTTTGCTCTTATTATTCATAGGGGTGGCTATTGAGAATTGCTCCGAAATATCCAAGAACCGTGGAATTAATACAACACACTCAACAAAAAAGCTGCTTCTTATATAGTGCATGAATACTGAGTTTTGTTCTCTTTCACATCTTCTTACACGGGAAAGGACAAATACACACAAAATTATGTCAGAATATCCTTGTAAACACAGACAGTTTACGTAAACGAGAAGAAAGAGGATTCACGTCTGTCAGTTTACTGGGTCCATGCATTAGGTCTTAAAGTGACAGCAGCCTAAGGGCCGTTCACACAGAATGTGATTTTGGGTCTAAAATCATGAGAAGCAGTGCTCAGATGCTCAGCGCAGAATGCCTCCTCTGTCATGTTGCAATGAAATTAATCAGTTGCAAGGCCAAAAGCTTGCAATGCTTGCCCGCCTCCGGGGTCTTCTGATTGGTCCACTGTTTTGGAACTGACATTGATGAGCAGCGCTTCACGTAATTTGAAATTCTGTTAACTTGAATATGCATCTTAAAAACGCAGCAATCTTGTGCAGCAATCATACATGTCCGTCTAGCACAGCGGTCAGCAACCTACAGCACGTGTGCTAACAGTGGCACGCTGAGGGATAATCGATGGCACGCGAGCAGTAGGGAAAACTGCATAATGACCTGAATTTTGAGTTAATAGTAGTCATAGACACACAGCCTGTTAGGAGCTTTAATCACTATTAAAGTGTGAGAAATAACTTGCGCTAGTCTACGGATGCGCGTGTGACCGCTGCAAATACTAGGCGCTCCAGATCAAAGCCTTAGTGGTCTAACAGCGCTCGTCAATGTCAAAATGACTGAGATGGCCAATCAAATTAAAGTAGGCGGGGTTTACTGTTCACAGAAGCAGAGTGTGTAGCATCAGTTTAACTTTAAAGAGAGCGATGTAAGATGAAGCTGCAAATCATTTAATATTAGTCAACTTTTAATAATACGCTTTCCGATAGAAATGTTAAATGACCAACAGCTATATCCAGTGATGACAATTTTGGCACAGTGGTTAACCAGACAAATATTAATTGGCACGTCATGTCAAAAAGGTTGCCGACCCCTGGTCTAGCACATGTTTACATAGAAAAACAATGTAAAATAGCGCATTGGAATGAAAAAATGTGTTCTGTGTGAATGGCCCCTAATAATACTGTTACTTTCTGATATTAATGTTAATCAAAGAACTAAAGAAAAGGAAAATCACTGAATGATTTTCACTGAATAACTTCTGTAACTTTAATAAGGATTAATCTTTATTTTATTTATAAAAATAAAACTATACAGTGTTAATTTACATTTGATTTCACTTTCTGTATCTGAACTTTTAGTTGTATTTATTTGTGCTACTGCTAGTTCATGTTTTGTTTTAGACTGTTTACATGTTTTAATGTTTGACATCTATATTAGTTAGTCTAGTTTATTTTGTTGTTGTTATATTTTTGTTGCCATAAGCAGAAGTTCCTTGTGTAAGTGTTCTTTAGGCTGCTAATTTTTGTTTTGTAGGCTGATGAATTTTGATATATATATATATATATATATATATATATATATATATATATATATATATATATATATATATATATATATATATATATATATGATGCAAATGCAGTTACATATTTTACAGTCTTGAATGTGCTGCAGGACTGTGAATGAACTATAAGCAGCGATGTGAAGGGTGATGCGCTCTGGGAGATCAGCATAGAGTTGTGTTTCATCCATCCATCAATCTTTTACTGTCTCCTTGTCAGTTTCTTTCTCTCTCCAACCTCAAATACCACCATTAACTGACAGGATATGTGAAGGTCTGTCAGCTCATGTCTCCTGTTTGTGTGTTTTATTTTAGGTTCCACAACTTCCTCTTCAACACTCCAGAACGAGGCTGAACTTGGGGATGATGATGTGTTCACAGTAAGTGAAGCTTTAGAACCATTTTTTAAAATCATCATATTGTCCACTTGCAAAAAATAAACAAATAATGAAATAAATAAACTTCCCAGCACACCTGGAAATGAGTAGAAATAGAGTAAAAAGTTCTAATTTCAGTAGCAGAACAATATACCATTAAATAATACATTATTTTACATTATATATATATATATATATATATATATATATATATATATATATATATATATATTTTTTTTTTTTTTTTTCATTGAACCTACATAGATTTAAGTGAGTACAACAAATGCTATCAGGGTCAATACTTTGATAATAAATATAATTTAAGTAACACATCTGAAATATATAAATATTTAATAATATATAAGTTCAATTTAAACACATTTGAAATATAATAATAAATTAATATAATATGATGATTATCATAACATTTCATTATAATTAAATTTCTTTAGAGCATTACAGCAATGAGAATGATATATTTTGAATCACAATAATAAGATTTGGGGACAATTTTTTTTTTTTTTTTTTTTTTTTTACATTAAATAAATAAAATAAAAACATTTGTGAAATTATAAGGTTTTATCTGACATTTTTGTCAAAACTGAGCTATTCCCATATTGTTATTCTGTGACAACGTATTTACATTATGTGATAGATTTTTTTTATGTTGTATACATTATAGGATTTTTATTTAAAAAACAATAAGGTTCTATCTACACAGTCAAATAGAATTCTCAATATCTCAGAACTACTCAGAATGCAGATAGAACTTTCTAATTCCAAAGGGATGAAATAGTATTTTCTTGCTCCAATAGTCTTTATTTTGTACATATTTTATGCGTTGTGGGAATGAATATGGCCAGCATGTTGTTGTTGTTGTTTTTTTCACTATATGTTCTTGACCTTTCGTGAGTTTCCCCCAAACATATGGGATGTGTAGTTTTGTGTTATATGTGCACTAAGGGCATGTACATTTTGAAAGTAATATTTAGTAACTTCCTCTTCCCTTTAGCTTACATGTCTGTGGGTTTGGTTTGAGTGTGTGCGAAGAGTCCCAGAATAGGCTGAGGCCTTGTCATATATTTTCCCCGTGGAAAGAGACAGGCCTTTGTTTTTTGAAGATGGTGGATATGATCGAAGCGCAGGCAGGTTTCCTGTGGCACTTTCCGAGCAGTCTGTGTCGACGCTTGGCTTTTGCCCACTCACTGTCCTTTTGTCCCAGTCACAGGAGACCTGGAGCAGGGGTCAGATGATGACTTCCTCCCCTCCCCAGTAAAACTATCATTAGCAGCTGCTTCCTAGCTAACTGCCATCCTGATTTACTGCCGCCCAGGGAAGGAGGGGGGCGCGCTCAGGGGAAGCCTCATGGCTCCTCTTTCACTCGCTGTCTGTCTCGCTTTCAGGCCAAAAGGGTAGACTGCTAAGCCAAGGACCCCGAGCTTGAAAGGAAACTTAATCCAACGCTTCTTTCCGTCCTGGAATTTATGCTCTTCTTGAGCTGTTGGGCCCATCCTTGCTTTTCAGAAAACAGGACAAGATTAACTGCCAAACCGTTTTCTTTTTAAAACCTACCTGTTTTGCAGGACACACACACTTATTCTGTGGATCGAAAGCGAGTGGACACGCTTTTCCACGTGAGGTCGTTGTGACAGTTGTTGGGACGGGGCTGGTGTTGGTGACCTTTCCTTATATTCCCGCGTGAGGCAAGCGGCCGCAGACAGCAGAAATGCGGGTCTGGATTTACAGCTCGGGCGATTATGTCGAGGGGAGTTGTTCCTGTGCTGGGACGTGCATTCCTCCTGATGGTTCCTCGTGAGCTAACCTATACTTAACCTCAGCTCCTTTTAGCTCATTCAGATCAGAAAAGGACTCGCTCTGCGTCTCTGAACGCAGGGTGTGTCACTCTGGGACGCCTGGTTTCGGGATACTTGTGCTCACACAACACCTCAGTCTAGAACTGATCAGAAAGGTTATTTTTATATTTTTCCAGTAATTTCAACCAGACCTCCAAAGTAACCAAACATTTAAAGAAGCAATTTAGAGATTTTTTTTTAATCATGAAAGGATGAATATTTAATTATTTAGCAATTAGTTAATAATGAATTAATCATTTTTTATGCATCAATGCATACAGATATAATACACAGTATAATACAGCAAAACACAATTAGAATACTTTTGCACATCATGGTTTCATATAAATTATTGTTTTTAAAAGCATTATTTATTTATTTTATAATGCATACTTGAGAAAGCCAACATACTGATGTTGTTTTTTTCTTTCGAGACTTGAAAATTTTCTGATATATTTTTCTGGCTGAACTCACTTTCAGAAGCAGAACTTAGTAAATTAGAGTATTAAAAGAAGTAAAAAAAATTTTTTTTTTTATTTACTAAATAAAAAATTATATTTAACATATTCATTTTATGCACCAATTTAACTATGCATACATATAAAATATATAGTATTACATTTATAATATATAGTATTACATTTATAATACATAGTATTAATAATACATCATTAAATGTCATAGAAATTATTGCAGTATTGATTAATTTTGTTTCACCAACAGAAAAGAAATTGAACGAAAGAATAAAAAAAAATAATATAAATATTGGATGCTTTAAACAGAATTAGACAGAATATTTTCTGGAAGGTAGGTTTTAATTGAAATTTTAATGTATTTAAAAAAAATTTTTTTTTTTTTTACATCATCATAGTTTTATATGAATTATTATTTGTAAACACATTACATTCTATTGATTTATTGTATTTTATGTGCTTGAATTTTCTTTTGAGACTCAAATTTCGGATATATGTTTTCTAACTGATCCCACTCTCAGACGCTGAATTCCAAAGATGTCAAAATTCCATAGACTTACATTGATGGACTGTGTAAGAGATGAGCACTAAGTGATTCACGAGCTCCAGAGGTCATAACGACGACACATAAACCCATCACAGCGTCACCCTACACCATGATTCAAGCAGCGCTGCCTGATGATGCTCAGAAATGTCAGAACGGCTAGAATGAGTCATCAGTTATGTGGAGCAATGAGTGTTTTGTTTGGGATTTTCAGGAGATCTTGGGTGTACTCATCATTCTACACACAGAACGAAACTGGTCAAATCAGCAAGAAAGAATGATGATGACCAAGGTAGTTTTTGATGGACCTCTAATCTGAATAGCCATCATAGTGTTCATTTGTTCAACTTTATGCTATAGTTTGCATGTAAAGGAACACTTTTATATAGCGATGCATTGGCAAATACTGAAATTATTTTTCTTGTAGCTTTAATTTTAAAACATTAAAATAATTAGTATAGAGTAAGGAGTGCTGGCTATTTTGGTTGTGTAGTGTGTGTGTGTGTGTGTGTGTGTGTTGAGGGAACTATATAAATGACAAAACACAACTTCCTGTGCAGCAGTTGGGCAGGATAAGGCTTTGCTGTATAGAGAGCTCCCAGCCAGGGCCCTGGAGGATGCTCAGAGGAAGTGGGATGGGGAAGACTAACAGTTCTGGGAAGAGGGGGAAAAATAAGGTGGAAAGAATCAATGCTCCTTTATGCAAGAGGTAGAAAAGCTTTATTCTGTTATCCTCTCTGGTCCTTAGCAGCACTGGGCATCTGTGTGTGGAGTATGTGTACGCTAAGGCTCGCAGCACTAATCACAGCAGTGGAAAAGGTACCGGTGCCCTTCCACCCTCCGGGACGCCTGCCTCAGACTCAAGGTGGCTAATTGCAGGCAATTTGACTTGGAACTCAATTAGTTCCAGCACATTTTTCACTCCCTGGATTGTCTTATTGAGGAATAATAGCTCAAAATGCCATAAAAACATTGTTGTCAGTGGTTTGGAGTCCTATAGAGAATTAAAAAGCCTTTTCCAGATAGCATCAGTCATGCACGTAGCCGAGCACATGCTTACTGTATAGCCAGGTGTTTGGTGCGATCAAATCTGATTGCTTGCAGTTGGCCTGAGCAGCAGGAAAGCTTTTGATGGACAGCAAATCCCGCTATGCTCAGACCAATAATGCTAACTGCTAACCTGTAAAGCATGCAACCCTCAGGACACGTTCCTCTGGCTAAACAAACAGCTATCCGAAGACCCTAAAGCTCCCGATATACTCCTGCTGTTGCTCTTTTTTGTTCTGCATGGTTTAGAACACAGTTTGTTTAAAATGATGTTACACCGGTTCATTCTTCTCTTAAAGTGCATCTAAGCTTTAAAGCCCAAAGTGTACTTCTGTTTTGTTGCAACACTTGGGCCAACTATATGAGTTGTGGAAAGATTATGAAATATGGTTGCATCACACACATAATGAGAATCTTTACAGATCGTCCTCTTTCAAGACTCAAACATGCACACACAAGATTTGAAAATTGTGGCTCATCACACACTACAAGACATTAAGGGTATGACTCGGCTTAGCTCAGATCCTTCGCATTCGATCCTTTGCTGGCTTTGCTTATTTAAATCTAGCGGTTCTGTTGTGTGTGTGTGTCTTAAGTTCAGTGACTCAGGTAGTGACGATTCTAACCAGTCAATCTGTGATCAGCAGAGTTTACACGTCACGTTTTGGTAATGGTACGTTCACTTGGAACCTCAAATGAGGTGGTACTGAAAAAGTATCAGGTACTGTACCCAGTGGAAACCCCCCAAAAGTGAACCGTACCGTACCAAACCATACCGAAAATACCGAAAACCTAAATATCTAGCATGTTTTTGTGCCTGTGACCAGATCTGAATGTTTAGGATTCAATCTGAAAACGCCTCACATTACCAGATAATCTGGGCCTTACATCTTAACCAGCAGAGGTCCTGAACAAGATTTATTTTTATGTTAAATCGGTCCAAAACTCCTGTTGTTTAAAGACACCCTAGCGTTCATGCAAAGACCAAAGTATATATTGTACTTAAAATTTTGCAAGAACAAAAACCACTCTTCCTTAAAAAAATAAAATATTAGCTTTCCTCAGTACTGTTTCTACTAAGTCCATTTTTGTTGTTGCTTATGTAGTACTCAGTCCTTTCAATATGTTGTTGATGGCTTACATTATTGTTTCTGACCTCTGAACTCAGTTTTGGATTATGTATGGGTATGGTTTTGACTGCTGTTTCTATTTTTTGAGCTCTTCATGCTGGTTCCCTCTCAGCAGGTCTTATGGGGCCACATTAAGCTATGTCCAGTTATAGCCTGTTTATTGCTCAGACAGTTCTGGCCAGCCCATTTTGGATTGGTCTGTTGTGGTGTCGTGCCACAGGGTGGCCAGTCTAGGACTTAATGAACGGGGGCCCATTTGTGAAATTACCCGAAAGATTTCAGGTCCTCAAAGCCTTGCCCCCCCCATTATCTCTCCGCCCTCCCCCATCGCACCACTGATTGCACGTCATTAACAGGCCGGCATCGGCTCTGCTGCTGGGAAGGTATGCCTTTGAATCAGAGTTGGGCCACATGTGCCTTTGAACTCTCTGGTTATCTGCGCTACGCCACACATTTTAGCGCTTTTCGATAAGTCAGCCGATTTTTGTAGTGGGGGTTGGTGATTTACTTGAAAGTGCAATTTTTGGTACTTATATGCGCTTTCAAAATCCATGAGCTGCCTATCAAGTCAGCATTTTACTGCATCATAATGTACGTTTACATGGACACTTTTTGCTTCCATCGGAATGTATTCTTTCTGATTGACGAATCCGAGCATAGTGTTTACATGAACGCTGAATAAAGTGAACGGATTAATGTGTTTACATGTGACTTTTTTATTCTGATTGTGCTTTTAGTCCTATTACGATCGGATAAGTAGGGTTCATGTAAACGCAGCTATAGACATGTTTTTCACCTTTATTTATATAGCGCTTTAAACAAAAAACATTGCGTCAAAGCAACTGAACAACATTAATTAGGAAAACAGTGTGTAAATAATGCAAAATGACAGTCAAAGGCAGTTCATCAATGAATTCAGTGATAACATCATCTCAGTTCAGTTTAAATGGTGTCTGTGCATTTATTTGCAATCAAGTCAACGATACCGCTGTAGATGAAGTGACCCCAACTAAGCAAGCCAAAGGAGACAGCGGCAAGGAACCGAAACTTCATTGCATTGACAAGCGCTTATCTGAGAGGGTTATGAGATAGCAGCAACTTTAGTTTAAAAGAGTACAAAGACATTTTTATCGGTCATAAGTTAAGAAGAAATATAGAGCAGACTCTGGTCAAATGAAGATGAAGTTTTATGGGGCATGTGTCGACCTCCTGTGTTTGCGTACACCTCAAATGGACTATACTTAGAAAGGCTACATATGTGGTATTCAATTCTGGAAAGTATTATTAAAATATTTCAGTGCAGTTACATTGACTATTTAACCAAATATTTGTGTGTTATGTATTTAATTCTCAAAAGAGTGTGATACCATTATTTTAGCAACATGCTAACAGGCCATGATATACAAGTCAAAGAATGAACTGGCAGAGCTGAACATGGAAAATGCAGACCTCGGTCTTTAGGTTCCATTTGCTTATGATGCTGCCTCAGAAGGCATTAGACAGCAAGGCAGCTCACTAGTTTTTTATATCTATGTCGGCCTCATACTGATTGAGTACTTTGGCCCAATGTTTTTTAGACCTGCAGCGTAAACATTTGAAATGGTCTGTGTTTTTAATTATCTCCAGCAGTCCGGCCCCAGCTATCCTCCTAAACATATTTTTAAGTCATGTCGGCTCAGGATCTCTTGGCAGTACTTTGAGGGATGCCGGTGTTATTTTTGGCCAGCAGTTCTGAGGTCTTTGTATGAACACGATGGGGAAACCAAGTCCTGGCCAGGCTGGACTGGTACAGAGAGAGAGAGAGAGAGAGAGAGAGAGAGAGAGAGCCAAGGTGCACGGACATGGCCAGCCACCGGAGACTCCGGTTCCTCTCGCCCAGCTGGAGTTTAGCCTCTAACATGGAAAACTCAGTTTGAGTGGCACAACATTGCCATGCCAGTGCAGTGTAATGGTGGATGGATTCTACAGACCTCATGAATGACTTGAAAAACATGGTTAATGAAGCATAGTTTAGATAAATCATAGCCCTGTAATGCTAAAATAACATAACATACAACATATAATATAACATAACATATAACATATAATATAACAACATATAACATAATATATAACATATAACATAACATATAACATAACATATAACATATAACATAAAATATAATATAACAACATATAATATAACATAACATAACATAACATATAACATAACATATAACAACATATATTATAACATAACATATAACATAACATATAACATATAACAAAAAATATAATATAACAACATATAATATAACATAACATATAACATAACATAACATAAAACAACATAACATAACATATAACATAACATATAACATAACATAACATATAACAACATATAATATAACATAACATATAACATATCATATAACAACATATAATATAACATAACATATAACAAAGTAATGTGACTTATAACATAACAACAACATGGAACAACACAAATCTCACTTTCAGCTGCTCACACTGCAGGCACTAATAAACATACTTATTTGCTTTTAATCCACATATTTATTTGCCATATTTTATATAAAATCAAACTGAAATACAGTCTCTCTCATACTTTTAGCTATAACAAAATAAAGTAAAATTAAAATTAAACACAGTATTCCTATTTGTAATGAAATAGGTTTCACATTCTCAAACTGAATCGGGATGGCATTTTATTGGATACTGCATATATTTAAGATAAATTGTGAATAGTTTGGGTTTATTTTACCGAAAGAGAAAGACTTCAAAGATTTCAAATGTGAACATCTGCTAAAAGGGAGTTTTGACAACCTTTAGGAGTACACTAGCACCTCAAAGCCAACAGACATCCACCAACAACCAACATTTACACTTTTTTTTTCTGTCGATCGCTCACTACTCCAACAAGTTTCTTTTGGTGACATTTTGACATGCATTCTTCTAACCACATAAATCTTTTTAAAGCTGGGAGTGTGGGTCTGTGCTGTGTGTTGGTGCTCACACTCCACCTGGCAGGTGGTTGTTGAAGGCATCCGCTTCAGCCAAAGGAAGGATCACGTCCAGACTCTCAGCCACTAATCACTTCCCATCCGCCCAGCCGCTCTGTCTGTCTGTCTGTCGGTTTAGTCCACCTCCGCAGGCAGCTGTCTGTCTCAACCATTCTTATGTTTTGTGTTTAACGACTAGGCTGGAAACTTTTAGCTGGAGCTCATCCAGACAGAGAGCTCAAATCCTGCGTTTCTGTTCATACCTTTAAAGTAGACATGTGGCCGTTTCCATTGACCTCTTCTGACAGTCTCAAATTTACTTCTACAAGAGCCCCGCGGGGGGGCTCAGTAGCTTGAGAATATCTTGATTTTGCTCAGTAACCCAAGCACTGAGGTGTTCTGTAGGTCTCTCTGGTGATGTTATGGACCAGAGCTGTAGGTTTTGTGTGTGATGGCCTGTATCCCAGCATGCTGGAATCATTTTGAGTTCCTCTAATAACAGGGAGACTTCAGAGGTTTTTTACAGATCCTGCAGCCTGAGGCCTTATTTTTTTGTTTAATTGCACAGTGAAGTTGAGCCACGTCACGTCGGATTGACTGCACTGACGTCTACGTGTGTGTTTATGTGCAGTGTATGGCCGTGTGTGGTGTATTAATATTTAGCTGTGAATCAATGCCAGTCGCCCATGACGTCGTGGAAAACCGCATTTACTCGGAAAAACACCTGTCTGTGATCGGGATTGTCTTTCTGTCTTTTTCTTAAAATTTCCTGGACAGTGCATGCCCTGTTTTCAGCTCTTGTCTTTTTTTTTTCTTCCTGATGTGTTTTTGGAGATGGTTTTCATTTAGTCATTTGAGACTGAGTGTGTATTTTCTTTCTTTTGTTCTTCAGACTGCCACCGACAGCTCCTCGAACTCATCTCAGAAGAAGGAGCTCGCTACACAGCTAGTGGCCACCTCCACCTTCTACGAGCCTCATCCACATCGCTGCATTCTGCAGTACCGGCCGCCTGAGGGCTACAGCTTGGATCAGGTGCGTAAGGTGGAGGCATATAAGAGCTGGAGTCTAGTCAATATTTGCATTAATTAATCGTTTAGATCAGTAGGTGTTTCTCAATGTCAAGGAAGGATCCTCGGAAGGCAGTATTTCGAGGATGCTACGTCATCGACATCCGTCGAAGGACTGTTCCAATGTCGAGGATCCTCGGAATTTCAACCAATGACTGAATCCCTCGTTTGAAGAATATCCCATACACAGGAAAGGATGCATATGTGTATCCTTCACGCTCTTCACGCTCTCAAATCACCCACAATCCTATGCACGCAGCTTTGCTATCTAACGTTAGTTAAAAAAAAAAAAAATGTCGAACGTTAACGTAGTCGGAGCGTTAACGGTTTTTATTTACGTTACCAAACACTTGTTATAACTGTAGTAAATATAAGTAAAGTTTGACGTTTAAATGCCAGTACAAATTACTACCGTATTGATATTGTAAATTATACAAATACAAATGGTTAACTGAACCGGACCTGTCATTTAACAGTTGGTTGCGTCAACGGCAGTTCTCCAAAATAATTTGATGATACCGTTCACAGCGTTATTCAAACGGACCTTTTCACTGACGTAATGACGCAATTACGTGCACTTGCTAGCCATTTACGTGTTCTCCGTATGCTAAAGAGGAGTCTCTCACCTAGCCTCTGAAGGAAGTCACTTGGAAGGATCAGTCCTACCAAGGAAGTATCCTTGACATTGAGAAACGCCTACAGGTTCACAATTCCGGTCCTTACGCCCCCCAGCTCTGCATATTTTGGCATGTCTCTCTGTTAACACACCTGATTCAGATAATCAGCTCGTTAGAAGTGAGCACCGTGCATGAACTGTGTTCCCATTGACATGTTCCCTACACAGTATGCATGCTCTCTACTCCCTGAGCAGGGGAAATCTGTTGAAGTTTACTTCACTTCAGAACCTTTATTCACAGATCTGATTCCATTCAGTCCGAGGATATAAACATTTGATATTTAGATTTCATACTTTTTTCATGTCATTTATCTCCTAAAATTAAGGTGCACGTTTCTGCACAAGTTTGTTGTGTTTGGAACAACTTGAAAGTCTGGTAGTGTGTGATTCTCATTCAGATTTGAAAAACCGTGCCGTGTATTCCAGCCTTAAATCAGATTATGTAATGCGGAAAAGAAACACGTAAATTACATTTTCAAATACGTGACATTATTCAGTATTGTGAGGGACAAACAGAACTGCGTTATATGATCTTCTAGCCACAGTCATCACATTTATGCTCTTGTTTTCTCTTGCCTCTCAGAAGTTCTCCAGGAACCCCTTCCCGTTTGAGGATGAGGAGATTGTCCGAATCAACCCCCGGGAGCGCTGGCTGATAACAGGCTACGAGGACTACCGAGATGCCCCTATGCCGGACAAGTTCATCCAACACGAGGACTCTGACTCGTATGTTCACATCGCTAAGAACGAACCTTTAAAGCATGACTACAACTACCCTTATGTGCCCAGCTCTGACTTCAGCCAGTGCGATCTCAAGAGCCACTGCGGGGGCGACGGAGGCGTAGTGGCCACCCAGCCGCGGGTGTTCAAGCTCAAGGGCAAGCGAAGGAAAGAGGACGGGGAGCGATCGCGCTGCGTCTACTGTCGGGACATGTTCAACCACGAGGAGAACCGGCGCGGACAGTGCCACGACGCCCCCGACCCCATCCGTACCTGCATCCACCGGGTCAGCTTCATGTGGTGTGCCGACAGCATGCTCTACCACTGCATGTCCGACCCGGAGGGCGACTACTCGGACCCGTGCTCGTGCGACACCAGCGAGGAACATTTCTGCCTTCGCTGGACGGCCCTGTTGGGTCTGTCGCTGTTGGCGCCCTGTCTGTGCTGCTACCCGCCGCTCCACCTGTGCCACCGCTGCGGCGTGGCCTGCGCGTGCTGTGGAGGAAAGCACAAGGCTGTCGGCTGAACCCCCCGCCCGTCCCGAATGAGCCCTAAACTCCCCTCGGAACAGTAGCACTGAGGAGGGCAGGAGCGGACGAAACCGACACAGCCCAGTTGGCGCTTTTACTGTCCTTAACTTTACAGTCTCTCCTGGTTCCAGAAAACAATTCATGCTTTATCTGGCTCGACAATGTTCTCTTTTAGTTGTTTTTATAAATATGACTATATGTATATATATATATATATATATATATATATATATATATATATATATATATATATATATATATATATATATATATATATATATATATATATATATATATATATATATATATATATGCATTGTATACACTACCGGTCAAAAGTTTGGGACCAGAACGATTTTTTTATGTTTTTTTTTTACAGGGGTTTCTTATGCTCATCAAGGCTGCATATATTTGATCCAAAAATACACAAAAAAATAATATTGTGAAATATTATTATGATGTAAAAGAATGTTTTTCTATTTTAATATGCATTAAAATATAATTTATTTCTGTGATGCAAAGCTGAATTTTCAGCATTATTACTCCAGTCTTCACTGTCACATGATCCTTCAGAAATCATTCTGATACACTGATTTATTATCAGTGCTGGAACTGTTGTGCTGCTTATTATTATTTTTTGTAATACTTTTTTTTCAGGATTTTTTGATGAATAAAAAGTTAAAAAGAAGAGCATTAATTAAAAAAAAAAAAATCTTTTCTAACAGTATACACAATCGTTCAAAAGTTAGGGGTCAGTACATTTGTATTCTTTCTTTTGTTTTGAAAGAAATTAAAGAAATATTTATATTTTGAATAAATGCTGTTCTTTTGAACTTTTTATTCATCAAAGAATCCCTGAAAAGTATTGCATTTCGCAACTCTTGCCAACACTGATAATTCTCATAATAATAAAAGCATATTAGAATGATTTCTGTAATGGCTGATGGAAATTAAGTTTTTCATCACAGAAATAAATTATATTTTATAGGATATCGAAATAGAAATCATTATTTTGTATTGTAATAACATTTTGCAGGAATACTGTTTTTTTCTGTATTTTTGATCTAATAAATCCAGCCTTGGGAGCATAAGAGACTTCTTTAAAAAAATTACAAGTTTTACTGATCCCAAACTTTCGACTAGTATTGTTTGTGTGCGTGTATATATATATATATATATATATATATATATATATATATGTTCTTTTATTTCCCTTTTGTTGTGGATGTTTCGCTCGGCTCTTTTGTCAGGTTGCTTTTGGAGCCTTCATGTCATGCATTACTTATGCAGGTACTTTATATTTTTTACACTGATTTGACTTTTCGAGAACCTGAATCACTCGTTGTTTTTACAAGGTTTTGCGTTTGTCCGCTATGGCCAGCGAAGGGAGGAATTCGCTGTTTACTCTTCCTGAACAGCTCCGTACACAACCTGGCATTTCCATCCCAAGCCCTTTAACCGTTCAGAACAATAAGAGTGAGATTAGCTCGAGACACTAACCCTGTAGTCAGAAACGTCCATTTGTAGTGTGTCTGTGGGAGAGCGTGTGTCGATGCCTGCGTGTGTGTTGTAAAGGAACGAGAACATTGTATCACAGCATAGTATTGTCGTTATTATATTTAAGCCAAATTTACATAAGCTGCATCCAGAGTATATGTAAATACTGTATACTCCCATGTATATGTTTCAAATCGAATTATTGTAATCGCCTTCGACAGCCACAGCTGCGCTTCAGACATGGGACATTCTCCTTAGAGTTGACTTATTTTGGATGCCAGGGTGGCTTTTGGGTCTGATGCATATTTGATATCCAAAGACTATTTTTGTCATATTTATTTTCGCGGTCAATTGAATCACCAGCCAAAGGGAGAAAAAAATAAATAAAAAAATAGAGCGAAATTATTAGACTGTGGGCAAAACAGTACAGCCATATGGGGAAAGAGGGCTTTCCAGCGAGCCCGTGAGCAGTCAAACTGCACGAAAAATACAGCATTTTTGTCTTGAAAAACGAATTCTAGATATCCTCACAACAAAGTACTTTTTAGATTTTTTTATTTTTAAATATACCTGAATTTGGTTTAATTTTACCTTGTTTTTTATTTATTATAGATTGCTATTTGATTGAAACAAACCTCACACAATTTTCTTAGATCTATGCTTAAAACAAGAATCAGTTTGCCAGTGGGATAAGAAAAAGAACAGAAACCCAGGAAAGACAAAATAATACCTTATGCAGCTTTGCTTCTCTTATCATTTTTGTGTGTTTTAGGACTGTTCAGATATTTTTACTGGAAAACAAGACAAAAAAAAAAAAGAATTAATGAAATGATTGTATGCTGTCTATTTGATTTCATATATCCTCTGGAGAGAAAACACTAAAGCGCTATCTTTTTACTGACGGATGTGAGATAGAAAATGGAAGGAAGTGTTGTCTCAAAAATGTTTCCAGCTCCAGTCCTGTTCTCTCGAGAGAAATGAAAGGACACAGAAAAATAAGCTTGATTTTAAGGGTGCTTTATAGAGGGACGTTTGCCAAAACGATCTCCCATTTCTTCATGACAATAACTTAACGCCTTAATTTTTGAGAGGACATTCAAATGAATCGATGCAGTTCCTTAAAGAAGTGAAAATAGTGAAAAGATATTTTTCTATTATATAAAAAACAACAGCCCAATAGATAGGCCTTTCGTTTCAAAATAAGAAGTGCTCCAGTTATTTGCGGGAGTCGAATGGCATTGGTACAATCACGAGGTGGCTCATATGTGAAGGACTTCATATTTAACCAATCACCTTCCTCTGCTCATGCTTTGTCTGTATAAATCATTCACTGACCAAGCAGTGCTCTCATAGATGCTCAGTGTATGTGAGCCGTCAAAGAATGTACAGTGCATCAGATGCTTCTTCATCTTATATAAGCGTTCAGCCTCAAAACCATGTGTACATGATGAAACTCTTAAAAATAAAGGTTATTCAACGGTTTGTTGAAGAACCTCATCTCAGCAAGAACCATTTTTTATTTGGAGATCTTCACATTATTGGTTCAAAGATTGGTTCGGAATTGTATACTACTCCGACTAGTGCTGCAGTATATGGTTTGCATTTGTTTTTATGCATATTATATCCAAACAACATTTGCCAGAATTCGCAGTATGCATGTATACTATCCCACAATGCAATGAGGTTGACTCGACCATCAATTTTCAATCTAATAAATATACAATGAACACAAAATTGGATTCAAAAACATTTTCTTGAATTATGGTTATTTATCAAAGCAAATGTATGCAAATAATAATTAGCATTAATTAAGCAATGTAATGAGATGATTGTGAATGACGGATTGTTGTCGAATTACATTGTTTACAAAACAGTATTCAATTCCGAACATGGTCTCTGTATCTTCTGTTCTTTGAAGTGCTTCAAATTTGTATTTTTTCTAGGAAAGTCTATTTTTGTTACCTATTCTGTGCACTGTAATATATATATTTTTAATCAGTAATTCATGGCAACTTATGTTTTTACATTACTTAAACTCATCATATAAGTTGAAATTCAACTTGGTCTTTCAAGTGGTTAATGTAATTTAAGTGCAACCAGGACTTGAACAACCAAGTTGATTATACTTAAAAATTGAAGGCATGAGCTTTGAAACATTTAGGATTTAGTCTCCACCCCCTGTACTTACTATGTTCCCTTTGTTTTTTGTTTTGTTTTTACCTTTCCAAATTATCAAATGCATTCTGTGTAAATGTGCAGGTTTAGATGGAAAACCAACATTCAGTGTGACTTTTGGACCTTTTCTAAAGAGCCGTAGAGCTTAAAAAGGTTCATGTTGTAAAAGCCTTTATTTTTAAGAGTGGGGTGCTGCTGTTTGGTTTCGCTCTCAGAAAAAAAAGGTACAAAACCTGTCACTGGGACGGTACCTTTGAACCTTAATTTCTCCTAAAGAGTGTTATATATTAAGCGTACATATTATTACCTTTGAAAAGGTGCTGCCCCGGTGTCAACTTTTGTACCTTTTTGTCTGCGTGTGTTCATTAGTGTGGAGGCGTCGATCTCGCTCCCGTCGCTTCACTGGAGTCCTCTCGCTGATGGGTGGCGGGGAGGAAGCTGTCACTGTGTCCTTTCTGTATCTGAATATGTCGGCTTCTGCAATACCGCTGTCATCTGAGCTCAGAGAAGAGCTGCCTTTTATTTTTCTATCTGTGGTAATGGAAAGTTAACCAAAAGCAGTCTGTCCTGGTGCAACATTTACCTGTTAAAAAGTGCCTGAAGCATCATTGTAATCTATCTCCTTGTATACTAAAAAAGAGAAAAGAAACCGAAAAAGATCAAAAATGAAATAAACCCTATTGTATTGATCAGTTTGGTTTTTTTTTACGATCCAAATTTGTACCTCTGTAAAAAGCAAAAAAAAATCTATATCAAGTGTATGATGTACATTTTTTATTTCGTTTTCTTTTTTTTTTATCGTTTCTAATATGTATGATCAATGTAGCTCCTGCTTTTAGGATAAGATGGAAAAAAGACAGTACTTTGTAAATAGCAGTGGATCATCTGGGAGCTACATGACGCCTGTGCAGTTCTACATGTCTGTCATAGGTCCCAATAAAAATGAAAGAAACCAGTAACACGTCTACATTCCTGCTGTTTACCACGATTGCCCAGCGGCTGTTCAATTTAAAAAAAAAAAATAAAATAAAAAATCAATATGGCTGGATTTAGACTTATCATAGAGAAACCATTATAGTTTTAATTAATGTTTTGAATATTTTAAATATTTGTTTTATGTTTTCTTTTAATTTTAGTTCAAGTATTTTTAGTTTTTGTCAATTTTGTTAGTTTTTTTTATCCATGTAGTTTGTATTAATATTTTGAATTAGTTTTTATTTTTATATTTTCTGTTTTCATTTTAAAGTATTATTATTTTGTCATTTTTGTTAGTTTTTTTTTTTTTATCTGTGTAGTTTGTATTGATATTTTGAATTAGTTTTTATTTTTATATTTTCTGTTTTAATTTTAAAGTATTATAATTTTGTCATTTTTGTTAGTTTTTATCCGCCTAGTTTGTATTAATATTTTGAATTAGTTTTTATTTTTATATTTTCTGTTTTAATTTTAAAGTATTATTAGTTTGTCATTTTATTAGTTTTTATCTGTGTAGTTTGTATTAATATTTTGCATTAGTTTTTTAAAAGGTTTCAAATTTCCTTTTTTAATTTTAATTTTAGTTATTATTAGTAATAGTATTAGTAGTTTTTGTCGTTCATTTAGGTATGTTTTAAGTAATTTTGTTGTGTGTTTTTGTATTATTATTATTACTTTAAGCTTATAACGTTTTTGATTATTATTTATTTTGCTTTAATTTTTAGTTATTTCAGTAAGTCAAGTTAAACTAAATGAAAATTAGAAATTGTGTTATTATTATTATTATTATTGAACTTTATTAATGTTTAATTTCAATTTTATTTTAACTCAACTAACGTTTTTACCTATAGTTAACTTTAACCCCGCTTTGACCTCCTATGTGTCCCGTTGAACTCAGTGACATGTTGCCGTCCTTTAGCCATCAGTTCACCCATACGAACTGGTCATTGTTCCTCCGAAAGCTGTAATGAGTCAAAATTGCAGATGGACCACGTGACACTCTTCCCCGGCTCCTAATGTGCTGCTAGCCAGACGTGACTGCAGTGCTCACATCTGGACCCAGAAGCCTTTGAGCAGCTCAAACATGTGAGAGCCATACAGGACATTAAGCTGTTGCGCTCAGGATGTTTCTGAAAAAGCATATGGACGATTATCTGGCAAGAAAAGAGGCGGGAGAGAAATGTCCCCAAAGGCTGCTTGGTGACTGCAAATAGCATCAGCCTCCACATGTGCAAACATTTAAGATGTATTTTCTCATAATGAGTTCACTTTTTTCTTGCTTTAAAAGAAAGGAAGCAATTCCTTACCTCTGCTAAGGGCCCTTTAGCCGCTTTTGGAATTCTGATTGAAATACAAGGCCCCTAAAAGATCATCAACAGAAATAATTCAGTCTCTATGAAATAATATTGTTATATAGTATATATAGTTTTTATAATTAAAAAAAAATAAGCATCACACAAAGGAGGGTTTGGAAAAATGAATCGTTGAGCAAATAATTTGGGAGTTGTTGAGTAAATAAGGTAAAAATAAATGCATACTATATCATAAGTTACCATGTCTAAGACAATGAAAGTGTTTTTTAACCTTGCATGCATGTCAACCTGTTGTTGTCTACTCCCAACACCAAAATATGAACCTTTCATAACCCATAATAGGGGCTCTTTCATTAATTTCAGTAACTGGTTAATAGTAAAATCCCTAGGGGTGTGTTCGCGGAATGCTTTTTCCTTTGAGAAATGTGAGACAATGTGTAAAACCAGTAAATAGAAAAAAAAAAAAACAAGGTCTCAAGATGCGTTGAAAAAATAAAACAAAACACTGCACTCCCACTGAAAACAATTGAAAAACCTACTTTAGCCTCAGAAAAAAAAACTATACATATCTATGAAAAAATGCTTTATGCTTTAAAGGTTATTTTATTTATTTATTTATTTTATATAAATTTCACCGATTTTTCCCCTATGCAAAACTACTGTTTGTCATATTGTGCATATATAGTGGACTATAGTTTTACGATACCCGGTCACCGTTCACTGTCATTATGTGCAGAAACCATTATTTTCTTCAACATATCTCTGTTTGTGATCCACAGAAGAAGTCCTGCGAGTTTGCAATGACCTGAGTAAATGCAATAAATCAGTTTGGGGAATTATTCACTTGGGCTACTGTCGACCTGCAAACCGCAGTAATCTGCCTTCCTGTTTTTGTCAGGTCACAGTGCTGTTTGAAGAAGAGCATGGCGAGCTCTGAGCTTTCCTGTCTGCAGCTGCTTCTGCTCTTTCCTGTTTGCTTGTTTGGACTTGTTTCTCCACCTGTTGTTTGTCTCCTGCTGTAGGTGTTGTTTTTGGAGTCATTCAGGCGCAGATACAGCCGTTCCTGTCTGGACGCATCAGACTAATCTCATGCCACATTTCACCTCAAAATCAAAAGAAGAAAGAATAGGAAATTATATTTTGAATGATGAAAATCAAGACTTTTTAGGACCATTAAGATTTTTCCATTGTAACATTATTTTCCCTCCAATTGTCTTTACAAATTAATAAATGTATTTTTTTTTTTTTTTTATAATTTCTATTTTTTTTTCAGTAGCGATTTTCATTATTAGTAGTATTAGTATTAATACTGTTTTACTAGTATTAATCTAGTTTAAATTTTAATTAAATTTTCTTTGCTAACCAAGGTTGCATTTATATTTATAATAAAAATAATAAAAAACCTTCCCAACCCCTATTTAAAAACAGACTTAATTTTCTTCATGCAAATTATACTTTCTTATTTCTGTTATGGCCCCATTGTCGGCAGTTTCATATAAACTATTTAATCATGTCTTAGCTTGTTACTGATGACATTGGAAGTAATATTTCCCTGCTTTGACCTCAGTAAATGGTTCTTGTGTTTACTGTCACTCCCTCCACCCTGGTCCTTGATTGTGCCGTCTTTTATTTGTGTTCAACTTCCCTTTGACAAAGCAGTGTGGTACATGCACCAGGATGTTATTGTGAGCAGATAACAGCTTTGAGCCTCCACATCCTCTGACTGGAAGGGGAGGGGCGACTGCTTTCCCAATCCGGCCAGCTGAGGAAAAGCCACAGTGGGCATTGTCTCCACCACGACAACCCATCATATACACAGTATTGTGCTAATAAGCTTTAACTCACTGGCAATCACCCACACTGGCAAGTTTGGACACATAAACATCTCAAGTTATAACATTTGCAAAGTTCATCCCAGATTTTAAGGTTAGTTTGTAGCAGTTGTGCTTTGTTTCTGTTCTCTGAGCTGCAGAAACAGGTCATTGAATAAGATCTTTTGGATTTGTTTGGACTGAGGCCCGTCTCAGCAGGTTGCCATGGACAGGAAGTAAAAAGAGTCCAGATCCTGATGAAAGTTGCAGCCTAAAGGGAGAAAAGCTGGACTCCATGTGCTGACTTAACTTAAGTTGTTGTTCTGTAATCTTTCCCTTTCTTAGATGCCTTTAGATAATAGGCTTGTAAGTTTCAGTTTTAGGGCTGTATAAGTCATATTCATATTCAGGAACTTTATAAAATCTGTGGAATATTTCAGTTGCAAAAAAAAAAAAATTATTTATAGTGAAAACAGGTTCTTCAGATTATTATTTTTATATAAAATATTATTATTTTCAACTTAAACTAAAACTATTAAAAAGAAATTTGTCATTGAAATATAGTGGATTTTTTCTATGAAAAAATAAATAAAATAAAAAAACCTTGGCAACTAACTGAAATACAGTATGTTTAAGGTGAATCTCTTTCAAATTATTAACTGGAAAAAATACAAACCCGATTGCAAAAAGGTTGGGACACTGTACAAATTGTGAGTAAAAAAGAAATGGAATAATTTACAAATCTCAAAAACTGAAATTTTATTCACAATAGAATATAGATAACATATTCTTATAAAAAGAAGAGGGGATGCCACAGAGTGGTAAACATGGCCTTGTCCCAACTTTTTTGAGATGTTGATGCCATGAAATTTAAAATCAACTTATTTTTACAGTTCTGTTCTGCATGTACAAACCCGATTTCAAAAAAAGTTGGGCACCGTATAAATTGTGAATAAAAACAGAATGCTATGATGTGGAAGGTTCAGATATGATGATTACTACAATCTCTGTTTCTAAATTTTTCTCTGATAAACTCCTTTCTGATATTGCTCCACTATTTTTCACCGCAGCATTGGGGGAATTGGTGATCCTCTACCCATCTTGACTTCTGAGAGACACTGCCACTCTGAGAGGCTCTTTTTATACCCAATCATGGGACCCACTTTATATTAAGTGGCCTCAACTACTATGTACTTACATTTTAATTAATAATTTAGTACAATGTACTTATTGTGTACATACATGTTTTTACATTGTACTTATATTTAAAAAAAAAACGACATGTAATTACATCTGTATTTAATTTCTGCAATTACATTTATAATTACACTGTTGACCCATACTTTACACCTTAACCCACCCTTAAACTTACCCACACCTACAACCCTCACCCTAACCTTACCCCATCCCACCTCAATAGCATACAATTACAATATGAACACAATAAGTACATTGTACTTATTTTTTTATGTAAGTACATAGTAGTTAAGGCCACCTAATATAAAGTGGGACCCAATCATGTTCCCAATTGACCTAATAAGTTGCAAATCGGTCGTCCAGCTGTTCCACATATGCACATTTAACTTTTCCGGCCTCTTATTGCTACCTGTCCCAACTTTTTTGGAATGTGTAGCTCTCATGAAATCCAAAATGAGCCAATATTTGGCATGACATTTCAAAATGTCTCACTTTCAACATTTCATATGTTATCTATATTCTATTGTGAATAAAATATACGTTTTTGAGATTTGTAAATTATTTCATTCCTTTTTTGCTCACAATTTGTACAGTGTCCCAACTTTTTTGGAATCGGGTTTGTACATACAATGTACTTATTATTGTAATTGCAATAACTGGGTAATGACTCCTAACCCTGAACCTACCCATAAACCTAACCCTAACCTAAGTAGTTACCTTATATTATCCAGTACTTTTTGTAAGTACAGGTAAGTGCGTGTACTGTAAATTGAAGAGCAACTAAAACTATATAAAAAAATATGTATATATTTAACTAACTAAAATAAAACTACTTGACACTAAAACAACGTGACAACGTTTTAAGAACAATTCACTGGCAGTTTCTTTGGGGAACCCATTGATTATCACATGGCATCACTGCAAAAAGTCTGCTTGACTGAAATGAACAGTCCCTTGTTAAAAATATACTTTTCTAATTTTTATTCTTTTAAGGGAAGTGCAGAGCAAAAGGTGCTACACGCAGCCAGAAACAGCACAAGATCTGATGTACATTTATTTGATCATTAGCTGTTTTGGCATTGAGAAATAACAGCATATTTCTTACTTCCTCCTTATAACCTCACCATGACTGCTTGGACCAAGTTTCTGATTTCCCAATAGGTGTTTTTGCTGTGAAAAATCAGAACATGTTGTTTTTACAGCTACTAATTTTCACAGGGGAGGAAGTTCTGAAAGTTACAGTACATTTTTAAACAACAAACTCTTTTCTCAGAAGATCAAGGCAGATTGGACTCCTCATGATATGACCCCTTTAGACCAAAGCACAACTTTACTGCAGCACATTCTTCACTAATGGATGTGCCTCTCAGGTCATTCATTCTGAGTGGAGCAAATCAAGGATGGAGCTGAACTCGCTCCCACACTCCCTAGAATGCATGATATCATTCTTGGGCTCAAGAAGAGACTGGAGAAATCCTGCTGCATCTGAGTGCTTGCTCCCTATTCCTTTAATGTGTGTGTGTGTGTGTAAAGGCTCCATTCCCTCCCACCAAAGCTTTGCTGTGCCTTCCAGCCCAAAACCAGGGAATGATTATTAAAATAAAAATAATTGTTATAGAGACCAAACTCCGAGACCATCAAAGGGCTGCTTTTGATTCGATTTGGGCTTTGCAAGAGGCTCTGGGCTTGTGGATTTGACAGATCTTATTGGGGCCTAATTTAAACGGGCCCCAGTGTGTCTGCCTGCCTCCCTTTGTTTACATGGCTGAAATCTGAAACAAATGTGAACATGATACTCCCTGTCCTCTGCACAGCTCCACGCAGCCGCTCTCGCGGAGTCAGGAGTGTGCGTGTATTTACATGTGCATCCATTGTGTCTTTTTGATTGCAGTACTCGATCATCAGCATCTGCAAATACACTCTTCACAAGTTACAAACCCTCTCTGACCCAGTGTTTACTGATGTATTTATACAGGACCAGGAGAGCTAAAATCAACTGATCTCGACATCTCTGGAATGAAAAATATGATGGCCACTATGGGAGCATGTCTTTTTTGGTGCATCTATATTTACATCCATAAGTATATAAAGTGTTGCTTTGGTATCAAAGATGTATTGCTATATTTGCATTAAATAATAACCCTGCAAATATGTTGTGGGTGGGAATTAGTTAATTACAGACTGATCTTAAATCTTCCTTTTCTGTCAAAGTTATTAATATCCTCTCAGCTATGTTTTTTTTTTTTTTCATATCTTTATCTTTGAGGATTTCCAGTCAGGATTTAGACAGTATCATAGTAAATGAGTTAGAAATTACCTGCTCTTGTCACCTGATCGTGATTGTATCTCTCTATTATTACACTATCTTCCACAATATTATTTTGAAAAGACTTTAATTATGTTGGCATTGTTTGAATTGCATTGGCATGGTTCAAATAATGCTTATCTGACCGTCATCAACTTTTAGCAGTGAATGAATAAGTATCATATTGTTCACAAGTGCAGTATGGAGTACCACAAGGCTCAGTAACAGGACCGTTGCTTTACACATACTTTTATACTTTTGCTACCCTTGTTGGATATTATCAGGAAACATGGGAGAACCATGCCAGTTTGCAAAACTACGTATCAGAATTTGTAGTTGATATAAAAAATCTGGATGACTAGTAATTTCCTACTGCTAAAAACAGAGTTGTTAATTATAGGACCAAAATCCCCTGCATGTAATAATCTGGAACACTTGATGGCTGTGCTATCAATTCTTCGCCATCAGTTAGGAACCTAGGTGTGCTATTTGACTGATATTTTTCCTTTGAAACTCATGTTTTTGGCATTTGTAAAACTGCATTTTTCTATATCTAAAATACAACCTATGCACTCAATGTCAAACGCAGAAATGTTAATTTATGTGTTCATGACTTCAAGGATAGATTATTGAAATGATTTATTGAGTGGTTGCTCTGCACACTTAATAAACTGCAGCTGGTCCAAAATGCAGCAGCTAGAATTCTTACTAGAACCATATTAGCCCGGTTCTGTCAACACTGCACTGGCTCCATATTAAACATCATATAGATTGTAAAATCTTGCTAATTTCTTATAAAGCTCTGAATGGTTTAGCTCCTCAGTCCTCTAGTGAGCTCTTATTGCAATATAGTATATCTTCATTTCTGCTGTGATCTCAAAAATTTGGCCACTTGATAATACTTAGAATATCAATATCAACTACGGCCAGCAGATCCTTTTTCTTACTTATGCCGCTTTTCCACTGCATGGTACGGCACGGTACAGTTGACTTTTGGGGGGTTTTCCACTTGGTACAGTACCTGGTACCTTTTTTAGTACCACCTCGGTTGAGGTTCCAGGTGGACCGCTCCATTACCAAAACATAACGTGTTAACTCTGCTGAACACGATATATATAAATATATTTATATATACATTTTATCTATTAATTTATAATATGTATTCAATTATTTATAATTTTTCATTATATATATATATATATATATATATATATATATATATATATATATATATATATATATATATATATATATATATATATATATATATATATATATATATATATATATATGAATATATTTCACTTGTGGTTTTGCTCATGGGAAATGTTCGATATTCATAGTTTCGGAGCCAAAAATGAATGTAAGAGGAAGTTTTCCTGTCCGTTGTGCACATTAGGACGTCCGCTATGGTGAGTCGGTACAGCTGTACCGTGTGTTGGTGGGTCGGTCGTTCAGTTGTTGGGTCAGGCAGGAGGTAGGCATTGTGTGACAGCAGGCCATAAAGCAAACGTTTCCCTTCCCTCTCTATTCCAGGCACGGATATTGAGCCTCTTCCTCTGATGGTTCCTCTATTCCATGCCACATTTACATTTCCTCATTCTTTGTCCATCTGCCTTTGTTTTCTTTTTCACAAACTGACCCCCCCCCCCACCCCTCCTTTTTTTCCAGAGGTCTTTTCTGTTTTTGTTCTGAAAATGACTTCCTTCCTTCCTTTACAAGCTGACCCCCTGAGGCCGAGGGGAGGTGTATTTGACAGTCTGCTGTGTAATTACAGCCCTCTCTCTCCCTCCCATCTCAAACTTCATGCAGGCTCAATGAGCTTAACACGGATTCTTCTCATCTTGTTACTTGCCATTGTTTTAAAAAGATATAACGTTTATGTATATTCACATAATGTCTTTGTGCATGATACAATTATCTTGATCTTTTTCATTCTCACATTGCAGTCATCAAAAAAAAAAAACGAATCTAAGATATAAACAACTGATCTTCACTTCCAGAAGGTCACAAAAGTTTGGACACACCTATCCATTCTTTACTTTTACTATTTTCCACATCATAATAATATGAAAGTAATGAAAACTATGAAATAACAGGAATAAAAAGTAATTATGCAGTAACCAAACATACAGAACATGTTAAACAAATGAAACCTAGTTTATTGGGAAGGTTTGAGACCTGCAGTCGGCAGTAAGGCTGTGCTGTTGCTCAGGAGAGCAGGGCAACATCTGTGTGGAATTCATGCAGTGATTTTGCCACATCAAAGACTTTCTGCCTCAGCTTCAATCATGAACTGCTCTCCAAGCTCAACTGTGCCGACTGAGTTCATCAGCTGAAGTACAGACATTTCCAATTGTTATTTCCCAAAGTTTTCCACAAACCCTGCATCTTGGGAATAATAGAGGACATTATTTACCTTTTCTTCTTCTTCTTTTTAAAATGTTTTTTTTTTTAAATAAGATCAAGAGTATGCGTCCCTCTTAAAGTGGCACTATTATGGATTTTCGAAAATGACTTTTCATGCAGTGTGTAACACGGCTCAGAAAGGGAATTAAAACATCCTGCAAAGTTTTAAATCTGAAAGTGCACCGTGTATAAAGTTATTGTCTCTCAAAAGAAAGAGTTGACACTGTATCATTTAAACGAGTCATTTTTAAAACGAATCCCAAGCATTTCATGTTGACGTCAACATGAAACATTAGCATATTCCCCGCCCACTTGTTGGTCTTTTCCGTTGGACCTGAATGAAAATGCTAATTCATTCTTTGCCACTAGTTGCCGCTGTCGGAGCGGTAAAAATATTGTTTTCCCCGGTAACGATGTACACAAAGCAGCTCTGTGCTCACAAACACTGCTTTATCAGGCTTTACAGGCTCATGATGAAATTAAACTGAGACCAATCTCTGAAGATTAGCATCACACATAGGAGGGGTTTGGAAAAATGAATCGTTGAGCGAATCATTTGGGAGACGTTGAGTAAATAAGGTAAAAATAAATGGATATTATAAGACAATTAAAATGTTTTTTGACCCTGCATGCATGTCAATCTATAATTAGAGACTCCCCAAAACAAAATATGAACCTTTCATAACCCATAATGTGTGCACTTTAAATGGTAAATATATGATGATATGCACATTTATAATTTTATTTAGCAAGGATGCATATAATTGATCAAAAGTAAAGAGAGAGAGTAAAGAGACTTTGTAACTTTCTATTGATCGGAGAATCTTAAAAAAATCACATTTACATTACAAAATATAATACGAGTGAAGTAATGACTGTAATAATTATCATCACCAATGTTAGAGAAAGTTATTTTTAAAGTAATGCATTACAATATTGTGTTACTTCATAAATAAAAAGAATGCATTACTTAGTTACTTTTTATGGACAGTAATGCCTTGTGTTACTTTTTCATTACTTTTTGTCCCCTTGGCTGGACTTGCTTATTAAAAATGCAAAAGTTATACTTTTGTCAACTGTAAAGACTCTTTCACAAGTTAAATGAATAATCCTCACGCAGAAGGAAGTGCGTCTGGCTCTTCGTCTCACTCTCAATATCTCTCAACACGGGGACAGAAGAACTAGAGTTAAAATGGGTTTCCCCCGACACTGATCATCACCAGAATAAACTAGTTTAAAATATAATAAAATAGAAATCTGTTTTTTTTCTTTTTTCTTTTAATAATATTAAACAATAGTATGGATTTTAAAGTATTTTAGTCAAATAAATGGAAAGACTTTAAAAACTCATTTTTACGAGTTTTCTTGTGAACAGTAGTGTATGTATAACTAAGCACATTTTATTAAAATATATAATATATATTTATAGTGTGTGTGTGTGTGTGTGTAATATATATTTTATCAAAGTTGTTATTAAAACTATATCATTATAAATGATTTCTATCTGCATTTATAATGTATATGTATTCATTTATTTGTGAATTTGTATTAATTATATTTTACTTCTATATATTTGAATTTATTTATTTATCTGAAAGAAAGATTTGTACTTATTGTTATTTCCTAATTAAATTCAGATAACTTTATTAGATATTTTATTTAAATGCCATCATGTATACATAATTGAAGATTTATATATATATATATATATATATATATATATATATATATATATATATATATATATATATATATATATATATATATATATGCTACAAATCTGGGATATGCTTTATTCTCATGAAAAAGACAATTAATTAAACATATAATTCTTTTTTATTTATTTATTATTTATTTTTTATTGTTTTATATTGAAAAATTGGTTTCAGAATATTTCCAGGTTAAGTATTTGACAGTTTTCGTAAAACTAAAAAATAAATAAAAAATAAATATAGTGTTTGAGTAAATCATGTCCTTTAGCGCCACCCTGTGCTGAACATTGGTGCATACATGGACAAAGTGAGCAAATGAGCAACAACCAAACATTTCACAGAAAGTAATTAACTATTAAATATTGACAACAATAATTATGGCGTAATGGGGCAATATAAAATAATTTATTATCATAATGAATGACAAAATATTTTCCTGGCTTATTGTCAAAGGGAGTTATCTAATCATCTTTCAGTCTGGCTGTAATTGTAGTTAATTAATAATTTGATGATTTTCAGTTTGATTTTATTTGTTAATGTCTAAACTAAGAGAGCAATTTAACTTTTTTTCCCCACTTGAAACCACACATGATATTCCATCAACTGTTACCAACTGTTACGAACAAAACGTCAAACTAAATCACAGCGGAGTATATGCTGAAGAAAAAACAGAGAGGAGCCGGTTGAACTAAACCACACGTTCATCTGGCATGAGTGATGAAATGACACTGAGGCTGTTGTCATCGCCGTGTGTCTAATGTATAATTACACTCAGAGCTGCCCGCAGGGAAGTGAAGACTGGAAATATGTCGTTTGACTGGTCCCATGGCAACACTTGGGTCAGAGAGGACATATTTTTTGTTTAAGCCTTTTGACAGTAGAAAAGAAAGCAGCTTTGAGAGAGGAACTGCCAGGAGACACAGCATGCTATCACATGAAGGAGGACTTCATTATGCTGGTGCAGTGGGCCGAACAGTAACAGTAACCTTTGAAATGAGCGCTAACCTTTGGACTCTCTAATGCACACTTGTGCGCCTGTTTCTGACATCCTGAGGAATGCTGCTGCTGCACGGAGAGCTTCTGCTCTTCTGTGCGGCCTGTAAAACAACACAATAGACCTATCGTGTGTGTGAAGTGACATTTCACAGCACAGCTACACTGAACTTTTAAAGGAGCAAAGCTGTCACACAACGAGCTTCATTCACAAACTAGCGGAAGTCACAGTTATTCTGCACATGCTCAGTTAAATCCTCTCTCTGGCTGAGAAAAGAGTGAGATCACGTCACTATGTGAGAGATTTTTAGCCAAAAGCTGATTTTAAGGTGTCCACTGAACTTAAAAACAAAACAAAACCAAAAAAAAAAAAATATATATATATATATATATATATATATATATATATTAAAAGTGAGCTTATATAAAGTAAATAAACAAATAAAATTGGCTGAAGATGCAGTGTAAAAAATATGGTGGCAATGTTTTAAGTATATTTTACAATTATAAAGATATTGATTTATTGAATGTTGATCTTGAGCTACTTTTTTGTTTTGTTTTGTATCTTAAAAAGTATAAAAACTACTCATAACCACCATAATAATACAAGCTATTGTGGACGTGGTACGTGGTCTGTGTGTAAAACATGGCTTCATTTATTGATGGTGCATAGGGTCATACAGAAAAAAATGCATAAAAAATAAAATATAATCATATGCAAGGTGACTTATAAGTCTTATGGGGATGTCCTTCTACTCTTCATAGATTTTACTTGCAAAAAAAGCTAATATTTTACAGTATTTTACAGTGAAATTACATAATACGAAGTTGAACAATTTACAGATTTTCAGTTAAATGTTTTTTTTTTTCCAGTTAATTTCAAAAAATGTTGTAATACCATTTAAAGGAACAACAGAAAATACAGAACCATCGCAGCTCTCCCACGATAATAAAGTGAAACTTATTAGTAATAATTATAATAATAACAACTATATTTGTACATTTTCTGAAGAAGCATGTTTTAACACTTAGCTAATCGCTAGCACACTACTAGCATGTGTAGCGTGATGTTGTGTTTCCTGTTTGCTAGCATGCGTTAAAGGAGCAACATCCCCATGTTTCTATATGACACTTCTATCCAAATATGTCCCTTTTGATCTGTTTAAATTGAAGTCTATGGTGTGGTTGCTAGAGTGCTGTAAGTGGTTGCTAGGGTGTGGCTATATTACATTGGTCACTTGGAAAGAGAAGTCAAATAAGTGTGAGAGAGAACGACAGTGATTGCCTTATTGGCAAGTACCACTAATAATGACTACATATTAAATAAAAAAAAAAAATGTGAGTGGTGCTTGATGTGGCGAGACTTGGCACTAAGCACCAATACTAACACTAATCGTGCTAGCATCATGTTAACAACCGGCTAATTGTTAACACAAGTAACGTTGTTAACGTGAACTAAATATGATTATCCTGTTGCTAGTAAGATGCTCGCATATTTTTTTAACAGGATGTTAACATGATTAGCATGTTGTTAATAATTATGTTTATATATGTTGTTAGCCTGATGCTAGTATGTTTTTGCTATTGACATGAAGTTAGCAACATGCTAACATGATTATCATGTTGTTAACATGAAGTTAATATTATTAGAGCTTAGGTAAAATGCCTTAACCTGTTGTAAGCATGTTTTAGCACTTAGCTAGGTGATTCTAGCATGATTCTAGGTGATTTATCCATTCACTTGTTTCATGGGTTTTAAACAGTCAAAATTGCCTTTTGAGAAAATAAACAAATGAATAAACCTCAAAGCAGGTAAAATTAGGGCTTTTGCTGTCAAATATTCATACACACATCAAAATGTGTTAATATAATCTGAAAACTAATAATCTGAAAGAAATATATGAGGGTTGATAATGAATAACTGGCGCCAATAGGGGGAGACAGAGACTAATCCACAATACAGCAACAGATCCCAATACAGATCCAGTCAACAGTCGCCTATTTTATATATTTACTTAGATTTAACCTATATTTGTGAAAATAGACTATTTGTTAAAAAGTACAAAGGAGAGTTTAACTATTTATGAAAAGCACATTTCTACCTAATTAAATTAATAATAATAATAATAATGATAATAAATATACTAAAAAACATCAAAAAAAGAAAAAAAAAAAAAGAAAAGAAAATTACTTAAATTAAAGTGACAGTTATCAGTAAATGTTTATAAAAATAATTAAGAAATCTCACATCAGGGATTTGTTCACAGTCATGATTTAACATATAATAGGGAAAAATTAAAGGGGTGCTCATCTTATTACATCTATTTTTCAGTAAAATCAAATGTCAGATTTCCAAGATTATTGTAAGATTACAAGACATGTCTTCAATCCATTGAGAAGAGGAAGACTCCTGAGTAATTTTCTGTTAAAGCGGCAATACCTTTAGCCTGTATTAATCTGAAATCTGTAAGCTTGCACATTTATTTTTTACAGTATATTTCCAGTAAAACTTAAGCTAAATGTTTTTTAACTAACTTTAAATAATTTTAATAATATTGCTACCACTTATGATTTCTGACAGCTGATGTAATCATGTAAAAAGGCAAAATAAACCCCAACTGTAAGTGTAGCTGTATAGTACAACATTATCACTATATATATATATATATATATATATATATATATATATATATATATATATATATATATATATATATATATATATATATGATATGAATGTTAGCACAACATTTCTCATATACCAAAATATGGCAGATATTATTTTTATGATATAAAATATAAAACATTACAACTGACTTGGTTTAAACCGTACTGAACATTTAAAGAAAATCTGTTTTCTTAATACTCTTCTTGATACATATTTTTTTGGACTCAAGTCTAATAAAAGTTGTCAGATCATAAAGCAGATGTCACCTTGACCGTATTCACATGTTTGTGACACTTATAAGGTGCTGCTCTCATCCTCAGAGAGCTCAGTTTCAGTGATGTGTGTTTGTGGAGCTGGTGGCGACTGGCAGCGACTGGCAGCGACGGTGTGGAAATCAGTTTGACCCCACTGCATGGGAATCATGAACTGGAAAGAAGATGACCTTGTTTACAGCTGACTGCTGATAATCTGCCAGTAAATAAAAACTTATCCTATTCAAGCTTTTCATCCATTTTTTATTTTTATTTTTTTTATTTATGGATTGAATAAACATGGAATAAAAAGTTCAAAGTTTCCTAGTGTATGAGTGGAGGTTTTTAATGCATAGGCCTAACTTGTTAGTAAGATTTATAACACACACGCACGCACACACGCACACACACACACACACACCCTGGTATTTCTATTTTTATGGGGACATTACATGTACTGTATAGGCATAATGGCTTTTCTTCTGTACAAACTGCATTGTCTATCCCCTTCTCCTAGCCCTACACCAACAAATCACAGGAAACTTTCTGCATTTTAGGTTTTCTAAACACTTAATTTCATTTGATTCATAAGCTTGTTTCCTCATGGGGACCTAAAACATTTACTAATATTACTATACTTAGACATTTGTTCTTCATGACCTAGTGATTGCCACAAACGAGCGTCCCACACAGTCCACTCTCTTTCAGTTCCCCAGGGGTGTTTCTGGTTTACCTCCATGTGTTTGTAGAGGATGATTGTTACAGGAGCATAATCACCAGTGAAAGCACATAATCACAGCCCCCACTAACACAACACGGCCCATCCCAATGATTAATGACCACCGGGCTCCAGCAGGCCTGCTGGGGGGCCTCCAGTCACTTGTTTCATGGGTTTTAAAAGGTCAAAACTGCCTTTTGAGAAAATGAATAAATAAATAAACCTCAAAGCAGGTAAAATTAGGGCTTTTGCTGTCAAATATTCATACACACCTCAAAATGAGTTAATATAATCTGAAATCTAATAATCTGAAAGAAATATATGAGGGTTGATAATGAATAACTGGCGCCAATAGGGGGAGACAGAGACTAATCCACAATACAGCAACAGATCCCAATACAGATCCAGTCAACAGTCGCCTATTTTATATATTTACTTAGATTTAACCTATATTTGTGAAAATGAACTATTTGTTAAAAAGTACAAAGGAGAGTTTAACTATTTATGAAAAGCCTTGACGACTTTTATGTAGGAAATATAACCTTTGAAAATCTGACCAATCGCATGAGTTCATTGGCTTTTGCATGTCACGTGACCGATCATGATGACCTCCGTGGTTTAAACCTGAGGAAGCCTTTATGAAAAGAGTGCATATAAATATTTTTAGCTAACGGTTTGAATTTCTGCCTTTCACTCAAGCAAAGCTTGTAATTCTTTATAATTCAGCACACGACTCATACTGACCTATTGTAATAATACTTTTATGGTGTGTTTTAACTTTGCTGGAGCTTGAAATAACCAGTCCCCATCCACTTGGGGAAAAGAGCAGCAGGAACATTCTCCTTATCATCTCATGGTCCAGAAAATATATTCATCAAGGTCCATAATGACGTAATGGTGAGTGAATGAATTTCAGGAAATGATGTTAGGATCTTAATCATGTATTAAAGTCATTCTCCTTGGGGAGGTTTTTGTACTTGTGATGCATGTGGTTACATAAGTAGTGTTAGCCTTCAGTGAAATATGCGATGAAGTGATTTATAGAAGTGATTTATACAATAAATGAACACATCTGCCCTCAATAGTTCCCATTGTCCTGGATCACGCCTAGCTCAAACATCTCTTAACCTGTCATAAACTCAGATTGGCTTGTGTGAATGTCGCCTGCAGTTACTGCTCTGATGATTGATGGCATAGGCTTGGTGAAGGGATATGAACATATTTGTGTCACAGGTGAATCTGTGGAATGGTGTTTAGTGAGTCCTTGCACTTTGCACAAACTATATGCAAGATTTGGAAAGACTAATAATGTCTTGTTGGCCAGAAATGTGAGCATTGAGGTCAACATGTCAGTGCTAGATATACAGATAATAATAAATGCGACTTAGGGATTCTAGTGTACAGCATGTATGCTATGAACATTATGCAACCAGCAGGCTGCTGAAAAAGGCATTGTTGCACTCTACGGATGCATCTGAAATTGCATTCTTCTCTACTATACAATAGGTGTAAAATGTGAATGTTTTGCATTTACTGAAACATTTCCACACGGCGCTGTTCCAATTCTTTCAGGACTTCACAGCCTAAAGGTTTATCAACTAGTAGGTTAAGGTGTTTGCCCTCCTCTCAGCATGTTCACCTTGGTTTTCAAACGCAAAACACAAATCTGTTTACAGCAGCACCAGAAGTAAGCCAAAGACACTGGACCATTTTGAAAACAACCAACTGTGACGATGTGCTTCCCCTTAAGATCCTATTTAGAGGTGGTTTGTGAGGATTAAAGGGTTCTGTAGTTTTTATCTAGTATTTGAGCACTTGATCACAGAGGCGTGTTCTAATCCGAACGTCAATGTGGCCCCATCAGCGCAATGGCTCGAAGCTGCCAAGTGACAATGGACCACAAGCTTTATGTGTGCTATTAAAGTTTCGGGCTGCTCGCTTTGATAGCTCTTGTCAAATGTCTGATCAAATTCAGCCCTTTTTGTTTTGTTTTGTTAAGATTAGGTTAGCTTGGTTGAACCTGAATAGGTTTTGCTTATATGTATTAGTCAGAGCTGATTTATTGTGTGGGATAATGAGCTCTGGTTTGTAGATAAGGCTTTCTGTTGGTGACATGCTTAATGGCAATTCAGCTCAGAGTATCAGATATTACAGAATCGAACGACTGCGAGCGCACGTCTAAAACAGGATTATATCAAGGCTTCAGAAACCTTACCAGTGTGTTTGTGAGGCTGAAGGGTGATTCATATAAAAGAACAATAATTGGTGGTTAAATTGAAAGTTAAAAAAAGCATCTATTTGAAATAAAAATATTTTGTTAGATTATAAATGTTTTACTGTCAATTGTCAAAATGTCTTTACTATTGATTTAATGCATGATGCCTCCATACAGGAAAATCTCTCTCTCTCTCTCTCTCTCTCTCTCTCTCTCTCTCTCGCTCTTTAAAAAATAAAATAAAAAACACACACACGCATGCACGCACGCACACACACACACACACACACACACACACACACGTAGTTGTACGTTGTACTAAAACAACAACAGTATTTAAAATGTATCTAGCCAAATCTGTTCCAAATGGCAATAAAATATATCTTGTCTTAAAGGACTCATCGGATGCAAAATGCACTTTTGTATTTTGTTTGAACATAAATGTGTGTTGGCAGTGTGTGTACACATCCACCCTATAATGATAAAAATCCACCCATTGTTTTTTTCCTCCTAAAATCATTACCCTTTTCTCAAATCAAGCCGTTCTCAGATTCATGCCAGTGTGACGTCACACATACCCAGGCCCCTCCCACGACCGTTGATAGACATTGGCGTCCGTCATTAGTTTTATCACTTTATCACCTGAGTAGGGCTGTCACGATAACAAATTTTGCTGGACAATAAATTGTGCAAGAAAGTATCGCGATAAACGATAATATTGTCGTTCTAAGACCAGTTTCAACTAATATAATGATAATGGCATAATAACGCTTGTACACCTTTTCAAAGATCAATAAACTTTTCTTTTTTTATGGCAGATTCAGAGCAAGACATACCAACATGTTGACTTTGTGTGGCTTAAAATTAATTACTTTTGTATGTTATGTTTATATACCAGTTAGAGATGCTCATATTGACCATTTAACCACTAACCGAAAGTAAACATTTTGACCGATGAAGGGGCCGTTCACATATCACGTCTTTTTTTTTTTGCGTTCAAGTTCGTTATTTCAAATGCTGTATGCGTGCTCATAATGGAAGCGACGCGCTCGCAACGCACTAGTTTTTTCAAGGCCCGTCCGCACCACATCACTTGTGACAAAAAACATCCACAAGCAAATGAAAGGCGCTTTCCAAAGCTGGTCACCACAGAAAAGAGGGGCGGGGTGAGCAGAGCTCATTAGCATTTAAAGCTGCATAGAACAAAAAGACTTGCTCAGAAAAGAGCTGTTTTTGACAGGGTAACCATTAAGAAATTTACACTACCATTGAGAAATTGTAAAGGGTTAGTGTTACGGCTGGCTCGTAGACCGCAACATAAAAGAGGCAGACAACAAATTCTTTAACAATAAAGCAATTTATTATCGAACCAAATAAACAACAAAAGAAACTGACGTCTAGGGGAAAAATATGCACTGGAAATATTATGACTGATTTTCAGTTGTCGCAAAGCCTTCGCAAACTGACGGCTCATAAAATTAGAGCCCTGGTCAGACTGGATGACTCTAGGAATGCCAAATGTTGACATAAAGGCAGTTAAAGCTTTGAGAATGGATTTTGTATTGATGGACCTAACGGGATATACAGCTGGATACCTGGTAGATAGACACATAACTGTGAGTAGATATAAATGACCAGATTTTGATCTAGGTAAAGGACCCACGCAATCAATTTGCAAATACTCAAATGGTTTTGATATAGCTGGAATCGGTTGGAGAAGAGCCACAGGAATTTTCTGGTTTGGCTTACCAGTGAGTTGGCACACATGACAAGTTCTAATATATTTTGCCACGTCTCTCTTTAAGCCAGGCCAAAAGAACCTGCGTTGCAATCGATCATACGTTTTCCTCACCCCCATATGTCCAGCCACTCCATCATGAGCTAACCCGACCACAGACTGTCTGAATTTAAGAGGAACTACCACCTGAACATAAACCTTAGTAATGGGTTCAGATTCACTGACCCAACGTCTCAGCAACATCCCATCTTTTAGGAAGTAGTCTCAATATCTCCCTCAATACGAACCATTGAGAACAAAGGTTTAAGTGTTATATCAGCTAACTGTTCTTGGATCAGGTTCTCTCTAGAGACATGAAAAATAGAGGATAAAAGATCAGCTGATACTTCTTTCTCCCGAGAGAAAAAATACTCAGAAAATAAATCTGATGATTCAGAAATGGTGTTATCTTCCAAAGTCATACCAAGTGGTTCTTTAACTGTCCCTCCATCAATCGGATTTGATGGAACCAAACTACCTCTATCTACAGCATCCTCAGAATGAACAAGTAACGACTTCTCCACGGTTACCTCACTGTCAGGATGTAGATCAAGTTCACCTTCACACGGTCGGTCAGCTTTAAGTTGTTTTCCTCTGGCTCGGGTGACAGCACAGGAAGGAAACACATGGGGAAATCTCTTCCCACATTCATCAGGAACGTCTGCAGACATGGGTGTGGAAACAACAACAGCAGATGGTACAGATTTTGATGTGCCCCAGACATTTCCTCGAGCAAGATCGTTCCCCGGGATAAAAGAAACCCCTGGCACAGGAAGGGAAGACCGTACTCCAACAATTACATCACCAGTCACAAGATCAGAGGTAAGATGTACTTTGTGTAAGGGAACTTTTAAGAAAGTCATTTCTATCCCCCTAATTAACACATCCTTCCCGGTCGCAGTCTGAGCGGAAAGTGGAAGAACTCCCTCTAGCAGAAATGATTGAGAAGCTCCAGTGTCTCTCAGAATCTTCAGAGAAACTTTTCCTTCCTGTCCTAGCAAAGACACACTACCATTAGTAATAAATGGAGCATACTCCGTATAATTATCTCCAACATCTACCTGATGGGAGAGCCCGTTCCTAATCTAAAAATTCTGTTGGTGATCATGAACCTCCAGCGGTTCAAATCCAACCAGTCCAACTGGCTTAGCAGACTTCTTTAAAGCGTTACATTCAGAGATTTTATGTCCTACCTTATGACAATAAAAGCAGATCACTTTACCTTTCTTCTCTGATAAATTCGGACTTGCCACAGGGGGCACACCTGACACCATATTTGATGTACTCACTGGAGGCGTCCACCGATTTCGAGATAACCTTCTACTCGGATCACCTAAACCTCTATCAGAAAAAGAAACACTGTGAGTCAGAACAAATTCGTCAGCCAACACCGCTGCATCAGCTAATGTAAGAGCCTTCTGCTCATTCAAATAAGTAGACACAGACCCTGGTACACAGTTTTTAAATTCTTCTACAAGAATTAACTCCCTTAACTGGTTAAAGGTTTCTACTTTCTGAGACTGACACCACCTTGTAAACGTAATCTCTTTTTCCCGAGCAAATTCAACATAGGTTTGTCTTTCAGGTTTTTTATAACCACGAAATCGTTGGCGATAAGCCTCTGGTACTAACTCATAGGCTCTCAAAATGGCTATTTTGACCCGTTTAAAATCTACACTCTCTTCTTCAGAAAGAGAAGAAAACACCTCCTGAGCCTTCCCTGTCAAAACGCACTGCAGAAGCAGAGTCCAGTCCTCTTCTGGCCACTTTAGAGAAGAAGCAACCCTTTCAAAATGAGCAAAATACTTGTCCACATCACGTTCACAAAATGGAGGAACCATCTTAATGTTTCGACCAACGTCAAAAGAAGAATGCACAACCTGAACGGATTTTGAAGCTTCAGCTTTTTTTACTTCCAGTTCAAGTTCAAGCTTCCTCATCTCATGCTGCCGATATTCACGTTCACTTTCACGTGCATACTCTAACTTTTTCAACTCAAATTGTGTACGCTCACGCTCCTGTTCAAGCTCTAATTTTTTTAACTGAAGACGTTTTTCCCATTCCCTATCTTCTAATGTTTTAGTACCTTCAAACGATATTCTCTCAGTTTCAAACTGTGTTTGTTTCTCTATAGACATTAAATCTCTCTCAAGTGGATGCACAACCCCACCAAAACTAGCTTCATCTCCTGCTACCAGAATTCCTTTGGCTATCAACTGGCTTTTAACAGCCTTTAACAAATCCTCCTTGCGCTTCTTATCATTGCTAGTCAAAATGATCGCTTGACTCTCTGCGATTTCTAGAAGTTGTTCTTTGGTGCACCTATCTAGAAACTTCTCAGAAAGTTCTACATTCAGTCCCTGAATGGAAGTCATCTTGAACTAGTTTAATACCAAATGAAGATTAGTTAATAAGTTGACCACAAAACCAAATAATTCTGATAAAACACTTCCAAAACCAATGTCAGAAAACAGCCTAAACAAATAATTATTCAATTACCTAGCTCAATCCACTATAACACTAGAACCCTCATAGAGATCAAGTGAATTAATAAGCCCAAGACATAAATCCTGTTTTTATTCTTCAAATTAATCACACAGACCTTCACGTCACTGCAACAATTTCAGTGTTATAAGGAGGACGATAAATGCACAAATTTTAAATAGGAATATAAGCTCTATATAACCACTCAATGCAGTGCTAATTTACTTCAGTAGACAATCGGTCATACTCATTAGGTTACAACAGCTGTTTCAAATGTATCTGCTTCATCGATCAGCTCTATTGTCCCTAACAGAAGATTGTTGTGTAAACTAATTAAATTTTATATTTTAACCAGTCTACACAATCATCTAATTCCTATATAAATGGGCAACTTAAACCACACGCAAAAACATGCTCTTTGTAATAAGATTAAACAAATCAGGGAGAAATATAAAGTACTCACCAGGATTTCAATCAGCTTTACATCTCCGATATACCTGCCTGTTGAAACTATATCCTAGCTAGTCTTCAAAGGACTGCCGGGCTCGAGGCAACTTGAAACGCTGAACCTCGTAACAACCATAGTCCAAATGAGTTTAGCTGCGCGAGAAGCGTACCCCCACCCAGGATTTCCTTCAGAAAACTACAAATAAAATACAAAACAAAATCAACAAAACAACAAACAGTGTTCCGATGGAAGGACCGCTCACACACAGCCCAGCTGAAACACTCTAACTAACCGGAGTGAAAACTGACTCTTTCAGAAATCCTGAAGAGACAATAAAAATACTCCCTCAGAAAAAGCTCAAAAAAAAAAAATCTCGAACGAGGCCCCATTTTTATGTTACGGCTGGCTCGTAGACCGCAACATAAAAGAGGCAGACAACAAATTCTTTAACAATAAAGCAATTTATTATCGAACCAAATAAACAACAAAAGAAACTGACGTCTAGGGGAAAAATAGGACACACGCGTGTGGTTATTAAATAAACAAATATAGCGAAGGGGATGATCAATGAGAATATAAAAATGTACAAATGACAAAGTTGGGAGAAGTGAGGGCGAAGCTAGCCTCTCGCATTACAAGTCACCGGTCTTTATACTCTGGTGAATTAGTCGAGGATTTAATACACCTGTTGCCCAATTAACATCTGCACTGTGTAGCAGAGCCAGCAGGGGCAAACCGGCAGGCGTAACAGTTAGTTCATTCAAAAGTAATAATCAACCCAAAATTTACTCACCCTCAAGTCATCCTATGTGTATATCACTTTCTCCTTCAGACAAATCCAGTCAGAGTTATATTAAAATTAAATTAAATAAAAATGGTCTTTGAACTTTCAAGCTGTTTAAAGGGTTACTCCACCAACAAAATTTTCTAAATTTTTTTTCAATTAATTTTCTCATTATTCACTTACCCCCATGTCATTCCAAACCCGTAAAAGCTCTGTTCATCTTCAGAACACAATTTAAGATATTTTGGATGAAAACCGGGAGGCTTGAGACCGTCCCATAGTCTGCCAAGGAAATAACAGTGTCAAGGTCCAGAAAATGGTATGAAAAGTCGTCATCAGAATATTCCACTCATCAGACATGAAATCTGGGTTATATGAAGTGACGGGAACACTTTTTTGTAAGCAAAGAAAACAAAATGAATGACTTTATTAAATAATTCCTTTGTCAACAGTCTCCTCTGTCACTTGTGTATGCTCTTCTGTGTCCTCTGCACCACAAGGATGTGCTGTTTTATTTCAAATCAAAGCTAAATACACGTAGAAACAGCGCATCCTTGTGGCGTGGAGAACACAGAAGAGCATGAGCAGCACTGTGATATCTTAAATTGTGCTCTGAAGACGAACTGAACTTTTACGGGTTTGGAACGACTTGGGTGTAAGTTTATTAATGACAATTTTTTTTTTTAGGGTGGAGTATCCCTTCAATGCCACTCAGTGATTGTTGCATGCATCAGTCTAAATGAAGTTAAATGAAAAGTGCCCATCCATTAAAACAGGTGTCTCAGACTGCTCCGGGGGTGAACAAAGGCCTCCTTTAACAAATCTATGCGTTTAAAAAAAAAAGGAAAAAATTCAAAACTTAATAATCACTTTAATGTGGTTTGCGCAAACAGTTGTTCAAAGAAACAGTTCTGGGCCGATGACGTATGACGTCATCATTGCGCATGCACCAGTGAGTCTCGTGAAAACCAATGTTTGGTAACAGAAGCAAAGGAAGCAATGTTTCCTTACTTTAGCAAAAGAAAACCAGTTTCCTCTTGACTTGTATCGAAATCCTCCAAAATTCCTCTTTATAAATCCTTGTTTTGTACTTCTAAATTGTAACCGTTGTTTTGATCTCTCCCCTGCTTTTCTGCATTCCTCACTTCTGAGTGGCACAAGTTCAAAGCCGACCTCCATACGTCATCCACCCAGAGCTGCTTCCATGTACAACTGTGAGCGATAGCAAGATTAAAGTGATTATTACGCTCTGAATATGGATATTTTTCTTACAAAAACACATCAAATCGTAGCCATGTGATACACTTTTTTTAGGCATCTGCGCTTTTTTTTAACTTCTTTTGGACTGATGCATGCAACACCCGCTGGCTGGCATTAATCAGCTTGAAAGAGCAAAGACAATGTTTTATATAACTCCAACTGGATAAGTCTGAAAGAAGAAAGTCATATACACCTAGGATGACTTGAGGGTGAGTAATTTATGGGCTGATTTTCATTTTCGGTTGAACTAACCCTAACCAAAGCATGTTACAGACTTTTCATACCCTAAAGAATCAACTTGTGGAAAATGGGCAGCCAATGACCCCTTTAATGGTATCTAGAAAACATCTTTTGGACAGCTTGTGTCCCATTTTTCACATGGCATGGTCTTCTAATTTTTGGCAGGTCAAAGGTGTGAGGACCGCAGGGCTTTAGGTTTGTCCCTTTGGTGATCTTAAAAGAAAAACTATGGTCTTTTTCTGTATTTTTGAAAAATCTCTTTCATATATACAAAGTTATGTGGGGGTTGGCTGTGGAGTCAGAGGCTGTCCCAGGAGTTCATTATTACGCTGGTGTAGTCTGAAGGGGGGGTTGTGAAAAGTGGCCAGGTCAACAGTCATGCGGGTCAGTATTGTTTAGTCTATAGGCTGTTCCCCCCACAGGAGAACAGGCACCAGTTTTCCGTTTCTAAATGGCCAAGATTTATGTACAGGACTTCCAGTCTGGAGAGCACACAGTCTCCGGTTCCAGGAGCTCTGAGTGTCTCTTACATCTCAGTATCTGAAAACGCACACATGCACACACACACACACACACACAAACACAAACACACATCCCTTGTTACACAAGACTCTTTTAAGGGCTGTAACAGAATGGATTGGACATTCATAAACGTTTCTTTCTAATTTTAAAACTTTTGTTATTATAACAGAGATATGTATACACACAGCTGAAGCTATTGTAAAGTAGCCAGAATACACAGGCTGTCACCTCTTATCAGTTCTGTATTATTGAAGACACCCTTTATCCATAATAAAATGACCATAACCAACAGCTTCTTGACACTTATTAAGGATGCACCAATATAATACATTTTAGCATGTAACCTACATCATTTGTGTTAGAATACATCAAATCATGCAGCTTGGGGTGTAAATGAGTTTAGGTAGTGATGTGTGTCCACTGACCACTTGCAGTGAACGGTGCATTGTCCTCAAAAGTACTGTTAGGCAACTGTGGTCTCAAGCTTTGTCATTACTCACATAGTTCAATGATTCAGTGTTTCCCGAAACCATACTTTCAACAAACATTTACAAATGGGAACTGCAAACTTCTGTGGTTGGAATTACAGCTCTCGACCTGTGGTAAAAAGCATTGTTTCTTGTTAGTCAGTCTTATTGACTTAAAGGGGGGTTACAATGCTGTTTCTTGCATTCAGAGTTGTTTACACTGTTAAAGAGTTGGATTCTTATGCTAAGCACAGACAAAGTTTCAAAAAACAGTTTGGACGTATGATGACGGCGTATTTCTGTGCTAAAAATCTTACTTACTGGTTCGCATAAGTTTTGTAGCTCTTCATGACATAGATGAGGTTGGAACTCCTTATATGGGCATTTCTCCTGGAAGTGAGCATCTGCCTAAGCATCGACCAGAGTGAGAGCAAAATCGTGCCCATCAACAAGCTTCATCAGGTGGCAGCGCTGCACAGGACGTGCTCAGGAAGAATGTCTCTAAAGAAGAGTGTTTTTGGTTGTAAGGGAAAGATAACTTTGTTCAGCTTTACTAAAGAACCCAACATTATGTAAACAGTGAATAAAGTTTGTTTTTCCGGGCCAGCAATGGAGTTCCACAAGTATGTTTGTTGATGAAGGCCCAGTTCGATGATGGATTGACACATCGTTTGATACTGAAAGATGGAGCGGTCCCAGCTCTAAAACATCCCAGTCATGATTCAGAACTGCAGACGGTAAGTGAAACGGCATCAAATGTCTGTTTTGTTGGCATTCGGCCCTCAAGTGCTCATCACTCTTTAGCTCCCAACACAGGAGCTGTTTTTTTTCCAGAATCGTAAAGCTGTATCTTTCTATTATAAATATGTTAAAACTAAATAACTTTTGGAGATATGAAGGATGTAGCCACTACTCTATAGGTACTCAAGATTAAATTGAGACTGGGTGAAACTATGTGTGTTACGCCCCCTTTAAACAGTTCATGTTCTTGTACAAAATAATCAAGCTAACATGCAGTACAATCTATACATTTTATTCCATATTTAAAGAAATGTCTGTCATTTAGGGTGTGTTTACGCAATGTCACTTTCAACTAAAAAGGAAAAAGTTTTACCTATTTTGGCCACTAGTTTACGTACACTCGTCACTTTTTTTACAAGGTGATATCGCCATCTACTAGTCTTTTCTGTTTTTAGTAAATTACTGACATGTAGATGTACCCTTAGTTTATCTAGAGAATAAAAGCTATAAAAAGTTTTCTGAACAGTGTGCATGTGTGAATATGCTCTAGTAACCCAGAATGATCACATAAAAGGTTAACACACGATTGAATCTAATATCTGTAAATACAGCAAAATAAATGAAGTATTCCTCAGATGCCATCTTCATTATTTATAGCAGTAATCTGACATTAATTTGATCTTAAACTATTACTACACCTACATTATTCAACCAGTGCAGTTTGAATGATGGATGTGTATACCATTATTACGGTTTTGGGAAACAGTTGTGATTAACTAGATATTTTCTCCAACAATGCACTGTACTATGGTAGTTAAGCAGCGAGTTACAATAGCCAAGATCAGCCAAGAGGGATTTTAATAGCAGGCATAAAAAGGACACTCAAGGGTTTTGGCCTGGTAAAGAAGCATGTGGAAACTGCCCAGAACACTTTAGAAACCTTATTGCAATGTGCGAACAACTGCTCCAAACACCTCCTGCATAGGCACAACGTGATTACTAACGTTACTTGTTTTTTTATACAGAAATAATGTGAAATGTAATGCTAACCATATTCACTAAACTCATGCTGCGGCACTGGGGAGCAGTTGGGGGTTCGATGCCTTGCTCAAGGGCACCTAAGTCATGGTATTTAGGGTGGAGAGAGAACTGGGGGTATAACTGCACCCCCACAATTCCTGCCGGCCCGAGACTCGAACTCATAACCTTTCGATTGCAAGTCCGACTCTCTAACCATTAGGCCACGACTTCCCCAAATCTGACTATACAGTCAGATTTACCCTTAGTCGACCAGAGTGAGAGACTATACAGTCAGATTTAACAATGCATCATAATACGATTATTTGATCATTAATATGAGTTACAGCCTGCGTTTAATCAGCTTGCAGAAATCAGAGAGAGCAATCAAGCGCTCCTGCACTGATCTTGATAGTGACGCTTGACTCACTAGGAAAACAATCATCTGTGAGATAACGGGGTGTTCAGAATGATGTCGATTATCTGGAGTTGTAATCTTGAATTTCATAGTTGTCTGGGTAATTCTTCCATGCAGCTTCAATTTGGTAACATGATGAGATGTTGTTATTTTTAAGGGCCAGGAGGAATCAATCACTGGTTCCGTCTCTATATTTTTAGACTTTTTGGCCCTTTCAAGCAAAACTCCAGCTGGACCATAAAGGGAAAATGAGGCTTGTGTTTCAAAACAGAAAAGAAACCCCAAATTCTGATGCTTGATAAGTCACATCCTGTTTGCCTTGTGTTTTTCAGCTCAAATGAAACTCTTTCCGTCTACTAAACAATTAAAGGTGATATATGAAAAAGTACACTTTTAACTAAACAGAGACGTAATGAACAGATTAAATGTCAACCAATATGGGTTTTAAACGGCTAATGCAATGCTAGGAAAGTTTGCTGATTGGTACTGTATGGTACAATAATGAAAGAGCCAGTAAGATGAAAATTCTAAGCTTCCTATCACTGTTTATAAGTCCTGTACAACAGGTTTAAATCCATCCAAGGTTAAAAAACATTGCCTTTTTTTCAAAATATCATTTTAAAATTACCTCATTTCTCAGAGATCCCCAAACGGTTCGCGCAACGCTGTTCAAAAGATTCAGTTTCCTTAAACCCCACCTTTCGGTAGCATACTGTGTTCTGATTGGTCAACTGACATAGTCAGGTTTGATTGGTTGTTCCACACACAACTTCATGTTGAATGTGTATTATGTCTTATTCCTCTCATCACGAAGCAAACAGTAAAATAAAAAAATTCTCGCTGCTTTTTCTTCTGTGTGGGTGTATTCAAGCCGCGCGCTTCAGTTTGAATCTGAATAGCGCGTTAAGCGCGGGGGCGTGGTCACATTAGATATAATTAGGGGAGACATGAAAAACGGACATTGCGTTGTTTTCATATGGATTACTTTATCACAGAATATCTGTTTTCGGCAGCACTTGTTTAGTCTTAAAGTAGACATATCAAGCTTTCTATAGATATCTCTCTCATGTCTCTTCGTTGAGTATTCACAGAGTTACACTTCATTTTAACGACGTGTTTGTAAATGAAGATCAGCGCAGACAAAGGCTGCAGACAGCACACATACAAAAGGGATTTGTTGTACTGATCTGGTATTGTGGTAAAAATGAATTTTAGCCATTGGTTCTTCTGATCGTCATTCTTTGGCAGTGAAAATAAAACAAACTTGCCTTTACAATTAAAAACACACTGTCTCCTCGACATGATGCTATCACACCAACCAGAGCGTCTGTGTGTGGGGGTGGGGCAGGTGAGAGTTCGTTTCTCTCAAGACGGTAGGCGGAGATTATTATGCAAAGTGTTCCTAGTGACGTACATAGTATTTTTTTTTTTAAACACTCGCCTGTTTGATATTCAAGTATCACATTAAGGAGGAGCAGATATTATTTTTTCTATGTCCTGCCCCGAGCTTCTGTAGGCTGAATACATAAAACATCTTGGTCCCTGGTGTCAGCACAATTAAATGCTAAATAAAATGCCACTCTCTGTTGTGTGTGTTGTGTTTTAATTATACAAACTGGGTGAATTAGTGCCCCATTTAAGTGAAATAAACAGCCATGTTTGCCAAGACAATATTTCCCCAGAGAAGTGAGGAAAGAGGGCAAATTAGCTCAGGAAATTCGAAATATCAGCACATTAGCTTGAAGGTGAAAGAAAGAAAGCTTAGATCAATAGGACATAAGTAGCTGGAGGACTGCTCAGAGGGTGCTTTTTCATAGCTCTGGAGACTTTAATAATGCTTAGCTGTGTTTAAGTAGCAGCTTTGCCTCGTTTTTTCCCCTAAAATTTCTTAGGTGGAATAACAGTGACACTTTGACATGACGTGATAAGATTTCAGCGATAAGAATTTGTTCTCTCCAGAAGTGCTGTGAAGTCACGGATAGTCTAACAGAACATATAGCAGTTTTTATTTTAAATAGTAATAAAGACAAAGAAAACATGTCGATAGAATAGAAAATCAAAGTGTCAAGTGTAGATGGAGGAGATGTGTTTTGAGCCGTTTCTTGAAGAATGCTGCTCGGATCGAGTCGGGCTCGTTCCACCAGCAGGGAACAATGGGAATCATTACTTCTTAACAAGAATTAGACCACACATTCCCTCCACTGTTCTATTTCTTACTTCTATTCTAAATGTCCTGTGTTCCTTTAACCTTGACCAAAACCATCACAGGTTTTCGTGTTGGAATACGAAATCAGTCCCAATTCTGAGCAGACAGAATTAAAAAGAGGTTTGGAGGGGCAACAGGAAAAACTATAAACACACACGCACACTGTCCTTTTATTAGTACTTCCAAATTTAAGATCGATCCTGTAAGCAAACACACTGACATAGCCTGCTTGGACCAAAAATCAGCTTTCCCCGCAAAGACCTGCCCGTCTAAATCATAAGCAGTATTCTGCAACCAAATCCTTCACATGAAAAACAAGAAATCTGTAGCCAGGGAAAGAAAAAAACTGCTATGCTCTCAGACCCTAGACAGACTACATTCCATTCCTTCATTACTGCCAAACACATCCTTAGCGTCTCCCCCCAAAATGGCACAGGTTCTCTCTCTCTCTCTCTCTCTCTCTCTCTCGAGCGGCGCTCAGCGTCACGCAGATTTTCCTCTTTTGGACAGTCACTCACATTATATTCACATATCTGAATAGTTTCTGCTTTATTGGCATAGCACGTACTAATGGGCTTTCTGTCTGGCAGCTCAGCTCAGCTCAGCTCAGCTCAGACTGCTCACTGCTGGAAGAGAGAGACAGTCTGCTTCTGTCACTGTCCACAGTTTTCCGTTAGCATCCTTACATTTGCATTGGAGATTTCATTACATTTGTTGACTTACAGCACATACAGTTATTTGTATTAAATTAATAATAATTTTGCACAATATTTTACAAAATTAACAAATAAATAAATGTTAATTATGGGTTTGTTAGTGGATAATGCTGATATATAAAGGGCAGGATGGCAGATTTTTTTGCTGATATATAAATGATTAAATTCAGTGATGGCAAATGAACAAAAATTGCTTAGTTAATGACAAATTACAATTTATGAATGCTTATTTTTACATTATTACATATTGCATATGACATATACATCTTTTTTTTACATGTGTAATACATATTACTCCAAATACAGTATTATTAAAAATTCTAATATATTAAAATTTACAGCATTAATATAATTTTATTCAGAAAGGACACGAAAATGATCAAGTCACAGTAAATTTGTATTTATTTATTTGCTGAAAAAAAAAATATATATATTAAGCAGTACAACATTTGTTTTCAACATTGGTAATATTTATTAGAAATATTTATTGAGCATCAAATCAGTATATCTGAATGATTTCTGAAGATCATGTGACACTGAAGACTGGAGGAATTATGCTGTAAATACTGCTCTGCATATATATATATATATATATATATATATATATATATATATATATATATATATATATATATATATATATATATATATATATATATATATATATATATATAAATGTTTAGTATAAACAAGACGCTTTTAATTAAATTTTTTTTTTTTTCAAATGTACAGACTCATAAGAAAACTTAACGAAAGTATATACTGGATTTGTTTTTTTGTTTTTGTTTTTTCAAAAAATTCCCTTGATCATTTGCAAAAGGCCAAATATCAGCTGTCATATCAGTCTTTCATGATGTGCATGTCAGCATCATCAGTCATGATCAATGCATCTATAATTATTGTATTATAAAAATAAGAAATCCATATCTAGAGACCCAAATATAATGGAGAACATGGGCTGTTTTGACGTATAACAGTGACCTAACCAGCCCTGGCAATAACCTCCCACATCTAAACACTGCAGCTTTTTGCACAGACAAGCATAAATCTGACCTGAGTGTTACTGTGTATCTCATATATGGCCATGTGGAACAAAATAGTTATGGACTGTCTTTTATATCGCCCAGTTTGGCTCTTGGCTGACACTCCTGCCATTTGTAACTTATAGCAGTGTAGCACTCCTCATACGATTCCCGTTTCCTCTCACTTGTTTTCCTTGGCATTCCCTAGCCGACAATCACTGGCACAGATACTCATGATATCATGCCACGCCTGGCATGAGTTATCAGCCCATGTCACTCTCCATCTCTGTCCCACTAAAGCCTAAAGTGCTGCGGCCAGCATGTCAAAACTGATCTGTGTCCCCGCGGTGTGATCACGATGACACAATCATTTGCTCGAAGAGACAAGCGGCTTAAGTAGCGTCATGTCCCTGTCGGAGGTTGTGGCCCTCACTCAGAGTAATGCTCCTGTGGGTAAACACAGGCCTGGGCTTTGAGCTTGCTGTTTCCTGTTCCTGCACGAGGGGAGAGTTGTCCCCTGGTGTGTATGACTCTCGGTGTGGTTCTCTGATGAGGCCCACTATCTGCACAAGGAAAACATGTATTAGCATACTGTAAAAAATGGCATGCAGTCGAGTACCATTCATCGCCTGAGGTTTCCTGCGCACGTGGAAGCTCCTGTGTGTTCCTATGAGTTAAGTGTGTGAAATGATGTTTTTGTTTGCATGTGTATGTGTGTGGGTGTTTTTAATCTTTGTGCATGTGATTGTTGTGTGTTGTGCCCACAGTTGAAGAACAAGTTGTATTACAGGTTTTACAGAGAATTTCTTTCTGCTTTTTGTTGTTCGTCATGAACCTAAGGTGCAACATATTGTAGTCAACTCTGATTTTTCCTCTAATCCATTTACAGAAATACATTACATATGCAATCCATATACACAGGGACCTCTATGATGAATTGTTCACAATAATTAATTATGAATTCATTGTGCTATTTTAATTATTTTCTAGAATTGTTATTGAAAAAGAAAACATAAGGAATCATTGATTAAAAAAAAAAACAAAAAAAAAAACGATGAAGCACTTATTGAAACAGGTCCTTAGGTCTCATGGAAATATTATTACATATTTATATAAAAACAAAATAGGGCATGGTAGCAGTGTTATTTTAGTATCGAGATACTATTGTATGATTTTTCATATTTTTAATTTAGTTTTAGTGTATTTTGTGTTTTCATTTTAATTAAAGCTTTAATCAAAAATGTTTTTTAATGGCTCGTTTTTTAAGTTTTTAATTTTATAATTTTTAGTTGTTAAAAATTAGAAAAGATGTCTTGTCAATTTAATAAAAAATGATTTTTTTTTAAATAAGTGAAAATGTATTTTATGTGAAGTGACAGGTTTTTTTATGGTTTAAGATGTAGGAACCATAACCCTCCATGGGTTAACATATGTTTTCAAAAAACTTAATATTAATGTTTCATTAACTGTAAACAATGAGATTTTTGATATTTGTAAAATAATATTTTTTTTTAATTTTTGTCTTGAAAATCATAAAATGCATAGAAAAATGTATGTATTAAAGGTTTAAGCATTTTAAAATCAATAAATTAAAGGTAAAGGTAAGTAAATGTTTTTTTTTAAAGATGTATGAAGCAAAATAAAATAAAATATACATATATTTTTTTGTCCGTATCTTCTCCGACACCTTATCTGTCACTCAAGGCTTTTATCGTGAGCAGGTGTCAGGTGAGCCTCTTGAAATAAACCAGACTGTTTCTGTAGAGTGAGTTGTGTCATTAATATTTTAGGGGAGATGTCATGACTGTATTCACCTCTGGTTCAACTAAGAGCTTCAAAGCCTGACTTATTTTATAGGTTACCACCATAAAGCCAAGAGAGTTTTACCTGCACACATGGATGACGTTGGGGAATTCATTGTTCCCTGCCGGTGCAGGGGTTGATCAGGGTTCAGGGGCATGAAAGGAATGTTTCTGTGTTGGGCCCCGGAGGGTGAATATATAGAGGTGGAGCTGTGTCCTGCTAACAGCTAAACTTACAACCAACCACCAGCAGCCAGAACACACAGCAAAGCAAAGCAGTCTGAAAACAGTCTGGACACTTAAAAATGTCTGAATGTGGCTGCGTTAGATAACAAAAAATCAAACCAATGGCATTTATTTTAAAGAAACAGCACACCTTTAAATGAGAAACAGTAGATGTTCTGTTCAAAAGTGAAGAGCATTGTGACAAATGTTAGTGGATCATTATAGTTACCTGCGGTTCCTCTCCTGTGTGAGATGATTTCATGTTCAGTTGGATACAAATAATTGCAAAAGGTAACTGTTTAAAAGAGGTTCAGATGGCGCCTTTAATCAATGACAATTTAAATGAGTTTATTAAATATCAAATACTTTTTAGTATCTGGAGGGACAAACTATTTTCAGAGTATTGCTACTCCTCAAATATTATACCTCTTACACCGTAAGTGCAAAGACACAATCCCCAATGCCTGAAGTGCTCTTCTTCTGTTCTCCTCTTTATGGATGGAGCTGCTTTGGCCACTGGAGGGCACTATCAACCTTACGGTCAGGCAGGAGTTAATGGCTCTGTTCCTGCTGTAGTACAGTCTGGTCTGTCCTGTACAGAGATACAGAGTCTTTCTGTCACTGACTGTGTCTAAATAGGCTGCTTTGGGGAAAAGGACGTCCTGTAAGAGAGGCCAACACCCATAAAGAAGGTCGGAAATTACCTTTATGGGACCATTTATTTAATGCAAGATTTGGTTACATTTCGACCGCAGATCAAAAGGACCAACAACAACAACTATACAGAATAGTAAATTATTTTTAAGAAAAATCGTACACAATTTTTAAGTTGCAGGACCCTTAAGATTTTTTATTTTCACACACGTGATACATACATATTCACACGTATAGCATTAAAGTAATGAGAGTCTATCAACAATGAGAAATACAAATAAAAACTTAATACAGAAGCATATTATGAATTTTTTTCATATAATGAATAAATGTATGAAGTTCAAACACAATCAGATGTATACAGCAAACACTATCCTGATGCATAAATGGAGTGTAGTACATTAATAAACAATGCAAATGCAACTCCTTCATATTCCTGCAATGCAAATTAATTATTAATGAGAACGGGTTGCATTCCCATAAAAAGGATTTATGGGGAAAACGTGCTTAATTTGAATGAAAACAATGCTAAATGACTAAATGGTAACACTAATAGGCTCCTTCGCTTACTTTATGGAAAATATAATATATTTTGAGATCAGATGTGAACTGAATATGAAAGGTGGAGGGAAATAAATACATGTTAAAGTTAGGCAAAACTCCTGAAATTACATGCACTGAATCTTTCCTGGTGATCAATAATTTAGGAATATCATTTCAGTCATTTCCTGAATAGCGTCACAGGTTTGTTTAAAAATGCTAATTTGCACCTGTAAAAATCAATGCTACACATTTCTAAGAACACAGATGTATTTCTTTTTCAAACAATGATTTGGGTGCATCAAATGCACAGCTTGTGCAGACTGTGAGTGGAGAATAAAGAGATATTAGGGACTCAAATAAAGGAATCCCAGAAATATTTGATTCCAGTTCAGACCAAATGATGCTTAAGTCTGATGAATTAATAAAAGGGTGGGCAGATGGGTCCCTGGAGCACTGTGTGTGTGTGTGTGTGTGTGTGTGTGTGTGCACCCCTCACCGAGACCCTTAAAAAAGATGGCTACAGTTGCTTGAGATTAGAAAAAGGCAAGGTGTGTACCACGAGGCATAACTGCATGAATAAAATATGAATGTCTCTGTGCTTACAGCTTAAGGGTCATTATCATCTCCATGAGCAGCATCAGCTTCATGCCAGACTAGGCTTTATGTTGTCATCTGAACACTTTTAATCTCACCAGGAGAAAACACTGCTTTTGAGAGCCAATTAAGTGCATTTGGAAAAAATGATTGAACTTTGATTTATGAAGCAATGTCAAGAGATGGTCGTATGAATCTCCTACCAAGTCCCGTGTGTTTGATGGTTATTATGAGAGCATTGGTGCATCTGCCAGCTCTGTCCCAATGGCTTTACCATGTTTTTACTCCTGTGTTTAACTATCTATCTATCTATCTATCTAGATCAGTATTTTCATTTTTGGATGGAGTATCCCTTTAATGTCTCATAGTTGGTTATTTGGTGACAGCAATAGTTAAAGTCACAATGCATCAAGTTACAATGCCGCAGTTTTTGTTAGACTGGTCTTATTTTGGGAGTAATTGAACGTGTCTGGAGTTGTGCAGAGACGTATAGAGACGTATTTCTCCTGACTGCGTGGAGAGGAAAGGCACAGGTCTGCTGCTGTTTGTCTTAATGTTCATGCAGCGACTGGACTCCTGGCTTTTCCTGCCCTGCTGAAACATGGCAGCATGGTTGGAGGGGATATTTATTTATTCATTTCCCTGCGGCTCTGTGGTTTCATGAGACATAGCTACACTTGGCCAGACCCCTCTCCCCTGAAGTTCAGAGGGGTCCTGCCAAATCCTTCAGATCACGGCTTCACTCACATGCGTGCATACAGACCGTCTCCTCTCATTAATGCTACGCTGTCCATCGCAGAGTGAGTGATTCATTACATCGGCCTGTTGCTGCATTGAATTCATGCTTTGTTTGGATTAGCGACGCATGATACAGAATTTGTGTGCTGATGTGGATTTAAGATGACTTTTTCAATAATTATTAATATTCTAAAACATTTTACAGTTCACACACACAGATATGGATGAAGAACAGGGATCTGGAGGTGGAGGTGGCTGTATATAGCAGGTGTATATTTATAGCCACGTGACTGTGACTGTGAATTGAGGAGACGTTTGACAGTGGAGACTGGAGACGTTCTCAGCTGGTCTTCAGCATCAGTTTCTGTGGTGGTCTCGCAGGTCAGAGACGGGGTCACCAGCGAGAGCCGTGCATTACTGTCTCTGTGATGCGATCCTATTCACACCTCCGTCTCCATTCACCGGCTGCAAGGTCGTTCCTCACAGGTGGAGCGCACAGACACCATTTACAATCCTGCTCATGCTTTATTTAGTCCTATATTTCTCCCAGTCATATGTAATGTGTATGGAGTCTGCACGCTTTGTACTGTACTTGACAAACTTTACCAAATGCTAAGTTCTGTTAAGCAGTGTTATTAAACTGAGCTTCGTTTACCACTTAAATGATTTTTGATTCATTCCTCACTTTGTAAAATTGAACAGAAATGGGTTAGAGCCGCATCATTGAATCGTTATTTTCTTGTTTATCACTGTAAATGTATTAATAAATGAAATGAACTGAGTTATATAATGTATGATATAAATTATTGTATTTTTTCAAGAAAATTTGTTGATAATTATATATATAACATATGTAGCGCAAAACATTTAAAGTGGACTAGTGATGTTTTATAATGTATAACATAAATTAGTTTGTATTTTATTTTTCTTTCTTCAGGACAATGTTTAATGAAAAAAATATTTTAAATTATTTTAGGTAAAAATCAAAACAAACCTTATAATTAATTGAAATTAAATTATGCAATGTTTTAGGATTGTGTGTTTCAGGAAAAAGTTTGATGAAAAAAATATTAATATTTTGAATTATTTTAGGTATAATCCTTATTGTCCTAAACACTTTTAATGTCTTGTGGCTATAAAGTAAAACATTTTTAATCCTAGTGCCTCTTAGACTTCTACTGTACATGCAACTTTTGGGTTGTTTTTATATTTCTGAGTGATGAGTTTTGCAGCATATCACAGATCATGTCCATAGAGCTTCGCTTATCTTAAACCATATCATCAGAAACTCAGCTCTGTCTTTCCAGTGCCTTGGTTATTAATGAGTTCATTTAAATCTATCAGTGTTTTTCACGCTTATATGTTTATAGGTGGGAATATATATATAAACTTGACATCAGTAATGTTCTCAGATGCATCAATATTTCATCCTCGCAGACTCTCACTCACTTACCTGTAGGTTTCTTTCTGCTCAAGAGCCATGAAGAAATATCTTAGTTTTCTGCCTTTTTATGATGTATATTTTACAGACCTCGCTGAGAAGTTAGTGTTGGTGTGTCAGGAAGTGTGCTGTTTTCTGCTCTCATTCCCAGCTGGCAGCTTGCAGTTCTTGTTGTTCACTGCTTTATTTATCTGTGAGATTCTGATAGTTTGTCTCTTAATAACCCGAATCAAAAGACTAGGGGCTGTTCACACACAATGTGTTTTTTCATTCCAGTGCGCTACTTTTCCATTATTTTCTATCTAAACACACACATGAGCGCTGCGTTTTTAAGATGCAGAGTCAAATTAAAAGAACTTTTACAAGCAGCGTTGCTCATCAATTTCAGTTCCACAACAGTGGACCAATCAGAAGACCCCAGAGGCGGGGCAAGCGTTGCAGTAACAAGTTGGCAAATATGCATTCTGTATAAAGTAAAAAAAAATATCCTCAAATACACAAAAGCTACATTCTCATTTACATATGTCTACTGCGCACTAAAATTATGTAGTTTGTTGGAGACTGGCTTTTTGCTGTAGTTTGCTGTGATTTGTGACAGCATACTATACTATCAAGCAAGTGCACACTTGATCGCACACATGCTTCCTTTGAATTCCCACATCACACTTGACCTGCCACTGATAATCAGCCCCTGGTGTGAGAGTATTGATTTCTGAAGAATAGACAGAAGAAGATATATGTTCAGGTCTGCTGGAGATCAGTGGGAGGAGGATCCATCATCCTTCAAGCACTTAAAGTCCAATGCAGTGTGGCATCAGTTGGTTGGGGTCAGAAAGCTGATTCATCAAAGCTTTGAGGGTCTAATATCAATAAACCCATCGAAACACGAGTGTTATAGCAGGTTGACATACGATGGCACTTTCAGCTTAGCTCTTTTTTTCATCTATCAACTATCAATGTCAGTGTCAGGTATTAGATGAATGCAAGGTCTCTTCTTTCAGATGTCATCTTTGGACCTAGTGGTCTCATGACACCAGCTGCCTCAAGACAACCAATAAGAAGCAAAAACACTCATCAAGTTGTCCTGCAAAGCATCCTGGGTATTGTTATATATATAGACACTAGGTATCCATTTGTCCGACTGTTATAAGAGTTGGATTGTCAGATTGTGTCTGTTTCAGCTACAGTCATGAGAGAAGTGCATGCTGGGTCAGTGTGGCTGTAGTGGAGGCACCTGAGGCTGTGTGGCTCCTGGGGGGACGAGGCCCAAGCTTGCCGGGCCCCAGGGGGACGCTCTGCAGCCCACTCTCTCCTGACATCCCCTCAAGCTGCATAAAGTGGCATTAATTACACCCGAACTGACAACAGGGTTAGTGCTCAGCCACCCTGCACCCACCATTAACACTCGCACCAGCCCTTCACAACAATACACTCTACTGTGTTACTATGTTTGCACTAAGTATGCATTAAATTGATAGAAAGTGACGGAAATGACATTTATAATATTACTAAGATTTCTGATTCAAATAAATGCTGTTCATTCAACTTTCTGTTCATCAAAAAACGCACAAAAATATTTTCAAAAACTCTTTTTTTTATTTAATAACATTGATATATTATTAATAATTGGGCACCAGTGATAATTCATAACTAAGCACAGATGCAGCATGTTATAATGATTTCTGAAGGATCATGTAATATTGAAGACTGGACTAATTATGCTGAAAATTCGGCTTTGCATCACAGGATTGAATTGCATTTTAAAATATATTCAAAGAGAAAACAGCTCTTTAAAAGTGTAACAATATTTAAGAGTTTTTATAGTTTTTTTTCTTCTATCAAATAAATGCAGACTTGAACATAAGATACTTCTTTTAAAAAACATTAAATTATCTTAATTATTCCAAACTTATATACAGGTTTTAAGTTTTTGACTCTTTAATTGTGATGATTTTGGCTCACATTTAACAAAAACCCACCAATTCACTAAATAAACGCACAAATTCACTCAATAATTTCAATAAACTAGAATACTTCATAAAACCAAAAAAAAAAAAAGAAAGAAATTGAGAACTGTTGGCCTTCTGGAAAGTATGTTAATTTACTGCAAATGTACTCAATACCTGGTAGGAGCTCCTTTTGCTTTAATTACTGCCTCAATTCAGTGTGGCATGGAGGAGATCAGTTTGTGGCACTGCTGAGGTGGTCTGGAAGCCAAGGTTTCTTTGACAGTGGCCTTCAGCTCATCTGCATTGTTTGGTCTCTTGTTTCTCATTTTCCTCTTGACAATACTCCATAGATTCTCTCTGGGGTTCAGGTCTGGTGATTCTGCTGGCCCGTCAAGCACACCAACACCATGTTCATTTAACCAACTTTTGGTGCTTTTGGCAGTGTGGGCAGGTGTCAAATCCTGCTGGAAAATGAAATCAGCATCTTCAAAAAGCTGGTCAGCAGAAGGAAGCATGAAGTGCTCCAATTTCTTGGTAAACGGGTGCAGTGACTTTGGTTTTCAAAAAAACACAATGCACCAACACCAGCAGATGACATTGCACCCCAAATCGTCACAAACTGTGGAAACTTAACACTGGACTCCAAGCAACTTGGGCTATGAGCTTCTCCACCCTTTCTCCAGACTCTAGGACCTTGGTTTCCAAATAAAATACAAAACTTGCTCTCATCTGAAAAGAGGACTTTGGACCAATGTCAACAGTCCAGTTCTTCTCCTTAGCCCAAGTAAGACGCCTCTGACATTGTCTGTGGTTCTGGAGTGGCTTAACAAGAGGACTACAACAACTTTAGCCAAATTACTTGACACTTCTGTATGCCTTGACTCCAGCCTCAGTCCATTCCTTGTGAAGTTCACTCAAATTCTTGATTCGATTTTTTGACAATCCTCATAAGGCTGCGGTTCTCTCAGTTGGTTGTGCATCTTTTTCTTCCACACTTTTTCATTCCACTCAACTTTCTGTTAACATGCTTGGATACAGCACTCTGTGAACAGCCAGCTTCTTTGGCAATGAATGTTTGTGGCTTACCCTCCCTGTGAAGGGTGTCAATGATTGTCTTCTGGACAACTGTCAGATCAGCAGTCTTCCCCATGATTGTGTAGCCTAGTGAACCAAACTGAGAGACCATTTTTAGTTGATTAGCTGATAAGCACGTCACCATTTTCTAATTTGTTTCGACAGTGAATTGGTGGGTTTTTGTTAAATGTGAGACAATATCACAATTAAAAGAACCAAAGACTTAAACTACTTCAGTCTGTGTGCATTGAATTCTTTTAATACACAAGTTTCACAATGTGAATCACTGAAATAAATTAACTTTTCCACAATATTCTAATTTATTGAGATGCACCTGTACATATATGTATAATATATGTGTGTATATATGTATATATGTGACTGTGGATTACAAAACCAGTCTTAAGTCACTGGGGTATATTTGTAGCAATAATAAAAAATAAATAAATAATAATAAAAAAAATAAAAAAAACTTGAATGGGTCAAAATTATATATTTTTCTTTTATGCCCAAAATTAATAGGATATTAAGTAAAGATCATGTTCCATAAAAATATGTTGTAAATTTCCTACCATAAATATATTAAAACTTAATTTTTGATTAGTAATATGTATTGCTAAGAATTCGTTTGGACAGCTTTAAAGGTGGTTTTCTCAGCACCCTCACATTCCAGATTTTCAAATAGTTGTATCTCGGCTAGATATTGTCTGATCCTAATAAACCATACATCAATGGAAAGATTATTTATTCAGAATTTATTTAAACAATTTACACTTAAGACTTGTTTTGTGGTTGAGGGTCATATATATTTATATTTCTGGTAATGTACTTTATATCCAACTTTATTGTAAGCAAGTTACTCTTCTGACCTATTTTGTGTATTTTTTACAGAAAAAAAAGTGAGAATAAAGAAATGTGCAAAAGGGGAAAACACAAAAGAATGAAAATTTAATCCAAAAATAAAGTGATGTCGTTTCCGTAGAACATGGTAGAAGGGCTTTGTGGGCTTGGTAGTGGGGAATGTACCTGAGGCAGTGGGAAGTGTTAACATGAAAAACACATCAGAGGACTGGGGCATGTGGCTCCTCACGCTGTAATTAGTCTGGAGGAGCACGCTTCTATTATAAACACACACAGACACAGACACACACACACACACAAATACACACACACACACACACACACGCACACACACACACACACACACACACACACACACGCATGCATCTCCTAATAACAGACTCATCTGTACACGCACTGGCCCTCAGAACCAGCTCAGGTCATTCCACCAGGAGGGAACATTTAATTTAAAAGTCCGTAAAAGTGACTTTGTGCCTCTTTGGGATGGCACAATCAAGCGACGTTCACTTGCAGAACGCAAGCTTCTAGGGGGCACATAAGTCTGAAGTAACAAATTTAGGTAAATGGGTGCAGAGCCACTGGTAGTTTGTAGGCAAACATCAATGCCTTGAATTTTATGCGAGCAGCTATTGGAAGCCAGTGCAAATTGATAAACAGAGGTGTGACATGTATTCTTTTTGGCTCATAAAAAATTAATATTGCTGCTGCGTTCTGAATTAATTGTAAAGGTTTGATAGAATAGCATTGCAATAGTACAGCCTGGACAGAACAAGAGCTTGAACAAGGAGTTGTGCAGCATGTTCCGAAAGAAAGGGCCTGATCTTCTTGATGTTGAGTAAAGCAAATCTGCAGGATCGGACAATTTTAGCAATGTGGTCTGAGAAAGTCAGCTGATCATCAACCATAACTCCATGGCTTCTAGCTGTTTTTGAAGGAGTTATGGTTGATGTGCCTAACTTGATGGTGAAATTGTGATGGAACGATGGGTTTGCTGGAATCACAAGCAGTTCTGTCTTGGCAAGGTTGAGTTGAAGGTGATGGTCCATCATCCAGGAAGAAATGTCTGTTAGACAAGCTAAGATGTGAATAGCTACCGTCGGATCATCAGGATGGAATGAGAGGTAGAGTTGAGTGTCATCAGCATAGCAGTGGTATGAAAAGCCATGTTTCTGAATGACAGAACCTAATGATGCCATGTAGACAGAGAAGAGAAGAGGTCCAAGAACTGAGCCCTGAGGCACCCCAGTAGTTAGATTTTGAGACTTGGACACCTCACCTCTCCAAGATACTTTGAAGGACCTATCTGATAGGTAACACTCATACCATTCAAGTGTGGTTCCTGAGATGCCATTTGCCAGTAGGGTTGATAGGAGGATCTGGTGATTAACCATGTCAAAAGCAGCAGACAGATCAAGCAGGATAAGTACTGAAGATTTGGATTCTGCTCTTGCCAGTCTTAGAGCTTCAACAACTGAAAGCAAGGCCGTCTCAGTTGAATGTCCACTTCTGAAGCCAGATTGGTTGCTGTCAAGGAGATTGTTGTGTGTGAGAAATGTATAGAGTTGTTTGAACACAGCTTGTTCAAGTGTTTTTGCAATGAAAGGAAGAAGAGAAACTGGTCTGTAGTTCTCTAAAAGAGATGGGTTGAGGTTGGGTTTCTTAAGTAGTGGAGTTATACCTGCCTGTCTAAATGATGAGGGAAAAACACCAGTGTGGAGGGATGTGTTGATGATGTGAGTGAGTGCAGGTACAACTTCAGGAGAAAGGGCTTGAAGAAGATGAGATGGAATAGGATCAAGGGGGCAAGTAGTAGGGTGAAGAATGAGTTTTGAGACTTCTGCCTCAGAGAGTGGAGAGAAGGATGTAAATGAGTGTAAGTTTGCTTGTGATATGAGCTTGAATGATTGTGTTGTGGAACATTGTGAACTAATGTGTTTAATTTTATTAATGAAAAACGTTGCAAAGTCGTCAGCTAGAGATAAAGCAGGAGGGGGAGGAGGAGGACAAAGAAGTGAGGAAAATGTTTTAAAAAGCATGCGAGAGTTAGATGAATTGTTAATTTTGTTATGGTAGTATGTATTTTTAGCAGAGGAGAAATAAGCAGAGAAAGAAGATAGGAGTTACTGATACACAATAATGTCAGTAGTATTTTTAGACTTGCGCCACACCCTTTCAGAAGCTCTAAGCTTAGAAAGGTTTTCGCGTAGAACATCAGATAACCAAGGGGCAGAAAGGCTGTTACGGGCGGGCCTGGAAGATAAGGGGTAAACAGTGTCTAAACAAGATGCAAGAGTGGAGCAGAATATATAGTATAAAACCCAGCAAAATATTTATTTGAAATATAATTCTAATGGGCTCTATTTAATCTACCCATTCTGAATAAAAGCGTTAATTAGTTCATTCATTAATTTTTTTTTAATGGGACTGTATGTTGCTAATGTCATTATAATACAGAATAAAAACTAGTATAATCAAATCCCTATAAATACTATAATTATTAAATCCCCAATCCCACATGATTTCCTGTCATTGATAACAGAGGGATGAAATTTTAAAGAATGGTGATTTTTACTGCCAAAACATACTAAAATAAATCAAACTGAAGTGGTAAGATAAATGATTTTAGATCTTTAGCTCGAATAAGGTTATCATATTTAATAATGTAGACATATGGAATGCTTTATACGTTTTTTTTATTATTATTATTATTATTTTAGGCAGCATGTGTATTGGCATGATGGGAATGTTTGTTTTATCAAACCTGGCATCCTTTCACTATAGCAAAGTGGTTCAGCCTGCGGAAACAAAATCAAAGAGAAGTAGCAAAGTATTAATCAGTTAAACATCTTAAGGATATTTCCTCTCATTACATGTGCACCTTAATCCCACCACAGCATTAAAGTACCAGGAATAAAGAAAACATGTGCATGAAAGAGAGAGAGAGAGAGAGAGAGAGAGAGAGAGAGAGGAGCATGCCATCCACATTTCTTCAGTTTTAAACCTCCAATTTGGAAATGCGGCTGACAAACTTGTTCCAAAGCCCCATCACTCTCATTTACGTCTGGGAGCCACTGGGCCTAATTACGGAGGATCTGCCCGCCCATCCACTAACGACATTAGTTTAAAGGCCTGTAGATTAAGGCAGCATCAGCAACTTGAGAATAACCAAATCTAAAACTCCTGCCTCCCCTTGATGCCATTATAGTCCCCCCATCCTTTGAAATGAATTCAAGGGCCGGGTCTGCGGAGTCTTTCGCTGATCCCACCCCCAAAGCAAGTTATCAGTTTCCCCTTTGAAAGCCGGGTCATTCAGGTCTTGTTTGGAGGACAGATAAGGAAAGACACCGGGGAAAGCCCCGCTGAAATGCCTGAATGTCAGGTTCAGCATCAGATAAAGAAGCTGATTCTATCAAAGCCCTTTGAGGCGGTGTATGCTTTAGCCCCATTCACTGGAATGCAGCATTTAGCCCGGGCTCACACAGTCCCAGGTATGTTGCCGTCAAGCAGTGCACTTTGTGTTTTGAATGAAACACATCTCTGGTGCTAATGCGATTCTAATGTAAATCCCTGGAAAACCAGGCGCGCTCCTTTCCTCCCTCTCTCTGTGATCTGTAAATGAGTTTGTTTACGCCCAAGCATGCACTTGAGACCAGCGCTCAATCTTCTTGCACCGGGGGGTGGGGGTGGGGTGGAGATGTTGAGGTTGCGTGGTCATTGGGGGGGGGCCATTAAAAGATGGGATACTCTGAGGCTTTTGGTTTAGGAAGGGGTGAAGGGCTTTATTGGAAATTACATTTCAGTTGCGTTCAATTACCTTTACACTCATTTGTTCCACGGATGTTTTTTTTTCGCTTAAGGGGTTTGTTTATAAGCCCGATATTATATTACAAACAGGACGGCTTTGGCTGCAAATGACCCAGCTCTGATAAAGAGAGCACTGCAGTGCTAATGGCTTTTTCCAGCAGTTTCCTAACACAAAGCACACTTTGTTTGCAATAACAAATCACTTTATCATTAGACCTGAATGACTGTACAAGGTCATCGTTCTTTTGACCTTTGACCTTGTTTTTAGATGGCACTCAAGCCCTGCCATTAGTGCAGACTCACTGGCAGGCATGATTATGTGTTATTGTGAGAGGCAGTAATTTGATTGGTGGAGAATCAAGGCTTCTCCTCACGGGTCATTTTAGCTCACTTCCTCTACAGTTTTCGGCTTGATTAAAAATTGATCCACGGCTGTAATGTGAATATATTATTGAGGCTATCTGTCACCGCTGACAGATAATTGGAAGTACACAACTTCAATTTCACAAAACTGTTCCACCTTGGATTGCTTTGGTTTGTGCGGAGGCTCTTTCAGATGCTAATGCTTCCTCCGCTGCTTGTTTTTTAAGGCAGCGCTTTAGTGAATGCATTTTAGAAGACAGAACAAAACCCACGTGTTATCATCAGTCTATAGTTCTCTTGAATGTTTCTATGAAACTTTTCTCAGTGCACTACATGCATTTTATTATCACTGAATGAGATTAATGTAACATATGCAACTCGTTCACTTTCTATTCTTATTGATTTCAAATGTAACAGGCTATTAAATCTGGGACATGAAAGAATTTCTCCAGATTTGTAATGAAATATAATTGTCAGCTATACACAAAAGGTAGGAAAAAAAAAAGTTGAAGTGGAAAAGCTTAAAACCATTTGTCAGAGTGAATAAAGGACTGATCTATATCAACTTTAGCATAATAAAATAAAAAAATAACAAATAAAAATAAGAATAATAAACATATAAGTAATAATATACTATATTTTTTCTGAAATGTATATATATAAATACACTGAATAAATTAAGTGTCAAATTCCACTTAATTTATTCAGAAAGTCTTTGTTTTCCATTTTTGGATTTTTGTTGATTCCATTTTAATGTTTTAATTAAAATCTAATGAAAAAAAAATGTCTTATTCATTGAATTCATCATTCATAAAATTTTAACAATAACAGGGCCCTGTGAATTTTATTACATTTTTTCCCCAGAAACTCTGTGTCGTCTGTTTACATTTTTTCTGGATTGTGTGTTTTTATTTGATTTAATACAAATTATTAGCAAGAAATGGTGATAAAATGTCTACTACATAACATAACACAATTTGATTAATCTTTAAAAATGTAACAGCTTATTTCATTGTATTTGTCAAATCAGTTTACTGTTTAAATGAACACTTTGAAGCAAAATAATTATGATATTGTATGATATTCCTTAAACTTATTATTATTATTATTATTATACATTATCCTTTACAATAGTGATGTATTAAGTCATAATTTCTTCAAGTTAAACCAAACTTTTATTTTGTAGTGAAGACCTTTGACTCTAAATGAGTATCTTGCAATAGTTTGATCAAATGAAATGGTGAAATTCTGGTGTGACTCTCAGATCATCTCTAGAGATGAAGTTTGTGTTCATGTGCTCATATAGTGAAATGGCAGATGCTGAAATCATCACCAGTGTGTTTGAATGTGAACTGTAGTAGACAAAACCTGGCTGTTCAATCCATTTCACAATTAAATTAATTGTACGCCTACTTTTGATTTCATTCAAAAACTCAGTTTTATGACTGTATTCCGTGATTCTGTCCCTGTATTCAGCACTATGGAAACTGCATGTGCACTAAATATTTGTTGATCTTTGCATTCAGTACTAAGATACATCGCTGGAACAGAAGGACTCTTATTCTGTCTCTCTGTGTGGGAGCTTTGTGATGCTCTTAGTCACTGAACTCTAATTTCACTAAAGATCCATTTTTAAGAGGGACATTAATTAGAATGCCTGCGTGGTTTCCACTCAGGGAGATAGGAGAGTCATGTTAACAATTCAGTGTAATTTTATGGACAAGTAACTTGTTCCTGGCCATGTCCCCCCCCCCCCCCCCCCTCTCCATGCTGGGGAAACGCTGCTTTCCTCACAAAAGAGCTTCTCCTCCTCAATAGAAATTACCAGTAGAGATTAATAATGGCATTAGGCTGTAATGATGCTACGCTGAATGAAATATTTATTAAAGATCCCTCTGCTAGCAATTAGCATAGCATGTAATCGTTCAGCACATGAAATCAAGATGATTGCAGCGGTCCCTCAACTGCTTTTCCCGCCAGCCCACACCCACCGCCAACAACTGCCATCCTTCAGCCGCCCTTGTGCCATGACAAAAGATCTGGGACCTGGGACTGCAGAATATCCCATCTTAATTACTGTAATTCCACCATACTAAGAAAGTGATCAAAGTGTAATTATACCTGGACTGAATGCCACCTCTTTGATTTGCTCAGGAGCAATGAAGCTCAACCTGCAGAGCATCTGCACCACACTGCTGTGGGAAACAAGGACGCTTTATATTTTCAGGTGTGTTGTGAACTCTTTCATTTAGTCTGCAGAGATGCACTGTGATAGACAGACAAGACCTTTTTCTGCTCACATACTTTGCCTTCTTTTTGTGTGGGACATTTTTGACTAGGACTACTACACTGGGAATGGGAATCTTAAGCAATTTACAGAACCAGTTTAAAAGAGTCAGTTATTGGCAAATTGGACAGCACTTATTGTGCTGAATGCATATGGCTTGTAACTAGCATTTAATTTATTAACATTTACAAATTGTAATAACAACTGATTGATGCTTTTCAACACAAGAATTCATGAAACCTTTACAAAGCAGGTGTCTGAGATCTTGTGTTGTCTTTTATGTTTTATAGAGCTGCCAAAAAGCGTAACTACCCACTGAGGTGGAAGCTTGAGGGGAGATGCTAGAGGCTGTGTAGGTCAGAAAATCAAATGGGTCAGTTTACGACATAGATCATCACCGCTAGCGCATCAAGCGAGCCTGTGGAGCATGCATAAGATTAATCAGCTCAGGAGCTGCTGTTTAGCCATGCTCATTCCACCCAATAAAGAGAAGAAGAGGGCAAGACAAGAGAGCAGAAAAGTGGAGGACATCAGGAGATGACAAGTCAACAGATAGCTAATGCAATAGTACTTCACTCAGAAACGAATCAATAGTATAGACGAGACAGATCAATTTGCAATATTCTGTTCACCATCCATGCAACAAAGCCCAGACATGAAAGTAAAACATTAAGGGACGTGGTCTATGAAGTCAATCAATAAACAACAGAGACAGAAAAAGGGGCCCAAATTTCAAATTCTGTTGAGTACCCCCAGGCCTTTGTACAGCGACTGCTGGCTGCTGACCGAGGACTGGACCTGTCATATTTTACTTTCACCGGTTTGGTGTTATTTATCAATGTGGAGCTCAGCCTGTTTGCTGCACATGAGAATGGGAGATAAAGAAGAAAAGGGAATGAAATGGCTTGTTTTAGTGTGATACGCCTGCCAGGAAACCTGACAATGAAACTGAGCTGAAATTTTATCCTCAGTGTTTTGGGTTGAAATGAACACTGGATGCATGAACTGTTTGCACCACATTAACTACTTACTTACCTACTTGCATATTTATTATTATTATTATTATTATTATTATTATTATTATTATTATTGTTTAGATTACTTATTTATTTACTTGTTTACTCACTGGATAACAATTTCAGCCAATATGTCACGTCCCCAGGCTGATCTGTCTGTTTTTCCTTATAGTGTGTGTAGTTGTTTACACTTACCATGTGCTTCTGTGTCACCGTGGTGCCCGTCTCCACCCTCTTGTTTCATTATTATCTTGTTATTGGTCACCATCACCTGCTCTGCATCAGATTAATCACCCTTTCTCTATTTAGTCTCCTCATGTGTGCTGTCTGTTATCAGATCGTCGTGTTGTACTCGTTTATGTCTTAGCTCTGTCCACATCTCTTGTTTGGCCTGCACATAGATCGTGTGTACTAGCCTTTCCTCTACCCTTCATGACCCTGAGCCTAATGCCAACAACCCACCTCCCTATGATGGGAACCCTAACTCCTGCAGAGCCTTCCTGTCTCAGTGATCCCTAGTCTTTGCCCTCCAGCCTGTTGGTGTGGCCAGGAAGAGACTAAGGTGGCTTATGTTTTAACCCTCCTCACAGGCATGGCCCGTGACTGGGGAACTTCAGTGTGGGAGGCCCGGGCTCCCTTTTTGTGCTCCTTTTGAGGACTTCTGACGGGAGATCGTCAAGTTATTCGATCGTTCTGCTCTGTCCAGCCCATCTGGCACGGCTACGGCAAGGAGGCCGTTCAGTGACTGAGTTTGCCATTGAATTCAAGACCTTAGCAGCGGCCTGTGACTAAGGAGATTACCACCCAGGAGCTTCCACGCAGCTTTGATGATCTGGTCGACTTGGCCCTCCGTGTAGAGAGCCGCCTTAGCTTCGTTGCCAACAATCGACTGCTCGCACTTCTTGGAGGGTGGGAGAAATGACCAGCGACTCCACCCCTGTCCTGGCTCTGCCATCTCCTGCTGACCCTGAACCTATGCAGGTGGGACGTCTGCGTCTCACTCCTCAGCAGAAGCAAGAGAGACTCACCCGCCGCTTATATTTCTAATGTGGGAGGGCCGGACACTTCGTCGGAAAATGCCCGCTAAAAGCCAGGGCCCATCAGTAGCCAGGGGGATTCTGGTGGGCACATCTCCTCTTAATTTCTTCCTGTGGGTGTTCAGTTTGGAGGTTCCAGTCACTCCTGTTCGGCCCTGGTGGATTCTGAGGCTGGTGGTAGTTTCATGGACACTGCACTACCCAAGCAGTGGGGAATTCCTGCCATTCCCCTCTCTACTCCTATCTCTGTTCGGTCTCTTGATGATTCCCCTATCACCACCATCACTTATGATTGTGCCATCAACCTCCTCTCAGGCACTTCTCCGCCCAGGGGTCAGTTATATTCCCTGTCTGGTCCAGAAAGAGAGGCTATGGACAAATATATTTGTGAGTCCCTTGATGCCAGTCTCGTCTGTCCCTCCTCGTCTCCTGCTGGTGCAGGGATTTTCTTTGTTAAGAAGAAGGATGGCTCCTTGTGCCCTTGTATTGATTACAGAGGTTTGAATGACATTATCATTAAGAATAGGTACCCCCTGCCCTTAATGTCATCTGCCTTAGAACTTTTGCAGGGAGCTAAGGTCTTCAGTGAGTTGGAACTCCGTAATGCTTATCACCTGGTTCGGATTCGAGTGGGGGATGAGTGCAAAAGACAGCATTCATCACTCCTTCGGGACATTATGAGTACCGGGTGCTACCCTTTGGCCTGACAGATGCCCCAGCTGTCTTCCAGGCTCTGGTTAATGCGTGTCCTGATTAATTTCTGCTCCTGTTTTCTTTCGTTTCCAGACCCTGAATGTCAGTTTATTGTGGAGGTGGATGATTCTGAGATTGGATTAGGTGCGGTCCTTTCTCAGAGGTCCCAGAGATGGGTAGGTACATCCCTGTGCCTACTACTCTCACCACCTGAGCCCAGCAGAACGGAATTATGATGTAGGGAACCGGGAGCTGTTGGCGGTCAGGCTGGCCTTGGGTGAGTGGCGTCACTGATTGGACGGGTCAGCACAGCCCTTCTTGGTTTGGACAGACCATAAGAATTTTGGAATACGTCCATTCGGCCTAGAGGGTGAGTTCACGCCAGGCCCGATGGGCACTCTTCTTTGGCCAGTTCAACTTCTCTCTCTCATATCACCCAGGCTCCAAAAATGGAAAACCCGATACCCTCTCCCATCTTTACAGGGATACTAAGAGAACAGGTGCATCAACTGAAACCATTATTCCTAGAGAAATTGTGGTGGGGTCCCTCTCCTGGGATGTGGAGTGGAGAGTGCTGGAGGCCATACGAGAGAGAGAGGTGCCAAGGGGGTGCCCAGAGGGTAGACTTTTTGTGCCGGCTGTGCTGCGCCATGAAGTCCTCCAGTGGGGGCATTCATCCTAGTTAGTCTGTCATCCTGGGGTTCGGAGATGTCTGGCTGCCATCCGCCACCTATTCTGGGGGCCATCCATGGCCCAGGATGTCAGGCAGTTTGTGTTTGCCTGCCCAGTTTGCACCCAGAACAAGAGTTCTAATCAGCCTCCTGTTGGTCTGCTACACCCCTTACCCATCCCTTCCCGCCCCTGGTCACACATAGCCCTTGACTTTGTCACTGGTCTTCCACCATCGAGGGCTAACACCGTAGTATTGACGGTGATGGACATCTCTAAGGCAGCCCATTTCATCCCCCTTCCGAAATTTCCTTAAGCTAAGGAGACAGCTCAAGTGGTGGTTGACAACATCTTCCAGATTCATGGCCTTCCGGTGGACGTGGTTTCTGATAGGGGGCCTAAGTTTCTTTCCCGGTTCTGGAAGGAGTTCTGTTGACAGATCGGGGCCTGTACAAGTCTGTCGTCAGGTTTTCACCCTCAGACCAATGGGCAGTCCGAGTGGGCAAACCAGGTTCTGGAACAAGCTCTCCGCTGCCTGACGTCCCATAATCCGAGTTCTTGGAGCCAACAGTTATCCTGGATTGAATGTGCCCATAACTCCTTGCCAGTGGCGGCCACATGTATGTCTCTATTCCAGTGCTCCATTGGTTTTCAACCTCCTATGTTCCCCTCACAGGAGTTGTTGCTGCTGTTCCTTCTTCCTTAGCCTTCGTCCGCAGGTGTCGCCGCACCCGGAGGAGGGCTGAGGAAACCTTCTCTCGGGTTTCCAGATGAACCAAAGTAGCGGCTGACCGTCACCGTATTCCTGCTCCCCACTATGTATGTGGTCAGAGAGTATGGCTGTCAACCAAGGACCTTCCTCTCTGGGTGACTTCTCGCAAGTTATCCCTCTGGTTCATGGGGCATGTCAGATCACTAAGGTATTGAGTCTGGTGGCGGTAAAGCTCAAGTTACCTCCCACACTTGGTCTGGTACACCCACTCTTTCATGTTTCTCGGGTCAAGCCTATGTTTCACTCTCACCTAAAATCATCTGCTACTAACCCTCCCCCTCCCCATCTAGTAGATGGTTCCCCAGCCTTCTCTTGTTTCATTATTATCTTGTTATCGGTCACCATCACCTGCTCTGCATAAAGTTAATCACTCCTTCTCTATCTAGTCTCCTCATGTATGTCTTAGCTCTGTCCACATCTCTCGTTTGGCCTGCACAGAGATCGTGCCCATTTTGTTTTCCATCCTTTAGTTTAGATTTTTCCCTCTTCCTCCTGCTTTCAGGCAGCGCTACTCTTCAGCCCTCCTGTGGTTGCGATCACCAATCGCTGTCACTCCTCTTCTTCGCCTCGCTGCAGCGTGCCACCAGTTCCTCGCCTCAACAGCGCCCCTGCCTACCTGTCAGTTTATCTGGGCATTGCATTAGTGGATTTTCCAATTGGAATTCGTCAGGGAGGCTCTTTTGGATCTGCTCCAGACTGCCCTGTACCTGGATAATTTTTTGTTTGTTTATTTTTTCTTCTCTCCTTTGAAATTCAAGACTGTCTAATAAACTGACCTTTTTGAGCACTTGGAACTGAGTCCCAGTCTCGCAGTGACACCAAACATTAGGTGTGGCAAAGTGTTTAACAATTAATATTTTAAATGAAAATACATTGACTTTCCCTACTTATTTACTTTCTAATTTAATTATCTATGTTTACTTACTTACTTAAGTATTTATTTACTTGTTTACTAACTGAATAACAATTTCAACCAAAAAGCAGCTGATTTCATCATAACAGCAATTTTATTTATTTGTTAGTTTACTTAATATAAGGATTTCAACAACAACAAAAATATTTATTTATTCATTTATTACTTACTGAATAATGTATTGTATTGATTGTATTGATTGCTTGAGTTGTTTGTTTGTTTACCTACTTGTTTGTTTACTGATTAACTTATTTTTTTACTTACTAAATAAACGTTTCAACCAAACAAAAAAAAAATGAAAAAATGTAAATGTAACACGTAAAACTGAAGTGAAAGTCTAGTTAAAACAAACCAAAATGTGTTTTCTGTAATTACAAAATTATTGTAAATTAATTATTTAAATGCTGCAATATATAATTTATAATAACTGAATCAAGTTTTGTTTAATTTATGAGAAAAGACAGGATCACTTATTATTCTTATTATTTTATTATTCAATGATTATTCTTATTATTTTATTTGTTTTTAAACCTGACAAAAAAAAAAAAAGCAAACTGCATTTTTGCTGGTGAAGTACTATTTTACTACTTTAGAATATCTTTAGATGTCACTTGACCATTAAGATTTCAGGGCTTGAAAAATCTGGTATTATGAAAGATCCTCTATTCTGCATTAAACTCTACAGTCATTATCACAGCTAACTATTTCATAAGGATTCATGTGAACTCTTTTCCCCGATTGTTTTTGGACTGCAGGCCAAGGCAGTCAGTCAGTTGGTCTTCCTTGGGATGGAGCACTGTCAGTAAAATCTGTATGAGTTTAAGTGGCACAGAAGAGTTGAAAGTGCTCTGATATGTCGGAGTCAAGCAGAGAGCCAACCGAGCAGAGCAGCCTCTCTCAGCACCAGTGTTTAACTCTCCCTATTTATTATGGGAATTCAAGGCCTCTCGCTCACTTAGAAATGTAGCGCTCTCTTCCCCCAGCCACCTCTTTCATGCTGCGTGCTATGAAATCCTATAGAAGTGCTTTTATCCCCTGAAGATACAGTACAAATCATCATTGGTTTTATCTCAGCTGGGGATGTCGATTTTCTAAATGAGCTTACTCTTTCCAGCTGCCCGTCAAGCCCATTTTCCCTAATGCTTACCCATCACCCCCTGCTTCTGCTCTGCTGAACGCCTCCCCTCTCTGCCCCGTTGCTCCCCACCTTTTTTTAACAGTGGGGTTCGGCCCTTTCTTTGCAGTCTTTGTTCGCTCTGGGGAGAAGGAGCAAACAGCAGGATTGATCCTACATTGCGTCTTGGTATTGTTCCAGAGGCTCGCTGTCAATAGGCTGCTGCTGGGGAATGCATTGACTGGGGAAGCTGAAGGGGGTGAGAGTGAAATCGGGTGAGATCTTGTGCTTCAGTGTGTGTCGCTGTGGCTGGCTTTTTGTGTGCAGCGGAATGTTGCTAATCTGCCCGCCATCGATATGCAGATGAGCGGAGTGGCCCTGCGTCAGAGGATTCAGAGCCAGGGAAACGGCTCCACCAATCCCTGTGTCAGCCTGGACACAAGTGCACAGCTTCAACGCCTTATAACAGCCACAGATCGTGGACCAAAACACCTTTTACATGTTCTGAAGAAGTGTGAGTGGTGGCGTCACGATAGCAGGCTGTTGTCATGTGGTTGTAAGGGTGTCCTGAGTGCATTCTAGGGTGTTCTTTTTTTCTGTAGGACAAAAATTGTAAGTGTGATCATTTAGTAAAGTACTAGCACATCACTCCTCAAAGAACTTCATAAATGGATTTGGTTTGTGACCAGTTATGCCGCAAAATGTAATTTATAGAATTCGGGGGTTTGTTCATTCATTCATCAGGAATTCATTGTACACAACACTCAAATATTGGGTAATGATCAATTTTAATATCTATTAAACTGTTTTAATCAATACCTTTACTCTTTATTTCTTTCTTTCTTTCTTTCTTTATTCTGACCAGAACTGTATTTGCCCTTCTAAGATTTCCTCTGGCCCCACCACACACACACACACACACACACACACACACACACACACACACACGCACACACGCACACACACACACACACAATCATATATATTTTCAAAAAAGTATGCATATTTTTACACATTTTTGCAATATACCAGTTATATACTGACCCACTTTCAAGCATTTTATTGTTGTTGATTGCAAGACCATGACAAATAATTTGCATCTTAATGCCTACTGTACCTACCTTCTTACCTAACTCCCAAACTAACTACCTAAGATTAGTTGTGCTTGTTTGTAGATCCAGTACGTGTCCAGACCAGATGGTGGATCAGCACCTAGAAAGGAACTCTACTGCCCTGAAAGACAGCGGAGACCAGGACAACTAGAGCCCCAGATAAAGATCCCCTGTAAAGACCTTGTTTCAGATGACCACCAGGACAAGACCACAGGAAACAGATGATTCTTCTGCACAATCTGACTTTGCTGCAGCCTGGAATTGAACTACTGGTTTCGTCTGGTCAGAGGAGAACTGTCCCCCAAACTGATCTTGGTTTCTCCCAAGGTTTTTTTCTCCATTCTGTCACCAATGGAGTTACAGTTCCTTGCCGCTGTCGCCTCTGGCTTGCTTAGTTAGGGTCACTTCATTTACAGCTAATTTTGATGACTTGATTGCACAGACAATGATTTAAACTGAACTGAGCTGGATGATGACATCGCTGTCCCTGAAGCCTCAGAAGGCTTTGTGGTGTTATTATTATTTTTTACAATTTTTGCACTTTGCAGTATAGCACTTTAGCATATGGGCTTGCAATTTAATCAATTTGATCAACTTTAACATTACAACAAAGCACATATAATCTTCTATATGTCAAAACTACTTTTGTTTTAATAAAGAGATAAAAGCTCAGACAATCAGCAGCCATATCATTTATCAGTATTTTGTTTGTGTTGTGTTGTGGAGGAAGGAACTAGTGGAGAGCTGAAACTGGCAGAAAGCACTGATGCCACTGTCCCTGAAAATAGTGCACTGATTGATGTAACAAAGTGGGCAAAAGAACAAAAGCTTTGGCCTGGCCCCTGAGACACAGTATGGTGTAAACTCATTGTGAAATGAATGTCCTTTAACTTTTGTTTCAGAGTGGATTTTGTGTGTGTGTGTGTGTCTTTGAACTGATGCAGTGTGAGTGAATCCTTTCACGCTGTCATGGGAGGTTCCTGTGTCCGTAAATAACAGCTACAGAATGCTCTTATTTATGTTTTGGAACAGCATTTGCATTGAAATGGCTGCACATATTTTTTTTATGTCTTCATAACTCTGTCGTCTCACTTGTCCAGTTGAGGCACATTCACTGGAGCACCTTTGATGAATTGCAGCTCTTTGTTGATAGATCTCAGCCTCTCTGATTCTAGTGCGTTAAGAAGAAAGACTGTTTGGTTCTTCTGAACTAAAGTTCAGTCACCGTTTTACAAGGGTTTTAATGCAAGCACCGCAGTTTACATAAATACTGTGGGTTTATTTTTTGCTATGCAGTTTGTACATGTCACTCCTTGAGACTAAAACTAGCATTAATTTTAGCATTACATTACATTACTGAAATGAACTAAAGTGAACTGTTTGGAATGCTTTACATAGGCATAAAAAACACAACTCACACACAAAAAAATAATGGTTAAGAATCAATTCAAATGTTAACTTTAACTCTCTGGCCCTCATCGTTTAGGAGTCACACTTACCTCCTTCGTGGTCAAAAGCAACCAAAGCTTTGAAATGTTTTTATTTTTTATTTATTTATTTTTAATATGTAATATGTTTTTGTTCAGTAATATTTTTTTTATTATTATTTATAATCTTGAGGGAATTTTATGATGCTACACAATATTTATAACATTTTAATGAGGTATTTTCTCCATTAGAATTAGTATATATATTTATAATATATATAAAATATATTTTTATCTCTTTATTTATTTACTATTTTTAATAAATACAATATTTTGCATTAAAATAGAGTGAAGTCATTTAAAATCCTTTATTCTAAGTGAGAATTGAGCAATCTGGAGGCATTAAAAAATAAAAAAACTTATTTTACATTTTAAAAATAATGTTGCATAACCTCTTGTATTAGCACCCTATATATATATATATATACATAAACACACACACACACACACACACATACAGAGGCCTTTGGATTCCCGTAGGTTTTTAGACATCTTTTCAATTGTTTATGTTTTGCATTTAGATCTGTATCTAGAAATTCTAAAATTATTTTTTTTGTCAAGGTTTAGATATTTTTGGTTAGGTAAGTATCAGGTTTTACATTATAGTTACAGTCAAAGTGCCATACACATACTAGGAAAAACCTCAGTCCAGGTAAAGAGCCTGTCTTTAAAAATGCATGAGTTTGAGACACTCCTTCACAAATTAAAAAGTAATTAATGTCTACCTTTAATGTACAGTCTGTCCGGGATAGGGCCATTTCAGTTAATGCGCAGCCCAGGTAGCTTAAAAGTAGCTCTCTATTTGGAGCGTGTTGGGCTCAGAGCAGTGGAAACTTCAGATCAACTCTCGTATTGCATTAACGCAATTAGTCCCCACTGGCCTAAATAATAAACCCAGAATTCTACCTTCTTCTTGTTCACTATTTCATATTTAATTCAGGTGCTCAGAGTGCTGCTACACCGCTCTGGAGCTTTGCTCTCAAATACATTTTTTTTTTCTTTTTCACAGAAGCCTTTTAGAAGTCATTAAGTAAAAGCCACCCCAATCTAATGTCCCATTTGCGTGATTTAATAATGAGCTATACCTGCCGACTTGCGAATGTTTCTTTTGCATATCAAAGTGCAGTCCGTTCAATTCAGGTCCACTCAGCAATGTTTCTATACCTCATGCGTTTCCAATGCTTTGGGAAAACTAAAATTAGTGAAATATTATATGATGCAATTTGCAAAAGAAGATGCCCCGTAAAATTGGATGCCATGACAGCGCAGCAGACTTGCTCAGGAAGAACTAATCTTTAGCTCAGGAGAATTACAGTTAATGGTCCTTAAAGAAAAAGATGGCCTTTCAATTAACAGAGTCTAGAAATTACTAGTGTTTGATTTTCATTTTCAGTAAGTGCCGTGACATCAACAAATTGAAATTTATATACATTTTGTCACATGGTTGTCAGAAGGGTTGTGTGGTTTCAAAACTGAGCACTATTTATTTATTTATGTTTTTTGTGTGTCATTTTATATTTATTTAAGTTTTGATTAGCCTTAAAAGGGGTCATATGATGCTTTTTAAAAAAAAAAAAAATCATTATTTTGAATATATTATAGGAAACCAAATAAATAAAATCTTTATACCTGAACTGAAAATATATTTTATATTATTAGTATTGCTGTTAAAGAAATAGTCTGAAAGAACAACAATAATAAACAATAGACATCAGTGCAAAAACAACTTCACATTGTCTTATACTTGAGCGAAAATGTTATAAAATAGAGACTTCAGACTCTGAATTGTAATTGGATCTTGTTGAGTTATTATAAAATTTCTTAGCAGCAGAAATCTGGGTTGCACTTTGTTTTACAGTACGTGTACTAACATGTACTTATAGTGTACTTACAGTGTATTTATCTAAGAAAGTTCTGGTAACACAAGGTAACTACATGCGGTAGGGTTAGGTTTAGGGGTAGGTTCAGGGTTAGTACCTAGTTATTACATAGTTATTGTAATTACTATAATAAGTACATAGTATGTACATGAGGAACAGGACTGTAAAATAAAGTGCTACCGAAATCTGATGTATTGTATTTTCATGCAGTAAACCTGAACTCTCTTTTAATTTGTCACCCCCACATTACCCTGCCCCAGTGCTATATTTTCTATAGTCCATGAGGATTGCATTCATCGGAGAGATGTACAAGTGGTCATTTATTGAGTGTTGTACAGGTTCTGTACACTACTTGAAGTTTGTGCTGGGGTCACATTAAAAGCGAAGGTGATAGTAGAGCAGCGGGTGGCCATATATCATAATAATTAAAGGCTGGCCTAATGATGCAGGCTTCCTCCAGCATGATTCCTGTCTGATCACAGGGCTGCTTCATTAGGAGCACTCAGCCTAACGAGGTGTAGCTTTAATAAAGTAATTTTCTGCCTGCCGCCGTGATAAAGAGCTCCTCTGGCTGAGGGAGGGATGAAAATATAATTATAATTGGAAATGCTTGACTAAAGTTATTGCAGGGCTGCTGAAGGGTGCAATGTTTTTGTGTTTGGATCCATTCCTCTCTTCCCATATTCCTCTCTCTCTCTTTATTGCATTGCCAAAATCTCTCAGATGAATATGTCAGGGGGGATGAGAGGAGTGGGGGGTAATTAAGCTGATTGTAAATGCAGTATTGGGACTGAAGAAGCGGCCCAGGCTACAGAACAGACTGCTTTTTATGAGCCGCTCATCTCATTCCACATGTTAGCGCTTTTGTCTGCTGTTTGAAATAGATTTGCTAGTGAAATCACACAGCCCCACAATTTTAAACCCGTTTGGATTTTTTTTATTAGGGCTTGCTAATGTGAGCATCTCTATTGCCATTTTTTAAGTAGTGTTCACTTAACTCTGGTGGCAATTTGCAGCAACAAAACAATATGAAATCTTTCATTTTCAATTAGAACTAGCAATTTCCAGCAGCATGAGCAGCAGAGACTGTAATGCTGGGTAGAGGATCTATGATAAAGATAAGGAAAAATCAAGTTTTAAGCTCTTGATCATTATTTTAAAACAATAAAGCAATATTTCCTTCAAATATACACTGAACAAATTATAAAAGCAACACATTTGTTTTTGCCACCATTTTTCATGAGCTGAACTCAAAGTTCTAAGACTTTTTCTGTGTAAGCAAAAGGCCTACTACTCTCAAATACTGTTCACAAATCTGTCTAAATCTGTGTTAGTGAGCACTTGATCCATCCACCTCACAGTTGTGGCATATCAAGATGCTGATTAGACAGCATGATTGTTGCTCAGGTGTGCCTTAGGCCGGCCACAATAAAAGGCCACTCTAAAATGTGCAGTTTTATTTTATTGAGAGGTCCAGGGGGGTCTGAAAACCAGTCAGTATCTGGTGTGACCACCACTTGCCTCATGCAGTGCAATGCATTTCCTTTGCATAGAGTTTATCAGGTTGTTGCTTGTGGCCTGTGGGATGTTGGTCCACTCCTCTTTAACGGCTGTGTGAAGTTGCTGGATATTGGCAGGAACTGGAACAAGCTGTCGTATACGCTGATCCAGAGCATCCCAAACATGCTCAATGGGTGACACGTCCAGTGAGTATGCTGGCCATTCAAGACCTGGGATGTTTTCAGCTTCCGGGAATTGTGTACAGATCTTTGCAACATGGGGCCGTGCATTATCATGCTGCAACATGAGGTGATGGTCGTTGATGAATGGCACAACAATGGGCCTCAGGATCTCGTCAAGGGTATCTCTGTGCATTCAAAATCACATCAATAAAATGCACCTGTGTTTGTTGTCCATAACATACAGTACGCCTGCCCATACCAAAACCCCACTGCCACCATGGGCCACTTGATCCACAACGTGACATCAGCAAACAGCTCACCCACATGACGCCATACACGCTGTCTGCCATCTGCTCTTTACAGTGAAAACCGGGATTCATCCGAGAAGAGAAAACCTCTCCAAAGTGCCTGAAGCCATCAAATGTGAGCATTTGCCCACTCAATTCGGTTACGATGAAGAACTGCAGTCAGGTGAAGACCCTGATGAGGACGACGAGCATGCAGTGTGTAACCACACATGGTCTGCGGTTGTGAGGCCGGTTGGATGTATTGCCAAATTCTCTGAAAATGCCTTTGGAGACGGCTTTTGGTAGAGAAATGAACATTCAATTCACAGGCAGCTCTGGTGGACATTCCTGCAGTAAACATACCAATTGCATGCTCACTCAAAACTGTGGCATTGTGCTGTGAGATAAAAATTCACATTTTAGAGTGGCCTTTTACTGTGGCCAGCCTGAGACACACCTGTGCAATAATCATGCAGTCTAATCAGCATCTTGATATGCCAGGTGGATGGATTATCTCAGCAGAGAAGGAGAAGTGCTCATTAACACAGATTTAGACAGATTTGTGAACAATATTTGAGAGAAATAGGCCTTTTGTGTACATAGAAAAAGTCTTAACTCTTTGAGTTCAGCTCATGAAAAATGGGGGCATTTGTCATTTATCATTGCGTTTATCATTTTGTTCAGTGTATGTATATATATATATATATATATATATATATATATATATATATATATATATATATATATATATATACACATATATATATATATATACACATATATATATATATATATATATATACACATATATATATATATATATATATATATATATATATATATATATATATATATATATATATATATATATATATATATATATATATATATATATACAGTATAGAGAGAGAGAGAGAGAGAGAATTTATATATTTATTTATTAATCAATTCTATAATTTTGAGCTTTATGGACTTTTTTTCTTGCACAATTCTGCGTGTTGGTTGCACCACATGCCTTAAGCAAATGTTTTTCAAATGTTAATAAGCAGTTTTGTTAAAATATTGCTTATTTTAATACTAACAACAGCAACAACTCTAGTTCTAGTTTTGTAATGACAGTTGTATTTCCCTGACATTTTTTTACTAAATAACCCTCAAAAAATTATTAAGAAAAGACAAACATATTCATCACACAAGTCATGTAAGAAGTCATGCATTTTTTTATTTTTATTAACAGAACATCATGTCATTGAACCTTCGACTATAAGCATCCACCCATAGCTACAGAACTCCTCAGCAACCAAACAGCAGCATCTTTGAAACCATCCACAGCATCTTCACAGAAACAAGTTTTCATTTATGTTTTAAATATTTTTGCATTATATAAAGGTACTTCTAAATGGCATGGCTCCAGAAAGCATATTTTTCTAGTAAGAAAATATTTTTTGTTGTATGACCGTTGTAGTACCAGCAAACATGAGTGAGGATGGACAGTTGATGGGCCTCAGAAAGTCCGGCCTGCAGAATGAGAGCTTCCCCTAAATGCAATATGTACTTCTGTAGTGGAAGCTAGTAAAAGGTCCACATTTTTTTTTTCATTGGTTCACTGAAAATGTTAGCTGTGATTAGTTACACAATTCAACATTAACCTGTAAATTAACATTCCTTGGTGCAATTTGATGGGTGATTTAATTTGGTCCACACACTCCCTCTCTCTCTCCCTCTTTCTTGTACTCTGCTCGCCGCAGGCTAATCCCATTATGAATTCTTTATATAGCTTTTCCCCTTAATGATCAGCGGCCTGCGCTCCACTACTGATTACTATTGTACACTTAGCACTACATAAAGCAGGGGATTAATATGCCCCAGAAGGATTGTTGCTATGGATCCCCCAGTCGCCTTCCAAGAGATGTTTCTGCTGCTTCAATTGTCCATAAATTACGTTCCCCAGTGAATTAGCCTCCAGACTGTGTGGAGAGGTACAAGCCAAGAAGAGCACTCTCACTCCGCTCTCAGACGAAAGCGATCTCCTCAATTATTCATGACCTGGCTCTTTTTTTTTTGATAATGTAAAATGCTGTATTATATTTTCCCTTCCTTCTCCATCTCTGCCGGGCGGGAGTAAGAATGAGCTGCCGAACGAGGCAGAGAAAGGTGTTAGAGAGGGAAGAGAGAGGTTTGGCCTTCAGTAACTGTGTCATTTTACTCCTGTGAATGGGACTGTCAGGCTGCAAATGTCTTTCCTCTCGGCTTTATGGGATTACTTTTAACATGATGTGGTAGAAGAGTAAAATGCATTGATCTGGTACTGAGAATGTATTGTTTATGAAATGTATTAGTTTAGTTATTTGTGATTTGTATAATAATATTCAGTTTGTTATATTATCATTTCAATATATTTTTTTTAAAAACTATTTGCCAAGATATACTGTGGTGTGTTTTATGAATATATATATATATATATATATATATATATATATATATATATATATATATATATATATATATATATATATATATATAGAGTACTTAGGCCACTAATCTTAGGCCACTAGTATTTTCACCAACAAAAAAATGACAACAGCCAGTGCTTCACACAGAGATCTGATCTCACCATCATCGGTTAGTCTGGAATAGCATGAAGAAACACACACACACACACACACACACACACACACACACACACACACACACACACACACACACACACACACACACACACACACACACACACACACACACACACACATATATTAGTGGTGGGCATAGATTCATTTTTTAAATCTATATTAATCTCACTGTGATCTTGAAATTAATCTAGATTAATCTAGATTAAAATGGCTAATTTGAATTCTGCCAAAGGCATTCAGAAAATGTGTGCTACCCAAATAAAATAATGACTAAAAGTTTTTGAGAACGGGTTTCTCAAACCAGGTGGTGCATTAGACCAGGGGCTCATCTCCTGTTTACAAAATGCATCACAAACTGCTTGAGAAAGCTGTAAACGAATTCCATCGCGTATGTGTTGCGTATTTTTTTACGCACCCACGTTAACAGATTCCAGCATTCACGTGGTTGTGGTCCGTCAGTGCATTCCAGGAGCGGTGTGTGTGCAGCAGTGCAGCGATCGTTCATGTACCGAGTAGAGGACTGCAAACGCGTCCTGTGTGAAAGCACGATGAATATGAGTCCGTGCTGCTTTTGCACCACATACGAATCTCACACGGACTGCATACACACTGCAGACGGAGTATGTGTGAAACAGGCGTGTGTCTTGTTGAGGTTTCCATTAGGAAGCTTCTTAAAAAAAAAAAAAAAATTCCCTGAAGCAAACCCTGTGGCATCATAGCTGCATCCATGTTAGCACATCACGTTTTATGTGGTAAGTTCACAGTAGGCATACACACAGGTTTAAAGACTCATTCTCACCCCCTACAATGCAGTTTGGTTATGCATACATCCGTGCTAAAATATCAAGGTGAAAGTCATCATAGCTCGCCTAGTATAGACCCAGCTCCCAACCTAACTTTGAAAATAGATTAACGGCAATATTTTTTTTTATCGCCCGATAAGAGTCTCAAGTTAACGCAGCACATTAACGCCGATAACAGCCCACCACTAATATATATATATATATATATATATATATATATATATATATATATATATATATATATATATATATATATATAATATATGAAAATGCTTAACATAACTATAGAGCAATAGAGCTATATAGAGAAATATTTACAGTATACAGCAATTTTTACATTTACAGATAAGTATAATTATACTCAGTTCTTTATATGATAAATGTATCATATTGTAATCCCAGGTCTACTTCTTGGATATTAAATTAATTTCATGATCCACCACAAAATGTTATAATTAATGAATCATTATCAAATCAGAAAATTTCTGATAACTTTTAATAATATGAATATTATTTATTTCATTTTTTTATTTGGATAATATTTAGGATAATATTTACCTGTTATCTGGATCTCTTGGCAGTGGACTGATATTTCAAGAATAGTTAGATAGAACAGAACTGCTTTTCAAATGTATAGTTTGTGTGTTTCATGTCTCGAAACAGTTTGGTGTACTATATAGTGGTATTCTCATTCTTTCTTATCCAGCACCATCTTTCTGCCACACGACTGGTTCTCTCCAAGTGGAAGAATCAGGCAAGCTACATTAAGTCTTGAGTCCAGGCCAAAGGAACAGCTGTGGGCTTACCGTCTGGCTGCTCCCTCTGTCACAGACCCATCCTGAACGTCACGTGACCCAACAAGACAGGATAGACTCGGTGTTCACCCTCAGGGGCTGTGCTGTATGATCACTTATTCATTCAAGCCTCAGATGCTTTCATATCAGCTGCATCAGACACACACTGATATGAACTTAGACTTGGAAAGTGTTTGTGATTGAAACCTTGTCAAGATGATTAATATGTGATCTAATATGTGTCTAAATGGTCCTAGAAACAAAGTTGTCTAACAAATTTAATAAAAGTAACTTTTTTTTTTGCATGTTCTTTTGTTTAATCAGCGTAGATGTTGTATAACATGGGTAAATGTCAGTATGTATGTTAAGAACATGTCTAGGTCACATTATCCCTCAATCAAAAAATAAATAAATACTGTACTAAAAAAAGTCTATTCTAGGGCAAAATATTTCACACATTTTTCTCATTACCTTAATCACGCAAAAAATAAATAAATAAAATAACAATAATGGATATTTATACATATGTAAAATTTTAATTGTATATTTGTTTAATGGTAATATCTATCTATCTATCTACATTTTTATCAGTTTTTAGACAATAAAAGGAATTTCTGCTATCAGATTTACAACAGCAAAAGACCTTTGAATTTAAATTCAAATTTGCTCAATGTTTACTGTTTACTGTTTTTTTTAAATAAAGGATGCAAAGTATATACATATACATAAACACACAAACACACACGCACACACACACACACACACACACACACACACACACACACACACACACACACACACACACATTTAAAACTTTACTTTGATTTATTACATTACTGCAATGCTGTAATAATGATTGTTTTGCTGTAATGTTAATCCTTATTGGTAGTAATAATGATAATTCAAATATATGATAATGATATATATTGTAATATATTTTGTTAAAGTGTTAGACAACAAAAACAACTTCGGTTAATATAAACTTCTAACAAGAGCCATATGCATTCAAATGTATATATGGACAAATAAAGTGCTTCTTAGCACAATACATATCTATCAATATATTGTTTTTCTTAGGTATGGTCAATTGTCCCATTACACATATCTCCAATGTTTAAAAATAAATAAATAAATTAAAAAAACATTACTACAATACATAAACAACAACAACAACAAAAAAGGCTGTATTACATTAATGAGAATCCACATTGAGAATACCGGTAATGGTGATGTACTATATTTGCTTTCTGCTTTGAAATGTGACTTAGACACGTTCTTGACAGTTCTGTTGAGATTCACCCGCTCATCCTATAGTTGATCCAGTCCCAGCGTTAGCTCTCAGATCCCCTCGCACATGTGGCAGAGGCTTCCGTGCCTCATTGCCTCCCCAGCATGGTTGACACAGTCTGCTGGCTCCAACTGACACCCTGATGTGTGGCTTCTGCTGCCCGAGCCAAGCTATTGCTGCCAGGCCTGGAAGGAGACCAGGACCAACCAACAGCTGGAGCTGAGCTGCAGGCCAGTCCAGGCTTCAGGCGATGAATCACTCATAATTAATATTTAACTCCTGCCTGCTTCACCGGAGGCCTCCAGGTAAGGCATCTCTGTCCACCTCAGTAAATATATGATGCGCTGCTCTTAAAGGATTCTGATTGCGCTGCAGGAAGACGGCTGGGAAATATGAGAGCGCTCATCTTTTTTTTTTAGATCTGTGGACTGTGCAAGTGCGCAGCAGCCCTCCTGCTTCTCCTCTGATTTCATAGATCTCTGCAGTGCACCTGCAGGCACGCGCTTAGATCTCAGACTAGCTGCCGGATCAAAGCTGTTATGCTGGACTTTTGAAATAGATGCCCGGATCACAGAAGCATTTTTGAGCCACCCAGCTCTACATTTATATTCAATGCTAAAACAACATCTACTCCCTACAGGCTCCCGGTGGAGCAGCGAGCCAGCTGGGTAATGGAGTTTTCAGATGGGTCATTCCTGAAGGATCTCAGGCTGTTAACTGTCTGCGTTCCAGTGATTAGTACTCCAGCCTGCATCTCTCCTGTGATGCACACACATGCACACGGCGGCTGTGATCTAAGTTCCCCGCTGGTTCTCTCTTATTTGCATTCGTGTATGTTGATCTGGAGCTGTTGGAAAGTACATAAAATGATACTTTATGGCTGGTTGTAAAAGTTTTAAATGTTGCATGTGTAATTTCTTGATGTTAAAAAACTTTCTTCTATCGGCGTGTAATGCATACAGACAATTATGCCTTCAAATGTTGGCTTCCCTGCATAATGTAAACTGGTCATGGACTCTACCTTTTTTTTAATCAACATTTTATATGAATGTATAAGTAAGTATATAAGTAAGTGTACATTTTAGATCTTAGTTTTAGGTCACCATTTCTCACTTTTTTCCACCATTTTTACAGACCCAGTTAATTTTTTAAATGTCCTTTAAGGTTATGACTGACCAAGCCAATGGTTGACCAATTTTGGTGCACCGATCTAGTTATTGCAGCGTGTTTTTTACTTATTGTTGGCACTAGTCAAACCCCCTTTAATGGCGTTTTGGCCAGTTGAACATGTTGAATTTGAGAGCAGAGCCCATCTGTGATATTTTTTGTTTTTTAGACTGTTCACACTGCAAAAAAATAAAAAAATTAAAAATAAATAAAAAGGTTGACCTAACTCAAAAAAATACGGCAACCTATCACATTCAACTTGTTAAGCTAACCAAACTAACTGACAACTTAAAAACTTTAGTTCATATAATGAATAAAAGTCATTCTACTAAGTGTTAAAAGATCTGTCAGAGCAACCAAAGATTTTTTTAGCATTTAGCAATGCTAATCTTTTTTTTTAATCAATTCTCCTGTTTTTAGATTTAAGTTTATTTTTAAAGCCTTATACATACTATAGGTATTTTCCTTTTAAAACTGAAGGCAAACATTTAAGCAGACTTTTCTGCTTAGCCAGCCGGTGAACGATAAGAGAAACGAATGTGACGGAAAAAAAGCTAACAACAAATTTAAGACTCCATACTCATTCTTTCAACTTAACAGACATGTTTGTAAAAGCTATATTATGAATTTGTCTGTGCTGAGTGTGGACATTGTAAGCAAGAGCTGTTTTGTTTATGGTTGTGTATATATCTGCAGTCATTGTCTCGTTTTGAATGATGAATACATATGTACTGCCACCTGCTGGTTTGGAGAGTTGTGTCCTCTCATGCCAAAACAGAAAGTCTATGCTAGCTAGCCATAGTCTTTGCATTGTATTCAAGTGTAGCTTTTTGCCCCATGCAGACAATGTGAAGTGACACTACAGTTAGCACTGCATCTAGTTCTTTGATTTCGGTTTGGCATCTCTGGGCCTTTTATGTTACATGTGACTTTTTAAAAACACTAATAATCAGTGTTTATAGTGGCAGAATCTTGTCTGATATATCAGTCTATTTCACTGTCACGCTTTATTTGCCACTAGTGTATAAATATGGAGGCTCATATTTATGCCATAATAAATGCATCCGATATGAATTTTCTTTGGCAGAGCCTGACTATAGGTCAAGTACTTCTATGTCAACAAGGACGTCTCGCTGTTATGTAGTGCACAGTTTGATAATTATGTGAAATGGTTATGTGAAAGTGTCTTTTCTTCTCGTTTTTAGCCTGACGTGGTTGACTGGGGCTGAATATGTAGCTGGCCAATAGTCTTCAAGCTTCATGGGAATCGCCATGGGGACATGCTTTTTGGGATGATTTCCTGTCTGAAAGATTGAGGGACGCCTCAGGGAACTTCCCCTGAGCCTCTCTTTCTCCACAAAAGGAGAAGCACGATGTGACTCCCTTTGTCCTTCACATAAATGGGATGAACAACGGAGGCCAGATTTCCCCTCTGAGTCTTTAGAATACTCATTGTTTTACAAACAAGTCTTTGTGAGCAATAATATTCATATTTTTACAGGCCTAAAGAAGTCTCATTGAGTCTTTCCCATGTACAATGGGAACGAGCGACATTCTCCTTATGAAAGGTTGCTGTGTCACACCCCTGAAGAATCTGCAGATGTAGAAAACGATAATTACATCTCTGTCTCATGTAATTTTGTGATTACGTGGCCTCTATTATCCAGATGTACAATAGCATTGTGTGGGGTGAATCTCTGAGGATTCTGGGAGGAAAAAGCACTTTTCATCGGGTCAATATTATACATTTTAGATGAACCGTATTCTGTATTTAAACCACCCCGTCGTAGAAGTGCCTGATGAAATCTCTCCATTTCTCTGCTGCTGGTGTATATTCCCAGAGTGGTCGTTAATGGCCTAATAAAAGCCAAGCATCTTCCCCTGCATATGTAATGTATGAGGCTTTAAAAAAGCGTTATTGCTCCTTCAAATCCGAGCTGCTTCCTCGAATGTGATGGACCGTGGGAGTCCACCTACACTGCTCAAAACCAATGCAGCTCTTTCTAATAAGAGCCCGCTTTCTCCATCATGTGCTAAAAAGCGTGGTGTGTGCAAGAAGAGCAGATCAGTTACATGTGAAGACAACCCATGTCCTACTCATGCTGTCAAAAACAAACATGGCAGCAAGTTTTCATTTCATTATGAGCTGAAACAACATTATATAGATGTAGAAGAAAATTTAGGAGACATTGAATTTGATCACCACTGAGCCACATTTATTCCCATATCCTAGGCACACATTCTTGGGATAAAACCAGCATTTTATTTTCTTGCATTGGATTTCTGCCGCCCTCCTTCACAGTTCTTAGAAGGTCTCTAATACCTGGAGAAATTTCTCTGTAACATTGCCATTAATTTCAATGGATGTTTCTCAGCTGCCACATGGCACACAGTCCCAAGCTATTCACTAGTTACTATAATGTCATTGACGTGCCTACCAAATGTGATCACACCCTCAAGCCTCAGAAATGTTTGGCCAAGATACACATAATCCAACTCAGTAACACTGAAGAGTTCCATAAATGTGGTAGTTATTTGTGCATTTTTTGAGTATATGATGTATTTTGGCCACAGAAATAGATTTTTAGTGCTGAAACAGATTTTTGGATACATGTGTAGATGAAAATATTTAGATGTCTACATAAAAAAATTCAATAAATGAATTGTCGTGTAGTGCAGGTCTAAAAAAATTTGAGAATTATGTGGTTCAGTATCAAAACCTAAACTGCATTTCTGTCTTCCACTTATAAGGCAGTTTAAAAAAACAAACAAACAGAAAAAACAAAAACTGGAACCTTCTATGTACCGTAGGAGCAACGCAGCAGAACCTGTCCTGAGTCTTCCTCCGAGTTCAGACTTTTGTGATGTGATCCTGCTTTAACTGTCAGCTATAAAATCACTTTCCAAAACCTTTTTATTTACCATTTCTTGGTGGTTGAATGATCTTCATAACCATATCCAGACAGCTGAATCCCAGACAAAATTCAAGAAACAGCTGAAAACTCATCTCTTTTGTGAGCACTTAACTGCATCCTGCTGACTTGGAAAAAAAAATTATAATAAAAAAATAAATAAATCCTTCTATTCACTATTTCTTAAATTCCACCAAGTTCTATCATGTGGTTTTCTGGACAATGTTTGAAATTTTTATTGCTAGCACGTGTGTTATTGCCTCATAAATAGAATATATATATATATATATATATATATATATATATATATATATATATATATATATATATATATATATATATATATATTTTTTTTTTTTTTTGTATTAATAATTTTGTAAGTTGCTTTGGATAAAAGCATCTGCTGAATGAATGAATGTACTAAGCTTGTTGTAATGCATTCTGGGATCGCTTCTTCACATTTTGGTGTGATATGAAGAATAAAGCTTATGACTCTAGCCAGTGACCAGCTTCATACAAAAATGTATGCACAGTACTGTTCTTAAAGTCACTATCATTTATACCCACACAAGTGCTACTACCACGGACAAGTCAAGGCCATTAGCGTGACACTGAAATGAATTATGGGTCATCTGTCATGGGGCCTTGTGGTAAGGTCCTGTGATGGTGAGAGATGAAGGTCTTTGCTCTCTCCAATGAGGCATCCAGAGAGATGCCTGAGACAAATGACCCATGTGTGGAGACACACGTTTCATATTTGGCAGCTGGGTCTGACCCGAGGGATGTCTGGGTGTCTTCTTTGCCCAGCTCAATCCATATCTGTGATGAAACTGGCCAAAGGGGTTTGGTTCACCATGGACACCCATCCATGTCACATCTTAATGAACATAACCTGACAATGATCTCAGTGGACCCAATGATTCAGTCTCTCATCATTCATATTGCAAGGAGAGGGCAAGACTTTTATTACATCTAACATGAATCACAGTTTTATTTTTCTTCAGCTGGATAATCTCCCAAATAAAGAACTTCAAGGCACCATGGAAGCACACGTCTAGTCTTGAGAGTTAAAGTTCAAATCTATTAGTTGTATATGCTAGTGTACACCTAAAAGTCCAATCCAATGGGCTAGTTGCACAAGATGGCGCCGGTGAGCTTCAGCGACGCGAGTGTGTGCGTACTTATTTCCGGTCTTGCGACGCTCGCATTGACTGTAAGGGAAACTTACATATGAAACTTGGCTAGATGTATATAATTAAAGATTTTCAAATTTAACAGCCCATAGTGGTATATCAAAAACATGGGGAAACATCCTCCCTATATTTTGCGTACCTCTGTGTGGAAATTCATCAAGATACAACGCGGAGATTGCTTTATTCTTCTGTTGATTATGTGGATCAGGGTCAGTTCAGGTCCACAGGGATTTCTTTTTTCAAACACAAACCTCTCAAATATGCAATAATTTTCATTTTCGAAGAGCTGGTTTTGTTCTGTTATGTAAGATAATTGTTTCTGACTGTCAAACAAGACGCACAGAGATTTCTGATAAAGCGTTTTATTAACTTTATTTGATAACATAATTTATAACTAACTGTACAATTAAACGTAATATAATTATGGTATGTTTGCATTAAATAAAAGATCGCTGTTTGCATTCATGTGTGTTTTTATCTGGTTATTTGTTTTGTGAAAGATCTGCAGCATAAATCATTATCTGTCTACAAGTAGCCATTGTTATTGTTTTGCATTAATTATCAGATTAAACAGATATTAAAAGTCACGTATTTTTTACTGTGTAAAATAATCTTGTGAAAATAACGATGAAACAGACTGATGTATGTGTACAATTGAGAAATGGATACTTCTGAAGATAAATCGCAGCCCACGTCTCACGAGGTAAATATTTAATATAAAAATAATAATAACAATGCAAACATCTTCGAGAAATAAGTAATTTGTACATTTACATATTTGGTAAGATAAAATACATTATATAGCTGTGTATACACACCATGAGTTAAACTTTCATCTCGTGAACAATAGTGAACATTAGTGTATTTAATTCAACAGGACCGAAACATACACAGGTTTCAAATCCACTGGCTCAGTTAACATTTGTAGTATAGTGATAATAGCAGTGTATATCTTATTTGCATATGAAGTGATATTACAAATCCTGTAAACATATAGAAGGTAATATTTGGACTTCTCTGGTTCTCTGCACTGACTTTAAGCACAGCCGGAAATACCTACGCACACACTCGCAAGACCGGAAATCCAAGATGGCGGAGATATGCAACTAGCCCATTAAGTGTTCTCTAAAATGAGAATGTTATCTGGCTCTGACTAGCAATACCAAGAAGCAAATAATGGTTTATGGCTGTCAGAAGTATCCTTCCCATTAAACACTACCCTCTGAGATTTACTGATGATAAACTTTGATAAAAAAAAAAGTCCAGACGGTTAGTATCGTGTCATATTATGATAAAAAAAAAAAAAAAACATAAATGATTATCATTATCATGATTTGAAAAATGTGACAAAAAAAACAAACAATAAATAAATATTAAATTCAATTCAATTCAAGTTTATTTGTATAGCGCTTTTTACGATACAAATCATTACAAGCAACTTTACAGAAAATTAAGTTTCTACAATATTTAGTAGTAGCTTTTAAGTGGTGACTGTCAGTTTATGTGCATATGACAGGATTTTTCTGAAAAATTAATACTAGACGTAGTCAGCCAGACAATGAACATTATTAAAAGCAATTATTATATGATGCAATCACATTTGTAGCAATATTTGTTTGTTCTGTTTGTTGATTCAGGGTTAGCATCATCTGGGGTCCTCTGAGGGGTCAGCATCATCTCTTCTCAGGTGTTCTGGATCCAGACTGGAGCTTGTGTATATCCTAACTACCTCGTGTCAAAACAGAGAAACAAATAAAGTCATAATTAGCGTAGCTGCTGTTCCAACAAAGTAAAATTTATTAGTTTAACCCAAGCTAAAGAATAAGAATGTTCATTTGATCAGATGCAACTGCAGTCACAATTTAAGAGATGTATTATTTGAATGATTGGCAAAATAGATGTGTTTTTAATCTAGATTTAAACAGAGAGAGTGTGTCTGAACCCCGAACATTATCAGGATGGCTATTTAAGCGTTTGGGAGCCAAATGTAAAAAAGCTCTACCTCCTTTAGTGGACTTTGCTATCCTAGGAACTAACAAAAGTCCAGCGTTTTGTGACCTTAGGGTGCGTGATGGGTTGTAACGTGGTAGAAGGGTAGTTAGGTATGCAGGAGCTAAACCATTTAGGGCCTTATGGGTAAGTAATGATAATTTGTAACTGATACAGAACTTAATGGGTAGCCAGTGCAGAGACTGTAAAATTGGGGTAATATGATCATATTTTCTTGACCTGGTAAGGACTCTAGCCGCTGCATTTTGGACTACCTGTAGCTTGTTTATTGAAGAAGCAGGACAACCACCTAGAAGTGCATTACAATAGTCCAGTCTAGAGGTCATGAATGCATGAACTAGCTTTTCTGCATCAGAAACAGGTTACATGTTTCATAGCTTGGCAATGTTTCTAAGATAGAAGAATGCAGTTTTTGTAACATGGGAAATATGGTTTTCAAAAGACAAGTTATTATTATTTTTGTCAAAATATTACTTGAACATGTAGTACATGTTAGTAGATAACATGTTTTTTTGTAAGTCACCTAACCAATATTTTAGTTTGTTTCAAATCTGGCCATCAATTTTAATGTTATTATATTCATATTTATGAAAACATAGTGTATAGTATTGTTAATACTTATATTTATTTATTTATTTTTGTTGGTACTCACAACAGACTTTCAAAAACACATCAAACTATGAAGAAAATTATGGGATATATATATAAACTACATATAGGATATATATATATATTAAACTACATATAGGATATATATATATATATATATATATATATATATATATATATATATATATATATATATATATATATATATATACAGTATATATAGAATATATATATATATATATATATATATATATATATATATATATAGGAATATCAATATATGAAATATGTCCATACAGATTAAAAACTGTATTTGAGTTTATAAACAATATAAATGCTACTTTTGTTATTTTGTGTCTTCTATAAAAATTATGCAGTCTAATAATACTAACAAAGTTTCACCTTGTGCCGAACCTGTATGAAACAAGTGCAGACATTCATGCTCATAGTTCAACCTAACAGAAATAATTCAAACCATAAGACCTCACAGACCATTGAGGAAAGAGGCAAATCTTCCTAACTGTTCATATACGATCTGAGAATTTATTGACACAGTCCAGATATAATTTTTCATCCTGTCAGTATGAGTGTACGGCATGCAAGTATTCCATGGCGCATGTCTGGTTTTGGCACAGAGCGCAGAAAACCTGATTGCGCAGGAAGCAGCATTAACTAATGCGCTTATTTTAAGAAGAACAGCAGCTTCTAGATGTCCCAGAAGTTTGGCAGGACCCCACACTGTCACTGGTTTCCATTAAAATACCACATCTCCAAAGTAGCCTTGGCACCTTCCACATGACACTGTCAACGGGCCAGATGTTCATGGCGTGAGTCCAGGTATTAGCCTCATGCTAAACGAAGATTAAGTAAATTATTCCAAATATTTTGATGGAAGGTCCTTACTTTCCAACCCACATAACTAATTATGTGGTCAGTCCAAGATATTCGGATTACCCCCCACCCCCATACCCCAACTCCGTCCTCCCCTTAGATCCTCATGCAATCATGCAAATTGAAATTCTTTCTTCCTCCATGTAATTTTTTTTTCTTTCTCTTTTTTTCCACCTCTCTCTCTTTTGTTGCTCTAGTGTTGACAGCATTGAGCTCCAGGCAGGGAAAGTAGGCCAGAATTACTTTTGCTTGGTTATCCCCAATGAAGCGTAGCTGGGAGATTCTCGTAGCAGGAACTCACAGGCTGTACAAGCATTGAGTCCAAGTGGTAGGCAGATGGAAAGCCAGTTTTAGGCTAGCAGGTATTTTGTGACTTCTTGTTTGTCTTTGTTTTATTCCTCTTGTGTTGTGGGCTTGAAATAGTGTTCAAATTACCAGTGAATGCATCCAGTCAAATATGATTATTAAAACAAAAGCTGTAATCTTTAGGAATCAAAGCCCTTGTGATTTAACGATGTTGGGCTTAGATTTGTAATGTTAGGTAGTCTGTTTGGTTAAGTTACTGGTGCTTTCCCATGAAAATTGAAGTGGCTGTTTACAAATAAGTCAAAATAAGTAAATTATGTACTGGATTCTAGATATTACTTTGGTCCATCTTTCTTATTTTGTTATTATTAATATTATTTTTTCACGTTTTATTCCCTGCCAGGCAAAAAATCGAATTGCTTCACAAAGTTATAGCACATGGCTCCTTATTGAGCTGCATGAATAATATACAGTATATATATATATATATATATATATATATATATATATATATATATATATATATATATATATATATATATATATATATATATATATATATATGAAGAGTTCAGATGCAAAAGCCTCTAAATGCCATCTGAAATTTTCATCTAAAATTAGGATTTTTATCAGGCTCCTATATTTATATTCAGTTATTTCACTTTAATAGCCTGGAAAAAGACCTGCACATTGCCATTAAAGTAAAATGACTCAATCTTAGCATAGGAGCTTGATAAAAATCCTAATTTTAGATGAAAATTTCAGATGGCACTTAGAGGCTTTTGCATCTGAACTCTTCATATATATATATATATATATATACACACACACACACACACACACACACACACATTTGAACCCAATTATGTAGGGAATACCAGATACACACTTTAAAACAAGTGTGACAAACAAGGCAAGAAAGAATGAAAGATTACATGAACAAGCTGTTTATTTGCTCTATTACATGCTGAACTAGCCATAATTTTTTTTATTTTTTTTTATCAGTTGCCATTTGAAATTAGAGGCAACCACAGAATCTCACAGTCCGAAACAAAGTTGCTACATAGTTTATTTTATTTTATGTAAATTAGATTGCTTGTAGGGGGCGCTTATGGAACAGCTGCAATATAGCGTTTCCTTGGTCACACAAAATGAAATGTTTCAAATTTGCTTCCAATATTTCGAGCATCACAAACAGTAAGCTTGGTTTGCCTGTTCAGTATTTTATCTGCTCTGTTCTCTCCTCTTTATGGTGTCCTGTCTCTGGCCTCTGTTAAAGTCCATATGAACCGGAAGTTGCGACTAACTTTACTTCCATATTGTGATGGAATTGTTGAAGATTGTTTTTTTTTTTCTACTGCAAAACTGACTGGATGTTGTAAAGTAGGCATTTTATTCAGAAATGGAGGCAGATTTGAACAAAGGTTTGCAGTCAGTGGTCAAGGACTACTCACCACCTGACACATAACAAATGTGACAAACCTGACAAACAAATGCGCCACTTTCAGTGCATGATGGGCCAAAGTATTAGCCCCAAAGTGCGTCAGTTATGCTAGATGGCCAGTCTGCCCCTGGTGTAGGGAGGCATAGTAACCTTAGCTGTACAAAAGCACTCTAAGTGACACTTGGTTCGATTGCTTGAGTTCGATTCATTTTTAGGATAACACTATGGCATTTCTGAGTACTAGGGTTAGATAACACCATAGAGAAATAGACCAAACATTACCAATTGTAATTAGTAATTGTGTATGTTATTTTCTCACCTTTAATGATCTGAACAAATCTTTAAAAGATTAGTTCACCGAAAAATAAAAGTCTGTCATCATACCCTCATGTCGTTCCAAACTAATATGCATTTCTTTATTTTGTGCAACACAAAATATTGTTTAAGAACATTGGAGTCCAAACAACATTTGACTCCATTAACTTTTGTTAATGATTTTTGGTGACAGTTTAGTTTAGGGACAAATTCTATTTGCTATTAACTAGTTATTTATTAGCATGCATATTACTAACACATTGGCTATACATTAGTACTTATAAAGCACATATTAATGCCTTATTTTAATGCTTTATTCCGCATGACCATTTTTTAGATCCCTTAGTCCTTCACCATAACTAAACCTAACTAGCTTACTAACTAATAATAAGCAGCAAATTATGAGTTTACAGAGGCAAACGTCGCAGTTAATCGTTAAGTCCCCAAACTAGAGTGTGACTGACCTTTCACACTTTTTAAAATACCCTTTTTTTTTGTTTGATATAAATGCATTGTTTTGAATTTTTGTATTTAGTCAGAATCTTTGTTATTCTAAGTTCACAAGCACAAACATACAGTGTAGCATTTCTCATTTTCTTTCTTTTTTTCTTTATATACTGGAACGGGCTGCTGTGAAACATGGTTTGTTATGAAGCTTATTTGACGTTGTCACAAATTGACAAAGATTTTAACATGAAATTCAGCTCTCCTGATAACGATATCCTGTCCAGCAGTTTTACTTTGGCAGTATTATGTCTCCTGAGTAAAGTGTTTATTAAATCACAGTCAGGTTTTTTTTTTCTCCAATGGGGAGAAGCGTAATAAGTTTTCTTGGGCCGTTTTCCAAGCAGCCAGCAAGGCTTCATCCAACTGAGGATGGTTTCCTCCAATCATGCAAAGAGGAGGTAGATCCACTGATTGCCCACCGCTGCCTTAATTGGGCTGCAGTGGTGCTTGTAGCTGGAGCGAGAATGTGTATGTGTTGTGTTTGTGTGTCTTTGATGCAGACAATGAGATATTCATAGACAGCCGTCGTCAGGCACACAGTCATGCCAAGCTCCTATCGGCCTAATCCTTTTCTCTGTTTCTCTCTCTTCCTCAGAAGATCCCTTGTGTTCTGCTCTTTCTCTGTCTTGCTATCTCTCCATCTCTCTCTATCCGTCTGTCTCTGCCTCTCTTCATATTCCTGTGAAGTGCTTCCAAAAAGCCCCTCTGGTCATCTCATTGTGTCTCCTTTTATGATGATTTTCAAGATTTTTATTCTACAAAAGTCAATTCATCTGGTAAAAAGGGAATTTTCAGAATGATAAAACTTAATTGCAACAGTAAATCACACCTCGTATGACATTCCACGAGAGCTTTTTTCATCTCACCAGGATCATTACTGGCTTGTGTTTTGGTTCACAGATCCAAAAGATGTTTGCATGATTCAAGCGCACGTGACTGTGGGATTCTCTGCAGTGCTCAGGCCTGGGAATGCCGGCAAGACTCCCACCAGCATCTGGATGGGCAGCTGGACATGACTATAAATTTTCTCATACACTATTTCATATCTTTCTGTAGGGATTGCAGTTTTTTTTTTTTTTTTTTTGAAGGGGGTGGGATTGGGGGATAATAAAATACTTGTTGGTCTTAATCAAATTTAACTGTATACAAATTTTTATTTTTAGTAATGTTAGTCATGAGTTTCTTTATTTTGCTGAAGTGATGTATTTTTGTAAACCAAAAGGAAGTAACATTATCATCATGGCCTCCTTTACCAAAAATATTTATGTTACGTATTAATTGCAGAAATAAAATGACTGACCAGCAAAAGTGTATCATTCTTAAACATTTTGTTCATTATCATAATCTGTACAACTTTCAATTGGGTTAGGGTTAACCATAGTGTTAACCCTAACCCTACATTTTAAGCTTAAAATGTAAGCTTAAAAGCCCATAAAAATCCCATTAAAAAAATTGTAATTGCCAAAATGTTTTGGGGATTTGGTCAACAAAAATTAATTCCTGCAGCACTCTATATCACTCATTAATGTCATCATTCATATATGAGGTGCATAGCAGCCCTTGTACTCAGAGAATCTCTTTTAGATAGTTAGCTAGCTATTTCCCCCTGCAGATGTTTTGCTGTTGCTTTAATGTTGTTAGGGTTGACCTTTGGAGTGTTTGGAGTTCAGTGAGGTTGAATGAGTTATTATAAAATGCTTATAAACTCACATCTGTGACTGCACATTTCACATTGTCAGCTGTAAACAGCTAGAGTTAGAATAATTAACTTTATAAATTTGTGCATCTTGCTGTCATTTTAATTAATGGGATAGTTCAACCCAAAATGAAAATTGTCATCAGTCACTCACCCACATGTCAATCTATATGATTTTTGTTAATCTACAAAAACACAAATGACGATATATTTAAAGAAACCTGAGAGAGTTCTGTCCCTCCATTGAAAGTCCATAAAGAGATTGTAAAAGAATGCCATATGAATCGAACAGTTTAATGCAAGTCTTCTGAAGAAATACAACTGCTTTACATGATCAAATACAGTAATGGCCAGAAAGTGCTTGCTTCATCAAGTAAGCACATTTAAGCTTCCGTTTACCATATTTGATGTGCGTTATATCCATTGATCAATGCTCATGAATGTTTATTCAGTCACTGGATACATATATATATATATATACATATATATATATATACGTATATATATTACAAACTTTTTCTGAACTTTCTGAAGGCTGACATGCGGGAGAGAAATCTCATAATTTGTGGCTCATAGATGAATATAAGTTCTGTGGGTTTGAGGCAACATGATGCTGAGTAAATTATGACAGATTTTCCATTTACAGTAACTTTGGCAGAACAATAGTGTGGTTAGATCATTTTTGCTGTCTGTTAGAGAGACAGGTGTGATATCTTACAGCACATATTTCAGTGATATCTGTCAAGCAATTGGGACATTGTCTTACATTGATATCCACACCTTCGGCTGATAATGTATGGCAAAGTGGTCAGAGGAGAACCATCCAGAGCCAATTTGGCATCATTCTATGCCAATGTACTCTCCTGTTACTCTCCTTTCATGTGTAATTATTTGGGATGACAAAGGAAGACGGCATGCCAAATACAGGAGGAAGACGGCATGTCAAATCCTCTGTACTTTCACTGCCTGACCTGTAACCTAAAACAAATGGAATGGAAAGAAAACGAGACAGAAAACCACATAGAGTAGGAGAAGAGATGCGTCGAGGGTTTATATGATTAATCACCTGTTGTTTTTCGCAAGGATCTCCAATAATTGCTTTTTACGAGATGAACGCATGGATGGCGGGTCTTAATCTGGACTGGAAGTGGGGCATAAAACACCTGTTGTTGCAGGGTGAATAGTTGAGCTGTACTACTGCACTCTAGTGATGAGATGCTCCTCTGATGGTTTAACTGTCCTCTTTATTTAGAAGAACCAGACCCAGGGCTTCTGTCCTAAGAACAGCCCACAAGATGACTACAATTAAAGACTAGTGAGGATGTACCTGTGCATCTTCTCGCTCATCTGTTTCTCTTTACGGTGAACAGGCTTCTCTGAGCTCAGTGCCAAGGGAAGCAGCATGTATGTAATGCAGTTACACTGTCACTGATGCAGGACGCTCCGTGTCTGTGTCTTGTCAAGACCTTGGCACCAAAGTCAATTTGCTCTGGCTCAACAGAATTTAATATTTCAGTAATCAGATAAACGAGGAAGTTACGTAGGCCGGCTGTATATTGATAGAAGTAAATAATGAAACTTGGCTTGGAATATTTTCACCCTCTGCGCATTACTGTAAACTTCATAAAATCCCAGCTAGCAAAACCGTGCCTCTTCCATTTTCCCAGTTTTTATTGTTGTATGATAAGATTGAGATCTTGAAGGAGAGCGAGAGGAAAGGGAGATGGAAGCAAAGGAAGATTCCATTAATGTTGGTCTGTTGTTCTTCCTCTCTTTCACCACATCCTCCATGACCAGGATCAGGAAATTGACTTTCCTGCCTCCCAGCCACAGTGACTAGTAAATTCTGAAATTAGCAAAGCACTTAATTTTTTTTTACCTGTCAGTTTTGATTTTTCCTTTTGCAACATATAATTCAACTCACTGTTTATGTAAAGTAAATCCTGCCAGCTGTCAAGAATCAAGAATCCAGTTCTCTTTGCATTTACACTGGTTCCTGGTCTTGAAAGTGGACTCTGATTTGTTTTGTTCATGAGTCTCTGTTCACTGTTGTTATTTTAGGGTTTATGAATAGCGGGTTTAGGCTAAGTTGGGTTCTCCTCCTCTTCATCTTCTGTGGAAGTTTATTTCAGAAGTGAAAAAACAATCAGATAATTGCAGCTTGCCTCTCATTTCACAATGTAACTTTCTTGTACATTCACACATTTATTTCAGACAGAAATGGGCTTTCATATGCGTTTTTTTTTTAACACTCCAAAAATAATATCAAAATAATTATTGCAAAAATTATGTATTATTATTAAGTTACATTCATAATTAACATTTTAAATGCTTTGATCTAAAGCACCACTAAAATATAAGACAATTTCACTTCAAAAACTGCAAATGTTTGGTAACACTTTAGGATAGGGCCTAATTCTCACTATTAACTAGTCGCTTCTTTGCATGCCTATTTATTAACATTTTGGTTGTGTATTAGTACTTATAAAGCACATATTCTGCATGACCTTATTTATGATTCCTTAGGCATTCCTTCATAGTTAATAGCGGGAATTGGACCTTAAAATAAAGTGCGACCAAATGTATTAATGTTTCAAAAATATGTGGTCAGTGATATTTTTGATTATTTGATCAAAAATACATTAAAACAAACTTTTGAATGGTAGTGTACATGCATGAAGAGTTGTAATGAACAGCCAATCTTGCATCTTGCAAGTTTTTTTTAGTGTTTTTTTGTTTGTTTTTTACTGATTTTCAAAATATATCTAATATTATACTAAATATCCCTTGAACTTAATTACCGTTTTGTCAAAGGCCAATCCAAGACAATTTGTCATCACTGCTGCTGGCTTTGGTGGTGGGCGGTAATTTCCCTCCCTGCATTTGACAAACATGAAGCAAATTTCAGGACAAGGAGAACCAAACTCCTGCCTGACAAGGACACAGGTCCAACCCCCATAACCACGCAGCATGAGGCTGTGGCTGAACTTACACAAATTTACGATGAGATGAGCTGCTGTTGGAAAAGAAAGCACACGTCAGCACCAGTGTAAGATTTCAAATGATGAATTATTCTGAGAATGGCAGAGGCTACATTCCCTCTTCACCTGGCCACTGTATAACATTGTTAAATGATGTAATGAGGACTTATTGAATCTGTGTGAGGGGGAGATTAAACCCACCTGAGACACCGCTCACCGCACACCTCTTACCCAGCTTCACTCTGCCCTCGTGGTGCAGAAAGGGGGAAGTGACATCACCCCACGCATCTCCTGGCCCTTTGAAGTTCATCCATCAAGCCTAGAGTTTACACTTCAAAAACCACAAGAAACGAACAAGCAAACAACTTTTACTGGGTGCCCCAACATCTATCAAGCTTGACCCCTGGAGATGTCCTCCCATACGCCAGCGAGATGTGCTGGAATTAAAAACACAATACAGCCTGATCAGCCTTAAATGAAAGCTGAATGCAAGAACTTGCAGATGATCAGTCCCTTCCCTGCCTGTAATTATTCAGACTCCATCTTTGGTTAATTATTGTCATTAGCGTTATGTGTTCTAAGATGCATAATTTAAAGAGAAAGGAAAAAACTTGGATGAGTTTTTAAGATGAACAGATCATTTAGTTTGAGGGGGAGATTGATCGAAAACTGGAGGGAAACAGCTGAAAAGGGAACAATTGTTTAAATGATCTGACAACCGCATATGTTGTAAATTGGATTTAGATTTGGTGCTGTTCAGGAAGCTTTAGTAAGAGTGTGTGGAGGTTTAAAGCTGCTAACCAGAATGCAGAAGTTTTCATCAGCACTTGTCAAACTGTTAGAGACACACAAATCTGAGAAGCTGCTGGCTCAAACACTATTAAAGTTTCTGCATGTTTTATATATGTTCATGATCTATGATTCTCACTTATACTCAAAGCCAAAAGGACACATACTGTATTTCTGAGCAACAAACATTTCAAAAACACTCAAGACACTACCACTGCAATGAAGTCTACGCAGCCTTATTTTTTTTTTTAAATAATGCAACATATAGTGTAACTTTGTAATGTATTTTTTATATTAAGTGCAATGAAGCGTTTGCTATTTACTACAACATTTGCATCAGTAAACTCAGTGAAAATAACAACATGCTAGTTATATGGAACTAGTTTACAAGAAGGGGGAAAACAGTCATGCATTTTTTTTTATATCCAACTATGCTACAATTAAACATTTGAAATGCTATGCTGTATCGTCATTACATGATCGCATCACATTGCATGTTTATTTCAGTGAGCTAAAGTTTGGATAAAAATGCTTTAATATCTGGCAGTGCAATCAAAAAATAGGAGATAAAATCATGATTGCTAATACTATTGGTTAATTTGTCGCATGGCACATTGCAGTGTTGGAAACAGTATTCTACACAATTCTGTGTTTTTTATACTGCAGTTTCTGCCAAATGCATCAAGTTACCATGGGTTTTGTGAACAGTACACTACATACTGAATAGATTCTACAAAAATTGTAAAACGTCGTCAGCTTTCAGTTGTTGGAGTCAGATTTAAAGAGTTGCCTAGATTGGCAAACAACGAAACTAAAGAGAGGGATGATGTGGAGCTAAACAGGTGCTCCATTCTCTGTTCAGGAGCACTGCAGCGTGAGGAAAAGCTTGTTAAAATCCTAATAGTAGCTATCAAAGGCTATTGATTATCCTTCCTGACTTGTTTGGGTGACAAAGTGAGCATTAACACAGGCCCTTGTGAGAGATCTGTGCTCCTGCGGGCTGTGTGTCCTTCGGAGTGGCCTTCTCCCTCATGGCCAGGCGGTTTTTGGTGTGAAGCCTGCCTCAAGTGGCTAGACAGTCCCATTCACTCTTCTGCCACCAGATAATCCATTTTGCAGGCTCACATCAAACAGCCTTTGCCCTGAGGCCCACTGCATGCTCCTCACACAGGGCACAGCATCTTCACGGCCTGCACACTAACAGTACACACTCACAAGCACAAATGATGTCATGACATCTGATCTCGTCACAGGATGCTTTCATGCATCAGGTGCACCCTCCTCTTCTACATATACAAACACATGCAACCACAAACACACAACGAGGAGTGTCGTTTGCTAAAGGTACCATTCAAACTTTCATCTTAGATTGGTCTAGTTAAAGACAACATGAAATTCAAACTGACCGTTTACTGTTCTAGATACTTTTCTAGACAGAAGTTTGATCCCTTACGAAAGGAAAATATATTTACCAATATATTTCTTAAAATATATTGTGATACATTGTAATATATTATTTTCCCTTTTTATTTTCTAATATATTATATATTTGAATACATTTAATAATATATTGATGATACATATATTATATAATGTATTGCAAAATATACAAATGATTGCCGCTTTCAATATATTGCAATACATTGGAAAAAATAAATATTAAATCCCATATATACGAATATATGCCTAATATATTATATTATATTTTCCAACATACTGCAATATATTTTTGTTTCATAAGGGATAACACACATGTAAATTATATGTTGCATGTCCATGGCACATTGACATGCAACATATCTTTCTTTCTTTCTTATTACAATTATTCTAATTAATTTTCATTACTGTCATGTATGTGCCACAGATATTACCATAATTAATAAATGCTTTAATTGCAAATAATATCATTATTATTTTAATTATTTTAATTATTGTAATATTATATTTAATAATTTAATTGTTTCGCATGACATCTTTGTACAAAATATAATTAAGAATTAATCGTAGTAATAATAATGGCACAAAAACAAGAGCACACACACTACTTCTGTTTAACTACTTGAAAATTAACCACTTATCAGTGCATATAATCCATGCCAACCCTACATTTTCCCTTCACTGGATGTCATGTTTCATTTGAAAATAGATAAGGGTGTGAAAGAGGAAAGAGAATGGTGTTCCATATTGACTTAACAGCTGCTGGTCTGACTGGTCACTGTTACTACTCCATTGTGTGGTACTTTTAAAGCATAATGAAAACACCTCACATGAACTACAGAACTCCCTGGAGAAATGGAAGAAAGCGAGAGTAAATATGGGCAGAGACAGGATGTTTTTCTGCATAAAGCATGTTCAGGAGAGTACATGAAGAAACAGCATAGCTGATGAAGCTCAGCCTGGTTAAAGTGCATTTCTCTCCAAGCGAATTTTGATTTCAGTGAATGCTGAAGAAATGCAATAAAGTGCCAAATGACCAGAAACATGTTATAAAAAGCAAGCTATACATAAAGCATGATAACAACCAGATTAATGGATGTCCTCATTCAAGTTTCATGGGATAAACCTCCAGTTTGGACCTGCTACATGGAAGTTCAGATTCAAAATGCAGTGTTAAAAAAAAAAAAAAAAAAAAAAAAAATCACATTAATTCGAGACCCAAAAGCTTTTTACTTGGATTAAATAAGACCAAGATTGATACTTGAATGGTAAAAAGACTCCTGAGCTCAGGCTCATGTTGATTTTGTCCGTTTTTTTGTGTTGCATACATTTTGAAAACCTGCTTGTCTGTATATATTATTAAATATAATTAAGAAAAAAATTGAATTGCACTTTCCTTTTCATTCCGAGTATTCTATAATGCCTCTACACTTTTAATAAGAAGATCTTTGTACTGGTTTTACTTTTTGTTTGTTTTGTAATGAATCTATGCTGTTTGCAGATAACTCAATCTGTCCAAATTACTATGCAAATAAATCCATTCCTGATGAACACATTACTGAGTTAAACAGTAACATCACTCAGTCATTCATTGCAGCAACTGTAATCCAATTCAAACAGTTAAAATGCTACAACTCCATCCCTTCAAACAAATCAATGATAAGAACCAGTTCAAAATGATTTGGACATTCACAGTTAGAAAGTAGAAGGCTGCTAGATCAAGGTCCATGAGGAACGAGCCCTGAAGCAATACTGCACCAGCGGGACAGTAACATTTGTACTGTGAGTTGCTTTATGTTAAAGCTTCTGCTAAATGGCTTCTGGTATATTTTAGATGTGTGTTTGGTTTTTTGAGGTACTTTATTGTGGATTGTGTGAGAGGAAATTATCTGCATAGCCGCTGTCTCTGGAGTTGTGCATCAGCTGACTAGCATTAATATATATGTATGTATACCTATTAAATGGTTGCTGTGAAAGCAATTTTTTATTGGTTAATTCTGACTGTGGCAACACCCCTTGATTTATTGCTCCATACATGCCTCTATGTTCACGTATGCAATGTTTTATATATGATATGTTTTCAGTCTGATGAGCATGACTCAGTTATTAATGACATTCTCTGCTGTCTGTGATATGTTTTTGCCAAACACTCATTAAAGATTCAATATTTGTTTCTGTGCATGAACGCTTTTATTAAGCTCTGAAGCCTACTTTTTATGAAGTTTCATCAACAAGGTTCGGGAGGAGCCGGCCAGAGACTTAGCCTAATTAGCACAGGTGGGCATACTTAAGATAATCAACACTAGGGTATAAATACTGTACAGCTGACCTACCTGTCTCCACTGATGGTTTATTAGCATTCGGTTTGCATCTTTTGCCATTATACATCAGACTGGGGATATACAGACTCTATACTGGGGATTTTTCGGATCTCGGGCCAATTGCCGGCCCCAAGATCGCTCTTTCTGTGCTAAACACTGCCGCCGAGCTCCAGTCTTTGTTGCGCCCGTTGCTCTCTGCTCTATTTAAGCCTGAGACAAATGCTGATTAATTCTGATGCTCCGTCCTTGCAAAGGGTAGACAAAATGGATCTGTATGATCGAAGTTATTCATCTCCCAGCAATCAGCCAATCCACTCCAGCAGGGTGGCCAATATATGAGCAAAGCTCGACACCACTGTTGCCCTGCAGCGCATATTTCTGTGTTCACACCAAATATGCACAGAGTGTCAAATTCGCGTCTACTGCATCTAGTTTGCTGTTTGAACATTTTGAGATCATTCTCAAACAGATGTGAATTCGCGTCATTGGGGGGGCTTCTGCCAGCTAAGTTCACACAGCATTTTCAACCACCTTTTTTATTCAGATAATTTTCAAAATATTACTGTTATCGTGTCATATAATGTAGTTTTAAAAGTAGGGATGAAACGATTCCTCGAGTAACTCTAGTAACTCGATTACAAAAATTGGTCGAGGCAAATTGCCTCGAAGCCTCTTTTAATTTATTTTAAATCTCACGTCAGGTTCTTTCGCAATGATTTTTTTAATGTGACACAACGCGTTTACGTCACCCACAAAGTGGAAGGTGACTCGAACGCTGCGCCCGAAGTCGCATACTGCAAGGAGTCAGCAGTGTTTTGATATAAGGGCAAACGTAAAGAGAATGTCGTGGCGTGTGTCCATTGCAAGATAGAGCTGGCATACCACAACTAGGGCCTGTGATTTGGAATCCAGTCATAAAAACGGAATTTACAGTTAAACGCGGAATGGCACGGAATTTGCCAAATTTTGAATGAATTAATCAAAAATAGGTCATTGCACTTACATCAAATCACGATATGGACTAATATCTGTAAATATTAAGCCGGAACAGACTATTTAAATATGAATCCTGTATGTTCTGCGTGTCTGTGTTAATGAATGGAGCAGAAGCACGACTTCCTTTATTTACACACTGAAGCGCGCGTTATGCTCCGGTGATTTCAGCATTTGCAGTCTCACTAGGACGTGAACACATGAACAACATCTCCAGAACTGCACTGATAGTCACTTCATGAGCATTTGACCATTTGATTCAAGTATAGGTCTCTGCAGGAAAGTAATGGGAGTTGCCAGATCAGGGTGTTTTTACACCATGATACCTGATTGGTTGAAGTTATAGTGACGTTAGGTTTAGGGGTGGGGTTGGGTAAGGGGGATCATTTAGATTGCATGATTTAGAAACACCCAGCAGTTTGAAAACACCCACATGGTGATAAAAGCCTACTTTTGCTCTGCAGAGACCTAAGTCTCGTTTGATTTGAGTAAAACTAGCGTCACATCACATACACAGAACTGTAAGGTACTTCAACCCGTCATAATAAAAGTCCGGTTAAAGACTATTGTTCAGCAGAAAGTACAAAGCCTACCACTAAAAAACAAAAAAAAATCAAACATTATTATTTTTTTAAAGGTTTAATCACACAAAATGTCTTACATGTTTTATTTTTAATAGTAAATCCCCTTTGTTTACCAAAAAGTTAAGTTAATTTTCAATAATTAAAAGATAAATTTGCCTCATTTGCTTACCGCTTTGACTTAACCTTTTACCACGGATATTGCAGCCACAGCGTCGCATTGAGCCAGGTCCCAACATGGCACAGTCCATATTGCAAATTAATTTAGGTAAAATCACTAAGTTGCAGGTCATCCGTTGTTGTTGAACTACGTTGTGACACAAAAGGATGTTGATGTCATTTTTTGCCACGTTGAAAAGAATGTGTATATTATTTAAGAAGGAAGGGGAAAAATAAATAAATAAATAAATAAAAATAATAAATAAATAAATATTGAACAACCTGTATTTTAAACCATATAATGTACATGCACATTGTCAAAAGCCTTCAAAGGGCACCAACGTCCCGATTATTCTCTCTATATGTCACTGTTCAGTCTAATCCTCATTTGGCTAAACATTACATTTAAATGTAGCCTTCACTTAATCTCTAATTTTTAGACAATTCTTTACGACTGAGATGCTACAGCAACCATAAATCCTTGAATCTGGACATCAGAAGTTGCCTTTTTCGAATTTTCTTTACGTTAAGCCATTTCATTGAAATAAGCTTTTCAGTTTTCCCCAATAGGCAATGTGAATTGAACAAGGGTTCATGTTCAGCCCTTTCCATGCCCCGCATTCTCAGTTTTGCATTAGCCATTGGAGTGGCTACTTGGATAATTCTGGGGTAAGAACCTCCTAATCGATCTTTCATTTCTGCAAATTTCACAGGACAAGCGATATGACAGTTGTGCACAACTATAGGAACTAGCTGTTTTAAATATAGTATTTTTACATTTAACATCAGTTTATCAGTACGTCTGAAAGTATTTTTTTGATTATTGGTGATTCCATAGGCTCTCTCTCATGCACCTGCATGGTCTAAAATGACATATAGTCATGCCATGACAAGAATAAAGAATCTCTCTCTTGCTCCACCCATGCACGATAATATCGTCAATCTCACAGGCTGACAAATTCCCCCATGAAAAAAAAAACAAAACAAAACACTTGTTTCTGGTTAAAAAAACATCTCAAATCCATCCTGCAATTGTCAGGTATCCCAGCAGAACAATTCTCTAGAAACTCTTTTCGCATTGGGGCAGCAACATCAGCATCCCAAAAAGGCCTCTCCAAACAGCAGATCCAAACTCTATGAAAATGGTCTTCAGGAGTTATCAAAGCTACATCAGAACCAATCAGTTTCACATTAAAGAAGTCCACCAAACCCTCATCAGTCACCACTAAAGTAATCGCTCTTAAAAAATATCAAATTAATTGTAAAAACAGGCTTACCCATCCAATGCTGTCAGCATTGAGTATCCGTGAGAATTGATCTACTGTCGGATGTCGCAAGGGTCCTCTTTGTTGGCACCATGACCTATTCCAGTCACGGCAACTCTGGCCCTCCTGGTTGGGCTATCAAATCACGCTCCTCCTCCTTTATCGGCCAGTAGGGTTCATCCGTTCCAATGCAGTGAGGTGCTCTGGTTGAGCAACGGTTTGAGCCCTCCCGACCAGGCGCTCCAAAACACACAGTCCGATACAAGCAGCCGGTAGGGCCTACTTTTCCAAATATGTGACGTTGCTCCCACTGGAGTACATAGGCTCTTCCAACCTGCCAACCAGCTGACTTTCCAAATATTAGCCCCCACCAAATCTCAATGCTATTGTGGGGGTGGAGGGGGTGGGTGTCCTTAGTCTAGAAACTCTTTTCGCATTGGGGCAGCAACATCAGCATCCCAAAAAGGCCTCTCCTAAAAGCAGATCCAAACTCTATGAAAATGGTCTTCAGAAGCTATCAAAGCTACGTCAGAACCAATCAGTTTCACATTAAAAAAGTCCACCAAACCCTCATCAGTCACCACTAAAGTAATCGCTCTTAAAAAATATCAAATTAATTGTAAAAACAGGCTTACCCATCCAATGCTGTCAGTATTGAGTATCCGTGAGAATTGATCTACTGTCGGATGTCGCAAGGGTCCTTTTTGTTGGCACCATGACCTATTCCAGTCACGGCAACTCGGGCCCTCCTGGTTGGGCTATCAAATCACGCTGCTCCTCCTTTATCGGCCAGTAGGGATCCTCCGTTCCATTGCAGTGAGGTGCTCTGGTTAAGCAACGATTTGAGCCCTCCCGACCAGGCGCTCCAAAACACACAGTCCGATACAAGCAGCTGGTAGGGCCTACTTTTCCAAATATGTGACGTTGCACCCACTGGAGTACATAGGCTCTTCCAACCTGCCAACCAGCTGACTTTCCAAATTGTGGTCCTTAGTCTGGCGGCTATCCTTTATGCTATTGCTTTTTTGGGGAGTGCTCTAGGTTCGGCCATTCCCACGCTCGGAGCCCTTCCCCGGACATCACGCCAAATATGCATTATAATACTTCAGCTAATTATATGTAAGTGGGAACTCATGAAATTTGCGGGTCCAGCGCACTCTCTCCAGAGCTCCTGGGAGCAGAGCAATTGGGGGAAAGGCATAGAGACGAAGCCTCGGCCACGTCTGTTTTATGGTGTCCAGCCCCAGTGGAGCTGGATGATTCAGAGAGAAACAGAGGGGACACTGTGATGTCACTCGAGTCACAAACAGGTCCGCCTGAGCCTGCTTCGACAGGATGTCTGCTCCCATATCCATATGCCGAGGAATGTGAACTGCTTTGAGCGAGAGGAATTTGTCCTGGGCCCACACAAGGATCTGGTACGCTAGTTTGTATAAAAAAGGCGTAAGCGCAGACCTCCTTGGTGGTTGATGTAAGAGACCACTGCTGTGTTGTCGGTGCACACCAACACATGGCGACCTCTTAGGTCAGAGAGAAAATAACGAAGTGCACGAAGCACGGTCAACATCTCCAAGCAGTTGATGTGCCATGTTAGATGGTGACCACTCCACAGACTGTGGACAGGGTGGCTACTCATGACCGCACCCCAGCCGGTGAGGGCTGCGTCCATTGCTAGCATCACACAGCGACAAGGAGCTCCCAGCACCGGGCCCTGAGACAAGAACCAAGGCTTCCTCCACATATCCAAGGCACATAGGCAGCGCTTTCTCTCTTTCGCGTGAATGTGGCCAGGATCGACTCGGTTGAGCAGGTGACATGCATGCCTGCATCGTGGTCGAATCCCACACCACGCCCAGATAAGTGGTTCTCTGTACTGGAGAAAGTACACTTTTCTTGGCGTTCAGTCTTAACCCCAGCTCTCTCATATGGGCGAGAAAGACATCTAGATGCAGAACCGCCATCTGCTCTGATTGAGCTAAAATCAACCAATCGTCGATTTAATTCAGTATGCGGAAGCCCTGGAGTCATAGCGGAGCCAGGGCTGCATCTACGTATTTTGTGAAAGTGCGGGGTGAGAGTGCAAGGCCAAAGGGAAGTACTCAATATTGGTACGCTTCGCCCCTGAAAGCAAACCTCAGAAACTTCCTGTGTAGGGGAAGGATGGAGATATGGAAATATGCATCTTTCAGACCTATCGTGAAAAACCAGTCCTCGGACCTGATCTGAGACGCTACCTGTTTGAGTGTGAGCATCAGTAGCTTGACTGAGCAGTTCACTAGACGCAGATCTAAAATGGGACACAACCCCCCCATCCTAGATGGCCTCCTTCCTAAGGAGAGCTTGCCCTTCCTGTTCCATAACCAGAGCCTGCTCGGGACCCACCAGCATGGATGAAACCCTGTTGAATCAAGGCGGAGGAGAACAGAACTAAATTGTGTAGCCTCTTTCAACAGTGTGCAGGACCCATTGAGACACATTTGGCAGTAGTGTCCACGCTCTTGAGACTGACCTCTGATGTAATCAGAACAGCTAGCTCGGTGCCCTGTAATGGCGGACCGGCAGGAGACAACTGAACTAACCGTTCTAGAGAACTCCACAGAGATTGGCGATCCACTCAGCACCGCTACGTTTCCAGGCGGTAACTAGGCGTTGTGCTCGCAGGAGACCGCTACGCCTTGTAACTCCGGCAGGGTTGGCAGAACAATCTCCTCAGGGCACTGAGGTGAGACGGACACCGAGTAATGTGGTGTAACCCGCTGCCCCGCTCGTCAGGGCATATCAGCTGAGGACCTCTTAGCCTTAAGTACGGTCCGCAGATCCATCTTAGACTATCCCCCGCCCCAGAGCATCGTCTGGACCCATGGCTAAGCTTAGCTGGAGGAGCATGTGAGGCAACGCTCTGTTTTTGTGCTTCCCTGTATGAGGAGCTGGTACTCGGTGGAGGCTGCCCCCGCCCGGCAGCCTCCAGATTTAGAGACTGATGCAAGAGGAACTGCTGGAACGTCAATGCCTGCTTGCGAGCCTCCTGGTACCTGTCGATGACATAATTTACAACACCGCTGAACAGGCCTGAGGACACAAGAAGGGCATCCATGAGACAAACCCTGTCCTTTTCTCGCATGTCGGACTGGGTGAGCCACAAATGTCTCTCTGCTGCTACCATTGCTGCCATAGACAGCCTGATAGCATGAGCGGTCTCTTTGGTAGTGCAGAGAGACAAATCAGTGGTCCTCCTGAGCTCCGTGATATCCTCCGATCTCAAGTGCTCTTTGTGACGAGTGGGGCGGGGCCGAGGGCTGTGGGAACAGGAGCGAGGCCAGTTGAGTGATTGGAGATGAGCGACACCTGCTCAACCCACCGGCCTCGAGTCCCACGGAGTAGATGGAAGGATAAAAACTGGACCAGGCCTGGACTTTATTTTGTGTTTGCTTTTTATTTGTGCGCGACAGTTGTCTGCGAGGGGTTTTGTGTTTATTTTGTAATTAAAGTCTTTATTTGATTGTCCGTCGGTTCCCGTCTCCTTCTTCCTGATGATTATGGAGTTTTATTATTACACTCTTGCTCATCTAAATTTTTCAGCAGATCGGCTTGGAACGCCTGTAACACCGCCATGGTGTGCAGGCACGCTTCAGCCTGACTTGCTGCCGAGTACACCGTGCCCACCAGCGCTGATGTTGTGCGCAGCAGCTTGGAGGGCAGCACCGGAGCCTTTTATGACGATGCCACGCCGGGAGACAGATAGCTCGCGAGCGTCTGTTTAACCCAGGGCATAGTCTTATAACCGTGCTTATTCATCTCTGCTACGTTGCCATAGTGATCAGAAACGGGGATGAAGAGGCAGGCCGAGAAGGGATTTTCCCACGATTTACACACCTCGGCGTGCAAATCGTGAAAAAAAGGCAAGCTTCGGCCTGGAGGTGGTGGCTTAGTTCACAGAAAACGCTGATCAAGTTTGCTTTTCTGCAGTTCAGTTTTCTCGGCGGGTCAGTCGATGTTTAATTTGGCCACAACACGAGTAACCACCTCCAAAACCTCCTCATACTGGAGCGATTGAGGGGGCAAATCCTCAGCGACGTTTACCACATCCATCTCCTCAGAGGAAGATAGATGAAATGCCGAGCCCTCTCCCCGGGGAGAAGTAGCGCCGGAGTGAGCTTCCAATCCGTGAGACCGGGCGCTGGATCTGGCAGGTGAGGAAGAAGATAGGGACTCGCCCGTCTCCATTCCCTCTGCCAAATCCAACTGCGAACACCACTAGCACGATTCGCTGCTCCGCCTTGGTGGAAGCGGGACCAGCGCCGCTGGGAACGCTAGCGAAGGCTCCCTCGGTGAAGAGAGCCCTCCGGGAATGGAGAACATTCAGGGCAAGCCGCTCGCAATGTGGGCAGTCAGCCCCTTTGAGAGCCGACTCTGCATGCTCCGCTCCCAGGCAAACAACACACAAACTGAGTGTATCCCCGGTTGAGATGTAGCGATGACAGGATGTAGGAACACACAGTCTGAAACGCTGCATGTCTTCGCCCATTTTGTGTTTGGTCTTGGGGGGTGCTTTTGGCATACTTTTGGGGCATGACAAACAACACTAGATAAGACTCACAAACGTAAATGTTTTTGAACAGTACACACACATACAGAGCGCTTGCTGAAGACACAAGGCTGATGCCGGCTGCGCCTCTCCTGCTTTTATGCTTCCCGGTCTCTGACGTCACCCACCTATGATGTCTCGCCCCTCCATTGGACTGATTACACACATGATTCAGAGACATCACGCTGGGGGCGTTCCCCAATCATTCTCGATGCAGCACGAGTTCCTGAAGAGGTACTTCTATAGCATACTTAAAATCCCTACAGAAAATTTGTTTGAAGGAAGAAATATGAAGCTCATATTTCTGTTATATACTGCATATTAATTATTTCTTGTAGAGATGTAGTTATGTGTTACCAATGTAATTTGTGTGAGATTATTTTTATTTATGCCAAAAAAAAAAAAAATCAAAATGTCATTTTGATTTAGGCTGTATATGTACAGTGGTGCTCAGACAAGCATAATTTTATCACTGAATGTTAACTAGTATAATTTCAAAATGTGTGATTTTTAAGATTAATCTTGATGCAATATACTCATTTCTGGATGAACTATTCCTGTAACTTGTATTAATCCTGGAAGAGATTCAATACGCTTTTATATTTTTTATTGTGGCTGTGGAAGAAAGTTAAATACAGAAAGTAAAAACAATATTTTCTTTGCTAAAGCTGCTTGAAAATAGACTGAGTGACTGACTACATATTTTGAGAACCTCAGTTAAATCAAATTGTGTAAATTATTTAATAGTGGTCTACTCTTCGAAAATGATCTAAAGTTCAGCTACCCTCACCTCAGCTTGGAGTGGGGATTTCTACTGGGAGCGGACACAATCAGAGAGTGGTATAAAGTTACAGTCTGTGTATAAAAAAAACTACTGCCCTGAATGAAGACCAAACACAAGACGTTATTTTTGTAAAGGGGGGGATCGAGGAGTCTTGGCGTGAGTTAATGAGTGCTCTAACTCTCCCACAGTATCTTTAACTTATGACATGCTTCTCTAACTATTGGGGCACAGATGCTGTTATCCAAAATGACTTGCAAATGAAGATGATGGAAGCAGTCAAAACTTACAAAATACAATAATATGTTAGTGGTGTGATAGTAGAAAGTATATATAACGGGGTGGTGATGGCGCAGTGGATAAGACGCATGCCATTGGTCGGAGAGACCCGGGCTCGAATCCACTGTGAGACACCAATGTGTCCCTGAGCAAGACACTTAACCCCTAGTTGCTCCAGAGGCGTGCGACCTCTGACATATATAGCAATTGTAAGTCGCTTTGGATAAAAGTGTCAGCTAAATGAATAAATATAAAAACAACAGTTAGTGTTAAAGGGTCTTTTCAAAATTAAAATAAAACAAGTCAAAAGAATAGAAAAATAGTAGAGAATGCTAGTTTTATTAGAGCGTCATTTTTTTAATAATAATTAAATAGAAAACAAAAGCTAGAATAGAAAAAGAATAGAGAATTCTAGTGTTAGAGGCTTTCTGTTTTTTAAAGAAGACAAATAGTTAGAAAATAAATAGAAAAGGGAGTGCAAGTGTTAGAGGTCATGTGTTTTTAGAATTAGAATTTACATTTATAATTAAAATTATCTTCTCAATATCATATTTTCACTGTAATGTATTGTCAAATCAACAGACAATAATAATAATTTTATATTGTTATTTTATTTATTATTATTTATGATTTGAATTTTACTTTTTTTTATATAAAATGATATAGAATATCAAGACCTTTGGACCTAAGGTAATTGTAATGACGCGGAGGCGGCGTTAGAATCCATGTGCAGTATTTTAATAACATCCACAGCAGACAAATCCAAACAGTAGGCAGAGAATCGTAAATGTAGAAGGCAGAGAATCATACACTGATAGGCAGTCCAATCCAAACAACAAGACAGTGGGCAAATCCGAAGTCAGAAACAGGGAAACCAGGCAAAGATCATATACAATAAGGCAAACTATGGCAATGGGAAAAACGCTCGGTAAGGCAGACAGACTGGCAATACTTCGCGGTATGGGTAATGGTTGTAGCAGACCTGATGGGAACTCTTTGGGGGTTTTTGACTGTGCACACACCGGACATAACTTGACGTAATTTGCTACATCCTTGATCATAGCAGGCCACCAGAAGGAATTCTGCGTGAGGTGTAGTGTGCGAGAGATACCTGGATGGCCTGAACACAGTGAAATATGGACCCACTGTAAGCCTCGGAAGAATCCTGGACGGAACATAGTGTTTATTAGCAGGACAACCTTGAGGTGTGGGTTCGTTGTGTTGTTCCTTTTGAATCTCATCCATTATGTCCCACGTGACTGGTGCTATGATGATGGACGGTGGTAGGACAGATTCAGGTTGGTGATCGGTCAATGGGTGGTCGTGTCTTCTGGACAGGGTGTCTGCCTTGCTATTTTTACTGCCAGGGCGGTAAGTCACTGCAAATTGGAACCTGGTGAAAAACAAGGACCAGCGAGCCTGGCGAGGATTTAATCTCTTAGCACCCTTTATATATTCAAGTTTCTTATGGTCAGTGATTACCTGGAAGGGGTGAGCGGAACCCTCCAACCAGTGCCTCCATTCCTCAATAGCTGCCTTCATAGCCAGTAGCTCCTTGTTTACGACATCATAATTTCGCTCAGCATCCGTGAGTTTCCTTGAGAAATAAGCGCAGGGAAAAAGCTTGCCTGGTTGTCCGTGGCTTCGGGAGAGTATTCCACCTATCCTAGAATCAGAGGCATACAGTAATTTGATGTTTCCTTTTGTATATTTGATGTATTTATAAATAGATCATTTTTAAGGGTAGCTTAATTTAATTTTAGAAAGCAGTTTATTAAAAAATATCTATTCATTCTCACAAAAAAGGTGTACCTGTGGCTCAGTGGTAGAGCATTGTGTTAGCAGCACAATACTTTGTGGGTTAAATTTCCAGGGAACGCACATACTGGTGAAAAAAAAATGTGTATATCTTGAATGCACTGTAAGTCACTTCTAAAGCACACTGTACAGTATGTGCTTCTAATGCGTAAAAAATGTGTAAATGCTCATTTAAAAGTCTAATATTGAACATTTAAATACAATGTTAATTTACTGTAGGCCTGAGCTATACACCACAGAGTCTGTTAGTCCACATTTTTGTGGCTAACCGTCTGATGCTTATGGCACACAAAAGCGGAAACACTTTAGGAGTTTCAAAGTCGTCATCAGATTGGTTGAATTATACAGGGTTTCCAGGAATTGTGTCTGTCACATTTTTGTTATGTTCCGCCTGGAAACAAAAACACTGCCACCAAACCCCCTCACGAAAGAAGAAAGACGTTGTGTTTACTGTGACAATGAGCGCTTATCAGGATCAACTAAATGTTGCATTCTCAAAAGTATGTGAAATATTAATACGGGGCACAGAAACTTCAAAATACGTCCGAGAGTTTCACACACCATTCTGTTATTATGGCGAGTTTTCCACACCCTGAAATACCATCAGACATATAAAATTCTTAACATGACTGAAATTTTATTAGGCTTAATTAAGGAAAATTGCAAACAAAAGGCAAACGTGACAAAACACCTTCAATACTGTTTTAAAAGATGGTTAACTAGTTGCTTGTAGAGTGAACGTTTGATTTTGCTGACTTTACTTTTTTTTTGAATATGATGAATGTGGTTGAACGAGTAGGTGGGTCTAAACATTTGACTGGTGGTGTAGTTAGTTTGACATGTTAGATACTGTACATAATGCTCTTCTACAAGAGAGAAGCGGCCACAGCAAGGACTATGGGCATTTTGCCTGATGCCTTTCCAGTGAGACATCACTTGTGTTTTGAGTTTTCACCTGTAAAGAACCTGAGAACAGGATTAATATGTCATCAGGTAGACTAAAGAAACTTATTCAGTATCACCATTTCCACTTCATCAAGACATCCAACAAACACAATTAATCCAGACTTGTATCAACAAGTGAAGAGCCCACGACAAAGGACCTGCCAAGCATAACAAACAGCTACATGTTTTCTGCTTTACCTCTTGGGCCTCTTATCTAGGGTGAACACCTGCTAATAAGCCCAAGAAGGGAAAAGGGGTATGTTTCTGAGGGACAATGTGGGACACTGCCTTGCGCGGCGGTGCCCCCATCCCCATGGGCAGACTCACTGATAGTGGTTTACCTATTTCTAGCACATACCACCTTACATGGTATATTAATAATGCCCAATTCCCCTAAACATGTGTAATTGCTGATGTATGCTCATGACAGAATTGACAGATGCACTTCCACTTACGATTTACTTTAGCTATTTTAGTTATTTTTCATTACAATTTATTCACTTTAAATAAATTATAATATAAAATTATAGGATTAAAATGAATTGTAGTTGTTCAACACCACAGGAACAGTTAAAAAAAAGTCTAAACTCACAACTGCAGAGGTTCACCGAACGAATTTGTGGGACGCATGAATTGGGCTTCAAACGCTGTGCGTGCACGCGCTACGCGGGACGAGTGGTCACCCTACTCTTATCTATTATTTATTCATTTATTTATTTTAAAGGGATCATATGATGTGATTTCAAGTTTTCCTTTCTCTTTGGAGTGTTACAAACTCTTGGTAGATAAAGAAGATCTGTAAAAGTTGCAAAGACTAAAGTCTCAAATCCAAAGGGATATTCTTTATCAAAGTTAAGCCTCGCCCGCACCCCTTTAAAACGCCTCATTTAAACACACCCCCACATGTCTACGTCACTATGTGGGAAGAGTTACATAATGCCGCCCAAATGTTCACGCAAAGAAGGAAGACGTAACCTTTAATTCTCACTGTTGCCGCTGGCAGTATGTCATGGAGATGCTGTTTCATTGTGAAAGCGAAAATACTTTGTTTGGCCTTCCAAAAGACGATACAGCTAGAAATAATAGTTAAGTTGTATTAACAACACTGTTCCAGTACAGTTCAGCATAAATATTCGAGTGTGTGCAGCACATATTACGGAGGACTGTTTCCTGATCCTGGAGAGAAGACTACAGTGCTGGCGCTTCTGACTCACAGCAGGATTTGCCACTGATGATTTAAACGTGAAATTTGAGCATTGTAGAGCAGAGGTTCTCAATTCCAGTCCTCGCGCCTCTGCTCTGCAATTTTTGTATGTTTCTCTTATGGCTTCAGACGTTTGTTCTCTTCGAATGTAAGTGCCCTGCGAAGTGGACATCACAGGATATTCCTCCATGATTCTAGTTCGACACGAACGTATATGTTCCATTCAAAGTGCACTGAATGTGTGAGACGTGAATTTAAATTGTATTTATTTACAGAAGTATATCATGTCACACTTGTTTGTGTGTGAAGACGTTGTGCAGCGCAAATCTGTGAATGAATGTCCTGAAGTGAGGTAAAATTCAATAGATTTCCCCTGCTCAGGGAGTAGGGAGCAATGAACACTGTGTAGGGAGCATGTCAATGGGAGCACAGTTCATGCACAGAGCTCACTTCTAACGAGCTGATTATCTGACTCAGGTGTGTTAACAAAGAGAGAAATGCAAAATATGTAGAGCAGGTGGTTGCAAGGACTGGAATTGAGAACCGCTGGTGTAGAGTATTGCTTGTTTGTCATTTATCTTATCACAAATGCTGACATGGTTTTATGTTTACAGAAAACTGCTCTCCTGTTGAGATTTCCAGATTCTCCGCCTGGCCCTCCTCCAGGGGAGGGAGAGGTGCCTTCACCCTTAGCCTGGTGCACCTGCAGTAACACCATTGCCATTGTAAGACAGAAGCAGCTACCCCGCAAGCCGCATAGGCACTGCTGGTCAGACTAGATGAATGCCTACAGGCTCGGGAAGGGAGCACTGGGTCTCCACGCCAGGAGGCGGAGGACTTAGGACACAATTGCATCCCTACCCTCTCGGTGGCTCAGGAAAGCATAGCTGCCACTTCAGGATCCGACTCAGGCTTTGCCACTGTCCCAGAGGGCAGCAGCACAGCCAAATCGTCATCCGACAGCTCTCCCTCCAATGCTGAGATCGACATCCGGTAGCGGGGAGTCCCACTGGATACCGCTGGTACGCTCCTTGAAGAGGGCCCAGTGCGTTCAGTGGGTTGCTCCACTGGATCGGAGGTTCAAGAAGAGTGGTGGTCCCCAGAGGGTTGGATCCCTGCGGGGTTTGCCACCACTTTGACCCTCAAACCACCCGCGCTACTGCCGGAAGTGGTTCTTATCTGTCGGCCGCCAGAACGAACCCCAGATTGCGGCCGCGGCAACGTGACTCCGCCCCCCTGAAGGTAGCGGAGCCTGGTTCGCAGCTCCAAGATGGTCATATTCCCGCAGTGAGAACATGACTCATCCACGAAAGCCACCTCATCGTGCTCGACACCCAGACACGTGAATCAGTGATCGTGACCATCACCCGTCAAACGTACGGGTGAAACAGCATCCTTATAAGGAGGATCCATCGTCTTTACAAAGACGCACCCGTGAAGCTCTTTTAGAGAAATTTGCTCTTTAGGAAATGCTTTTTTAGTGCCGATGCTGAAGTGTGCAATCCACTCGACACAGGAACGACCGCTGCTGAAGCGCCGTCTCGCCAACACACGGAGCTTCCGAGAGCGTGCTGAACTCAAAGTAGATTGGTCTATCAAAGCAAAATCCCATATTCATCGGTCACCGACGTGGCGTCGAGAGTGACCAACTGAAAGGGAACTATAATGTACAGTATGTGAAAAATAATGTTTTTTTAACCCTAAACCACATAAACACATAACACACAAAATACACAAATTAATGTTCTTTTTAGCAACATCATGGGACCCCTTTAAAGAGATTATTTGCATTTTAGACACCAATGCAGGTCAATCAGACACATAACACTTAAATTCCTTTCAGGAAAAAATGTTGACTAATTATAAACTTTGTCTAAGATATTTCTCTTTACTCTTTTTCTTTAGAATAATAATACAAATTAGACTATTGCTGGCATACTGTAAAATTATATACATTTAATGTGGAAGTTCGGGTCATTTGGTGACTTGCATGAAAATTTTTATGTCTAATCTGAGAACAATCAGTGAATTTAGAAGATCTCATTTCTGAATTTTCTTAAATGGGAAACATTCCAGGCCACCATTTAAACAGAAATGAAGATTTGCTGAAAATGTACTCACCTCCAAGCCATTCAAGATGTGAGTTTGTTTCTTCCTAGGAACAGATTTGAAGAAATGTAGCATTAAATAATTTCCTCATTTGATGCTCTGCAGTGAATGGGTGCCATCAGAATGAGAGTCCAAACAGTTGATAAAAACATCACAATAATCCACAAGTAATCCACACCACTCCAGTCCATCAGTTAACATCTTATAAAACTAAAAGCTACATGTACAGTATATAAGAAACAAATCCATCAAGACATGTTTTTCTGTTTTTTTTACACTTCCTCCAAGTATCAACTTCATCTCAGATGTTTCTTTTAAACTTTTTAAGTTAGTTTTCTCCTTTTTGCAATGCTCATTCATTAAGCATGGAAACTTTGTTCATCGTGCTGCGCTTCTATTCTTGTGCATGTCGATTAGGCCTCTGATCAGATAATTATGAGCGCGGATTGAAAATCATGCATATATTGTGTTTTTGAAGGGCTGATTGCTGTAATTAATGTAACACAACGGAGTGATGATTTCTCTTCATTCGTTTAGTGTAAGCTTAAGTAAGTATGTGCTGTGTATTTTCTCTCTCTTTATTTGTTTTTCGTATTTGTGGTGTTAGCATGACAAACATGTTGCACTGTAATTAAGTATTTGAGTTAATTACAAAATGAAGTTGTCTCTAAAAGACCTGCATTTGAAATTAAATCTAGTGTCACCACACATACAGTAAAGTAGACAGACATGTTATGTTATGTGCAGACCTAATACATGGACCCCGTTCATGATCTAAATAGGGCCTATTGGGTCTTGGCAGAACTGCAGCATTGAAACATCGAAACATGGATCCAAAAGAGGCAACTGTAAATATAAAATGATTATTGAGATCAATTACAAACTTGATCATCACTGACAAATTTAAAATTCTTCCACGGTTTATGTTTCAAACCTCTGTTTCTTTGGTGTAACACAAAATATATTTGTAACACTCCAATTTGTTAACGTTATTTATTGTATTAATTAACCTTAACAATGAGAAATACATTTGTTACTGTGTTTATTAATCTTGGTGGTAACACTTTAGATTAGATCACATTTTCAGACGTTTTCCTCAATAAATCATTTCTGCTTATTAATAGTTCGTAAGGTCGTTGTCATAGAAGTTATGGTTTAGTATGGTGTTGAATTAAGTAATCTAAAATATGAATAGGGTTACAATCTTTATTAATGTAAGTTAAAGTTAAATAAATATACAACAGGTTTGGCCTATACAACTTTTGAGTTTAATAATGTGTTATTAAATGTCTAAATTAACATAAAGTAAGAGTAATGTAGAAGACTTTTATTATTATTTGTTCCACCGAAGAAAATAGAATAGTAAAACAACTATTCGGTTATGCAATCATGCAATTCTGTTATGTAGCATAATGCTGCTTATGCTATAAGTACAAAACCTTGTTCCTTTTATTTTGGGATAATTTACATTGAAAGGAGGCATGTTTGTGCTGAAAAGAGTAAATTTGATGTAGACATTTTCACTAAAACACAAAACTGCAAAACTGGCAAAGCTTGTAATGAATTCTCTTCAGTTAAAGTCGTCCAACTTTATGCTGATTGTTCAGAGCTGGTTTTCCAAGTACAGCTTGAGCGTTTTCCATTATTTTTTTTATTTTTATTTTTTGCACCAGGGGACCCATTTAATGTGCTGTTGAATAAAATGTACTGTAAAGTGCATTAGACAAGTTAATTTTAGATTGGATTATTACCTTTTAACCAGCATGTCAATCAAGGAACAGATACTACATATGTCGGTCCCCCACTTCTGTCTTTGTCTGTCTGTTAGCATGCCTCTCCATTCCAATTTTAATCTCCTTGTAATAGGTATTTAAAGCCGGTAGAAGTATGATGGTCTACTAATCAGTAAATCAATTACACCGTGACCTAGAAATAGTAGAATTAGAAGTAAGTGGTGCAGATCTGACCCCCCCCCCCCCCCCCCCAGAATTAACTGCAGTATACTCTACAGGGATAGACCAGACTGTCACCACACTTTCACCGCTAATACTGAAACAAATACATAATAACTCCCTCCACCTTTAAGACAACTTTACTTTTCAGTGGCTCATATTTCATGTCTCATGTCTCATGTTTTGCGAATAGATTAGATGAAACATCAGTAGCAAAACTCTTCAAGTTGCCAAGATTTATTCCTTTCCGTGAATCTGTTTATTTAATGTACATTTCAGTGAGTTGATCTGAAACGTATTCAGAGTGTTTATGAGTGATTTTTTGCCAATAAATGATAAACCTTTATAGACAGACCTGCTGTGAGGTCTGAGGTTGTTAATTGATTCTATATGCTTTTGTTGAACCCATTTGTTCACATAAATTCAGCTTAATTATTATTTTATTTTTTTATAATCTTTAATAATCTTTAGGACTGATTTTCATTCACTCTTTTGCTTCAAATCGATGTTGTGATTCTTCTATTACTTTGTCGGTTTCGTTCATGACTTTGCTAATTCAGTGATTTGTTTTGCAAAGTTTTTCAGGCTTTTAAAAATGTCTCTAGGTAGAATTTCCATTTACGATCATTATTCTTTAAATATTTGTACATGATATTTTGCTTGTAAACATTTGGCGGTTGTTTGTTTGGTCAAAATGCTGGCTTTTATCATATAAATATGTATATTTTTTAATGTTTAATAATAATGATATTTATTATTTACATGTATTGAATAATTTATACATTCATTTTGTCATTTCTGGATGATGGATGCATGATATATATATATAAGGAAAGAGTTAATTTAACTGTCTTCATCAACACTTCTTCATCCTCTTATATATGCAGTTAAAAACTGCAGGAATTTTGTCCCCTTATTGTCTGCTGTTTTTCATAACCCGAGAGAGACAACAGCTCTAATATTTGTGGTTAATATAAGTATGACCCTCAAAGCTCACTCTTATTTAAATATGTGACTTTACAGACAAGTACTTGCTGAAAACTCTTCTTTAGACTCGGAGATGGTGCTGACTTTGTGCTTTAGTACTGAACACCATTATCTCTCAGCAGCACAGACTCTATATCTGCTATGTGCTTGTGCAGTCTGACTGCTGTTGGACGAGTGTTGACGGTTATAACTCGCCTCATTTATGGCAGGCTGCCCTTGTTTGTTGTTGTAATGACTCAATCCATGGTTACCTCTGCAAGTTGGAATGTTTCACACTAAAACATGCGTGACAAACGCTCACACATGCCCAGTCATAGCACTGGCACAAACTCAACTACAAGCCCACACTCCAAATATTCAGATGCATCCGTTTCTCTTTACACTTCTCTGCTGGATACACTCCTCGATGGGGTTTTAATGTTTACCCAAATATATAAATAGATTCTGGCAAAATTATGATATAAATGTAATACTTTTTCGTATTTTCTTAGTTCTTATTTTAGCAAGATTATTTGATTTACTAAAAGTTGTGCTGGAGCAAATTTGTTACTTTTCATAACTAAAGCAAAAATCATCAACATATTGTTTGCATTTCATCTTGATTGATCATTTACTTCATTGTGTGTTCTTATATATATATATATATATATATATATATATATATATATATATATATATATATATATATATATATATGCAAATGTTTGGGGTGAGTATTTTTTTTATAAATAAATACTTTGATTCCACAAAGACGAATTAACGCATTGTTACAAGAACTATTTATTTTAAGATTCAGTTCTCACTATTAATTTACTATTAACAGCATATTGCTAAGTTTAGGTATGGGGTAGGATCAAGGGATCTAGAATATGGTCAGAATATGACATTAATATGTGCTTTATAATTACTAATTAACAGCTAATATGCTAGAAATATAAATGCAATTAAGCAACAAGTTAATAGAGAGAATTGGTTCCTTAACTAAATTTTTACCAAAATATATTTCAGATAAATTTAGTTCATTAAATCTGTCCATTCAATTAAAAATACAAATAAAAAATCACTGTTTCCATAAAAAAATATTACACAACTGTTTTCAACATTGATAAACAGAAATATTTTATGAGCAAATCAGTACATTAGAATGATTTCTGAAGCATCAATTTAACATGATTATGATAGTACGTAACATTTTGGACTATTCTTGTACAGAATACATGGAATATAGCACACATATGACCATTTACCATACTGTTAAGGTGCTTTATATTGTTCACAAATTTGGAACAGTAAATGATGACAGAATTTAAATGTTTGAGTACACATCACATACACTGTACAGCTGTCATAGCTTTTAAACATAATACTTCACTTCAATACTTCATTCTTAAAAGAATGCTTTCTGAATCTCAACAGTATTCCATAGTCATATCATGCTTTAACGCCAAAAATACGATTATAATAGCTTCAGCAGAGGAAGTCACACATCTTATTCGTTTTAAGCATTAAAGCAGGCTGGTGAAAATCTCAGATTGTTGTGTATTTGGAAGGTACTGTGCACAATTTGGTTAACTGCAGGAGTTTTTTTGACGATGCAATATCTATTGTCGAAATTCATTTAAATATATCGAGTCCACAATAAGATATACTCTCAGGGGGTGATTTTTAACAGTTAGGCCTTATCCCTCTTTCATTGTGGGTAAGTGAGGAGGGATTGTGCACTCCATTGTCGCTTCTTTAGGGAAAATCTATTTTTGAGGGAATGGAAATCTGTCTTCTCACAATGCAAGCCGCCACACTGTCAATTGAGGTGTGAATTGGGAAGACTCGGCATTGTCCGAAAGATAATTTAATTGGAAAAGCAAGACACTGTGGTCCTGTGTGCGAGAGCCTCCAGTTGGACCTGCTTTGGCCCGGCTTCCCTACTGGAAAGGGGATTTATTCAAACATTACCCGTTTGTCCTTGATGCTAGTGACTGCTGGATGCTCAAAGGACAAACAAAGAAAGAAGAGGACAGGTTATAGACCTAAGCTGTCATTTCCTGCCTGAACTCAAAAAGCTAAATTAAATTAGATGGTACAAAACTAGATCACTACCATTAGAATCAATGACTTCAAGTGTCCAATGCTGCATCCCATGCGCACACACATGGTGTCACACACCTGGACTCATTAGCTAATGCCACCAGCTACCCGGACAACGCGCTCTGCACCTTCTACAACACCAGCCTGAACTCCAAATGACTGTCACACACCTGGACTCATTTACTGTCACACACCTGGACTCATTAGCTAATGCCACCAGCTACCCGGACAACGCGCTCTGCACCTTCTACAACACCAGCCTGAACTCCAAATGCAGAGCGTTGTCGTCCGAAGATGGTCCTCGAGAGGATTTCGCCGGTTCCGTCCAGTCCTGATCCTCCTGTCCTTCCTCCCATCCTTCTCCTCTCTCCTCCTCCTAGACCAGCCAGTTCCTCGTCATCCCTGCTGGTGCCAGCCAGTCCCGCAGCTCACCCTCAGTCCGCGCCATCGGGGCGCGGTGGTTCGCCGCTGGACTGCCAGTCTCCAGCTCCGCCTTGGCGGGTTAAGGCCCTGTCTCCGCCTCCAGCCTCCGAGCCCTGGACTCCTCCTCGGTCCTTCGACCCAGCGGCTCCGCCTTGGCTCTTAGCTCCCTCGTCTCCACCGTGGCCTGTCATCCCACCTGCTCCACCGGGCTCCCTCGTCCCTCCGGCTCCACCTTGGTCAGTCGTCGACCATCCGCCGCCTCGGGACTCCTCTCCTCTGGTTCCACCTCGTCACTCCATCCCTCCGGCTTTGTCAGGCTCCTCCTTCCCTCCGGTTCCACCTCCATCCTCGGTCGCTCCGGCTCCACAGCGGTCTGCCAGGACCCTGCCTCCGCCTTGGTCGCCTGAGCCTTCTGCTCCACCTAGGCCCTCCGGAACCTCGACGTCCCCCTGGCTCTGCGGCTGTGCTGCTCCATCTTGGGCTCCTCACCCACCGGTGCAGTCTCCGCCTGTCGGCCCCCTGGTGTCGTCGACCCTTCCTTCACCATGGCTCCTCCCGCCGTCGACTCCACCTTGGATCTCCGTCCTGGCTGGTCTCTGGTGGACCATCTGGCTCCTCCTGCTCCTGTCTCCTCCCTGGCTCCTCCCTCCGTCGTCTCCTCCCTGGCTCCTCCTTCTGTGGTCCCTGTCTGCTGGCCCCCTCCTGGGAGTCCGTCCTCCACCGGAACCTCCTCCCAAGTTCCCACCCACGCCTCCCTCTGTTGTTTCTACGGTGCGAGGACGCACCTACCGGGAGGGGGGAGTACTGTCACACACCTGGACTCATTAGCTAATGCCACCAGCTACCCGGACAACGCGCTCTGCACCTTCTACAACACCAGCCTGAACTCCAAATGCAGAGCGTTGTCGTCCGAAGATGGTCCTCGAGAGGATTTCGCCGCATTCGTGGAGTGGACTCTGGCGAGAAATGGCTCATCTTTCACCATCTGCCCCATAGAGGACCATACCAGACAGTTTATTCTATTAGCATTTGCCACTTGCTACTTACGTGTGTCTACCTCTGTGCTCCATGTTGGATATCCCCTGTGTTGGATATATTAAAAGCCTTATTCTGTTTATCCTCGACTCCGTATTCCTTCAGGCAGCGTAAACCGTGACACATGGTTAATGCACAACATGTTTTGGGCAGTTTATTTTTTCTGACTGATTTATTTTTTATTTATTGTTTTTATTTTATTTTACTCTCTAATATATATATATATATATATATATATATATATATATATATATATATATATATATATATATATATATATATATATATATATTAATCATATCCCCTTGTGAAAAAAAGACAATTTATTACAGACATTATATTAAAAATAAATACATAAATACATACATACATAGATATTAACTGAATGTAATGTTTTCGGCCAGTCAGTTGCATACTATTTCTTATAGTATAAATTTATATTCAGTGCAATTTAAATATGGTTAAAATAAATAAATAACAAATATTCATGGTCAACTAAAATATAATTTAATTCAATTTCTATTGAAACTTATATGTATTTAAATATATTTGTAGTTAAACATTTGTAATGATGAATTCACAATATACTATACTGTTTTTAATATATATTAACTTAATATTTAATATCCAATAACATACTACAGTTAAACACATCAAAACAAGTTTAAATAGAAATGACATGAAAGTATATTTAATTTATCCTTAATGCTGTCACAATTATTTTAACCATATTTCAAAGACAATACAAGAAATTGTAAAATTACATATAAAGATGAAATGAACAAAAAAAAAAACTATTAATTTGTTATTAAAACAATGTTAAATACAAATGTTATTAAAACAATTATTTAAAATGTACTTAAATTATACGTGTTTAGCAACACAATCATGAAAGTGTACTCTCTTTAAATACACTGAAGTGGATTTGTATTTCATTAAAGGGGGGGTGAAATGCTCGTTTTCACTCAATATCCTGCTAATCTTGAGTACCTATAGAGTAGTACTGCATCCTTCATAACTCCAAAAAGTCTTTATTCTTATTATATTTATAAGAGATAGATAGTCTGTACCGATTTTTCCCGGAAAAACACGAGCGCCTAGAGGCGTGATGTGTGGGCGGAGCTAAAGAATCACGAGCGCCAGTAGGCTTTTGCATTGAGAGCGTTTGGAAGCTGTGACACAGATCAAGAGGCTGAAATTTAACAAGAGCAGCATCAGCAAAGGCGTCTCTATGTGGTATGTACTGAAACTGTATATATTGCTTAGCGGTTTTGGAAAATGACTAAGTTCCACTTTATGTCGTCTTTTTTTTTTTTTTTTTTTAAGCTGTACATGTGGAAAGTGCAGTTTGATGACAACATCGCATGTTGTTTACTTGATGTGCTTACGCGCCGATAGCTAAGTTAACAACACAGAGATATTTGAAGCAGTTTTACTCACCGCATGCGGTTCCAACACACGATCGTGACCCTTTTTCGTTGGGACTGCATTATCCTTAAGAAATAAACGATGTGCAAATCTGGCGTCAAACTGGGCCTTGTTTGTAAAACAAGCATCTTCGAAATGCAGGGAACAAACAAAAACAATTGCACAACTCCGTTGATGCTCTGTAAAAATAAACTCCATCCACTGGTCCCTTAATGCTGTTTCTCTTTTGGTAATCTGTGCAGGGTTGTCTTGCCCTGGCAACCAAAAACACACTTCTTTTGTGACTTTTCGCGACGCTCTCGCTCTGATCAGTGAATCGCTCTGATCAGTGAAATGTGTGCTCAGCCTCGCTATAGGGGAGCGCGCGCTCTTCCGGCAGAAGTGCCTTAGGACCCATATAAGGAAATTCCGCTCCATTTAACGTCACACAGACCCATACTCGAAAAAAACTTTCCGAAACTTGTGACAAACCGGAAGAGGTTTTTTTGGAACAAAAATACTCCTTCAAACGTACAACTTAATTTTTGAAACTTTGTCCATGTTTAGCATGGGAATCCATCTCTTTAACAGTGTAAAAAACTCAGTATGCATGAAATAGCATTTCACCCCCCCCCCCCCCCTTTAATATTTTATTATTTGTGAATACATTGTTGTAAAAATACTTTTAAGTTTTGAAGTACACTACAAGTGCACATTGAGCATAATTAAGTGCAATTCTTTTTATCACAGGGACATATGTACAAATTGATTGCTAAAAATTGTATTGGTTAGACTTGGTTAGAATTTACTTATCTTTTTTTGGCTGGTGAAGGTCAGACTACCCAAAAATCTAACATGATATTTTGCAGGTGTTTTGTTGTTTAACATTTTTTTCTTAAGTGTTCATGACAGTGGTTATATATTTAACTTATGAGAGTTACATTGTACAACCAACTCATGATGATGTAAAGACACCGGCGGCGCCAGGGGGGGTCTTGGGGGGTCTCAAGACCCTGCCAAAAAAATGCCTTGACCCCCCATTTGACCCCCCAGCCTCTTCCTGATTAAAAAATATATATATTCGGGATAAAGATCCAAAAATGTTTCTCTTCAAACTACGCAGAACTACGCAGAACAATAATAAATAATAATTATTTCGACATTTATTCGTACACTGAACCGAGAACCGTTTCTGTCGGACGCGTCTTCTTTTACTGTCTATGGATTCGAGAACCGATGAGCTGATGATAACTGCGCATGCGTGATTCAGCGTGAAGCAGACTGACACAGAGCGCATCTGAACCGAACTGATTCTTTTGGTGATTGATTCTGAACTGATTCTGTGCTAATGTTATAAGCGCGGGTAAACCAAAGGCTTGAATGAAGGGCAATCATCGCCAATGACGGCATTACATCGAGCGCAAAAGAACCGGTGAACCATTTTTTTTCAGCTGGTTTATTTGATTGAATTGTCCGAAAGAACCGGTTCACTTGAGCACCTGCTCCTTTGCCCCTTAAGTGCCCTTTTGTCAAAGCAAAATTTCCTCAATTTTTTTTTTGTAATAACATAAACTTTTGTGAATGCCTGCCCACGCCCAATCATAATATTAGTACAATTTATTAATAATAATTTAGCCGTAAATAAAATGACCAACATGATGACCCTTCACCTGACAACGACCTCATCCAACCGGGAAGATTCCTCATGCTGCACGCGCATTTTTTAATTGCTAGAGGATATTTTCAACATCGTGGCAGCTGGTAAGTGGTGTTTCATTCTCAGCGAAGTGATTTTGGTGTTTATTTACTTATTATTATTTTACAAGAACGATGTGATGTGAGAACATGCAGATACGTTGTTTATATTGCTGTGTGTAGCCTGTAGTGTAGAAGTAACACTAGCGTGCTGTTTGAGGGAGAAAAGTTTCACAGGCATCGAGGGGTCTGGTCTTTTTTATGTTATTTGAATAAACTTTTATTATATTACATTACTTATTTATTTTTAACACGTAAAAATAATTATCACAACACTGGTAAGGCTTATTCAGATTTTCTCATTCTCTGAATTATCATTATAAAAATAAAAACAATTCAGAAATGAATTAAAATATAATTATATTTTAAATGTGATGCAAATATTTTTTCTACAATAGCAACAGTGTTTACAACAGCAAGACCACTTTAGCCTGTAAACTCAATAATATCTATCTGGAAATAAATGTAAAAATATCAATGTCAATAAAAATGCATAATATACCTGACATGAAAGTGCAGTGTGAAGGATATGAATTACAAATGTAGCCTGTCATTTGTTTACATTGCAAAGGTGTTTTTGTTGTTTAGTAGCAGAAATATGCAGTTATTAGCCATGTACACTGTATTTTTTGTTGGTTTTCATGAGACCCCCCTTGAAAAGACCAGGACCCCCCCATTGCCCCCCCAATCAAAATTTACTGGAGCCGCCACTGTGTAAAGATGCAGATTTAAATTACTTTGTGTTTAAATTAACAATAAGCTCTCGTAACTCACAGACTATAGTATAAAGGCCGCAATGCAAGCAGTTACATCATTGCTTTGTTTGGTGGAAACATGGGTCAGATTTTAGTAAAGTTTACAAGTCCTCTGGCCAAACAGCAGAATCATTTCTGTGAAAAAGTGGCATTTGTTAGTCAGCAGATGAAGCTGTAGAGACTAAGAGTTTCAAGGAAACCTCTTGCTGTCCTGAGCCAACATACTTTTAGGCTGAAAGATGCTTATGAGGCAAAAAAGAAAAGACTGCTCTCATATTATTTTGTGCCGCAGGTGAAAAAAACAAAACAAAATAATGAGAGAATGCTGGCAAAAGCAATATATGTATACGTACAAAGCATAAGAGAGTACTGAACAAGATCTTGCTTGTTGAAAATGTGTTTGACTTTCAGAGATATTATATTTGGAAGTAGCAAGACAAGGAAAACTAGCTTGGGGAATTCAGACTCTGCTCCTATGTTTAGTATACACACATGCCAGACCGACCTGCCTTTATCATTTCTCGCAGTCTGTTTAAAACAGTTTTCAGTGTAAAAAACATAAATAAATAAACAAACGAATAAATATTTTAAATGTCAGTGTATATTTTTCAGTTCAAAACATTAAAAACCCTATGAAATTTGTATGGAATTTCCTCATCATTTAGACAGGCTCATATAAATCCACTACTTAAGAAACCCACCTTCAACTCTCTTTTAGAGAACTACAGACCAGTTGTCCTTCTTCCTTTCATTGCAAAAACACTTGAACGAGCTGTGTTCAACCAAGTCTCTGCATTTCTCACACAGAACAACCTCCTTGACAGCAACCAATCAATGGCATCCTGCAGTAGATCTTAGAGTACGTCTTGGTTCGATATCCAACTGTGAAGCTAGTGGCATAACACTTGGATTCCTATTTGATCCAAATAAAGGATTTTCGGAACATTCATCTTGTGAACATACCTCCTCCATTGGTTCGGATACAATTAGAATGGCATCGACATATGAATTTTCTTCATCTCTCATGTAGAGCGGTAACCCAGGATCATCCGCAGAACTACAAACAGGACGCAACTCACACCGATGTATCTTTTTAACTTCACCACTCCCATCTGAAAGTGAAAGTGACGTGACATTCAGCCAGGTATGGTGACCCATACTCAGAATTTGTGCTCTGCATTTAACCCATCCGAAGTGCACACACACAGAGCAGTGACCACACACACACACTGTGAACACATACACGGAGCAGTGGGCAGCCATTTATGCTGCGGCACCCGGGGAGCAGTTGGGGGTTCGGTGCCTTGCTCAAGGGCACCTAAGTTGTGGTATTGAAGGTGGAGAGAGAACTGTACATGCACTCCCCCCACCCACAATTCCTGCCAGCCCGAGACTCGAAGTCACAACCTTTTGATTGGGAGTCCGACTCTCTAACCATTCGGCCACGACTTCCCAAAAGTGGACAAATGGAGTACACTGGACCATCTGGGCCCTGGACAATCTTATACACGGTAGGATCCCACACATCCTGGATCTTATTTCTGCCCATGGACTCATGTGACTTACGATACACCATTCCGCACCTTTTCATTGTTGGCTTGGGCACGCTGTGCTGCTGCTGCTTTCAAGCAGGCTCTCGCGCACTTAAAAATTTGCTCCAAATTATCTCTATGTTGCACTATCCAAGGTTCTCCACTGGGTTCAAGATTATCCTGCCCCAGAATAAAATCAATTGGTAACTGCGGTTCCTCTCCAAACATAAGAACATATGGAGAGTAACCAGTAGACTGATGTTCTTTAGTATTATAAGCAAACACAACTTGTGAAAGAAAATCTGGCCAATGATGCTTCTTTTCAGCGGGAAGGGTTCTCAGCAAGTCATGCATTGTCCTATTAAATCACTCACATTGACCATTTCCTTGGGGCCTATATGGGGTTGTGCGAGTCTTAACAATGCCATATATTTTACACAATTCCTGGATAATTCTGCTCTCAAAGCAGCGACCTTGGTCGGAATGAATTTGCCTTGGCAACCCAAACAGATAAAACCAACGCTCAACTAATACTCGTGCCACAGTCTGTGCGGTCTGATCTTTTGTTGGAATTGCTTGGGTAAACTTAGAAAAGACATCAGTCATGACCAAAACATTTTCAGTTCCATTAGATGATGGTTCTAACAATGTAACTTCGTTAGCCTTTTCCACTGACGAACTAGCTCAATCACTGCAGGAGACTCGAGACTCCTCTCCTTTTCGTGTTGGGGTCTCTGACGATCCCAGTACACGAGAAATGGACCAATCACCAGATCAGTTCCTTGCAACTCTCGAATGCTGGTTTTAGTTTGAAGGGGAAGAGCAGAAATAGTTTCAACTGCACTGCCCCGGGTATAGATGTTGTCACTGAAATCTTGGTCATAGAAACTATATATTGTCTGGACAGTGCATCTGCATTACCATTGGATCGGCCTGGCTTATACTTTACTTCCAAGTCAAAGTCTGCAAGCTGTCCCACCCAGCGTTGCTCCAGCGCTCCAAGTTTAGATGTCTGGTAGTGACTTCTAGGGGTTATTAGGGGTTATTATCGGTGTAAACAATACACTTATGTCCCAACAAATAGTCTCGAAACTTGTCAGCAACTGCCCATTTTAAAGCTAGAAATTCTAATTTCATTGAACTGTAGTTTTGCATGTTTCGCTCCACTGGACGCAGACCTGACTTGCAAAGGCAATAGGCCTAAGTCTGCCCTGGTGGTTTGTGACAAAACTGCTCCCAATCCTTGATGGCTTGCGTCCACTTCCAAAACAAACGATCTACTGAAGTCTGCATAAGCTAGGACGGGGGGACTTGTCAACAACTCTTTTAAGGTTTTGAATGCATGCTCGCAATCTTCTGTCCAGCTCTTGTTCACACACATCTTTGATGACTTGCCTTGTTGATTACGGTTGACTTATGCTACAAGACGATTCAAGGGACCAGCAACACCAGAAAACCCCTTAATAAAGCGCCTGTAATAACTGGCGTATCCCAAAAATGGCCGAAGCTCTCGAACATTGTCTGGTCATCTCCAATTTGTCACAGTTGACACCTTATCAGGATGTGTTCCCACACCTGCAGCAGAGACAACATGACCCAAGTAATTAACTTCAGAACGAAAGAAGCAGTATTTACTAAGTTTAATCTTGATATTTTGTTGCCGTAAACGATTTAACACCAATTCCAAGTGCTGAATATGTTGATCTATGGAGGCAGAAAAAATTATCACATCATCCAGGTATAATAGCAGGGATTGAAAGCTCTGATCACCAAAAATCCTTTCCATTAATCGCTGAAAATTGCTTGGTGCATTGCACAACCCGAATGGCATCCTGTTAAACTCAAACAGACCAAAAGGTGTGAAAAAGGCAGTTTTATACTTATCCTCTTCTGCTACCGGAACTTGATTATAGCTGCTGGCCAAGTCGAGTGTCGAAAACCACTTTGCACCAGTCAACGCATCCAAAGATTCTTCTATCCTTGGTAAAGGAAAGGCATCTTTCCGAGTCTTAAGGTTTAGTTGGCGGTAGTCAACGCACGTTCGCAGAGAGCCATCCTTCTTTTTAACCAGCACTATAGGGGAAGCATAAGGGATGCAACTCTCCCTAATGACTTGGCCATCCAACAGCTGCTTAATATGAGCTTTAACAGCCTCAAACTGACTTGGGTGAAGTCTACGGTAGCGCTGGCGCACTGAAGTATCGTCTAGAAGAGGGATACAATGTTCAATCAATGACGTACATCCTAGATCACCATCATTCTTGGCAAAAACATCATGGTATCGGGCTAAAAGATCCTTCACTAATCCCTGTTCAGATTCAGAAAGGCCTGGTAATTCCACTTCAATGGAAGATTCTGATGAATTAAAAGTACATGCCTGAGATTGAACTACAATAACATGCATATTATCCTGTTTTTCAAAACAAAGACCCTCGTTTTGTGATGGAATCACTTCAGCCCTAACCAATGTTCCCAATCTAGCTCTTGATGGCAAACTCACAGAAATAGTACTAACATTCACCACAGGAACCAGGACCAGACCTTGGGCTAGCCAGATCAACTCAGGAGAAATCAGAATCCCTGAAGGTAACACATTAAATCCTGATTCCTGTGGTTTCAGTAATGCAACCATATTATCATAACCAAAACCTTTAGGACAAAGGGCTGGTACTAACCTTAATGTACCTGCTTGGATTTGTAATGGATGGTCAGACTGCACTTGCACATGACCAATAAACCCAGAAGTAGAGGTATTCTCAACTCTTTGGCATTCCAATAGGGCATCTTTCCATCCTGGCTCTGCTTGCTTAACTGAAGATGCTAAAAATAATGCTGGACCATACAGTTCAAACAACTCACTATAACATTGGCCAATAACATTCAAACCCTACAATCCTGGGGTAAGCACCCTCCCTTGATGTAAAGCAGCCCCAATGGGGTCTTTAACTACCAGAACACCTCTTCTTGGAATAGTTTGTCCCAACACAAACATATCAGTCTCAAAATATCCAACATAGGGAATTTCTAAACCATTCGCAGCTTTCAACTGTATTCTTTAAGGGCCTCTTCACCCAGTGATTTAAAGTGGCTAAGAAAGAACGATTCCGTTATTGTAGTCACCATCGATCCGGTATCCAAAAGGCACGGAACAGTGACTCTCCCCATCTGAACAGTTACTGTTGGACACTGACCAACCATGCATTGTAAAATGGAAGGACACACTGGGATAGAAACCTTTGAGCCATTACTACCCTTTTCTGTTGTCTGACTCAGGACAACAGAGGGTACTAGTTTAAAGGCTCTTCAGCAGAAATTTCACCAACATTAACTGTGGGAGATCTAGAACTAGAATTAACAGGCCAGGGCTGTCAACAGTATCTGGCAATGTGACCAAGCTTATTACAGCGCAAGCATCTTCGAGTATTCAATCTGGGAGATGTAGGGGTAATATTTTCAGATCTAGGCTTAAGTTCATTCAGACACACAGCAATAGCGTCTATCTGCTTTTGCTGCCTTTTAAGCATATCTTTAATTTCATTCAGCTCAGTTGATTCTCCAAACCGTTTAGTTTTCCCATCAAACTGAACTACTTTACCATGAGTTTTATTACACCATGATTGTGGCCCCATTGTAACTGTCCCCATTTCTCCTTCCTCCACCCACCTAATTGCTTCACCCCTTACCTCTAGGAGGGAACAAGAAGGCCTCTGTCTCACAAGTCGTATAAGTTCACGTCGCAGAGTGACATCTCTTACATGCTCTACAAACTGGTCTCATAACACCTGATCAGCATTAGGAACACTTCCTGGATTACTGCTTAAAACGGCTTCCATTAATGACATTAATGAATGGGAGAACTCCATTAGAGACTCTCCCCCCTGCTGTTTCCACTCAAAAAATTGTTGTTGTAGCTGCACAAAAGTCTGCTTACCATGAGACATATTGTTTAAATTGTAAAAATATGTTCCAGTTTTTTCCCTCTCAGTTACAGGACGGAGCTTTATCTCCATTATTGCTTCCCCCCTAAATGATCCAGTAAAAACAATACTTGTTCCCTTTCAGAGCAACCTCTCCCCTCGATACACATAGTGGCTTCCTCAATCCACTCCTCCAAACTCAAAGTTGATGAATCAGAATGTCCAAAAAAAAAAAACGTGGGCACTTCCTCTCTCTAGGAACATACAGCACCCTATTAAAAGACATTGGAGGGGTGTTAAAGTTATTGGAGGTAGAAGGATCTGAAACATGTCCACTAGATGGTGATGCTTGATTTCTCAGTTGATCATTCAATGCTTGCAAACTACGCAGCTGTTCACGCAAGTTCATTAGTTCTTGCTGCAAATCTTCAGACATACTGGAAGAAAGTTGAAAAAGTCAGCTCAACAGGAGAAGGAAGACTTCGAAGGAGACCAAAAACAGCTGCCTTCTCGCACGACTATTGTTACTAGTACATTTACCTATTACTTACCAGCAATAAATGGTGAAGCCCAGATTCAAATCAACATATAAACAAACTGAATTAGCACACACTACAATGGCCAGTTAAAAAAAACTAGAGCCAAAAATACAATATAATTTACCCTGCTACTACGCCAATTTGTAATCCACCAAATCAGAGGGGGCTAATAACTGGCCACAAACTGTAGTGTAGGCTTCATTGTTTATGAAAACAGTTTTATTACAAGTCACAGATACAAACTTTCACATAAAGTAATAAATATCTTAAACACTGGAACAAACCTCATTCACGTTAAACTAAGAAAGAAAATAACACTTGACATGCCACAGGGCTCCAACAGGGCATAACTATCGGTGTGAAAATATACAACCACTAATTGAAATCCAAACCCTAATGTAGCACAGCAGTCACAGCACTCAGAAGGAAATATGGATCACCAAAAACCACAGAAAAATCCCACCACCTCACCAGTGCCAGTCACACCCATGGAGAAGACCCTACAGCCACCATTAAGTCAAGTAGGGCAACTACAACAAAAAGAAAGAAAAATAATCTTAATACACGCAATACAAAACGAGCACAGGGCAATTCACCACAATAAAATAAAGTAACAATAGTCGTGCTAGTCCTTTAAAATAAATGGATCTATAAAAGGAGGAATTAAAACCAACCGGATGACTCTCCTTTAAGAGACATCATTAATTAGTTCTGAAGACTGTGCTGCCAAGCCAATCACCAGTGATACAAGCGGGATTCTGATCTTAGTGCACGCTGGTTTATACCATCAATAGAGGAAATGTAAGATGTAAGAACGCTATACTACTGTGACTATTTATAGCAGGTGGAGATGTAATTAAGCTACCCCATAGACTTATGGGAAGTGTAGTCCTGGACTCCATCACCCCGTTACACTTGTTTGTAATTCTACTTGAGACAATTGAGATTTTGAGATAACTGCATTCAGCTGATTGTCCTTAATTGCTGACTTGCTTAAAAAGGGTGAATGTTGTTTGCCAAATGCACTGAAGATAGCAATGCGCTGACACGTTTGCTAGTGTCCATTCTGTTTTTAACCCACATGCACTTTGCACCTTTTTGCATGATGCAATTTGAAAAATAAAATAATTTTTGTAGACTTCCAGTCATGAGTGGATCAGTGTTCGGCCAGCCACTCCTCCTGTTCAGTTTTTTGCTGGATGATGGACCGTCACCTTCAACTCAACCTTGCCAAGACAGAACTGCTTGTGATTCCAGCAAACCCATCGTTTCATCACAATTTCACCATCAAGTTAGGCACATCAACCACAACTCCTTCAAAAACAGCCCGAAGCCTTGGAGGTTATGATTGATGATCAGCTGACTTTCTCAGACCACATTGCTAAAACTGTCCAATCCTGCAGATTTGCTTTATTCAACATCAAAATATTGTGCCCTTTCTTTCGGAACATGCTGCACAACTCCTGGTTCAAACTCTTGTTCTGTCTAGGCTGTACTATTGCAATGCTCTCTTGGCAGGTCTTCCAGCCAGTTCTATCAAACCTTTACAAGTTATCCAGAACGCGGCAGCAAGATTAATTTTTAATATGCCAAAAAGAATACACTTCACACCTCTGTTTATCAATTTGCACTGGCTACCATTAGCTGCTCGCATAAAATTCAAGGCATTGATGTTTGCCTACAAAACTACCACTGGCCCTGCACCCATTTACCTAAATGCATTACTTGAGCCTTATGTGCCCTCAAGAAGCTTGCATTCTGCAAGTGAATGTCACTTGATTGTGCCATCCCAAAGAAGCACAAAGTCACTTTTACGGACTTTTGAATTAAATGTTGCCTCCTGGTGGAATGACCTGCCCAACTCAATCCGTGCTGCTGAGTCCTTAGCCATCTTCAAGAATCAGCTTAAAACCCATCTCTTCCATCTTTATTTGACCCTCTAATCATAGCAATCACTATTTTAATTCTATTATTTAAAAAAATCAAACTAATTTTGTTGTATTATATTTTATTTTCATTTATTAGGCATATATATATATATATATATATATATATATATATATATATATATATATATATATATATATATATATATATATATACATATATGACCTCTAACACTAGCTTGATGTATTCTTTTTCTATTCTGTTTTATTTTTATTTGTTATATTATTTAATAGCCCTTGCTACATGTACTGTGTTAAGCTAACGGAGACTTGTTATTGCACATATATCATTGTTCTTTTTGTTGTTTTTGATTGCTTCCACTGTCCTCATTTGTAAGTTGCTTTGGATAAAGTGCGTCTGGACTTTCTGTTCCTTTTGTGTTTCCCTATTTTGGTCATGTCCTGTTTCTTGTTTGGTTAATTGATTAATCCCCAGTTCTCCATTCCCCTGATTACCTCCCTTGTGTTTAAAACCCTGTCTGTTAAGTTCCTTCTTTTCCGTGATAATTGATGTTAATGATGTTATATGTTATGTATCCTGATGTTATGTCCTGAAGTTCTGATAGCTGAAGATATGTGTTAGCATTACCCTTTTACTCCTGTGTTAATTAAACTCCTCTTTTGGAGGACCTGCATTCCTACCAGCGAACAGTCCCAGAGAGGATTTTGCCGCTTTTGTGGAGTGGGTGCTGAACCAGAGACCAGCCAACCGCCATCCAGTTGCACAGAGCTACTGCCTGAGCCCACCGCAGATGGAGAGCCTGAGCCCGCCGAGACTGAGTCGATCATCGCAATGGAGCCTGAGCCCCGATCAGCATCTGACCAAGTGCATGAGCCGGCTACATCGTCCATTCCCAAGGGAGTTTTAGTGGAGATCGAGGGCTTGGAGGGAAGCCCCACCCACACTCCCGCCACTAAGGGTGAGCTGCGTTTGGTTTCTGAAAATTATGTAGAGGAATTAATGGACATTTTTCAAATGGATCTTATAGACTGGTTCAGTGAGGTATTACCTAAGATAAGTCCCCAGTGTCTCCGCTGGTTCCGCCCAGTCCTGAATCTCCTATGTCTCCGTTGGTTCTCCGCATCCCTGAATCTCCTTTGTCTCCACTGGTTCCGTCCAGCCCTGATCCTCCTGTGTTCCCTCCCAGCTTCTCTCTCTTGCCTCCTCCTAGACCAGTCATTTCCTCTGCTCCATCTCCGCTGGTGCCTGTCAGCCCTTCGGCTCACCTACAGTCAGTGCCTTTTTGGTGCACTTGTCAGCCTCGGGACTTTCAGTCTCCAGTTCCGCCTTGGCATAAGGATTCCCTGTCTCCGCCTCCAAGCCCTGGACTCCACCTCGGTCCTTCGACCCATCGGCTCCGCCTTTGCTTTTAGCTCCATCGTCTCCACCGTGGCCCAGCATCCCACCAGCTCCACTGGGTTCCCTCATCCCTCCGGCTCCACCTTGGTCAGTCGTCGACCATCCACCGCCTCGGGACTCCATTCCTCAAGCTTCGCCTCGTCACTCCATCCCTCCGGCTTTGTCAAGCTCCTCCTTCCCTCTGGTTCCACCTTCTTCCTCAGTCACTCCAGCTCCACAGTGGTCTTCCAGTGCCCCGCCTCCGCCTTTGTCGCCTGAATGTCTGCTCCGCCTTGGTCCTCCGGGTCCTCTGCTTCACCCTGGCTCTCTATCTGCTTGGCTCCATCCTGGGCTACTCATCCACCGGTGCAGTCTCCGTCAGTCGAACCCCTGGTTTTGCCGGTTTCTCTTCCACCATGGCTCCTCCCACCGTCGATTCCACCGTGGGTCAGCATCCTGGCTGGTCTCTGGAGGACCATCTGGCTTCTCCTGCTCCGGGCTCCTCCCTGGCTCCTCCCTCCATCAACTCCACCCTGGTTCCATACTCCATACTCCATGCTCCCTCTCCCTTGCCTGCCCCATGCCTGCCTCCAGAACCCCCACCCTCCCTCCGCTGGAATATCTCTTTCAGTGTGAGGACACACCGTTCCGGGAGGGGGCCGACTGTTATGATCATGGACTTTCTGCTCCTTTTGTGTTTCCCTATTTTGGTCATTTCACATTTTTTTTTGGTTAATTAATTAATCCCCACCTGTTCTACATTCCCCTGATTACTTCCCTTGTGTTTAAAACCCTGTCTGTTTAGTTCCTCCTTGTCCATGATTATTGATGTTAATGATGTTATATGTTATCTATCCTGATGTTATGGGCTGAAGTTCTGATAGCTGAAAATTTGTGTTAGCATTACCCTTTACTGCCGTGTTAATTAAACTCCTCTTTTGATTTATATATCCCTCGTGCGCTTTGCTTTCCACGCCAGCATAGACATTTGTAACAGCTTCTGCTAAATGAATAAATGTAAATGACATGATAGATAGACGGACGGACGGACAAATAGATAAGCGATAGATAGATAGATAGATAGATAGATAGATAGATAGATAGATAGATAGATAGATAGATAGATAGATAGATAGATAGATAGATGCTGTTTATGGCCTTCAAATAAATAAATATATTTTTTATGCAAAAACGTATAAGGTTAATAGTGTGAGTGGCCACCCATTGGTGCCGTCACCTCGTTCCATGTGATTCTGTTGATGTAAAAATGTTGTCACGACAACCTGCGGGCCCTGCTCATGGTGGCTCCCTAAATAAAGCCATTGTGGAGGGAAGTGGGCATGTGTCCGGATGACCGGCCGGTGGCACAAAGGCCCCCTGCTCCACTGCTGTCCTCATGACGCCTGGCCACATTTATGTGGCCTTTGCTTAAAGGAGGAAACATCTTTTATCTCCTTTTCAAGGTGGAAAACACTTGAACAGCGGAGGGGATTCAGCATATGCCAGGATCCTTCAAAGTGTCAGCGTGTGATGCTACTTCGTCACGGAGAGCGTGGGATGAGTCTCAACACAAGCCTCACACAACACGGCTCTGAGACACCCTGTACATGCACAGAGACATCGTTCATCTGCACGCCAACTTATAACATCTTTATTATGAGGAATCAGATTGAGATGGAAAAAAAAATCAGGCTCCAATTTAACAAAAAGCAAGGAAAAGTTATAAAATGTGATAAATAATAAATAAAGAAGATACTAGACTGATTATGTGGCACATTTCAGCACAGATTGTTTTCTGAATCTGTCACACTTTAAGTCTTAGTTATGAGTTAGTTTATAGTGAGAACTGGTTGGTAAAATAAAGTGTGACCAAATGATTCATGCAAGCCTGATCTTTTTAGTTTACCTGATGAACAGGATCCAAAACACAGACACATGACTCTTTTAAATCAGTTCTTTTTAGTGAATCAAAAAATTGAAATATCAACATTTCTTAGTCAAAAAAGGGTATTATTTATAAAGCTATTAAGGAGCTAAATCATTTGGAGGAATTAGTATCTGAATAGTTAAGCTACTTACAATGCCCTACCTATGAAGATATATCATATAGAACTGTATTATAGTACTATCATACAGTACTTTTAGCATATAGGACTGTAACATTGATTGAAACGACACCACTAAGATGGCAACTTTCTAAAGTCTGATGAATCTGAACACAACGGACTACGTTTACACACCTTACTGATATTCAGAAACTTGAAATAATTCAGGAATTTGTATTAAGTGTTTACATACAATAAAGACATCAAACATTATAGCATTATATAGTATTAAATATGATAATATTAAGCTATAATATTATATAGTTTATGTTATATTATAATAGCACATTGTGTTTGTCTCTACTTTGATGAAGATCAGATGACATTTTATGACAAAAAAATGCAGAAACCAACCAATTTCAATGGGTTCACATACTTTTTCTGGACCTGTAGATACTGGTATTTTTAAACAGAAGAAGAACTAACAATGACACTAGAATGTGGGAAAGTCTGTCAGATTGTATGCAGTTTCTGGTTGTGTGTAGCACCTACAGCACTGTAGATCCTTCTGAGGAAACAGCTTAAGTTTATTTTTTTAAACATTATCCCTGATCATTTCAGTCTGAGCTTAACAGATTGTGTGGAAAATTTCAGCGCAGATTGATCTGTCAGTCTGTCACAATGTAATGCAAACTTTATACGGTCTGATTTTGAAGAAAGGAACAGCACAAGAAGATATGCCTCTTGCAGTTTGCAAAAAATAAAATAAACAATAAAACAATTAAAAAGAGAAGCAATGCATTTTGAGTCTTTTAATGATTTGTGCTTTCTGATGACTCTTTTTTTTCAACTTTAATGATGATGTCATTATGGCTATGAAAGCAGCAATATGTGGCCAGGACGGGGAAGAAAAAAAAAAGCCCACAATTGCCTTGTTTCTTATTTCTTTGGTAATCTCTCTCCTAAGAAAATACAGGCTTTAATGGCTCTAGCAGCTCTGGTGTGTTCCAGCACTAATCAATGCGCTCCACCGACAGCGAGCCAGATCTTCACACATGGCTGCCAGCACGGTCCTGTATGGCTACCCAAGATCACCATGGTGATCACTCCCATTAGGATAGTTGCTTTCCTGATGTTGAATGTCTGCCTTCAGACACATACAGCCATTATATAAATCTCCTTTCAGAATGTTGGCCTTTTCTAGCCAAGGCTCTTTTTTATGAAACAAGAGAGCAAGAGCAAGAGAGAAAGTGAGTAAGAGCAAAACTCAACGAGGAGAAGTGCCAGGCCCAACAATCACATCTGCTAAAGTACTAAAAGAAAGCACTAGACACACATAAGACAAAGATTAGGGAAATGGAGACATCTTTACTGTTTGAGTACTTGCTGTATTTTCATAATATCCCCAATGAATTCTGGTAAATACTGTGGTATAGGTATTTGTCAATTTTCTTCCAAATGCACTGGGAAAGAATTGGTAATTTTAAACTGAACCAGCAGGATAGTTTTACATTTGTGATTTCAGTTGTTTTCCATTAAGCTCAATTGCCTTTCACTATTTTGATGGACAGTCTCACACACACACACACACACGCGCACACACACACACACACATGCACACACACACACGCGCACGCACACACACACACACACACACACACACACACAAGTTTGTGTGTGTTGAACTTATTACTGATGCATAAACAATTCTATGGTACATGCATGATACTGAGCTAACAATAGATTAACATAAGCAGTTGCCAGAAGTGAGTTGTTTTTTCTTCTTCTTCTTTTTTACTAGTCCCACAATGTTCTGGAATGTTCCAAAAAGCACCAGAATATTCCAGATATTTTACAGAGACTTCTAGAATATTACTGTCCTGCAAAAAGCAAAATTTAAAATTAGAACAAAAACTGTACTAAAATAATGTTACATAATTAATAATAGAAGGTCTAAAATGTTTAATACTTACCAAAATATTGATGCTACATGAAAATAAATAGTACAACAATAATTAGCACCACATTACATTAAAAATTTACCAGTTTTAACAATAAATGGCTAAATATGCTAGAATAAAATAATGAAAAGTTTTTTAATTTAAAGTCACAAGACAAATCACTTTCTATCTGAAAAGTTGTGTGTAAATTGTTAGTAAATGCAGTAATGTTTGGCAATGATACCAGAAATCAAATGTTTACATTAACATAAATCCGCTTACAAGTTTAATGGTAACACATAACCTCCTCTTCATTTGCTATTTCATTCTGCTAATAGGACAATTTGGACCAGTGATCCTCAAATCTGGCTCGCGAGATCCACTTTCCTGCAGAGTTTAGCTCCAACTCTAATCAAACAAACCTCAGTGATTTTCTAATGATCCTGAAGACATTGATAAGTAAACTCAGGTGTATTTGATTAGGGTTAGAGGTAAACTCTGCAGGAAAGTGGATCTCGCAAGCCAGTTTTGAGCATCTTGAGGATTTTACAACTAAATTAACATTTATTTTTATTTTATTTTATTTGAACTGCATTACTATTAACACACATTTTTGATGTTTTAGCAATCTGAGGGACAGATCAAAGTTTGGTTAATTAATGTTATGCCACAAATTCTGTAGATAGAGTTTACTTATTGTGAACCCATTATATTCATTTTACTGGAACAACTTTTTCATTGGTGCAGTTGTCCTCCTTATGACTACATCCAGTCCATTTTGAGAGATTAGATTACTCGAGAAGGTGTGTAAAATGTTGTAAATACAGAAATACTCAGATTTAGTTAATTTAGCATTTGAGTTAACAGCTAACAACAACAAAACAGAAAATTCCACAAAAAAGAAAACAGATTAAGAGCCCCCACCAAGTCCTCTGCTCATTGATAGGATGTTTCCCCTACTCGTTTAATATTTCAGGTGATTTTCATTGGAGAACTCCCAAAGGCATCCATTGAGATTTGCATCCTGATTTATTTGTCATATATCCTTTATATCTCTAAATTCTTTATACTTCTCCAGAGGCACCATACATCTTTCATGAGTTCCTCTGCTGTGTGATCCAAACACATTTTACACGTCTGGGCGCTGCTGTACTTCACTTATTTCACCTTGCGTGTGTGGGATGGATGAAAAATGTATTGGGAGTTGTTAATTCGTTTTTTCACAGCTCAGGAATCATGCAGGTCAAATTCCATTTTACATCTCTGCTGTCTTAAAGAAAGCACTGCAAGACTGTGGTATATGCAGTTAGAATGTTACCTATCCCAGCGAGAGAGAAAAAATGACAAATCTCTACCGATATAGAGGAAGCTATACTGTGAAACTTGAAACTACATTCAAGCTACATTTTTGAAAAAGTACAGATACAATGAAAACTGCTAATAGAGAGTAGCTAACTACATTGTAACTACCTACGGGACTAATATATATATATATATATATATATATATATATATATATATATATATTAAGGGTGTAACGGTACGCAAAATCACGGTTCGGTACATACCTCGGTTTTAAAGTTACGGTTCGGTTCATTTTTGGTACAGTAAGGGAAAGATATGGAAACATTAAACTGCCTGATGTTCATTACTATAAACTTTTTTAAACAATTTGTTTACACTTTTTTTTAATACTTTTTAATAAAATATATATAAAATGAAAAAAGAATAAGAAATAAAATACTGCTGCAAAGTTATCCACTAAATAAAATACTCTCAGTCCCATATATACATGCACGTCCTGATTTTGCCAAGTCCGATGTGTTCCTAGGTCAACATATTTTGTTGACCCTGGAACAACATTTTACTCCAAAAATATATTCTTAACCATATCCCTACACCTAAACCTAACCTTAACCATGAGTAATCCCTAAAATCAGAGGAAATGATAGATGAATGACACTGATGTACAAGCACCAAACACTGATTTTAAGCATAAACTTCACAAAATCTATAAACTGGTTCTTCAAATCTGATTGGTTAATCACAATGTTGTTCCAGGGTCAACAACGATGTTGTCCCAGGAACATGTCTCACTTGGTAAAATCAGGTTAGGCTATATACATATATAGAATACAAAAGACTGGATTTTATTATAAACACACGCATAGATTTAAAACTCACACAAACCATTTCCACAATAAGTGAGGTAATTCCCAGGGCCAGGATTAGTGGGAACCAGGCAGGCTGGCTGCAACTCAGAATGGTTATCCAAAAACCCACCTAAATTCACACCAAAGCAACCATCACACACACCCACCAATGGGAAGTTGTATCCACACACACACACAGCACACTGTGACACACTGCGGAATGACAGCAGCTAGCCTTCCCAGGTCCACCCGATCCTCACTGGCCCTGCCTGGAGAAACATAAAATAACATTAAAGAAGAAATTCAACAAAATTATAGAAATGAAAACATGAAAATGCAAAAAAAAAGAAACTTATAAACACTTTGTAGCGACTCTGGCACTCGAGCATCCAGAGAACACCACGCACAAAACGTAAATCAAAATAAATAAATAAATACTCAAAGAAATAACCCTTGCAGCACACAATATGCTTACAAAAGAAAATGCAGGGTAAACAAATCAATACCAGAAAAAAAGACAAATATAACGAAACAAACAATTACGGTTAGAAGAAAAAAACAATCCAGAACCTCAACTGGTAGATAGTCCATGCGGAGAAAATACTCAGTCTTTACAGCTTCGTAAACTCTCAAAGTATTAAAGCACAAAAGACCGTAAAGTGCAGATCGGACCCCAAAATGCACCAGCAAAACAGCAGCTTCGTTGCCTGAAATCATCAGCCAGGATGAGGACTAAGATGTTTTAATTTCCCCTTAAGATTGTTATTGAATAAACATTAGATGCAACGCGATATGGTTACTCACAACCGGTGTCATAGCTCAGTCTACCAGCCAACATTCACTGCTCTCGCTGCGATTACTGCAGCCGATATATTCCGCGAGCTGCTGCACTGCCAACGCCACCAGACGCCCTCTAAATGAAACTGAAGAAGGAATCAGAACAGAAATGGAAATGCCAGGGAGAGAGAGAGAAGCACCCCAGGTCACAAAACATACCCACCTGCCATAATAAAGGTCCTTAAATAGTATAGATACTATCGTTTCATTGGTATATGAACTTTAACCCCACCAACCAATGAGATCGCTAGTGCTGTCGCTATCATTTGATTGGTGAACCAACTGTACATCAACCAGCCAATAAAAGACTTATCCTGCCACATTCTGCCCCATTTTTTTTTAGATCGATGTCCCGGCGATGAACAGATGACAATTACTTACAGACTAATCCTGTCCTACATCCCAAGGCCTAAACCAAATGGAGATCCCAGAAGAGGTAGGGCTATGTACGGTGGCAGCTTCTGCGTCTCGTGCAACAGCCCGTGGTAGAGGGTGCACATTTGAATGATAGCCTGCAGTGGTTCGCCCAGTTCTCCTCGCGGGGACACCTGCCTCGCCTGACTGGTCATCTGGCAACCTAGCAGGCTCATGTGATAACCCAGATATAAAATCAGGTACCTCATGGCTCTTATCAACTGGGGCCTCCCCATCAGACTCCACTAGCACTCTCTGTGGGGTAGAAAGATCCAGAGAAACCAGCACCTGAGGCACTGGTCCCTGATTCACCAGAGAGGTTGGAGGGACCAACATAAGCAGATCAACTTCTTCTGACGGGTCTTCTGCTGGAGGCACCTCTTCTAAAACAGGCGGATTTACCATGGCCTGAACTGGACCATCTTTCTGGATCCGGGCCTTCAATTTTCAAATTTTAGCATGGGATGTACAAAGCCTTAAATAGGTTTTGCCAGGATTTTGATTTACAGCAATTAATTCAAGAGCCCACACGTGTGGCTAAAATGAGTCAAACGGTCATTGATCTCATTTTGGTATCGGAGCAATCTATGATTTCTCAGAGTGGGGTTGTAAATTTTACTATGAGTGACCACTCATTAATTTATTGTACAAGGAAAAAGTATAAAGTTGTATTGAAGAAACAAAACAAAATTAAGATCAGGTCATTGAAGAAATATAGTCGTGAGGTTTTTATTGAGTGTTTGAATTCATTAAATTGGTCTTCAGTTGATGAAGCATGGGGGCAGTTTAAAAATATGTTCTTAGAGGCAGTAGATAAAGTTGCTCCGATAAAAACTATTAGAGTAAAACTGAGGTCAGAACCATGGATGAATGGTGATATTTTAGAAGCAATTAGTAAGAGAAATAAAGCCTTTTCTGTATTTAGGAAGAGCAAAGAGCAGTATGACTTGGATAAGTATAAGAATTTAAGAAATATAGTGCAAAAGATGATTCAAACGTGTAAAAAGGACTTTTTTCGTGATAAATTAACTGAGCATAAAGGTAACCCAAAGAAACTTTGGCAGTCATTGAAACAAATTGGGTACAGTAATAGGCTTAAGACAAAGACAAAAAATACTTGCCTTAACATCAATGGGGAACTCTCTTCTAATCATTTAAAGGTTGCAGATAAATTTAATTCTTTTTTTACATCTATAGCTGGACATTTAGTTGAAAATCTATATATGATGGTGAGGTCATGATTAATTATTATTCTAAGCTTGGGTTGGTAGCAGACACTTTTGGCCTTTCTATGGTTTCACAGGACGAGGTATTAAAGTTTTTGAATGAACTTAAGTGTTCAAAAGCAATGGGTCTAGATGAAATTCCTGGCAGTTTTTTAAAAGATGCTGCAGAATATATTTCTCCATATCTCACTCATATTTTCAATCTTTCGATTAGGTCAGGTTTGACCAAGATTTGAAGCTTGCTAGGGTTGTTCCGTTATATAAACAAAGGGAACAAATTAGAAGAGGGTAATTATAGACCAGTTTCAATTTTGGGGGTTGTATCAAAAGTTTTGGAGAGAATAGTACAAGAGCAAATAAATAATTACATTAGTAATTCTAATTTGTTTTATGAATTGCAATCTGGTTTTAGAACATCTCATTCTACGGATACTTGTTTATTATACTTGACAGATTACTTAAGAAGTGAGATCGACTTGGGTAAACTTTGTGGCATGGTATTATTAGACCTCCAGAAAGCATTTGATGCCGTTGACCATCAGATCTTGCTAATTAAACTAAAAGCTCTAGGTTTTAACAGTATGGCATGTGAATGGATTCGATCATACTTGACTGAGAGGTATCAAAGAGTTGATACTAACAGCACTCTGTCTGAAGCAAAATAAATAATGTGTGGGGTGCCTCAGGGTAGTGTCCTGGGCCCATTGTTGTTTCTCTTGTATATAAATGATATGAAATCTGTTTGCAACTGTAATCTTTTTCTCTATGCGGATGATTCAGCCTTGGTATTCTCCCATAAGGACAAAGAAGTTATTGAGAACCATTTAAGTGAGGAGTTAAATAACATAAGTGAATGGCTGATTGAGAACAAATTGTCTTTGCATCTGGGGAAAATCGAATCTATTCTATTTGGTTCAAAAATAAGGTTGAGTAGGACTCCTGAACTCAAAATTTCTGTGGGTGGCATCCAGATTGAAGCTAAAAATTGTGTAAAATATTTAGGCTGTGATTTGGATAGTTCTGTGAGTGGAGAAAGTATGGGTCAAAGGGTTATTATAAAAGTGAACCAAAGAATTAAATTCCTGGGACGTAAGGCTCAGTTTCTAAGTACAGAAACGTTAAAAATGTTAGCTAATGTTTTAATTCAGCCACATTTCGATTATGCCCGTATTACATGGTACAGCAGCACCCCAAATAGGATAAAAGTTCAACTCCAAACGGCACAGAATAAATTAGTCAGGTTGATTTTAAACCTCAACAATAGGAACCATGTCGGCTCTCTCGAACTTAAGAAATTAAAATGGTTGACAGTTGAAAACAGGGTGAGACAGTTGGAACTGAGACTGACACGAAAGAATTTGTGTACAAATGAGCTTATTTTTTAATATATTTTTTTATAATAAGATTATTTTAAGCTTATTAGGAACTCTCATTGCTATTCAACTAGAGGTAGTGCCACAGACATAGTTCCTTGTAGATTTAAGAGCTGTTCGGGGCAAAACACCTTCTTGTACACTGCAGCAATGGAATGGAACAAACTCCCAGTTGAGATTAAGTTAAGCCAGTCAGATCATTGTTTTAATAGAGCATGTGGTGAATGGTTGCTAAATGCTAATTAGATTAAATTTTTTATGTGACCTTAAGGAATATTTATTACTGAAGTGTATGTATTTGTTTATTTTATTTTTATTTTTCGGATGTGATTAAATGTATAAGGTACCTTAGTCATCTGTAGCTTGCCTGACCATCTTTATCAGACTACAACGAGGACCACAATGGAAATAAGTTTTTAACTTTCTTGTGTTATCCTCGACAGTTCTGATTAATGTATAATGTCACTGTAATGACTTCATGTTATGCATTTATTTTTTACTGTCTAATAAATCAAATCAAATCAAATAAAAAAACAGGTCCTCCCTCTGTAAAGACTGCATATCTACAGTCAAACTGGGAAACACAGTTACTGCCGCTTGGGAAACCACCCCTGCTACACCAGCCTGCCTTACCATGGCTGGGAGAGCCGTACCGGGAAGTAACTGTTCCAACTCACCATGACTAGCAGGATCCTGACGGGAGAGAGCATCCGCATTCTGGTTGCTCCTTCCAGAGCGGTACTTCAGCTCAAAATCAAAGGAAGCCAATTGCGCTGCCCACCGCTGTTCCGTGGCCCCCAGTTTAGCAGTACTCAGGTGGCTAAGGGGGTTGTTATCTGTGAAGACGACACACCTCTGCCCCAATAGATATTCTCGGAACTTTTCAGTCATGGCCCACTTGAGCGCAAGAAATTCCAACTTCATAGAGCTGTAGTAAGACATGTTGCGCTCAGTGGGCCTAAGACTGCGGCTAGCGTAAGCTATAGGTCTCCCCTTCCCTCCCTGTTCCTGGGACAGAACTGCTCCCAGTCCACCATGGCTTGCATCTACCTCCAGGATAAAGGGAACGGAGAAGTCTGCATAAGCCAAAATAGGGGCAGAGGTAAGCCTATTCTTCAACTCCTAAAAGCTATCCTGACACTGCTCTGTCCACACTGCCCCAAAACAAAATTCTGCTCGAGCCCTAGGCTTACGACCTGCAAACTCAGCTACCAGTCGATGTAGAGGGGAAGCCAACTTGGCGAAACCCTCTACAAACCTCCTATAATAACTGGCAAACCCCAAGAACGAACGGAGTTCTGCTACTCCTGCTGGACGCTGCCACCGTCTTACTGCTTCTACCTTGCTGGGATCGGTCGACACCCCTTTGTCTGAGATGACATGACCCAAATTACTTACCTCTTGCTTGAAAAACGCACATTTAGTTAACTTAGCCTTAAGCCCCTCCCACTCCAAACGACTCAATTACCCACTGGCAAGGTCAATAGTGGAAAACCACCGGGCCCCCGTCAGTGAGTCCAATGTTTCCTTAATGCGTGGAAGAGGGAAAGCATCTTTTCGAGTTTTTGCGTTCAGCTGGTGGTAATCCACACACATACGCAATGTGCCATCCTTCTTTTTGACCAACACAATTGGTGAGGCGTAAGGACTACAGCTTTCTCTAACAATATCTGCTTCCAGCAACTGATTTATGTGTGTTTTTACTACATTCAGCGGTACCGTTGTCGAACTGGGACAGAGTCTGTCAAAGGGATGTTGTGAGAAAGAAGTCGAGTACATCCCAAATCGCCTTCATGTGCCGAAAACACTGTATGAAACTTTAACAATAGAGACCTTACCTGCTCCTGCTCAGTCTCTGTCAATACGGACAAATCAAGACTCTTGATTTGTTCTTGCACGGAGGGGCGAACAGTCGGAATCTGGAGATTTATTGACGCTGACACAGATTTAACCTGACACAGAGATGCCGTGAGGCAAACTCACAATAAATACACTACTCAAAGTACCCAGAATAACATTCCGGAAAATAATTACATCAGTCTTGCCTACATTAATGACAGGTACATAGATGGTGCCTCGATTCACCCTCATTAAGGCGGGTGATGCTAACAGACCTGCAGGCAACCCATTTTCTGGTGGTTCAAAAAGTTTCCCCAGCAAAGTGCCCAGAGCAAGTAGCGGCCACAAGTTTTATTGCACTACCTGGAACACGACATGCATTAGGTCCCCGCATTCGCACCCTGCCTATCAGACTACCTATAGGAACATCACTTCTCTGACGACAGTGTTGTAATGCTTGAAACACTGGCGAAGAGGCCCCTGACACAGAAGGTGCCTCAAAAAGGGCGGTATCGTGCTGCCCAAAGAGCTCCCGATAGCACCGCCACAACACATTCATTCCCAAAATACCAGGGACTTGGGCACCGGTGCCATCAGGAGGGTCCCTAACAACCAGCATGCCACACCCTGCAATTGTCTGAGCGCAGAGCTCAACGTCCGACTCAATATAGCCAACATACGGTATCAATGCCTGTTGGCCGCACGAAGCTGTAACCACTGACATGCCCGGAGACGATCCTGGCCCCAATGTGCAAACTGTTCTGAAAAACAACTTTCTGCAATGGTAGACACCATCAAGCCAGTATCGATCAAACAGGGCACCTGTACCCCTCCCATACAAACCATGAGGTGAGGACATGATGCCATTAAATGCGGCAACGGACTTATGATCTTTCCCTACTGAACTGTGACTCTGCAGTGCAGTGGGACCTAGTTTTCCGGCGGCTGGGAAAGAGGCTGTTGAGCCCTCATTGTGGAAAGGGACTCACGGCGGGCAAGAGATGAATGAGGAATAACGCGTTCTCCATCGCATTCACAGGCAATATGGCCTGGTCTTTGATATCGACGACAGATTAAACCCTCAGTACGGGAGGGCTGATGAACACGCTGAGAAAACCGCATGCCAGCGACACTATGAGTGAGCTGATCCAATTGTTTCTGCTGTAGTTTTAACATCTCCCTCAGCTCTCTCAGCTCCGACTGAGAATGCCCTTGCACCCCATACTGAATCCCATAAGCCATTGGAACTGACTGACTCCCACCTCTCACGCCCCCTGGCATTCCCTCCAGCTCCCATCTGATTGCCTCCCCACGTACTTCTAAAACATTGGAGGCGGGCTGGCGGCGAACCAATTGCTTCAGTTCCCTGCGAAGGGCGCAATCAGCAACATATTTTACAATGTGATCGCGCAATAAAATTTCAGCATTAGGAATAGCATTTGGCGATTGCTGTTTAACCCTCTCCAGGAGGGTCATCAAGGCCAGGGAAAACTCTAACAGAGATTCCCCCTCTTGCTGCCTCCTGGAGAAAAAGGCTTCCTGGAGTGCTACATACGATTGAGAGCAACCATACAACTCACGTAAAATGCATTTTTTAAAATCTGGATCACCCCGTTCCCCACTAGGACGATGTCTAATTTCTTCACGCTCTTCACCTTCCAAATGGTCAAAGAGAAAAAAGGCTTTATCAGCTTTGGACAAATAACGAGCCCGCATACATGCCTCAGCCTCCTCCACCCATTCATCAATACCAGTGCCGGATTTGCCACTAAATTTTGGACACCGTCTGTCCCTGGGCACAAAAACAAACCGGTCTGGCACAACAGAATCAGTCTCGACTGGCTGGGTAGGATCAGGCATTGCTGCAGAGCCAACAACTGGGGCAATACTAGGACCAGGTAACTCACCTGGCGCCTGCTCACGGCGCATTCGCTCATTGTCAGCTCGCAATTGCGCCACTAATTCTCGCAACTCTTGCATCTCTTCCTCCATACTGGTCATCACTACACTCACCCCAAACACAGAGCCACTGGAGAGAAATACAACCTGTCCAAAGGATCAAAAACAAACGCTGCTGTATTGCTCTGAGGGAAAAAACCAAAAGTAAGATCACAACCAATATCAAAACACAATTTTCACTCACGTCTCCCAAAAAAAAAATAAAAAATAAAAAAAATAATCCTTGCCTTACAAGGTGAATCCTGCCGACTACGCCAAAATGTGGCGGTATCACGTGAAAGGAAAGGTTAATCAGTGAATTTATCCGACTACGCCACCCTGGTGGGAAACCAGAGAATTTATTCCCATTAAAGGACACAGGTAAGTTTCACCAAATGAAGGCAAAGTAGGGGAGACGGGGGCAAGAATACAAAAGACTGGATTTTATCATAAAAACACACGCATAGATTTAAAACTCACACAAACCATTTCCACAATAAGTGAGGTAATTCCCAGGGCCAGGATTAGTGGGAACCAGGCAGGCCGGCTGCAACTCAGAATGGTTATCCAAAAACCCACCTAAATTCACACCAAAGCAACCATCACACACACCCACCAATGGGAAGTTGTATCCACACACACACACCGCACACTGTGACACACTGCAGAATGACAGCAGCTAGCCTCCCCAGTTCCACCCGATCCTCACTGGCCCTGCCTGGAGAAACATAAAATAACATTAAAGAAGAAATTCAACAAAATTATAGAAATGAAAACATGAAAATGCAAAAAAAAAGAAACTTATAAACACTTTGTAGTGACTCTGGCACTCGAGCATCCAGAGAACACCACGCACAAAACGTAAATCAAAATCAATAAATAAATACTCAAAGAAATAACCCTTGCAGCACACAATATGCTTACAAAAGAAAATGCAAGGTAAACAAATCAATACCAGAAAAAAAGTCAAATATAACCAAACAAACAAAACAAATAATTACGGTTAGAAGAAAAAAACAATCCAGAACCTCAACTGGTAGATAGTCCATGCGGAGAAAATACTCAGTCTTTACAGCTTCGTAAACTCTCAAAGTATTAAAGCACAAAAGACCGTAAAGTGCAGATCGGACCCCAAAATGCATCCCTAAGCAAAACAGCAGCTGTGTTGCCTGAAATCATCGGCCAGGATGAGGACTAAGATGTTTTAATTTCCCCTTAAGATTGTTATTGAATAAACATTAGATGCAACGCGATATGGTTACTCAAAACCGGTGTCATAGCTCAGTCTACCAGCCAGCATTCACTGCTCTCGCTGCGATTACTGCAGCCAAAATATTCCGCGAGTTACTGCACTGCCAACGCCATTTGATTGGTGAGACAACTGTACATCAACCAGCCAATAAAAGGCTTATCCTGCCACATTAATATATATATATATATATATATGTCACGGGGTGACGAAAGAGAAGCGGAACTAAGTCCCGCCGGAATTTTGTGTTCCCCTCGGGACGGTGTCGCGGTAACACCGGTCCACTTCCGGGTTGCGCCCGATGTCGCAATAACAACGCTAATGACAGATTGGCATCTGGTGTGGGGAGTTTGATGTGGCGATCTGTGAGAGGATTATGGAGGCGGAGTAACCACATAAAAAGAGAAGTGCAGAGACCATGATGGGTTGTTGATTCTTTTTGGTCGTTCGTTCTCCCGGCTATTCTTCCTGGTTGGCTTGCCCCCGTGTGTGGTTCTTCTCTTTGGATGTGTTCCCCTAGGAGAGGTGAATTCCTGGGACGTTTGGGCTGGCGTGTGGAGGTATTTGAGGACTATTGTGGGGTTTCGGCTATCTGGCTGTGTAACAGATATATCAGCGATCGAGTGGAGATATTCAGGACAGAAAGAGTGTGAGTTCTGGAAAGCAAGTGAAGACCAGGCCGCGCCATCGCTATCGGAGGGAAGTTAAGAGACCTGATCTGGGACTTCGATCAATTGTATACATCTGGACTGGGAGTGATAACGTTGTGAAGTGGACGGAGCTATCGTTGGGTGAGTGCTGGCTCTATTTGCACTAAGAGTGGGTGTGCCGTGTCTGAAGTGGTGTGTTTGCACGATAAATCGTTTGAAGTGAAGTTACAGAGTGTGGGGAAGATATATAGAGTTAATGCCGGACGCTCACCACCCCGAGAGCCCACCACCGTCACCGTAGTCCACACCCAGGCACTCAACTGAAGTATCCCCCAGCCGTAGGCCCCATTTCTTATTCAAGAACACATACATGCTGTTGATTACTTACCCCGCTGTGTAGATCGCAGGATCCTCTGGGCCGAACGCCGCATGTGATGTCCCTATGAAAGGAGGTGGACACAAGAATTATTCCTTTCCCGGTCTTAACCGAAGCATCTCCCAGCCGTAAGCCCCACTACTTATTCAAGAACACATACTTACTGTTGATTACTTACTCTGCTGTGCAGATCGCAGGATCCTCTGGGCCGAACGCCGCATGTGATGTCCCTATGAAAGGAGGTGGACACACGAATTATTCCTTTCCCGGTTTTAACCGAAGCATCTCCCAGCCGTAAGCCCCACTACTTATTCAAGAACATATACTTACTGTTGATTACTTACTCTGCTGTGCAGATCGCAGGACCCTCTGGGCCGAACGCCGCATGTGATGTCCCTGTAGAAAGAGGTGGACACACGAATTATTCCTTTCCCGGTCACAACCGCAGCATCTCCCGGCCGTAAGCCCCATTACTTATGCAAGAATACATACTTGCTGTTGATTACTTACTCTGCTGTGCAGATCGCAGGATCCTCTGGGCCGAACGCCGCATGTGATGTCCCTATGAAAAGAGGTGGACACAAGAATTATTCCTTTCCCGGTCACAACCGAAGCATCTCCCGGCCGTAAGCCCCATTACTTATGCAAGAATACATACTTGCTGTTGATTACTTACTCTGCTGTGGGCCGAACGCCGCATGTGCTGTGCAGATCGCAGGATCCTCTGGGCCGAACGCCGCATGTGATGTCCCTACGAAAAGAGGTGGACACAAGAATTATTCCTTTCCCGTTCACAACCGAAGCATCTCCCAGCCGTAAGCCCCATTACTTATGCAAGAACACATACTTGCTGTTGATTACTTACTCTGCTGTGCAGATCGCAGGATTCTCTGGGCCGAATGCTGCATGTGATGCCCCTGTAGAAAGAGGTGGACACACAAATTATTCCTTTCCCGGTCTTAACCGAAGCATCTCCCATCCGTAAGCCCCATTACTTACTCAAGGACACATACTTACTGTTGATTACTTACCCCGCTGTGCAGATCACAGGATTCTCTGGGCCGAATGCTGCATGTGATGTCCCTGTAAAAGGAGGTGGACACGAGAATTATTCCTTTTCCCGGTCTCGACCGAAACATCCACGAGCTCTACTTACCCGGATACCTCCCTCACTCCGGGACGGGTGACAGACTATCCTGGCTCTTGCTGGCCCCGTACAGGCACGAATTGCTGACGACTCCACGCCTTCCCGGCGTCCGAGGTCTGGCCCCGTTCTGGTCGGGAGACACGGAAAGAACACTGAACTTTTAAATTGCTTTTAACCAAATAAAACCTTGTTCATTTTTTTATACTCTCGTCTGTCTGGTTCTTCTGGTACGCTCCCCGAGGTGATCCTGGGTTTCAGGGGTGGGTGCAGACCGGCTTGGCCCCCCCGACCTGTGACATATATATATATATATATATATATATATATATATATATATATATATATATATATATATCCAAAGTGTAAAGTTGCAGCATCAACAGTTTCAGTTTTTAGACCTGCTCAGATTTCTTTATTGCGTTGGACCGATCGGAATTAAGAGCGAAGGTCTGTTTAAATGCCGACGGGAGCTGCGTTTGAACTATAATAGTTTTTATCCTAGTTGTAGTGATGTTCACACTCACAGTAGCAGCAGCGCGCCAGCACGATTCTGGTGTATAAAGACACAGAAAACGCAAAGCATCCGTAACACAACTGACATGCAGCAGAAACGCCACGCTCACGCCACGTAGCCAGTGTGTCACCGGCCTAATCAGCTTGCGCTGAACGCGGAGACTTCCGCCACTTAATATGTTCATTGGGAAACACGAAAATGTACTTTTGTTCCACACACAAAATATTGCATTGGGTCATTCGGTACACACGTGCACCGTACCGAAAGCCCTGTACCGAAACGGTCCAGTACAAATACACGTACCGTTACACCCCTAATATATATATATATATATATATATATATATACTGTATAGATTATGGATGTCATGCATTATATGTGCTTTATAAGCATGCTATTTTGAAAACTTTTAATAAAAGTAAGCAATGTTGATACCTTTTGGTTAGTTACTCCCCAACACTGTCACTCTGTTCTTCACTCTGGAACATTTCCCTCGGTATTTAAGCAGGCTAAGCAGGAAAGCCCACTGCTTAAGAGACCATCTCTAAATCCAGCGCTTCTAGAAAACTACAGACCAGTATACCTTCTTCCATTCATTGCAAAGACACTTGAGCGAGCTGTGTTCAACCAGCTCTCTATGTTCCTTGTACAGAACAGCCTTCTGCACTAGCAACCAATCTGGCTTCAAAAGTGCCCACTCAACTGAGACTGCCCTGCTCTTGGTTACTGAAGCCCTGCGACTGGCAAGAGCAGCTTCAAAATCCTCAGTACTCATCTTACTGGACCTGTCTGCTGCTTTTGATACCGTTAATCACCAGATTCTCCCATCCACCCTCAGAAAAATGGGCATCTCTGGAATCGCACTCCTGTGGTTGAAGTCCTACCTCTCCGATAGATCCTTAAGGGTGTCTTGGAGGGGTGAAGTTTCTAAGTCACAACAACTTGCTACTGGGGTTCCTCAAGGCTCAGTACTTGGACCACTTCTCTCCTCCATCTACATGACGTCATTGGGATCTGTCATTCAGAGGCATGGCATTTCTTATCACTGCTACGCTGATGACACCCAACTCTATTTCTCATTCCAGCCAGATGACCCGATGGTAGCTGCTCGCATTTCAGCCTGTATGAGTGACATTTATAGCTGGATGAATGACCATCACCTTCAGCTCAACCTCACTAAGACAGAACTCCTGGTGGTTCCAGCTAACCTATCGTTTCATTACAACTTCTCTATACAGCTGGGTTTGTCAACCATAACTCCTTTCAGGACAGCCAGAAACCTAGGAGTTGTGATGGATAATCAGTTAAGCTTCACAGACCATATTGCTACAACGACCCAGTCCTGGAGATTTGCCTTATACAACATTAGGAAGATTAGACCCTTCCTGTCAGAGCAAGCCACCTAACGTCTTGTCCAAGCTCTTATTCTCTCCAGACTGGACTATTGTAATGCTCCTGCATGTACTATGAAGCCTCTGCAACTGATCCAGAATGCAGCAGTGGGGGTTGTCTTCAATGAGTCAAAAAAGCTCACGTTACTCCTCTCCAAATCAGGTTACACTGGTTACCAGTAGCCGCTCGCATCACATTCAAGGTACTGATGCTTGCCTACAAGATGACCACTGGCACGGCACCAACATACCTAAACTCACTAGTTCAATCTTATATGCCCTCCAGAAGTTTGCGCTCTGCAAGCGAATGACGCCTTGTGGTGCTATCCCAAAGAAGTTCAAAATCACTCTCACTGACCTTTTCCTGAACTGTGCCCAGTTTGTGGAATGACCTCCCAATCGCAATTCGTACAGCTGAGTCTTTACTCATTTTCAAGAAACATCTAAAGACTCATCTTTTTCGGCAGCACTTAACCAACTGCGACAGCTGAGGAAATTCAGGGTCTCACCAGCAATCCTGAAAACTTTCTATTCTGGGGCTATAGAAAGTGTATTGACCCAGTGTATCTCAGTGTGGTATGGGAACAGCTCCAGTCAAGACTGCAAAGCCCTGCAGAGAGTTGTGCGCTTAGCTGAGCGCATTTCAGGGTCTGCTCTCCCCTCTCTGCAGGACATCTACCTCAAACGCTACAGAAGTAGAGCTGCAAAAATCATCAAAGACTCCATCCACCCCAGTAATCATATTTTCACTTTGCTGCCATCTGGTAAGCGCTTCCGTAGCCTGATGGCAAAAACTGAGAGACTCAGGAGGAGTTTCTTCCCCCAGGCCATCAGGCTCTTAAACTCTAAACCAGCTTCTTAACATCCTCATGCCACCACTTAATGTTCACTTTATCTTTTTACTATATTCACTACCTCACATAGACACACTGACAGTGTCGCCCTGTTTTGCACATTCGCTTCTTGTACATTCCATCTTAATATTTAAGACTACAGTAAAATGCATATATGCACATTGTACATCCCTGTACATCTTAATATTTAAGACTACAGTTTACATTCATGCACATTATTTTGCGTTCTATATTTAATTCTACAATATACATTTTTTATATTTTATTCTTATATTTTTATTGTTTACTTTTATTTCATTCTTACATAGCTTTATTTATGTATATTTTCATCTGTGGTGTTTTCTTTAATAATTGCACTGTCCATGGAGCGGACCTGACTCACATTTCACTGCTGGTTATATATGCTATATATAATTTTGTATGTGACGAATAAAAATCTTGAATCTTGAATCTTGAATCTTAACCAACTAATACTAGGACTTTTCTTGTCTTTCATATATATATATATATATATATATATATATATATATATATATATATATATATATATATATATATATATATATATAAACACCAGGCTATGCGTTCTGTACTAGACCAACTGAGACTTGTCATTGCACTTGTATACTGTTGTTGTTCTCTTGTTGATCTGATTTCTTCTATTGTACTCATTGTTCTCATCACTTTTAATAAAACCGTCTGCTTATATGATTAAATGTGAATGTAAAGGTACAGGCCTTCAGGTTCTAAAAGAGAAAGTTGTTGAACATGAAATGGGTCATCGAAAAAAGCGTCAACAAATAAGAATCATGCGAAAGAGGAAGTAAAATGTTTTAGATTCCAGCTCTTACTTTACTCAAAAAGACTTTTCTTCCAGTTAAATTTGGAATTGTGACAGACAATGAAAAGAAATCCTTTGGGATAAGGTTGTTACATGGTGAACGCTACAATGCTTTGAACTTACGTCACACAGAATCAACCCACAGATGGAGGGTGTGAGGGATTGAGATAAACATGTTTGTAATGGTATATAATAATATCCACTTTGGCCGAGGCTTTTATCTCTTCCCTTCTATTTATTTCAATGCATGTACCACGAGAAGTTCTCCTTAGCAAGTGGCGATTATTTCAGCTCCCCCTCCCTCTGTCTTTTCTCTTTGTTGTCATGCCGTCAGTACTTAAAACGTTCCAATGATTTTAATTTCACTGACATAGGCACAAGCCAAGGCAGTACATATGTGCTGCAATGTGCGCGAGATGTAGCTTTTCTTCAGATTTGATCATGGACTCGCAGAAACAGATTGCAGTGCTGGAATGTTTCATTGAGCCTTACAAAGCCCATCTGTTTGGGCGACCCAGTGGAAAGACGAACATAGCGGGCAGCAGGCAGAATGATGGAGTACCCATTAAAGATAAGGGAGGCTGGGATGGCCCACCTCACCAGACTGTTGTTTGGGACACGAAATGGGCCTGCAATTCCTCTGCCCCCCTCCGTCACCTTCTCAGTTTCAACATGGCAGCAGTTTCTGAGGGACTGACATACTTTCACATACACTGATTTTCATTTTTTTTCCCCACTCTTGTTGGATTACCTATTGAGGTTTGTGACGGGGAGTCATATCACAGCTTTAAATGAGCATGTGTGTGTCAGGGCGTTCGTTTGGCTGGAACTTTTCTCCTCTCACACGTTGTATTCGGATGGTGTGTCATCCTGATGCTAATTCCACCTCTTCTCTAGTAAGGCGTGGGGTTTTGCGGTTCAGTGACAGCTCGATAACTAGAGCTGGTTGAGGTGTCTCTGCTACATTTCCCATTTGCCATCTAATTCACACATCAGAAAAATGTACTCACAAAAGTGCAGCCGAAATGGGGTAAAGGGACCACAGTTGGGGATTTGGTAATGCTGTCTGATGGAAAACAGATAGAGACTATATCATGTGTGGGCTTTGTGCAGTGGGTCAGTAGAAATGTACACTAAACCAATTCTCCTGTAGGATATGGCACAGAGAAAGAAAGACAGCGAGAGCGATGCAACAATAGTCATGCCGCAGCGGGCAGGAACAGCGTCTGACTGCAAAGCCATGTTGGGTTATTTTTAATTCATGTGCTGCCACCTGGTTAATGGAGTTTTTGGATCTAGCCGGTCTTCCAAGCTGAAACATGGCTTGTTTTAGATGATCAGCTCTCCAGCAGAAGCACTGAAATTATTTATGCTTTCTACTTTACAGGTCTTTGTTAATATAATATAATGTTAACATAGTCAGAAAGCATTATAAGGGCACGTTATTTATTTATTTTAAATGCAATGCATAGTCTTTATACTCCTGTTTTCTTCTGTTATTCTAATTAAATTATGGTTTTTCTATTATTGTTTATTTAACATAATTTCTCTTAAATATTGGTTTCTGTTGAGAAGAAATATGATTTGTCAACATTTTGAAAATTTGTGATTTTTTAATTTTAATATGTTTATATTTTTTGCTAAGCCTGTTATTAATGTTCATACATAGGGGTTGGCTCAGCTCTGCAATGCTAAGTCTTAATCCTTTGCACAAAAGAGATCATGATTCACTATGGAAAAAAAAAAGAAAGAAAAAAAGGTCAGAAGTTTTAAAGTATTCAGAGCACCACTGCAAACATGACCTGAATCTCACATCAAATCTGACTTTCATTTAGTTCTGCTATTACAGGATTTCTTTTCTTTTCTTTTGAAAAGTATCCGTGGGGTTAATAAAGGTGATATAAAAATCACATTGAACAGAGGAAGTGAGATAAAATAGATCAGAATATCATAAAAATTTAAAGATGCCCATTTTTTGAGCCAGTAAGCAACCATCCAAAATAATAAAATCAAAGCAAAATATGAATTTAGATGCATCTGTTAATTACTGTATTTTTTAAACTGTATCTAGCACAAACACACTCATTTTTGTGGCTCCTACATGAGTGAACAGCCTTCACAGTTTCTACAGACAATGTAGGAATGTTGTTTTTTATCCTTACACTTCCGACCACAACTCATTTTTTCTTTTTCTTTTATTACTCTGGGATTATATAACCTGGCAAAGAAAGCTTGAATAATTTTATTAGACAAAATGGAATGTATATTGCCTTCTTTTCTTTTTTTTTTCTTCATGGGAAATGGTTCTCACATGCAATACTCTAGACATGTAAAAAAGCCTATATCCAGGAACAAAGAGCATCCTAGGTAAAAGAGTTTCTAATTGCAGCAAAGCCAATTACTATGATATTCCCTGTCTCACTGGCGTGTGCACATGGGAGCATGCTGCGTGAGCAGTTTGCTTGTAGAATTAATCACTTTGATGCCAGTTTGAGTGATCCTATCAAATTAAGCTTTGGGTCAAGCATATTAAACAAAAGAACGGGGATCTATCTTTAATATATTTACAGTGTGGCCCGCATCAAATTGAAATAAATCAAACATCAAGGTAATAGGTGCTGTTTGACATCACTCTCGCCGAGCTGCGATCAGAGATGCCAGGGAATCTAATCATCGCCTGCAAATGAAAAAGATTTTAATAGTGATAGCACACACAGGCGCAGACTCTCTCACTGTCCTAGAGTCACTCTCCTCTGCAAGCGACTGGTTACACCGCATTACTCGTGGATGAATGGAAGCGTTTTCGGGGGGCGAATCGATAGACTTAACTAAGACGTGTGGTTATCTTGATCAAGGCTGAAAATGAGAACAATATCTGAGCCCCGCGAGATAAAGTTATCCATCCAGGCGATTTAAAAGCAATCTGTGTTTGATCAGAGTCCAGCATGTGTCTGCCTCTAATGAGAAACTCTGATGCTATACACTTTATGTTTGTTCTTACGCCTAAAACTGTAAGTAATGCTTTCATAAGCAGCATTTCAGGGAAAGCGTCCATGTTCTTTTTCAAGAAATACACATGTATGTAACACAAGTCTGCGTCTAATGAGAAAAACTTTGATACTGCTTGTTACTTTGGCCAGAACTGTAAGGAGAGATTTTTGAGAAATATAGTCACGTGTAGATGCATGCTCAGATCTTCAGACACCCAAAGCCTTTTTAACAAGCACTTGTCATCAGATTTGTTTGTTGAAGGGTATAAAAGTGGGTATTAAGCACCCACGCACGTTTCTGGAATCCTCCTTGTCTGATGATCAGATTGAAGTGTTGTTTATTCAATTGGGGAAAAGGGAGCTTTCAACTTTCTCAGTCATATGGAAGGCAGGTTTAGCGCTACAATAAAATGGGAATCAACAAAGTTGATATGGGTATTTACCAATAAAAAAGCCCCAGTTTTAGTGCTGAAAAGCTGTAAGAGGATTATGGTAGTTTGGGCTTTGCACTGACCGGGTTCAGGGAACTTGGCTTTGAATCTAATTGCCATTGTTCCTTCCTTGACTGTACATTTTTTTAAGGAAATCTATTATACTTAATAAATAATTTAATAATAAAAAAATAATAATAGTACAATAAATTGTGCAATTTAAAAGAAGTTTTCTGTTTTATTTTTCTATTTGAACATATATTAAACTGTAATTTATTGCTGTGATAAAAGCTGAATTTCCAGCATTTTTTTGTTTTTTCGTGAAAACTATGATAGACCAACATACAAAAGTTTAGGTTAAGTGCATTTATTTATTTATTTATTTTATTATTTTTCGCAAAAATATTAAGCAGCAAAAATATTTTCATCAATAATAAGAAATGAGCAGCAAATCTATTACAATAATTTCTGAGTGATCATGTAAGACTGAAGTAATGATGCTGAAAATTTAGCTTTGCATCACAGGTATAAATTACACATAAATATATTACAATGGAAAACAGCTCTTGATAATATTTCACAATATCATTGTATCAACTGTATTTTTGATTGAATATATGCCGCCTTGGTGAGCATAATAAAATGTATTTTCATTATTATGATTATTCCAAACGTTTGACAAATGGTGGACCGGTAAAAACATTAGGAGGAGAGTCCGTCCAGACAGATTTTAGAAAAAAAAAATATTATTTGTAACAGTTTGCAAACCACTATGATCAACCTTTCCCTATACCCTGTAATATTCTGCAAAAAGAACAACGAGGATCTTAGTCAGAGTAGATTTTTCTTCCAGTGTTTCATCGGTTGATCTCTCAGAGAGTTACACAACTTATTTGACTGAGTTTACTGTACTTCTATTCCTCACAGCTTTATTTTCAAACATTTTGGTCATTATCATAAATTTGTATTTGACATTAGAAAGTCAAAATAAAGCTTGTATTTATTGGCTATGTTTTGAGTTACAGGCCTATATTTCATAGAGATGTGTTTGGTCTCGGCAGCAGCAGCAGGAGAGAAGCTGGAGGAGGGGGAGATAGCAGATTTTTCACCTGGAGGCAAATGCAGGGAGAGGAAGCTGTGGGCTTCATCAGGGAGCTGCTCGGCTCAGCTCAGCACAGTTCCAGGAAGCACATCTCCTCCGTTATTCATTATTCATCCTGCCTCACAATTAGTTTCCATAATGCTCATGCTACAGGAAACCCTGATATTCCTGCTCTATAAAATGATACACATTTGTTTCCTATGTTTGCTTGTTTCTATCTACTCCTGGCTAAAAGGTTCCATGTAGCATCACTTTGAGTTCACTTTTTGTTAGTAAGGAATCGTTTACTCGAAAATGTAAATGTTGTTATTTAGTCTTTATTCTTTCATAAAACACAAAAGTCTTTGACAAAAGGATGAAAAAGAACAAAAAAAGTCATAATATTATTTACACTTTATAATTGAAATTAGTATAAAAAGAAATTATTAATTGTTATAAATATATAAGAAATTATTATTTAGTTTTGTTTTGTTTAAGATGAATTCTGGAACATAACCATCATACTATGCAACATCGAACTTTCAAATAGAAAGTAATATATACAATAATATATAGTGATATATACACATTATTGTCAATATTCTGATTAATCCTTAATTCACACAGAAGTTTACATGTTTCATGGCATTTGGAAATTTCTGTATGCATGACATCATGAAAATAAATAAATAAATAAATAAATAAATAAATAAATAAATAAATAAATATATATATATATATATATATATATATATATATATATATATATATATATATATATATATATATTCATACATATATAGAATATTTAAATTGTCATATTCCAATTTTCAGAAATCTGGTTAATCTGGGTTGACATTTACACATAAATGCCAAATAAATAATCAAAATATGATCATATTCTAGCATTGTCTCCGGCCCACACACTCAACATACGGTATGCATTTTTATGGAAGTTATTTTACAGTATGTTTCTTTCCTCTTGAATCCACACACACACGCACGCACACACACACACACACACACACACACACACACACACATTGCTGATCTCTTTTATTTGACTCCAGAACTTTCATTCTTCAGTGGTGAAGTAATTCCCTTTTTTCTTTAGCGTTTATAAAATTGCTTGTAATCGTTATGGCTGATGAAATAGTTTGGGACATATTTTGAAAATTCTGAGGAGAAATACATGGCCTAAAAATGGCACATTGCTTACAGAGCCATTCATTTCCCCATTAGTTTCTTCACAGCCAGGATATAAGTACTTTTAGTAAGTGGAGACGGATGAGAAACAAACCTTCGTCCAGCTGCTATCCCAAAGTTATGACTTAATTAACTGCAAACTGGCGAGTTGTCATCTTCAAACGGCCAGAACCCTTTACCCTGGTGTCTTTATTTCCCTGTCAGATGACTGCTGTACTCTCTTCACTAAACCCTTCCAATGTTTTTCCCCTTCAAGATCGATATTGCACTTTCTCTGAAAACTTATTCTGTCTTTGGAGTCTCTGGCTGCAGGCCATTGTTGTAAAGATTGCCTTTTTGCTCTTGTCTTATACTTCCTGATTTTTTGTTTTATCAAAGCATCGTTTTATCTTAATAAACCCTAATTTGATGAAATGGCAATTTAGTTCCTGCATCTGCGATCTGCTTTGATATCCTGGATGTCTGGCAGCTAGAAAGATTACGTAGATAAAGCACATGAAAAATATCCTTTGCTAAGAGAGAGTCATGCATTTTGATTTAATCAGAGGGAAAGGGAAAGCATGTCATTCATGTCAATATCTGGGAGTGGTTAATATTATCTTTATTTATAGTTTATTATAGTATTACACATAAATATGTTCATAGATAAGTTATACATCTCATTTTAATAATAAGCAAAGGTGATTTTTTTTTTTTTTGCAATTCACCGAGGCTTATATACAAATATGCAGTTTATAACTAAAAGTTACTCCCGAGAAGTTTCTAGTTAACAGTTGCCCAAAGGCTCATAGAAGGCAAATAACTAAAACCACCTGTCCAATAGCATGAAGGTGCCACTCATGCTGCCAAATCAGCTCTGATGTGTCGACACATGGACTGCACAAGACCTCTGAATGTGTCCTGTGGTTTCTGGCACCAAGACATTAGCAGCAGATCCTTTAAGTCCTGCAAGTTGCATCCTCCGTGCATGAATCAGGTGTGTTTGTCCACCTATAGATGCTCAATCACATCGATAGCTTGGGAATTTGGAGGCCAAGGCAGCAGCTTGAACTCTTTGTCATGTTCCACAGGCCATAGCTGAACCATTTTTTGCAGTGTGGCGGGTGCATTATCCTGCTGAAAGAGGCCACTGCCATCAGGGAACATACAGAGGGGTGTACATGTCCTGAAACAATCTTTAGGAAGGTGGTATGTTTCTAAATAGCATCAGCATGAATGCCAAGACCAAAGGATTTCAGCAGATAATAACACTGCCTCTGCTGGCTTTCTTCCTATAGTGCATCCTGCTGTCATCTCTACTCTGATAACCAACACACATGCACCCGTTGTAGGAACTTTTGGAAGTGGACAGGGGTCTCATGGGCACTCTAACTGGTCTGCGGCAGCATGGCCCCTTATGCACCAAACTGCAATGCGCTGTGTCTTCTAACACCTATTTGTTAGGCTACAGCTCTTTTTTATGATCAGACCAGATGGGCCGGTTGTCCTTCTTTGCACTACTTTTGGTAGGTACTTACCAAAACTTGCTAACCTAAAACTTTTACTCATAGTGTATATAACAGTAATCTTGACGGACAGATTACTACCTACTATATCTATCATTAAGTACAATTGGTATAACTAAATGATGCACTGAATTGGTTACAAACTCTAATTTATCGCATCCTGTGTGTTCTTCACATCTCCACTTAAGTAAGACCTCACAAACGGCTAACTCAGCCCTACACCGAGTGAGCCCACGAGCTGCTCTGAGGCTGGATGTGAGTCTGGGCAGAGGTGTGAGAGATAACAGTCAGGCTTGAGAACATGCTCGTCTGCTGATGGCTGATGGAGGCTGACGGTGCCAGCGTCCGTTAGTGTAAGTGAGCAGCCAGGAGCAAATGAGATTCATTGAAGTTAAACGCTCAGGTTTGGCGCGCCGGCCACACAGCACACTGGTGTCATGTCCCATTATGACCTGAAAGTGACGAGAAGGAAGACTGAATGTGGAGCACACGGACGGTGTTGATGTGTGAGGAGTGTGTGCTCTCCTAGTCATCTCAGAGAACATCCTTACTGCTGGAACACTCACTTGACTCTGCTATTAGGACTAATTTACATTTATCGACAATTAGTCACATGCGTCCTCAGTCTTAGCCTCAGATGGCACACCTACGGTCTGTTCACGGATTTTCTGATGGAAACTGCACACAAAACTGGCTAGCCAAAAATCACCAGTTCCAATCTGACTTTATGGCTTTACTCAATTTCTAGCATTCAGCATGAACCAGTTTAATAATAAATAAATACACTTTTGCGAAAGTTTTTTTCCTGTCTGCATATAACTGAATGTTGTTTTTTTTTTCTTGACCAGAATAAGCAGCAAAGTGGAATGGACTTCATGATATTCACATAGTGCAAGACTAAATATTTATATATAATTCTAAGTGTCTCAAAATTATTCTCACAATTTGTTTTACTTTTGCAACTAGTTCTTTTACAACCTGGAAGTGACTTTGAAATAAACCTGTGCACGTGCACTGTGACTATGGAAATTCTCCAGCCAATGTTTCAGAAACTTGACTGTTTATAACACTACTTTTATGTTGCATCAGTTGAAAGTTTCTTTCCGGCTGAGTTTCGACAAAGTTCTGCAGTTTTTGCACACAATATCTCAGGCGGTCTGTGGGTATACTGTTGCCATCTGGTCGACGCTACAGAGCACTGAGCACTAGAACGACCAGACACGGGACCAGTTTCTTCCCTCAGGCAATCCATCTTATGAACAGCTGATAATAACGGTGAACACACTACACTTTATATTTATATACACATACACTTTATTTATCTAACACACATACTTAGTATACACTTACATTTTGCACATAATACACATGTACATACATAACTGCATTTTGTAATATACCTTCCTACAATTGTCAATTTGTATATTGTCATTCACTATCTACTTATTTGTATTTTTTATTCTTTTATCATGTGTTTTATGTTCTGTCGCTGTCATTCTGTTGTACTGTGGAGCTTCTGTCACGAAAACAAATTCCTCGTATGTGTAAACATACCTGGCAATAAAGCTCATTCTGATTCTGATTCTGATTCTGAGATTGAACTCCCTGGATGACACTTTTTTTTACATTATAGGCATATATCCATGTTTAGAAAGCTCCTGCTTTGAGGATACAAAATTCAGTTCCATTCAACAAAGGAACAACATCAAACTCTGTCTTTTATTCTTTCCGTATTGACTTCTCGCTTTTGGACATTGGGCCTTCAGAAACTCTTGGTTTAAAACAAAGAAAGCTCACTATTGTCCCTCGCAGGAAAATCAGTCAGAGGCTGAGAAAACAAAACAAAAAGCTCTTCTAAATGAGACAAACCTTACGAAGATAAAACGACAATCAGAGCTCAGTCGATTCATGCCAGCTAAAACAAAGGAGGCCTTTCTTGGCCTCTGTTGAATACTGGTGCTTTGATTGTGCAGAAACACAGCTGTGCGTCTTTATAGAGACAAACTGATTGTCTGTCTATACCTTGACTGTGCTGTGCAGGATAAAGCCCCATTATTCATCTGTGTCAGACTTATAATGGAGATTTGATAAAGCTGGCACTTTAGACAAATGTTTTGGGAAGTATGCCACACAGCCAATACAAAGGTATCACGTGAATAATACTAATCTAACTGCAGATGTACAGCATTATTGTGATTGTAGAGTTGATTTTTCATTCATTTCAGCCCTTGTTTGTCTTCTGCTATTGTAGTTTCAAGGATATCTGATTTTCAATTAACCAAGTGCTTTAAGCTATAATAAGTCTGCATCCAATCATAATGTATATGTATATATATATATATATATATATATATATATATATATATATATGTGTGTGTGTGTGTGTGTGTGTGTGTGTGTGTGTGTGTGTCAACAGTATCAGCAATGATTCAGTTACATGAATTATGCCAAATTCAACCCAGGCTCATTGAAAAAAAGGTGCTTATAGAGCCATTTCTGCAAAATTATATTACGTTGCTTCTTTCACGTTTTGCGACGATAAGTGAGTTGTGCTAAAAGCATGTTTAGTTTATCCAAAATGGATAAACATGAATTTAGCATTTTTTAGCATTTAGCATGTTTTATATAGTCTATAGTGTTTAAGAATAACATATTATACCACTAACACTAAACCCTATAAACGTACCGTAACTTATTGTGCCAACAAAAGCAAACAAGTGATTTTAGCATGCTTCTACAAGTCTTTGAGCTCTTTTATCATGACTCGTGGTTTTACCCAAGAATTTGGCATCACAAGTGCAGTGCTCTACCGGGTGAGCTACAGAGCAAGTTTACTATGCCTGAAAAGCCATACAGCTAGTTAAGTGTGCAAATATAAAAAATGTATCAGTCATACATGCAAAAGCATGCAAAAATATTTTAGGTCATAACATAGCATCGCCTAATACCTGCAAACTACAGTACATTTTAAATATGGGTTTGTTTTTGGAGTTATAAACCATTTTTACACCAACCAAATAACTTTTTGACTACAATCAAAAAGTTTTGATAGGCGCCAAGTATGAAAGCACATTGTAAACAAAACTTCTCAACATGCCAACCATATGTAGCAATACTGGAATTCCCATCATTTACAAAGCTTTGTACATTCCCTCACACTCACAGATTTATTCAGATATCAATAAGCATCTCAGCTCCATTTAACACTTTTTTCAATGTTTCAGTCCATTCCAAAGATTTTCCTTCGAAAACAATGTGGAATATCCAGAACATTAAATTATGACACTAGCCATATCAAGGCCATTGGTTTGATTCCCAAGTGATGTATAAACTGCTCTGTACATTTTATGTAAAGTCAATTTGGATAAAAGTATGTTGAAGAATGTTTTATACTTTTAGAATATTGTATTGAAACATTTCTTAATTCGATACTATTGTGGCCTTTAGCAAATCCAATATACACCCAACCCTAATTTTTGTAATTCAGGTCATTTTTTATTAGTTTTTTTTTTTTTTTTTTTGTCTTCGAGCAGCAGTCCAGCAGTTTTGTCTTCAACATCATCCCACCCTGCTGCTGTGTGCGTATGCATGTGTGAAACTCGCGCTAACACAGATGCACCAACATCTGTGCGCTGCGGCTCCCGTGTGCGGCCCGCTCTCTCCTATCTCAGCACGGCCCTCTGACTGCCAGAGTGGATGGAGAGAACAATCTGGAACTTCTGCTGCATCGCATGTCCTCTGGGATCTGGACTTATCAATTATGAATGTGCTGAGATGACACTCTCCTTCTCTTTTTCCTTCTACTTTTTTCTCTCATTTCCCATTTTTAAGTATTACATGTAGCCTAAATGTTAATAGGAAACATGTAGAACATTCTCAGTGTTAAGAAAGTCACTGATAGTAAAAATGCAGCTTTGAATTACAGGAATGAATAATATTTTTATATATATCAGAATAGCAAACATTATGTTAAAATGTAAAAATGTTTTACGTTATTATTGTTTTACTATTTGGTATATCAATCTAATATTGATAATCATTTATTGATTGTATAAGTCAAAACCAGTACTTAACTAAATATTTTGCTCCATCAGCTTGATCAAATATAAAGCTATTTGCACTATAGTAGTAGAAGCTTGACTCGCTCCTGGCTGGTGGGTTCAAGGTCAGATAGTTTCCTTTAGTGTGGTAGATATAGCTGCAATGAGCATGTAGTTAGTGAACAGCTCAGGGCTAATGACTAGTCTGACGGGGTGATTATTATCAGCTATCTAACTTTAGTCCACAGTGCAGGCCAAATGAGCACCTGCGTGTTAGCCAAGGCATGTTAATAAGGTGCCAAACCGATAATGACTTTATGATTGGATAATTAGACAAATGTGTGTAATTGCTTTCTAACTGCAGGAAGACTCCCCATTGACTCAGCAAGGTTGTTTATATGCTGCCATGTGCAAGCGTCAGCTCCACAGACCGGCTGTGTAAATCTTAAAAGTTTAACATTTAACAATGAGACTTTCTCTTACAGACACCCGTACAATTCTGTGGCTAGTGGTGCAAAAACGACACACTTCTGCTTCAAAGGTGCATTCAGTAACTTGTCTTATGGACTTGGACTTGTCTTATTTTTTATTTTTTTTTAGATTAGATATTATAAGTATTTAAAGACACATTAAATTCTTCAAGGGTCACGAAATGTATTAGGCAAACCAATGATTGCTTTCAGAATTATTGCATATTTTAACAGTTGGAATGCTATGATTGATCAGTATCCATATATGGGATATTATTTATTTTATCTCATAGTAAAGCTCAGAAATCTCTAATAAACACAGTCCAGAAGACATTCGGATAAAAAAAGACACTGTAATTGAATAAATGCTTGCTAATTTCCTCTCTTACGCTTCATCAACAGTGTTGAGGCTGACAAGTCAATAAGCTCCGATCATTAATGTGCCAATTACAGAAACTGACAAAACAGTCGGAATACTGACATATACTGAGTCTGTTGAATAACAATTTATCAGAGCAATTAAGGCATCAATTCCAAAGACAATTATGTTAAACTAATAATTAACAAAATCATTAATTCACAGTAAGATCAAAAAGGAAATTAATGTAACAATTTCTTCCCATCTGAAATGTAAAGAGCTGTGGTTTTGGAGGGGGTGTTCTGCAGTTAGGCCCTCTGCTTTTAAAGATGCTTTTTAATCCTTTGGAAAATTACTCTCCAGCTAACGAGTTCTCCTCAACCAGCTCCAGACGTCATTAAGGACTGGATTTTGCCCACGGCTGCACATGAACCCCTTTTTCAGACTGTACACTTTATCCATAATTCAGCTCTCTTTCTTCAATTATTCAAGCAAACAGTGCAGGAAAATAATGGAGTCCACTGGATCTTACACATAAAACAATTTTAATGTTAGTTTGAATTTTTGAGGCTTTGGATTTGTGTGTGTACACTTGTGTGTATGAGTGAGAGAGAGAGGGTTAGTAACACACTTCTTCCCTGCCCCGAACCGACCGGCCTGCCAGTGCCCATAAACACATTATCAAAGAGCCAGTGCAGTAAATATATGAGCAGCGAGGTTGTGTGTCTGCGCATGTTCGACCTGGTGTCTAGCCATAATCGCTTCGGCCCGCAAGAGGTTTCTCCACAAAATGTGGATTCCATCCGTTCGAATGTTCTGAATGCATTAAACCTTTCCTAAAGTTAAAATGTTAAAATGTGCATCTGCAGATGCAGAAAAAACACTATGATCATATCAAGAAGTCTCTCTAAATTTGTAGTCTAAATAGTTTTTTAAAATGAAATGACATGATTGTCCTCATTACCGACAGTTGTTCAAACCATGGATTACTTCGATACTTCACGAGGCTGTATGAATTAAAGGGTTGGCCTCACTAAACTGCTGGCGTCATTACAGATGACCTCTGGGGTTCACGCTTACGCCACTGCAGCTTTTGATTTGTGACTTTGATTCTGGCTCCTGATGTGGGAGAATAAAAAGAAAGGCAGTGATACGGATAAATTATGTTGGTTTAAACACAGTATTTTCATAAATGGCTTGATTTCTAAGATTTTTTGTAAAAAAAAAAAAAAAAAAAACGTCTTAATCCAGGGATTTATATGGCATCTTCATGCAAAACAGTTTAGCCAATTGTAATATATATTACAATTATATATATTACATTATAGCCAATTGTAATATATATATATATATATATATATATATATATATATATATATATATATATATATATAAGTGTACTTTGTAACTTTGAAACACTTAACTTTATTGTTGAGTGAGCTGTAATTTTATCATATGTCATATCAGAATGATTTCGGAAGGATCATGTGTCACTTCAGATTGAAGTAATGATGCTGAAAATTCAGCTTTGATTACAGGAATAAATTACATCTTAAAATATATTCGGACAGAATCAGTTCTTTTAAATTGTAATATTATTTCACAATGTTACTGTTAATGTATTTTACATCTGATTTATAGCCTTGGTTAGCACACAAGACTTATTTAATAAAGAAAACAAAATTTTGGTTCAATAAGTTTGATTTATTTATTTTTTGGTAGCTTGTAGTATAGTGTTTAAACTCGTAGCTTGACAGGCTACAGTAGTTTCCTCCAACACCGATTTACTGTCTTTCTGTTTTTGCACACATGACTGACATGACTCCTGCTGGTTCCAAAAAAATAAAAGTAAGTGAGTTCTTTAAGAAGAAAAGTTTGTTAATTGGGATGCAATTCTGTTTTTTGTTAACAGCGTCTCATGTTTTGAGACTCGCTGCAGCAGGCTGAATGTTTGAGAGGCCCTGTAGACGGCATGTGCAGTATTTCTCAGTAGGACAAAGACAGCCCGTGTCTGGCTGAGGTAGCGTCTAACTAATGGCCATCTGTGTGCGGCAATAATGAAAAATCTCAATCACGTATGGCCACACCGGCTCGTTAGGGAGCAAAATAAAACAGACGATGAGCTCTGACGTGTGGAGCCATCTCGCTAATTTCTCCCTAAAGGACACCTTTCAGATCTTCCAGACATTAAAGCTTATTTCTTGGTACAATTCCCTTTAATTTATACGAGTCTCTTTCTGATGTAGTTAGTGGGTATTCTGGCATGACTCCTGAAGGTCTTGTTCTTGTTGCCTAGAGTTACACAAAACAGAAACAGGCAAACCCACTGATTTGCCAACAATCTTTCGTTGAGGCTGAGTGAGGTCTCGGCGTTCCTCACAAACCTGCTCTTGCACTGGAGGTGTGAACGACTGGGAGGGAAATAAAATCATACCACAGGCGTTTACATTTACAAACGAGGCGCTGTAGACGGTGTGCCTTTTCATGCTCGGCTCAGTATCGTAATGTTTTGCACATGATTCCAGCTGCAGAAGCTGTGTGTGTGTGTGTGCGTGTGTGTGTGTGTGTGTAAGGTATTCATGGTGCTCTCACCCGTGAGTCCCAGGGCATTAGGGTGAATGGGGTGGGGGAGTGAGACTGTCCTGAAATAAAGCCACACAAGCCCCTGAACGGCTTGACTAATTTGACACATATCTCCGCGTCTCTTCTCTCACTGTCTGCCACCATCAACACTTCCCTCCTCGCTAGTCTGCCATGGAAATGATCCCAGTGCGGTCCGACGCGCCGCTTAGAGCCATCCGTGCCGCATTTCTCTTAATGGATGTGGAAATCTCGAGCAGCCTTGACTTGCTTTTATTGTGGCAGAGGATCAGTCCTGGATTCGTGAGAGATTGTTATGTGTTCGTAGGAAATTGGATGCATATGAGTGTCTCTCCCTTTATGAGCATCATGGTTTGGTTCCATTCGCTTTCTCTCTCACTCAGACAAGCCTTTCAAAACAAGATGTTGTGCCTAAAGTTCCCATTATGGACCCAACTGCTTTTTAGTTAAGCAAACCACCATGGTGGGCCTGGTATAAGCCACATTTTATAGCAGTTTTACACCATGTTAATGTCTGAATGAATTATAATTCTGCATCAGAAAAAAAGTTAGCATTATAAATCTAATAGTTCTGATGATTGGTAGGCCACATTCAAAGCCAATGTCAATAGCAGATGTACACACATGACATAAACAGCACAAATAATAAAAATAAAAATAATAATAATAATAAAATGATTACCTTGCTTCTAATGACTCACATTAAGAAAGATTGATAACACTTCCATTAGCAAGTATTTGTAGATTCAGTGGTGGTGTTGCAGCACCAGAAAAATGTGTCACGGTTTACCATCCTTACAAATGCATGCACAAGAACCCAGTAATGTTCAGTTCCATATATATATATCATGATTACCATGGCTAAAAGAACATTTAATAATATAGTTGTGATGTCTATGGTTTTCTGAAAGTTTGTGTGTAGGTAACTTTCTGCTGACTGTCTAAATGTGTGGCAACATTATCAAAATTTCAATGAAAATGTGCAAGCACAAATGGTCAGTTGTCTATTGTCATTGGCGTAGGGGTGCATGAAGCCAAGCTCACTCTGAAGTCACTTTCAAACCAATTTTCTGTTTGTTAATGTAAATTCACATGACCAATTGAATCAATGTGAAATCTATGTGGGAAATATTTTATTAAATTACGTGAAATTACTGCTTACTTGGATTCCTATTGAAATAACTGGATTTCGCCTGTGATAGTAACCAGAAGCTGCAAAATGTCTTCTTTATGTAATCCAGAAAACTTCCACACTGGCAAGTTTTTTTCAGATGCAGGTAGAGTGTCTCACTTTCTTTTGTCATCTCCTTAAATTTTGTTCTGCAGAAGTAGCTACATTGCATTATTGTAATTTTATTTTCATTTTATGATAGCCAGAAACCAGTGTTAAGGTGCAATATCGCCACCTACTCTGTTAGATTGTCAGCCAGTTATCAGAGCTAACTGTTATATAACTATGTTATTTTCATATGTATAGTATTAGCATAATATTAATATTTCATATTAATATTACAGGTGCCAATACTGGTAAATTGCATCAACCGATTTAAAATAAGGATAACACTTTACTTAAACCCTTTCTGTATAAAGCATTGTAAAGGTATTCATTATGTACAATGTAATTATTCAATTTGTCATGTATTTTAATGTATACTTCTAGAGCTGGGTCCGAGTCCACCTTTGTCGAGTACGAGTCAAGACCAAGTCCTTAAACATCAAGTCCAAGTCTGAGTCTGAGTCCAAAAGGGGCCGAGTTGGACTCAAGTCCAAGTTCTTAAAGGCCGAGTCCGAGTCGAGTCCGCCCGAGTCCAGAAAGTAATTACATTAAAAAAAATTATAAATTGGTATTGTATATTTTTACATTCTATTAATATTTAAACCTTTCAACCCATTAAACCAATGGCAATATAAAAATGTAATTAAAAAAAATACCACTGATACATCTTGTCATTGCCATTGAACATTTTTATTTTATGTCAACAGAACTAGTTTCCTGTCAAAAAAGGTTTCAAAGGTTTTATTGTATTAGTGCATGAAAATACAAATGAACCTGTTTCATTATTGTATCACACTATATTGTCCTCCAGTTAAAGCTGACATTTCAATTATTTAATGCCTTTCCCCCACATTTGACAGAGGTAAAGTGCAGCCAATGAGGAAATCCTTAATGATGGCATTACGAATTTCTTGTTGTCTTGGAGAAATTGCATCATTGCATTGCTTTTTTGGTCAATTCTGGTCTTGCAAATCCTGCAATGCTGAGCTTTGCAGCATCTGTTGGTTGCTGCTGTTGTCTTTGGTACTCGGTTGCATCGGTTTTCGGATCACCAGTACACTGAACCGAAAACCGTTTCTTTCGGACACGTCCGATTTGAGAACCGATGAACTGATGATACTGCACATGCGTGTAATTTTTAAAGTATTTTGTTAAACATCGGAAAGTGTGATAAAATAACTATATATATATATATATATATATATATATATATATATATATATATATATATATAATTTTTTTTGCATGTTTTTGTATTGGGTTGTATATTGTAGATTATGTATAGGCCAAAGGGGTTTTCAGGGAAGTTGGACAATAAGACTCTAAAGACTCTATGTTTAATAGGAATAAGGGATGTTTTATGAAATATCTGTACTGTATTTATAGTTAATGATGACACATTCACAAATTGAGTTTGTAGTAAACAGAACATGATCACGAGTAGAGCAGCTGATGATACTGAACTGCAGCATGTGCCGGTTAGAGTGATTCTCGTTCTCGAGTCAAGAACCGGTTGCATCGGTTTTCAGATCATCAGTACACTGAACCGAAAATCGTTTCTGTCGGACGCGTCCGATTCGAGAACCGAGGAGCTGATGATACTGCGCATGCATGATTCAGTGTGAAGCCAACTGACTCATAGCGCGTCTGAATCGAACTGATTATTTTGGTGATTGATTCTGAACTGATTCTGTGCTAATGTTATGGGCGTGGGTAAACCGGGGGCTTGAATGAAGGGCAATCTGGCAAAACGTAAATTCATTTAATAACAAATACATCGAAATGGATTATGTATAGTAAGTGGATCATGGTTTCTCCGCTGATGACACCTAATTTACTTTATATCTTCAAGACTTAAATCTTCGTATGCACATTATTGCTGTTACAGTATTTGGGTGCGTTCTTGCAAAACTTAATTGTAAACTTTTCATAATTATGAGGTTTTTAACTGACTGAAGTTATGATTACTGACTTTATATATTTGAATGTTTGATAGACTTGACGCCATTACGTCATCACCAATGACGTCATTACGTCGAGCGTAAGAACCGATGAACCGTTTTTTTTTTCAACCGGTTTATTGAATCAAATCTAATTTCTCATCACAATTTTATGCTGGTTTTATTGTTACACATGACACAGATTTGACTGTACTCTGAAAATTTTCCGAGTCCAAAATGTTCAAGTCCATGTCAAGTCCGAGTGCGTGACAAGTCCGAGTTCATTCAAAACTGGACTCGAGTCCGAGTCCAAGTTTGAGTACCCCAACTCTAGTATACTTCATTGCATACTTTCTGTGTAACAATGAATAGATAAGTATCATAATGTATTATATCTGCGGTTACAATGATTCATGAGATCACACAATGCCTTATAAAGGTGCATTACAAGGTAAAATTAATGCATTAAAACTAATTTAACTAATTTAATGCGTTAAATTAATTATATATTAATGTGAAAAAGTGGCATAGTTGCATCATGGCTAAATTCCACATTGTATAATCCCTAACACCACAACATGTCTAAATGCATCTAAATATATCTATACTGTCATACCGTACAGTCCTAGATCCTTACTTCATTCAGCTGTGAGTGAAAAAGGAAGACACACACACAGAGAGAAAGAGAGAGAGAGAGAGAGAGAGAAAGAGAGAGAGAGTCAGACCGTTCAAGTGAAAACTAAACAAAGACTTTAACTCTTCTGTTATGTCTCTATAGACATCCAATTAAATCACTTGAAGGTTTACATTATTCTTTAATGATAGCAAGTCAGATTATAGCCTGGTGAAATCTTAATGCGTCAGACTCTTTCCGGTAAAAGTGGCCTTGTCTTCTGTAATGAGATATGAGCTGTGAAATGTTAATTACACGCAGGGTGAGAAGCAAGAACTGCTTCCAGTTCTGACCCCATTTCTATTCTTTTAATAACAATTACTTGAAGAGAAAGTGGGTTAGAAGAAATTGTAGAGACTTCACTCGGCCATACATCTGAGACAAAGAAAGCTCACCTTTCGCTTGCGTTACGCATTGAACCGCCAATATCAGATACTCTTTCTTCTCATTCTTTCCCACCCTTTCTTGAATTCTATCCAGACGGAATCTGCTGCAGAATTCCTTAGAATGGATTTAAAAGTGGTACAAAAAAAAAAAAACAGGAAAAAAAAAGATCCAAAATATGTCACAAACTTACTCTGGAAATGACAAATGCTCCAATTCTGTGGAAATCAGAGTGCAGATTCTATGTGGGCCTGGTTAGAAACTTTTTCTGTCTTTTTATGAATCATAATGAGCTACACGTCAGATGATTAAGAGTATTTCTATTCTTTGGGTCCATCTAACCAAATAAATAAATAAATAAATGTTGCATGAATCTGTTCCTGAGCATGCAGCAGCTCTGTTATGAATAACAGTAATTAATCGGTCACTCGCTGACTTTGCGCCTTCGCCAACTGGCACCTGCTCTCCCGCGCGTCACATGACATTACAGCTGTGTCCACATGTTCCCCGGGTCACCACATCAGTCTGGATAATGCCTGCTTTTGATCAGTCCCCCTGACTTTTTCCAAATGATCTCATCATATTACTGCAGATTGCTACCTATTACGGAGCGATACTCATTCGGCAATTTAGCTGCGAAAATTACCCGGCTCTGAGGCTAATTTCAGGGGTGACATTTTACTGCAGCGCTGCTGGATAGACAGCAAATGACAAAGAGTAATTAAAGCTAAACGAGTCCCTCGTTGTGTGTGTGTTTAAAGGTCTAGCCCATTCATTGAGTTCTCTCTTCTGACCCAGAAGGAATTAAACTTTGTGTTTGTCTATTAAAACAAAGGCGAACACAGCAGTGAGCGAAACAGCATAACTCAGGAGTCTAGGGTAATGCTACACTGCTTCAGGGACACTGTGAGATAATTGCTATGTGTTGTGTGTGTCTTACACCCCATTTCCCTCGCACACAAAGAGCTTCACACACACTTCACACACTCACAAAAAGAAACACACTCACTTGCTGGTAATTTGTTTGTCGGCTTACAGAGGACATTGTTGTGGTAAAGAAAAAAAAAAGACTGTGAGTGATTAGCTGTTTAGCATGATTGTGTTGCACGGCTAGTCAGATGAATGAGCCACTGGCTTTTTCCCAGGCATTTCATGACACCACTTCAGGAAGAAAAGCAATTCCAGTGTAGATTTATGCTGGCTCATTGATGTGAGTTAGTCGTTTTTTTTCTTCTTTGCATCAAATTCAGTTTGAATTACATGATGGACGTTATTTTGAAATGGAATGTTTTTGGCATGTTTTTAACTCCGTATTAAATAGACATATGTAAAAATACGTCAGAGTGCTCAAGTCACCATTTTATCTAAGATGCATCATTCAAAAAGCTCAAAACCGAGAGCAAACGCTGCGACACACGCAGAGAGTTATGAACTCATCTCTATTATGGACTGACCCCGGGATTTATGGAAGAGGAAGTTCAGACGAGGTAGTAAAAATGAAATCATGATGACATTTAAATACGCTGCCTATTAAATGTACGAAAACAGAAGCTCCTCCTGCCAAAAATAACTCGCTGCGGCCCGCCATCCAAGGCTAAAATATGGCGCATCGATCAGACCCATAGATATTTCCTCATATGTCTCTCACGCTCTGGAAAAATCTCCACAGGCTTATATATCGGGAATATTATCTATTAGGAGAGATGAAAACCGAGAAATATATTCCGTGGATGGCCCTGATGATATAAACGGCCTTGGTTACGAGCAGCTCCAGAGTTTGGGGGGGAAAGCCACCAGAGAAGCTATTATTAGATATAACTCCACATTAGCGAATGAACAGAATTTGATTGATATACTAATGATGACCTATTCGGAGGATCCTACAGGACTGAGCAGTGTTTAGGGCCAGAAGTATTGGCCTTTGATGAGGTAAAGCCAGATCACTTAACGGAGAGAGCTCTGCAGAGTGGCTCTGCCACCAAAACATATACGCATAATGGAAAAATAATGGAATTGATAATAATTTCCTTAGCTGGAGAGAGAAACAGAGGGAATTAGAGCTGCTTGGTGCTGCAGCCTGCAGACTACATGCACCTCTGCCATAACAAGATTAGAATTTAAACTATGGAGCGAAAAACTCTAGCTAAATGAAATATTAAAATAGGCCATGCCTTGGCGCTAGGCTAGAAAACCTAGCTCCATCTCTTTCTCCATGTGATATTTTCCAATTCTGACAAATTCCTGCCAATCAAAGTGACTGACACCAAACACATCAGGCCACCCGAGCCGTTTCACTCGATGAATTGCAAAGTGCTGCATAAGCATCTCTGCATATTACACTTGCGGTATATACATATGTTTTTACTCTTTCTTTGGGAGCTAAAGCCCCAGAATATCCAGTTCATAATTATTTGAATGTGAATTGTCATGAATTATCCACAGCATTCAGGCCAGCAGAGACTGGATGTGCATCCTCGTGTGTCTGTTTATTTCACAGGTAGATGGGTTAAAATGTTGTCAGTCTTCCTCAGGGCTTTCCTCACGTGTTTCCATCCTGTGATCTTGCTGGAGCTGTGTGTGTTGTGTGGCATTTGGATCTAGAAAATCAGGTGTTGAGCTCCACCGTTACCTGCTTTCCAGGGAAAGAGACCTCTTCCAGACAGACCTAAACCTGCTGTGTGAGTTCCAGCTCAGTCGAAACACTAAAGAGACTTTTGTGGATGCCATAATGAATAACGTTTGTATGTACAGTAGATACAATAATATCAAACACCATTACAGAGTGTGTGATTTCAGTTTGGACCTACACTAGATTATCATAGTTCTTATAACTTAACTGTCTCTCAGGTGTGTGCATGCAACTAAGAATGAGTTTTATTATTGTTATGGTCAGTTATGACAAGAGGATGAACACAAAGTGCACTGAGCTGTAATGGGGAACAGTGAGGTGAAGATTTTCACTCACTAATTTGTAATTGCCACCAGAGGGAGCTAGGATAGTAGCTTTGGATTAGGATAAAATGAGAGCACGAAGAAACTTGATTATTTACTAGGATTATTATTAATAAGAGCTAAAACATTACTGCTAATAAATATTACTGTTATAAAATATTAATAATAATAATACTTATTATTATGCTATTATGTTATGCCAACAAGAAGAGCTAATACTATTAATTATAATTGTTGTTGTTTTTGTTTGTTATTCTACTACACTTCATTACTACTTCTACTACGACAGTAATTATCATCCATCACTGTTATGATTGTTCTAATAATACGCTTAATAACACAGCCTATTCATTTATTTGTGCTTATCATGAAAAAGGATGCTGAGTTTCTCTAATATAATTTTTGTTATATTTGTTATATTTTATTTCAGTTGTATTTTCCCCTAATTACCTTCGAGCCAATTCATAGTGTGCTCAAATCCACTGTTGTTCCTCGTATCAGCAACGGTGATCAGTCTGTTTCACTGCTGTTTCACCGTCATACATTGAGGTATCCGCATCATATCTGCTGCAATTCATGTTGTATTTCTCTCCTACAACCACATTTCAGTGAACACACTGTAAAAAGCAAATCTCCTTCTCTGTCATCTGATTCTAATTTTGCTTTTAATTGTAGCCTAATGTCATGCCATATCTTCCTGTCCGTGAGTCATCACTGAGGAATCTGTGCTGGCTTTGCCAGAAAGCTGTTTAGAAAGTGTGTAACAGAGCAGGCCAATAGAGATGTCCCTTTATTGACACTGATAGCGCAGACTCACCCTCACCCCGTGTGTTTACACACACAAATGAGCACACAAGCACCCGCACACACACACACACACACAGATGTCCTGAAATCTAAGTCTAGCAGCTGCCAACTCTCTCCCTCCTCATACCTGCTGCATTCTGGGAGTTTTGTTACCCAGACCTGTTTTTATATCTGCTAATGATATGTTTATTTACACTCATACTGTAAAAGCATCGCAGTCTTGATTCGATTCAGGGGTTTGGTGTGCATGGCAAAAATGTGTCTCTAATGTGAATGCTCTGAATTTTTTTTTTTTTTTTTTTTTTTTTTTTAACTGATTTAATACATGTAATTCTTGATTGCGCTCGGAATGCACACAACAACAATGTGAATGGAAAAATAAACTAAAAAACCAATAAAATGGACCAAAATGATTAAGTTCAGAGAATGTAAAAGTTTATTCTGATAACTTTTTGGTCCAGTTATAGGGTTTAGTTCTTTTAAAGCTAATCATGTGTGAAAATACTGTAGTCTTCAAGCATGAATAATTCTTCAGGCCCCACGAAAACTGGCAGAAAGTTATAATGTCACACTTTAGGGGTTCTGTTTGTATATTTTTGGGAGGTTGTCAGTACTGTGTGGTTGTTGCTAGTCAATCAGGGCTCAACTAATATGGAACACACATCAGGCTAACAAACAGTGTTTAGTTGGAGCTGGTGTGAATGCTCTTCACCCCTGCAGGGTGGAGATTAACACCAGAGCTTCTGAGATTGACTAGTAAAACACTACATGGACTCCACAGTTTCACACACTACTCTTCCCAGTGCAATCTGGAAAACATATTTGTTTTTACAATTAAGGCAGCGGCATAAGGTGTAAAAACTATTTGCATGCCTCGCTCGGCAGTTCACAAAGTGTTCAACTGACAAAATGAAAGAAAGACAGAAAGAAAGAAAGAAAGAAAGAAAGAAAGAAAGAAGAGAGAAATAAAAATATCTATGTGAATCAGTTAAAGAAGGCTAGATCTAGTCTATAAGTCTGATGAGTTATAGCTTGTACAATGACAGTATGTTGGGTTTTTCAATTTAATGTTCTTATAATAATTATTTCAGCAAGGATGAATTAAATTGAACATATATATATATATATATATATATATATATATATATATATATATATATAGATATTATTATTATTATTATCATTATTATTATTATTATTATTATTATTATTATTATTATTTATAACTTCTATAACTTTCTGTTCATGTAAGAATCCTACAAAAAAAAAAGAAAATAAACACGTAAAACATTCAAACCTCTTTCATAAATACAAATAAATGTTTTTCAGGCAGCAAATCAGCAAATTAAAATGATTTCGAAAATATCATGAGACACTGAAGATTGAGTAATGATGCTGATAAATTCAGCTTTGAATCACATGAATAAATAACATTTTAAAATATATTCATGCACTGCTATTTTAAATTGTAATAATAATAATGTTTTACAGTAATAGAGTTGTTACTGCATTTGTGATCAAATAAATGCAGCCATGCTAAACATAAGAGACATTTTTCAAAAGCATTATAAAAACGCCAGCACCAGCTTTGAAACAGTTGTGTATATTTATATATGAAATTGTTTAGCAATTATTTTGTTAACAGCTTAGCTCTCTCTATATGCAAAACAGGCTGACAAACAATATTTTCCCACAGGCCATGCAGTGTGTATGTGAGAAACAGTGAATGGGAGTGGAAGATACGGAGAGACATGCTGAGATAATGAAAAAGAGACAATTCTTCCAGACACTGTCTCTTCTCATACTCTGCTGCTCCTTCTGTTGCACAGTTCTGTTTGGAGCCAAACAGTCAAGAATGTGGGGTATCATTTCCTGCAGAGAGATGACGTTCATGGAAAGGAGAAAAAAAAAAAAAAAGAAAACGAAAAGGAAAAAAGTCCTCGCCAAAGGGAGGCTCAGTGGTGTCAGACTCAGGAAACAGAGTTTTCAGATTTGAGGGGTTAGAGACTGAATGTGTGGGGAGAAAAGCACTGGAGGTTCCACGGTGTGTGTGTGTGTGTGTGTGTGTGAGGCCGAGAGCTGGCAGCTGCTGTGGTAGGGCAAGACTGGGCAGGCTCCGGTGCTCGGCCCCAGGGAAGCACCAAGCTGCCAAAGTGCCCTGGCAGGGGCCCGGGATGGGTCCGCAGGAACAGAAGAGCCTCTTTGTGCTCACCTTGCCAGCTGAAACCGGCCTGCCTCCTCTCCTCCGCTCGTGAATCGGGTCTGCTCCGCTTTGCTGTGCTTACTGTACAATACAGCGACTACGGCTAGCGGCGAAGTCACAAATCAGAGCCAGAGTCACGAAACGAGACTCTTCTCTTGAGACGTTCTGGATGCACGATGCATCCAGATCTTTTACGGACCAGGGTGTTGCACTCGTAGACTCAGCCTCGGAGGTGAGAGATGTCTGCCCGTGCCTCCTTCAGCGGGCAACTCCAGAGTCAGCTGTCCAGCGGCGCTTCTCAGCTCATTAAATGAAATCCCACAGCCCGCTTAGAAGAATTTCAATGAGAACACGCGTTTGATGTGTGGGACTCCCCCTCCTTACTGGCCCTCTGTATGTGGTATGGTCAGGAAGAGGCTGGGTGGTAAACGCCTTGTTTAAGGCACTGACGGGTGAAGGTCTCGCACGCCGACCTTGGGGAACTTAGCTGAAACTGTATATGTGTAAATCCATTGCAAATCCCCAGACCTTTTTTCCCCCTTGCAGCCCGACTCACTCAAGAAACTGGATCACTGCACTGTTTACAAGACCTCATGATTCATTTGGGATAAGAGGGCTTGACAAGGCAGGACCCGGGTCACTATTTACAAAGATTGTAACCTAAAACCAAGGTCGAAAAAATGTCTTTAATGAGGACATGAGCTAACTAGTATGAAAAAAGTTGGACTTTAACCCTGATTTTAGAGAGTTTGACTGGGTTAGGGGGCAACATAATTGATTGATTGATTTATTTTATATAATAATTTTAATTATAACTTCAAGAGAGCAACTGAGATATGGGCCAATGACATAAAATTTCCCAAAATAAAGAAAACAGGAAATCTAGTTTAATCTTGTGCACTCTTTGAATTTGTGTTGGTTCCATGTAGTCATTCCATGTGAATGAAAGAATGAATGAACGAAAATACTGTACATAAATTCATTGTCTTCAAGAAAATGATACATTTATGACTTACAGTATATCATGTAGTGTAACCATCAAATAAAAATGAGTGTAAACATCTTAAAATTATATACCGTATTTTTTGGACTATAAGTCGCACCTGAGTATAAGTCGCATCGGTCCAAAAATACGCCATGATGAGGAAAAAAACATTTATAAGTCGCACTGGACTACAAGTCGCATTTATTTAGAACCAAGAAAAAACATTACCATTTCCAGCCGTGAGAGGGCGCTCTATGTCGTCAGTGTAAATAAGTCGCACCTGACGATAAGTCGCAGGACCAGCCAAACTATGAAAAAAAGTGTGTGTTATAGTCCGGAAAATACGGTAATTATAATATTAGTATTATTTTATTAGTATTTTTATATGTATTATTTTGTATTCATTTTAAATTGTATTACTGTTTTGAGTTTAATTTTGCACTATGAAAATAGTTTTAATTGACTAATAATATTTTGAATAATTGTAACTATTTTTTTTTCATATTGCAATAATCATGCAAACAATTTTGTTAAAGAAATTGAATAAATAAAACAAAAGATTATGCAAGACTCCTTGACAAATTTTTATTTATTTATTTATTTATTTATTTATTTAGTATAATATCAGGACAGTTGTATAACCCTAACAGTACATATTTTTATTTTTATTCAGGAATGAAATGCATGTGTGTATTCATGTTGCCGTATGTACGAACTTCATTTTTTATTACTTCTGAGTAAATAGATAAGATAAAAATGAATGTCACGTTATTGACCTTTACGGTTAATAATGTGAAAATCAATTGAAATAAACAAATGCATTGTGTTCTTGATTCCTGATGTGTTTATTTATGTCAAGCGACAACAAATGACAAGGCTTTGGTTTGCATGGTGCTGTCTTCTGTGTGCACTGTCATTATGTCTTACAGACCCAGAGACCCTGTTTATGAGCAACACCTTTTTGATGTCAGGCTGCTCTCGCCACGCTGCATTCCCTGTTGGCCTGTTATTTGATTATTTGGTACTCGCACGAAACCACAATGTCGAAACAATCACCAGCTCATAAACTCACTGATCGGGTTTGTACATGAAATCATGTCCACATGGCCACTCGATATGATCAAATCTTCAGTAAGCAATACGAGATTTGATGGGATATTGCAGAATTGACCCACTTGGCACCTGGGCTTAAGTGGCCAGAGTGGGAGAAAAAAAGATCTGAAGCCTCTGTTTGAGTGTTTACGGCGAGCTGGAGGAGCTAGTGCATGTCAGGGGAGCATCTTAACCCGTCCTCCTCCTCCTCTCGCACCCCTCTTCTTCCTCCAGCACTCTCAGTCTCTGCATTGGGTTTTTCTAAGGGATTTGCCTCCCGAATCCCTCAAATCAACAGACGATAGATGCCCATTGTATTTAATCAAAGCACTTCCTTCCCATAATCCTTCAATTCTAACAGGAAGAATGGGAATGTGAAGGGCAATGCCATGGATGGAGCCCACGAAGGCCCACATTATACAGTCTGATTTGGATTTCTCCAACAGACAGTGCCAGGACCCGGTCTTTGTTTATAGATATTTCATGCATCTGTTCTTCTTTACTTTGGTTTGTGTGTATTGGGCTGTTTGTGTTGCCATTGCTGACATGTTCAGTTGTGGATAGACGTCAGTTCCCCAATCATGTTTATATTGGAGAATAATTGACTTGATGCCTATAAAACTTATGGGGTTAAATCTGTAGGTGTGCTTGGCACAGAGGTGCGTACTGTTTTTGCTCCCATCAAGTGAAAGCAGCAAAACGTGTTGGAGTTGGCTTGCCGTAATCCTGTTCGGTCTAGTAATCGAGTTAATCCTCGGGGACTCACCCTGTTTGCACTTTCTCCCAAAAGTCCCCTGAGGCAGTGCACCCACTTGATACTTCTAGACTGTTTTTATTGCGATTAAAACAGTGCTGCACATGAGTTAAAGGAATATTATTAAGTTCAGTACAAATGCAAGTCATACACAATTGACATAACGCTGACTACCACAAAAATTAATTGAGACTTTTTTTGCTTAAAAAAAATAAATTTTCAATGGAATTTGTGAATGTTAAAAAACTCACTGTTTAATAGTACAGCCACAATAAACAAAACAATATTTTACTGTAAAAAAATAATCATTTACTAATCTTTCCTGTGTGATGTTATATCCAATTTTATAACTCTCTTCACAGAGAAAATGCAATGCCATAAACAATAAATCCTTAAATAATCCCAAAATAGCTTTGCAGATTAAACAATACAATTTGTAACAGAATAATTCATTTAAAATGCTTTTATAAAATAATAATTACCAAGGTTTATTGCAAATTCATACTTTTTTCCTAAACTCAAAAAAAAATACTAATACGTATGAATCACGTACAGAGTTTCTAGTTGAAATGAACACTAGAGGCAGTAAAACCGAGACAACTTTTAATCCTTTCCACACAAATTATGATTTACAGGGCAAAAGTTACGATTAAGAAAGCCTAATTTTCGCACAGTATTATGTTACTACTTCAAAACAATTTTATCATGCTGCGAGACCTATTAGTGATACTCCTCAGACACGCTAAAACAACAGTAAAAACGTGGCCACTATCACATACTGAAAGCGTGTTTTAGTGCCACTCACTGGCCATTTCTCTTTGAAACTGCTGCAAAACGTGCACTAAGATATGTAATATAGGTGTTGAAGAAATGTCGCCACAAGCACAAATTTTCAATGACCCTGGGTTGAATAATAAGGTTCACATTCTGTTTTTAAGTCCCCCCCAAAATTGGCCCCATTCACTTTCATTCTATGTGCCTCACTATATCATCGTTTATTTTGCTTGAGAAAATGTGGGATGAATCATATTCACATCATGCTACAAATCCTTTACTTGTACCAAACCTAAGATTCCTTGAGCATGTTCTGCTGACTTAAATGCATGTGAAGAAGGAAAGGAAGAGTTCCCAAAACAGTGTGTCATCGGCAGATGGCAGGCAAGAGAAAGCGGAGAAAGCGAAATGGTTCAAGTTCACACGACATGGACTCTTGGTGGATCATTCATCCTTTACTCTGGACCACAAGCCTGGGCTCAGATCCAAGCAGATCTCAGCCAAGGTCTTTCCATGGGCCTGTATTACTCCTGAGGGAAAGGTATCTAAGCCTTCCCCGCTGCACAGTTTCCCAGTGCCTTTCTTCTTGAGTGGGTGGCCCCTGTGTACCCTGGCTCCTGGTCTTTCAGTGACGGAGACCGCCCTCTGCTCTGGAGGAGGTGAAATCAAATCCCACAGTCAGAAGCAGCAACGAACGGCCGGAGACCATGGAGTGAAGATTAAAGATCCATCGCATATTTTCCCTCTATGTGCACTGAATAAGTATTGTAATCCGTGGAATCAAATGCTTCTAATGTAGCCCTCAGGGTCATGATATCTCGCATGTGACATTTAGCTATTTTAAAACGTTTTCCCGTCTCATATCAAATACTGACAGTGAAGTCTGAACAGAATACCGTGTGGCGTCTACACTGAAGGTCTGACAATAACATTACCTTGGATCTCTTGCATTTTAGCTTGAGCTGGAAATGGATACTTCTGTATGTGATGTGTAAATTGATATTGATGATCAAAGTAAACAATGTGACCCTTTATATAAGGCTTTGATTTGAACCTTTTGAAGAGAGTCCAAACCAATTAATGAAGTTTGGAGTCCCAAGAGCTTCATTAGAAGCCTGAACGGCGATTTCGAGACAGCTGCCATTTTTCTCCTCTGGTTTCTTCTTAGCCCCCATTCAGCACATTAGAGAACATCTAACCGTTCATTTCAGCTAACAGTTTGTTCAAGAAACCCAATTGATTATGGAGCCAAACAAAGGTTCAATTTCTTCTCTGAACATGACGTTGTCAGACAAGGACAAATGCTCTTTTTCCTGGGAATGATTAATGATAGCTGGTAATCTGACTAGGGTAGTTTAAGAAAGGAACAGGTTTGTTGGATATTGATAGCTATTCCCTTCTTGGGCTATTCTCCAAGGAAACAGGAAGTAGCCATTGAGACTACTGAACTTGGGAGGAAACGTGTTATAGCTGTTTGTGTCACTTGAGACAAGGAGTGCATTTAGATGTTAACAGTGTTGGGGAGTAACAATTACACAAATAATAATAAAATGTAATTACAAAATAAATGCAAAGGTAATCTGTTACATTTCCAGAATTACCTTCCCAACACTTGATTTTAAAAAGCTAAATTGAGAGGGGACAACATAGAAAAATAGACAATAACATTGCCTTTTTTATTTTTTAAACAATGACTTATTGTGTATCATTGATATTGAACTCTGGATGCATGTTTTGGAGGGAAAAAAAATCTTTAAATTTTAGTTTAAAATGTGATTTTTTTTTCTCTCTTTTTTAAGCTCCAGGGCTGCACAATTTGGACCTGTGTTTGTATAAATCAATAAGACTATATGACACTGCTTGCCTACTAGCAACAGCTGATTGTAATCGTATCTTCATGCATCATGCATAAATGAGATTTGAGATAAATTATTTTGTTCCTCACACAAACAGCTTCAGAAGACTTGAAATACAGTGCAGCCACAGACGTTATAAAATAAATCATACAAACTTCTATGGTGTGTTAGCTAATTTTCATCTCTTGCATGGAATAGAGCAGGACAGGGAGTCATCCGGTTTTGGAATGGCATTACAAAATATTCATTTTTAGATAAACTCCACCTGAAACTATTATGTCTAAATAAGGTATACTTTAAACATTCAGATTTATTGATATATCTGTTTACTAAATGCATTTATTTATTCAATGCTAAATGAATTAATGCTTGTGTTACTATATATATACTTGAAAAGGTTTATGTTTAAAACCTAATTTCCTTGGAGAGCGGCTTTTCCGTCTACTCTCCAGAAGTGGCAAGGAAACCCCTCAGTTACACACACTTATGAAATGCAGCGCTTCTTAACCGAGGCCGCCCTCCTGCAGGAGATTTCGTCAGTTTGCTTTTTTCCACCAGCAACAGGATCAGCCATAAATACTCTCTTCCCAGGAGTGCGCATGACTTCTCTTTTACACAGATTCACACACTTCCTATAGCTCTCTCTCTCTCTCCCTCTCTTTGTAGGTCCGACAAACAGTTCAGCTCCTTTCTCAGCCATTGGTTCCTAACCCAGATCAAATGTTAGGATTTAAAAAGCTAAAGTCTGATGTGGATGAGCAACTGCCCATAAAACACTTTAATCCCTAATGCTGTAATGTATTTAATTTCACACTCTCTGATGCTGTTGCCCCCTTTTAGGATTACTGAGGGTGGGGGCTGGGTCAGGGTCTGGGCACTCAAGCCCTTCCTATGCAAAAGATGAAGATTGAGGACGCCGATCTAAAACAGTTGAGCTCTTTATAGAGCCGGATCCACAGAATGCCATTGCACTGTTTGGTTGCTTGTATTTAAATTGGAGTTGAAGTTTTTTAAAGAGCAGGGGAATGCAATGATATCTGCATTGTCCTGAACCCTGCTTGAGAGACCCGGGCAAATCCCATTCTATGCGTGTTACTATGGAGCTTCATAAAGTTGAAGACCAATATAGTTGTGCCTTTATTAGATGAGGATCTGCACAGGCGGATGGGATATTGGATGCAATAATTCCCTGCTAGGAGCGCACACATAGCCTCTTTTATATCGCCCTCTAATATCCAATTTACGGGCGAGAGGACTTCAGCCAACTGAGCCCACTAAGTAAAAATGCAAAGTCTTCAGCGTGAGATGGAATTAAGGCCAACTTTTCCTCTCTTCTGTTTGCCAACACTTTTGAGGTTTAAAGGAATATGAAACTTTTTTCTCTCTCTTTTTTTTCTTCCTATTTCCCCCCAGTCTCATTCACACGTGAGATAGATGCAACTGAAAACAACAACTACTGTAACTCGGTGTGAGATGAAATCCTGCAGCTTTGTGGTTTTGTGTGGCGCTTGTTAAAGGGTTTATATCATGTTTGGGTAACTGTGTATTTAATTAAAGAAGTAATTTAAGAAGATGCCACGTTTTCTGGCAGAGTTAGCACTGTTGGGCATACTAGTCATTAACAGTTTCCTGTGGACATACTGGAATCCTGTTATTCGGGTTAGGAAAATAACTTAAAAATTAACTTTGTGCTTTTTTAACAAAAAAAGAACTGATTTCTATCTGTTTAGACAAATCTGTTGTATTCAAACGTTTTAGTTCCCCAGATCTTCGCTTGCTCTTTCTAAGAGGTTTGATTCACACTCACTTTCCAGTTTCTCTAGCTGTCTAATTCTCCCATTTGCTCTGATACAATCACTGCCAGCGGATGTATTTACTTATAACAAGGGCTTAGCTGCAGCCCTGTAAATAAGACTATATGGTGATTTATACGCTAAGCACTAAGGATTGTGTTGCCCTGCTGGTTTAAGCATTTTACACTTTGATAAACTCACCCGAGGCTCTCTGCCACTTTGGGTACTAAACCCCCAATGTTGACCCGGCCCTACTGCCTTTTGCCTTATTAAGCAGGCAAAACCAATCTGATAAATGCACATGCTGTTTTTTGGCTTAAAATGTTATTCAAGCTCACCATGTAGTTTTCGGTTTGGAGTTGAGGAGATTACTTCTGCAAAAACACTACTGAAAACAATAATATGATTGGTTATCATGACAAAAGAAAGCAAACCCAATCCCAATGTAAAAATCCACTAGGACATCAATGAGACCAACACAACCGACACAAGAGCTTGAGATGGGTTATTATTTACTTTCCTGAATGCAAACTGATGACAATGTGCAGAAGTCATAAAACAATCCTCCATCTTATTATTTGATCATTTCCACTTGACGGCTTCATGGCCAAGAAAACAGAGTGAAATACTGGCCATGTCAATAGTGGATCCATAAAGACTGTGCTATTTGGCTTTCGCTTTAGAATAATTTAAAAGCCCAGTAATCAATAACTAATCTTGGCTATAGTCAGATGAAATGAAGTAAAGTGTTAAATGATGAGGCACACTATCAGAAGGTATACTTACACCTTCCGTAGAGTAAATCACTATCACAATTTCTCAGTGAATGTGTGTGTGTGTGTGTGTGTTTAGTGGTTTATTTTTGCCATTTTAAGAGGAAAATCTGCTCAATTATGTGGAACAGATTAAAACATGACACAATTTGTTAAATGAGCTGAAAGTGCATGAAATCCTTATCTTTTTTTTCCAACAGAGAAATATATGTTTAGAGACAAAAATACACATAAAATGATTTCATGTTAAATCTATGAAAACAGTTATTGCAATTGCATGCATTTTTGCTTCTGTTTTTTTTTTTTTGTTCTTTCCTTTTTTTTTAAGGTTTGTTAAACATTTTTACTAACAATAATACAATGCTTATATATATAAATACATGATGATTACAAGACAAGAAAGCATTTTCAAATATGATTTAGTTTATAAAATATTCTTCTCAGTTCTCTGCAAATCTGCTAAATGTCCTTCAAGTTCCCTAGTGGGTTTGCTAATTTCAGAGAATTTTAAACTTCACAATCTGGAGCAAAAAAGAAAGTAGTTCCAACTGTTAGGCTTTGGATCATGTCAAACTACTTTGTGGGTGAATTTACAAAGTATTAGAAATGTCTGAATGCCACTGTATTAAAATACCAAACCATGTGGCATACACGCAAATGCAACAGAAGTTTCTCAGAACTGAAATTTTCTTACTGGATATAAAGGATGTGGACTTTCATGCAGTGGAGTTTGGGTGCTTGCATTTATTAGCGCAGGCCCATCTGTAAATGCTTCTGGAGCTTTGGTCTGTAGCATTTAGTGGACACGCTCACAGCTGCTTTGAAACAGACCACTGCTTTGTGCGGTCACCCTGTGCCCTCTATGACCTCTACCTGCACTGCAGAGCAAACAGAGAGTCAGGAGAAGAGAAAGGATGAGAGGGAGAGAGGAGGGCGCTGGTGGAGCTCTGTTAATTCTTCCATATCTAAGCTTCTTTGCTGAGGCTCTCTTTGTCTTCAAAGTCCGAGTCATTAAGGACTAATCCTACCACTCCACCTAATCTGAAGTCGTGGAGTCAGAGTCCAGCTTTCCCCAAAATGGCCTTTGTTGAGGCCAAATAGACACGGTTAACTTTTAGTCAAGAGCATCCAAAGTGCTCCTCTCCTCTTTTTTGCAACCCCAGTCCTTCAGGCTCAGTCCTTCCCAAAAATGTAATCGAGTGCTGTTAATAAATCTTCCCTTTTTCTGCTCCTCTAT